>NC_133001.1:7625112-8235330 GCF_048564905.1 Vicugna pacos | reverse complement strand
AACGTGTTTGGATACTGTTTGCTGTTTGAATTCTTTTTTGTTTTAAGGAACATTAATAACCTCTTTATAAATTCTGTTTTTCTGTGTTTCTTATTTAATATTTCAGACTTTGACTGGGCAAAACACTAAGAATCCTAAAAGCACCACTGGTAGAAGTTCCAAATCCAAAGAGGTAAGAAATAGGCCACTCATACTAACCCATCTAGTCCATCACTCCATGAAAGAGTTCATCTACTGTGTAACTTGTGTCTTTCCTGCAATGACTAGTTTGATAGCAAGAGACAGGAATGAGAAATTTACCTTTGACCTCCATCACCAGTTCTTTATCTGACCTTGAGCTAAGTTAAATAGTTTGTGTTCTTGGTGGAGGGCAAAAGGTTACACAGGGGTGGAAAGGGAATTAGAGTAGGAAGACACCTCCAGTCTCGTATCGATAGGAGTTCGTTATAAATGCATCTGTGTAAAGGAGACTGGTGTTAAACTGGAGTCCTCTCCATTTTGTGGTCCTTTGGGTATGGCTTAGTTTAACCCACTGGATGGGCTCTAAGATTTACTTTCTTGGTACTGGCCTCTACTGCCAAGTAAACATAGAACAGTTTATATTTGATTGTTTGGTATTTTAGGTTTCCATCATTCATAGAATATTTTTTCAGTTACTGTATTTTTTCCCTTGGTAGGGAATAAATTAAGGCCGATTTTGTTGGGGCAAGGAGAAATGTCAGTAGTTTAAGAAGCAGAAATAAGGATTGTGGTTCGTTCCATGGCTTAATAAATTGATAGTACAATTGCTTACAGATTTCTCCCCCTACCCCAAAATTACTGAGTATATATTCTGATATCATTATTATATTTGCTAGTAATTGACCATTGATAGCATACTAAATGTGTAGGAGGGCTGCCAGGAATTTATTTTCTTTAGTATTGGCACCATATTTCAAATTACAGATACTGTTTTTTTTCAAGTGCAGTTCTATTTGGCTTTAATTTTTCCATATAACTTTCTCCAAAAAAAAAAAAACACCTCATATAGGCATACCTCACAGATACTACAGGAAGATGCAGCTGCACATCTAGCACAAGCTCTAGTCACTGTGGATAAAGTACTTCCAGACCACCATAGTAAAGGGAATATTGCAATAAATGCAAGTCACGTGAATTGTTTTGGTTTCCCAGTGCATATAAAAATGTTTATACTGTACTGTACTCTAATAAGTGTGCAGTAGCGTTATGTCTTCAGAAACAATGTACATACCTTCGTTAAAGAATACCTTATTGCTGAAAAATGCCAACCATCATCTGAGGCTTTATTGAGTCGTGATCTTTTTGCAGTAGTAACATTGAAGATCACTGACCAGAGATCACCACAACAAATAAAATAATATTAAAGGTTTGAAATATTGTGAGAATTACCAAAATGTACAGAGACATGAAGTTAGCAAATGCTGTTGGGAAAATGGCGCCAGTAGACTTGCTTATTGCAAAGTTATCACAAGTCTTCAATTTGTAAAAAATGTATTATCTGTGAAGTGCAATAGAATGAGATATGCCTGTACTTAGTATTGCATATCTTAAAATACGTATTATATAAATTTTTTTGTGTATATATATAAATTGATCAGTGGAATAATCTAGTTAGCTACTAACTTTCTAGTTGCCTTTGAGGTGCTTTTAATAGTCCACAAAGTCTCCAAAAGACTTGCTAGATATTATTTAACATATGGAACAGTGAATTCTTTACATTATATTAATTGTTTGATAAATGCTTTAAATATAGTATTTTTGTGCATCATGTTTCAAAACTTGTACATCATTTAGGAAATAGCTGTAATCTTACTGAAATTAAGTAAAGGTGGAATTAGATTGATACCATTAGGATTTTACCTTCTGTGTTATTTTGTAGATTTATTTGTAGGGCTTTAAAAAATATAACTAATACTAGTTTTAGGAAACGTGTCTACACTGAAATTCTCACAAATTATATTGCACATTTATTGAGATTGTTTGGAACCTGGCCAGTTGTCAGTAATTGTTCACAATTCTGTGTTTTGTTTTGTTTTTCTTAACTTTTCCAACAGGAACATGTATTTCCATTTAATTTGGATGAATTTGTTACTGTGGATGAGGTTATAGAAGAAGTGAATCCTTTTCAAGCCAGACAGAATCCACTAAAAGGGAAAAGGAAAGAAGCTCTCAAAAATACCCCCTCCTCTGAACTTAACTTAAAGAAGAAGAAGGGGAAAATCTCTGCTCCTCGCGTGGTTGAGGGAGAATTATCTTTTGTGACACTGGATGAGATCGGAGAAGAGGAAGATGCAGCTGCGCCTCTAGCACAAGCTCTGGTCACTGTGGATGAAGTAATTGATGAAGAAGAAATAAATATGGAAGAAATGGTAAAAAATTCAAATTCACTTCTTACATTAGATGAGTTAATTGATCAAGATGATTGCATTTCCCACAGTGAAGCTAAAGATGTCACTGTACTGTCTGTGGCTGAAGAACAAGATCTTCTCAAACAGGAACGCTTGGTGACTGTGGATGAAATCGGAGAAGTAGAAGAACTACCGTTAAATGAGTCCACAGACATAAGTTTTGGCACTTTAGGTACTAAAGGAGATGAGGGAAATACTGGGAGGGATTCCATTGGGTTCATTTCTTCTCAGATGCCTGAAGACCCTTCCACTTTAGTTACTGTAGATGAGATCCAGGATGACAGCAGTGACCTGCATTTAGTGACTTTAGATGAAGTAACTGAAGAGGATGAAGACTCTCTGGCAGATTTTAACAACCTTAAAGAAGAGCTTAATTTTGTTACTGTTGATGAAGTTGGAGAGGAGGAGGACGGAGACAGCGATTTAAAAGTGGAGCTAGCACAAAGCAGAAGTGACCATCCTACCGAAAAAAGAGGGGATAGAAAAAAGAGAGCTGTGGACACAAAGAAGACAAAACTTGAAGCTTTGTCCCAAGTGGGCCCAGTAAATGAGAGTATTATGGAAGAAGATCTGAAAACCATGATTGAAAGACACTTAGCAGGTAGATGCCTAAAAATTGTAGTTTTTGTTTTATGAGAGGACTACATTTAAAATTTTTTAAGTATATGTTGCAGCCATTACTAACAATTTCACTGTGTTTTGACATAAGAAGCCGACAGGTTTACAGCCAGATGATATTTTCCAAATAAATATGTTCAAGTTTCACAAATTTCTTTTAGTTCAAAAGCAGACGTTACCCCCAAGGTACTATATATACCTTAAGAAAAATTGATGAAACCAGAAAGCAAACTGGAGTACCCATTAGAATTGGAATGAAAATTAATATGTTTGTATTTTTGGGAAAACATAGCTTTTGATAAATAGAAGGATGTTTATATCAGACTGCCTCCTAGCTTTTGCTTAGACTTAGGATTTAGAAAAATTTGTGAAGGTACCATTTCACTTTTAAGTAATATTTTGATGGTATAGAATAACAGGTCAGCTCACTCAGTACTTTAGGGAGATCAAAATAATTTTCAATACAAAAATCTTGAAAAATTTAACCAAACTAAGAATAAAAAATACTAGTAGGTCCCACAGTCTTGTGGAATAAAATAAAAAATACGTGTAGGCTCCTTGAAGAAAGCAGGTAGGAAGGTGTAATTTTGATCAAGATAAATGGGAAGATAAAAGGAAAATGCTTAGATTAATGCTGGATGTTTAAAAATAAAATTCTCCTATTTTAACCTAGAAATAAGTTTCCTTCCCAAATTTGAGTAATATCTATCTTGTTTGCAGGAAAAAAAAGTTAAAGTTGTTGTTCAGAATTAAAAGCAATTTAAATTCTGTTACTGTGGCAATAAAGGAGACTTTCTCTTTTTTTAAAGCTAAAGTGCCAACCAAGAGAGTTAGAATTGGGAAAACACCACCATCAGAAAAAGCTGTTTTGGCAGAACCAGCGAAAGGTGAAGAGGCCTTCCAAATTAGTGAAGGTAAAGCAGGATTGATAGAAGTGAGGTGGTTAAAGTTCTAAAGATCTACCATTTAAGAAGAAAAATAGAAAAACAGTGACCTGGGCAGAGGGAGGAGTGAGGGGGTGGGGGAAGGCAGCCTTACAACGACTAGATCTGGATGAAGATTTTTGTCTTTGTAACTCACAGAGATAATGGAACACAATGGAGTGGGATAATAAAGACAGTCCTGTTATATAATAGAATGTGACAAATATGTGGAATCCACAATAGGTTATTCTGACCGTATTGCAGCATCAAGTAGAAACCACGTATTAACTAGCTCTTATTTGTGGACCAGATCCCTTGCTTTCTGGATGCTGCCAAGCAACCTGCCAATGAATTAAATAAGATGTCTTAATAACATTAATACGATTTATGTTGAAACAAATAGGGAACAGTGTCTAGTGAGGGAGAATACTCCAGTTACCTACCAAGCATTTGTCATTGTGTCCATTATATTCATAGCAAAATGCTAAAAAAAAAAAAAAAAAAGTTAAAAAAAAGAAAAGCACACAGGTCCAGATCTCGAGTTGATTGATTCAGAGAGGTAAAGCAAAAAGTCAATTACTGGTGTGATTTAAACAGCACTATAAGGATGTCCCCTGTGTCATTCTCTTTGTAGCACCCTCGTTGCCCTCTTGCTTTTGTATCTTACCTTCTATAAGAAAAAACTACCAGCTGTGATTCAGTTCATTGAGTCTCATCTCAGCTGGGTCCTCAGTGCTGCTCCACTATTTAGGCCTCCTTCCTTTCCCATTTCCTAACCAGGTGTAGTAGAAACCTGAAACCCTTCTGTGTGCTGTCAGATTGGATTTACTGAGTTTTTTTCTTCTTAATTTAGTCTTATTTGACTTCTCTGCATCATTTGTTACTGTTGATCCCATACTCTTTCTTGCTCTCTGCCTTGGTTGGCCAAGTGGGTGTTCTTCCTTTTTCTGTTCTTTTCTATTGCTCTCTCCTTGATACCAAGCCATACCTAGTGGTTTTACTAACTGATAAATGCTTCTAACATGATTTCATGAGGGTTCTCCCCCACCACCAGAATTTCTGTTGTGACAGGGCAACTTCAGCTACCAGCTTGCTTAGAACTGCCTTACTTCAATGGAAGAATAGAGAGAGGATTGTTTCCTTACTGCTTTTATAACCATATTATATTTTCATTAATGGACAATGTTTGACAAAAGAACCTAGCTTAAGAAAAAGTCATTTTTTAAACGATTTTTAACTTAAAATTTTTGTTTTAACCTATTAAACTTATTATATAATTATATATAATATATTATTATTGTTGTTGTTGTTAGATAAAGGTGCCTTTGGAGTGGCAGGAGAAAATGTGTTTGAGGAAGATTATTACTCTGGTGAGGGAATAAATTTTTGTAGCAAGAGACCAGAGGCTGTTTTAACCATCAAGTCAAGAAAAGGAAGAGGCAGCTTTTTTAATCGACCATCTTTGGGCTTGGTGACTGGTAAATTCGAGGAAAAAGAGAAGAGTAAATAATGATTTCATCGTTTGTAGCCATCCCCTCAGATCTGGTAAAGAGTAGCCTAATTGCATGGGGAAAGCACTGAACTTGAAGTCGCAAGTCTGCCACTTACTCACTATGCAATCTTGGACAGATCAGTCTTTTACAAAACTCTCTTGGTTTTGTTCTCTCCATCTGTGAAGAAATGGGGCTAATAATGACTTGACCTCTGTGTCTCACACAAGATAAAAGCTAAATGAATGACATATACGGGAAAGGGATTTGTCAAGTACTGTATGTACAACAGTTAGGTATTTCAGCTGCTGAGGGCAACCAGAATTGCTTGATACTAGTTTTTGTTTTGTCTTCCTCTCATCTGTTATGCAGTCTGCTAATAACATTGAGCGCCTCTTAGATGCTAATTCACTTTGCTGGGCTTGAATGTTTGTAACGTCACTTGTGATTCTGTCTGACAAGGGTCTTAGTCCATCAGTTTAGGCTCTGTTTTTCTTGACTGGATGGTCTTCAGTACAGGGCGTCAGCATTACTGTCTGCTCGTGTCCTTTTCCCCTTAATCCACACTCTTCCCCCAACCCAGCACTTTGCATACATGTGTTAACTTGCCAGTAACATAGAATTTGAACTTCTTCTGTTACCCTTTAAATTTTTTCTGGAACTGTGGATAAATAAAATATGCTATAAGCTTTAGTCCCATATCCTTAAATACATGTAATAAGATTGAACAGATTTACCCATTTATTCCTTTCATAAAGAATCTTGAAAGAGTAGTCAGATGGGATTAACCAAGAAAGATTTACTTTGAGAGATGATTATCTGTGTTAGTTGCACAAAGTAAGTACGTCTATTTTGAATAACTTTCTTTCTTGAAAAATTTAATGACTTTAGTTGATGAAGAATCTGAATTAAAGGATTCAGAACCAGAACGAAAACGCAAGAAGACTGAGGACGACTCTTTAGGGAAATCAGTGGCACCTGATGTCCCTGAAGGTAAAGTACAAATGACATTTTTTCCTTACCCATGTGAAATAATCAGTGTTCTGTTGTTTAGATGAGTAATGGGACAGCCTTGCTTAGAAGATTATTTTAAGGTGGAAATTAGCACATTGGCATTTCTGAGAACAGTTTATTGAGCTGTGTTTGTACCTAGCAAAGATATTTTTATTGCACTCTTGAAGTCTGGGGTGTGTCTCTTCTTGTATTCCTCGTACTTTCTTTGCTACTCTGGTAAAAATTGAGTTCTCCTTGCCTAGGCAGGCATTTCCAGTTGAGTATAACGTGCTAAAAAAGCTCAGCTGGTAAACTGTTCATGGCCAGCTGAGCTAAGGGGCACCTTGTTAGTTTACCCAGTATATTCTTCAAGCAGACTTGCCTGTCATTCTGCCTCTTCTTCCTGGTTTTTTTTTTTTAAACAGTAGATTCCTAAGAGGTTTATTTCAAAAACTATTAGGTTCTTTCCTGATGAATTGCTATTTTGAAGAAATTCCATGACATTCTTGGAGGCACTGGAATATTACAGAATTTGTTAAAAAAAAAATAAAGACCTCGGTTTTGTGATTAAAGGCTTAATTGTCCTTGATCCCTAGATATACAGCAGTATATGTTATGTATGTATATAAGTATATACTGTGCTTAGTGTGTTTATCATGTTTAAATAAACTGATTAACACAGCTGTAGGTAAATTATTCATTCTTTCCCTCCCTCTTCCCCCTTTCTCTCCCCCGGTCCTCTAGATTTAGACTTTCTTGTACCGAAGGCTGGATTCTTCTGTCCAATTTGTTCCCTCTTCTACTCAGGTGAAAAAGCAATGACAAATCACTGCAAGAGTACACGTCATAAGCAAAATACAGAGGTAAATTTTTTTATTCTCTACTCCTCATAAAACCTTTAAGTAGTGGTATTATAGCCAAAGTACTGATGTCTCCACCCGAAACATGCATTCCTTCCCTCTGTGGGAGAACTTTGTAAGGTTTGTGCAAGATGTTTCTCTTGAGTTCAGAGTCCCATTCATGTCCTTCACTGTACCTTGCCAGTGACTTTTAGTTTTTATTCCTTTTCCTCTGGCAGCATTTGCCAGAGTAGATGCTGCACATCACTAGTCCCATGTGATATCATTAAAATGTGGGAAACTGTATTCTGATGCCCTCTTGCAGAGTCGTAGACATAGCATATGTAAGTTTCTGAATTGTCTGACCAAAGAATCCACTAAACTTTAACCCATTTCCTAAACTGACTTAGTCACACCCCTCACTCTGCCCCCTCCCCTTTTAGTTATACATCACTTTGGGAAGCATTTAGAGTAGAACTGTAGAAAGTCACCATTAGCCATAATTGAAACAATGGCTCTGATTCCTCCTACATGTTTGAGAGTTGGTTTCTATGTCCTCTGTTTGTGGCACAGACACTCATCTAACATTCATTGAGCTGTTTCTTGCTAGAAGCTTATTCAGTCCCCCCCCCATCAACTTTATGAGGTAGGTGTATCGTTCCAATTTTAAAGATGAGGAAACAGGCTTAAAGAGTATCTAAACGCAAGTATCTAATCGCAAGGTCGCATGGCCAAGCTGTGGCAGATTGAGGATTTGCGTGTCTGTGTCATTCTAGACTCGTGTTCAACCGTTGTGCTGTGCTACTTGTGCTCTTGAGTTTATGGCGTCATTTTTCCATTTGAAATCTTCCTCTGGCTTCGCATTACACTTGGAATAATGTCCAGACTTCTTATTGTGGGTCTGTAAGGCCCTGCATAATTTGATTCTCTTCGACTTCTCTGATCTGTTTTTTATTGCTTGCTGTTTTCCAGCTTTTCTGGCTCTCTTTGTTTTATTTTTCATACAAGAAAGGCCCCTTTGCTGCCTTCGCACCTTGATACCGCTCTTCCTTTGCCCTGTCTCAGACCCCCTTGGATAGCTGATTTTTCCTCATCTTTTAGATCTAGACTCAAATAATAGCTTCCCAGATAGGCCTTTGCCTAAGAAAGACCTAGCTTAAAGTAGAACTCTCCTCCCACCCCCAAAAAAGTGTCAGTCTCATTTGCTTTGCTGTATTTCTTCCCTTGATAATGCTTACCACCACCCATATTATCTTGTTTATTTATTTTTTTGTTTTTTTTCCCCCACTAGAATGTAAGCTCCATGAGGTAAAGGGCCTTACCTATCTTGTTGACCACTGAGTCCCCAAGCATCAAGCATAATGCCTAGTATATCATAAATATCAGATGATTCATGAATGGAAGGAAGGAATGTTAATGTAAGGCACTGTGTTTCTAATCTTCATTTTGTAGGATCAAAGTGCTTTTAAATTGTAAATGAAATATATTAGATATGTTTGTATACACAGCAAAGCAACATCTAATAAATATTTTATATTATGAATTGCTTTTAACAGAAGTTCATGGCCAAGCAAAGGAAGGAAAAGGAGCAGAATGAGGCTGAAGAAAGAAGCTCTAGGTGATTGGGGGAAAGGGGAAAGAACTCATTAGAAATTCGTTTAGGGTCCAGTTGATTTGTGTATTTTTGTTATCACTTAATTTGTAATTTTTGTTTCAGAAGCGAATATTCATGTTGTACAAATTTCTGATTGCCCTTGATGTAGAGAGACTGATGGGGAAAGTATGATGGGTTTGATTTTTATATCAAATCATCAGGCATGGAGAAATATCTTTTAGAAGTGTTAAATAAATGTTCCTACTGTATATTTAAAATACAAGCTTGTGTTTGTGACTGATTTATTAAGGATCTGCCTGCCTCTGATTGCAGACAGGCTTCTTGCAACCACTGTGGCTCGGGATATTTGGATTTTCTTCATGTATTACTGGAAGTCACAGACATGACAGTATTTGCCTTTGTTTCAGCCATCTTTGTACAGGTCATAGACTTCTTAAAACTCTCAGTTTTTCTGGATAAAATTAGATTATGGCGTGTTTGGCCCACGTAGGTTTGAGTAAAACTTTGCTTGATTTTTTTAATGGGTTAGGAAGATATTTCTTCTGCTTCTGGTAACATCTGCTGTGGGTTTTTCTAGCTCAGAATTTAAAGCTAAATTAGTTAGAAACCTGAGGAACACAACATAAGGAAACTATCAGAGAACACTATTGAATCTCTTTTATCCTTCTGTGAGCCCTTGATTAAGTAATTGGCTTGTATTTTAGGCCTTTCTTACTTACTTAAGAAATACATTATCATTAAACTTGGAATTGCGCTCAGTAGGGAGAGCTGTACGTGCTGAGATGGGCATCTGTGACCTACAGACAGCTTGAGTCCTGTCTCCCTGTGTCCACCGAGGGCCTTTCTCCTTGCGTGGTGACGTGAAGTAGTCTTGGAGAGTACAGCTGAGTGTCTTGATCTTCTTGGTGGCTAAGGAGGGCTGCACGTAACAAAACTGCATAGTGCTGTATACACACGAGTGCATATATAACTGGTGAAACTGAACAGCTTTATGGGTTGTACTAATGCCACTTACTGATTTTCATATAACTTTATAGTTACTTAAAATGTTAACGCTGGGGGGCGTTGGCAGAAGGGTGTATACGAACCTCCCTGTATATTTCTTTGCCACTTCCTGTGAGTCTCTAATTATTTCAAGAAGAAAAATTTTAGAATTTGGATTCTGGGATTGCGTTGATCATATATTCACAGAGTACATGGATAACCTCTTTGTCGGGGGTGAATAGGACATGGTAATCTGGTATGCAGTGTCATCACAGTTACTCCAGTTACTGCCAGTGGTAGCAGGGAGTGAAGTGCAGTGGAGGGCAGGCATCGGAAGACCAAGCTTCTGTGGCACTCAAGTCGCTGTGACAGCGATGGTGATTACAAAGATTCTAGAGTCGCCTCGTTTCCTGTGGCCTCAGTGAGCGTATTTAGGGAGAAAGAGAAAAGTTATGAGCATACAGTTGAAACAGGCATGGAGACCCGGAAGGTCTCTGTGGCAGCTTTGAAGGAACTCCTCATCTGGCATCACCAGGCAGGTACGGGTGAGGAGCTCCTGGTGTGACGCGTTCCCTTCAGAAACCTGCCAGCCACTTGCTAGCTGGTTGACTATTCAGCCCCTCCCATCGTGGCGGGTACAGTGCTTTCTCCTCACCAGGCACGTACACGTGCGGTATGGATTTGCCTTCCCTAAACTCAGGGCTTCTGATAGTCCCACCGTTTGTGGACTTAGGGATGGACTTATTCATCACCATAGAATAACATCCAACATCACTTTGACAAGGAGATACATTTTTTGATAAATGGACGTGTGAGCCATGGGCTCGTGCCCACAGACTTCACAAGTTTTACCATGTGCTCCATAACCCCGCAGCTGCTGGCTGATAGGTAGAATGACCTGCTAAAGACCAGTTGTGGCCCAAACTGGAGACAGCGTGCTGGAAGGTGTGGGTGTTGTGCTACAGATGCTTTATATATTAGAGACCAGTATGTGGTACCATCTCCCCCGTGGCCAGAAAGCATGGATTGGGGTGTTCCCCTCACTATTATACCTACTAACCCACTGGAAGGATTTTTATTTCCCTTCTGTGTGACCTTGACCTAGTCTTTCTGGAAGTCCAAGTACCCAAAAGAAGAATGTGTATACACCAGGAAATAAGGACGTGACTCTAATGAATTAGAAGCTGAGACCGCCCTCTCACCTTTTGGGGTTTCTCATGCCACTGGACCAAAAAGCAGGGAAAGAGGTAATATGCCTGATGGGGTGATTGGTCTTGTTGACCAGAGGAAATTAGTTGCTGCTACACAGAGGGGGCAAGCAGGACTGTGTTTGGCACCCAGGGGATTCGTGGGGTGCCTCTTAGAACTCACTTTCCCAACAGTTTCAGTCAAAACTGTGGCAACCCGATGAAGACAAGACCAGCAAGGACGCAAATCTGCCCTGCCTTCCTGTAAGCAGAGGTGGAATGAGCAGTGGAAAAATTAGCTGAGATTATCAACATCGGCCTTGTTACCAGATACAGAGGTGGTGACTATAGCAGCCATGTTATATGATTCTTTTTTTTTAAATCTCTTTTGCCTCCATTATTCTATATGCTGGACGTAACTAACTAAGGATGCTCTGACAAGTACCCAATTCTAAAAGCAAGAAGGGACTTGAATATTAGTAAAGACTGATCGCAGAGCTTCAGCCT
Organism: Vicugna pacos; assembly: GCF_048564905.1. Lineage (NCBI taxonomy): Eukaryota > Metazoa > Chordata > Mammalia > Artiodactyla > Camelidae > Vicugna > Vicugna pacos. The sequence continues at coordinate 8,223,745 of NC_133001.1, read as the reverse complement.
GAAAAGGATCAGCTTGGAAGAGAAGATGTTCACAAATGTTAGGGGTGCCAGTAGCATCTAATTTCTGGATCAAACAGCAGGCGATGATTGGGCAAGAGAGAAGAGCAACTGTGAAGCACTGGGGACTGGGTGGGAGATGCCACAGCATGCTTTGTTCTGCTGTCTCAGGAGGAGCTTTGGCTCAGTTCTGTTCTTCTCAAGCAAAATATGTTAAGAACCTCGAGATCTTCCTCAGCTGATTCTATAAAAAGAAAGCTCTTGGGAAGGGTGGGGACTCACCAGGACCAAGGAGTTAAGTGGGTTTCCTGGGTTTGAGGGAGCCTGGTTAATAGAGAATGTTGTGGAAAAACAGAAATCACAGGTCGCTTCTTTTTCAGTTCATCGACTGAGAGATGGAATGGTCCCTAAGGTAAGTTGAGGTGTTACTAGATGCACATCCTTGAGCTAGTGTACCTTCCCCTAAATGTCCGGAGGGCGGAAGTCTCTCCTGACCACCTCCACTAGCCCCTGCACTAGAATCGTCATCTCCATTGATCGTGTTCTCCAGTTTCCCCTCTCCTGTAACCCTCACCGAGAGCCGTTCTCGCGTGAGTCTTGGTGAGGGTTTCCATGCAGGGTGCATCTTCTTGATCTGCGGGGCTCTCCTGCTGTCTGGTAGTTAGGCTGCTTTGAACAGGAGCCTCATTCACCACCTTGTTGTGTTGATGGACATATCTCTACAGTTAAAACCTTAAATGTTCCTGCTATGGTCTAAGTGTTTGTGGCCCCCAAAAGTCATATACTGAAGTCCTACCCCCTAAAGATGGCGGTATTAACAGGTGAGGCCTTTGGGAGGTGTTTAAGTCGTGAAGGTGGAATCCTTATGAATGGGATTCGTGCTTTTTAAAGAGGTCCCAGAGATATTCCTGGCCTCCTGCCACATGAGGACACAATGAGAGAGCTGCGACCTGGGAAGGAGACCTTACTCAGCTGTGCTGGCACCCTCATGTGACACTCCCAGCCTTCAGACTGTGAGGGAAAAAAAAGTACTGTTTATAAACCACCCAGTCTATGTTTGGTTGTAGCAGCCTGAATGAACTCAGACAGCTTACAACATTTTTACAGAGGTTAGAGACCATAAACACAATCTGTATCTTCATTTCTAAATTTTTAATGCTATGAAATTAATAGCTACATATTCCAATAGTAATAATAATTAAACAACAGTAATAATAACTAGCTAATACTGACTGAATGCTCACTGTGCACCAGGCAGATGCAGTGCTTGTAAGGCACTGTATGAGAGTTCTGAGGAGAAACAGAATCAGTGGGATGTATATAAGTACATAGAAAGAGATTCATTGCGAAAGACTGCGCTTCTGGAGGCTAAGTGCCATGATCTGCCGTCTACAAGCTGGAGGCCCAGAAAAGCCCGCAGTGTAGTTCCAGCCCCAGCCTGAAGGCCCAAGACCCAGGAAGGAGTGGGGAGGGGTGGGATCGGGTGGAGTTTACTGATGGTATAAGCCCTGGTCTGAGAAGGCCCAGGAGCCAGGAGTGCCGGTGTCTGAGGGCAGGAGGAGGTGGACGTCCCAGCTCAAGCAGAGAGTGACTTTGTCCTTCACCTGTGCTTTTGTTCCGTTCCGTCTATTCACTGCCTCGCTGGACTGGATGATAACCCACTCGCATTGGTGAGGGTGATCTTTACTTAGTCTACTGATTCAAATGCTAATCTCTTCCAGAGTCCAGATTCCAAACAGCCTCTCAGACACCCAGAAATAGTGTTTCACCAGCTATCTGGGCATCTCTTAGCCCAGTCAGGATGACACAGAGAGTTAACCATCACAAGCACTTACTCCGTGATACTCCTACAGTATCCATTTCGCCAGTAAGGAAACCAAGGCCCAGGAACGGAATGTAACATGCGCAAGGCTGCACAGCCAGAGGATAAAGAGAGTCAGGTATGAATCCAGGTAGTCTGACTCTGAGTCCTCCTGTCACACTGCTGCCATTGTCCTTTTCTCGTCCTACTGGTTTTACAGTTTTTAGCTCAATATTACCTCCCTCACCCCTCCTCCCAATCCTCCTTTTTCCCTCTTGAAGCCAATCTCCAGACAAACAGCCTTCTCAGTCCTTGTGAAATGCACTCCAGTTGGATTCAAGAGTGCATTCAGAGGGGAAGGTATAGCTCAGGGGTACAGTGCATGCCTAGGGTGCACAAGGTCCTGGCTTCAATCCCCAGTACCTCCCTTAAAAATGAATAAATAAATACCAATTCCCCCTGCCCCCAAATAAACTGAAAAATAAATTTTTCTTAAAAGGAGTGCATTCACTTGGCATTTGAGGTTAGGATCCAAAGAGCCAAAGCCTGTTCTTTGACTCTACACTGCATAGGTCAGTGTTTCCTGGTCTTTGTTCTGTATAAGAATAACAGTGGAGTTATAATAAAAGCTAGATTCCTGGGCCATTTGCAGAGATTTTGATTCCCTAGGTCTGGGAGTGCCGAGGAACCCGAGTGTCTCCACTCTACCAAAGATTCTGATGCAGGAGACCTTCAGAGCGACCACACTTAAAGGGACACTGATCAGTCAGATACTCACTTCTCTTGGTGTCTTCCATTTCCAAAGTCTCAGCCTTCAGCCAAGGAAGACACACCAAAAATGCCACCAGTTTGGTTTGTTGCCCTTTTAACTCCTGGAAATATTCTTTAGGCCTCTCTGGTAGTGTCTCCCAGGAAACAACAGGAGTCCTTTGGTGTGTAAGCTTCAGAAAGCTCTCTGGCTCCTCTCTGCCCTGGACACACGGCAGGCACCCCTCACATCAGCTCCGCCGGTGCCCTCGTTCTGTACCTCTTTGATGGATGGATGAATGACGGGGAACCGTCCATCATCAGGACCTGCCTCTTCTCTGCTGGGTGGGGCCTGGAACAGGTGTCCTCACATTTGCTAAGACTGGAACATCCTGGGATGTCATAGCCTCTTTTAGAAGATGAGACAGTCTCACTTTGGACAAAGTTGAATTCCTAGGCTTTCCCTCCATCACCGTAATTTGGGTCTCCCTGCTTCCTCAGAAGCCACTCTTGCTCTCTCTCCCCCACGTGCCTACTCCATTTGTGTGTGTCTGTGTATGCGCGCGCGCAGGCTTTCCTTCATCCTCTCCAGAGACTCCTCATCCTTTGGAATTGATTCAAAAGGAGGACCACGCGAACAAGACGCCCTGCTCCGTAGTGCCAGGGCCGTGCTCCCTGCACTTCAGCAGACGGGCTGCTCCCCACTCCCTGCTCAGGGTGGGACTTACAGGGGGGATTTCAGGCCACAGGAACCCCCTACCCTCCATTCTGAGCACATACCTTTTCAGTATATCAGCCATGCCTGAACAGATAAAAATAGTTTCTATTTATTGAGTGTTTACTAAATGTTTATTATGGTAGATTCTTGGGAAGGTCCCTTTCGTAGATAATTGAAACCTTCTGACACTACCATGAGTTTTCCTCCTCGGGGAGAGCAGACGAGATGACCAGGGTGTGACCGGGGTCTGTGGCTCTTAGCAAGCTTGGCAGAGAGATGTTTGGCAGAGGACGTACAAATCGTGTAGTATTAACACCATTCTCTCTTCTGTTAAAATCTGTTGCTACTTTCCTTCTTTCTTTCTATTTTTTACTGGAAAATAGTATCAAGCTTGTCTGTGGGTGTTACAGTGAGATTGGAGAGCTGGCCCTTCTTTTCTGCCTTGAAACAGAAAGTCGTAAAAGTGGTCTGAGACTTTTCGATCGTCAGAGACTCAGTGTATTAGTTTCCCATGGCTGTTCCAACCAGTTGTCGCAACTGTGGTGGTTAAAATAACAAGTATGTTCTTTCACGGTTCTGGAGGCCAGAAGTCCAAGACCCAGGTGGCAGCAGGACCACAGTCCCTCCAGAGGCTTTGGGGGAGAATCCATTCTTGCCTTCTCTAGCTTCTGGTTACTGCCTGCCATTCCTTGACTTGTGGCCCCATCATTCCAGTCTTTGCCTCCATCTTCACATCACCTCCTGTGTGTGCACCTGTCCAATCTCCCTCTGCTTCTTTCTAATATGGGTACACATGATTGCATTCAGGGTCCACAGGGAGAATCCAACATAAACACCCTTTCTCAAGATCCTGAACTTAATCACATGTTTTGTTGTATAAAGTAATGTTCACGGGTTCTGGGGATTCAGAATTGAAGAGATCTCTGTGTGGTATTTTTCTGACAACCACACTTGGCTGTGGAAAGTAGGCACTCTCTGTTGTCAGCCCCCAAAGACTTAGCAAGGCCAGACCACCCCAGGGCCCTGGACAATCTTACAATTGAAGAATCTCACCTTCAGCAGAAGGCAGGGACAGTCACCTCTGCATTTGATAGGAAATAAAGGATCAATAAAATATTTTAAGCAGCCCCTGTATCCTGATGTTTTATACTTTCTTACCTGCTGTGATAAAAGAAAACAAAAACCCTATCAAGGCCAGAGAAGAGAGGCACCCTTGATTTTGGAAGACCCTAAAATAGTGCTTTGCATACATTTTATTCTCATTTTATCCTCACCATAAACTGTGATTGTATTCATCTTACAGCTGAGGAAACTAAGGCTCAGAGATATCAAATCTGTCAATGGTCATACTGTAACTGGGAGCTAACACAGTTACCATCCCCACTTTCTGCCCCCAGTACAGCTGACCCATCGGATTCCTCTGCCCAGAAGACCTGAGTTCATAGAAGCAAAGATAGGCTTTGAAGGTTCAAATAATTTTTCCTTAGATCACCCAAGTTGGACTCTACTTACTTACTTTCGTTCCCAAAGAAGAAGCCAAACTGTTAACTCTGGAGAGAGTTTTAAGAATTGAACGAACTTAACTGGTAAATACAGGTAAATCTAAGCAAATCTTGATAAACCTAGGTAAGTCGTTATATAACTGTGGGGTGAAGCAGGCTCACTTGCCAAGACAACAAAGGTAGAAGCCATAAGGGAAAGGACTGATAAGTTTAGCTACATGAAGTTGTGTAACTTCTGCATGTCACCCAGGCTATCTACAGAGTAGAATTCCTCTCCGGGGGCTTCCTGAGCTGAAGCTAACTGACTGCCTATTTAGTACCTCCAGCTGTAGATCCTGACTTTGACATGGCTGTGGTCTATGAGGGTCACCATGTATCATTGTTCAGTGCACTACCTGTGCAACCATACATGGCAGCCCTGATGGTTATTCTTTCATGATGCCCCAAGTAGGGGATGGACCGCAGCCCACAAAAATCCCCCTGACAATAACACACACACGCACACACTCACACATCCCTAGACTTCACCTTATCCTCCAAGGAATTTTCTGGGTTACATCAAGGCTCTAAGTCCTCATATTCTCTAGTCCCTTTCTTAGTCTGGTCCCAATCATAGTTCCAAAGGAGAGGAGGTAGGTTGAAATACGACACTAGTGGTGCCAAGGTTATTTCATAGCAAGAAGCAGAGCTATGCTTAGTTACCCTAAACAAAATGTAGAAGGATTCACTCTAAAAACACTGGGCATGTCAATTGGATTCTTGGGTGTTAGCAGCAGCAACCAAGCCGGGGTGTCCGGATCAAGAGAGGATTACAGGAGAGCTCTGGGTGCTCACAGGATGGAGGGAAGCTGCCAGGCTCAGCTTGGGAAATGGACAGGACTCAGGGCAGTGGGAGTCACGGCTGTGATCCTTCATCCTAGAGCATGAAAAAGCTGGTCATTTGCTGTCACTGCGTCTGCCATGTCTGACTTCCTGAAGCTCCTTAAGGACTTATTTCAAGTCCTGGGAGACAGCATCCAACTGGCTGAGTCTGGGCCATGCTGCATGGTGACAGGGAGGGGGAGGCCCTGGCTCTGAAGCTTCCAGGAAGGCAGGTACTTCCGCTCCCTGTGACCACTTACAAGAAGCGGCATGAGGGCGTTTTAGGAAGGAGAAGTTAAAAGCTGGGAGCCAAAAATGACGAAGACTCACCTCCAGGGCCATCTCAGAATTTATGGGCAGAAACACTCATGAGAAATGGGATCCAGAAACAACAAGAAGGGTCTCTTTTTCCCTGTTCCCTCCCCCTTCCCACCCCTATCACCCCATGTATGAGTTCTTTATCTCTGCAGAACTTTCTCCACTTCTCCCCGCATGTGGCACGAGCCCCCATTTTATTCATCTCAGCTCCAGCCACACACAGAACCTAGCATCTCTCAGTCCCAATTCCAAATTCTTTGAAGAGATCTTCAGATGGGTTCAGCTTGAATCATGTGTCTTTCCCTGTTGCCAGGGGGTGGTCTCAGAGAACATGGTTCATTTAAATAGAGAAGACGCCCCGAAACATGTGCTACATACTGAGGAACAAAGTTGGAGTACGTTTCCACTAGGAGTTCGTATCTGTTCAGACCTGGCTGTGCATAAAAAGTCTGAAGAGAACTTGCTGCATGAATAAATAAGTAAAGAAGTTGCAAGGGGGATGTTTAACTTTTAGAGAAAACTGGTTATTTTTTATTGCAGTGTAGTTGATTTACAATGTTAGTTTCAGGTGTACAGCAAAGCACTTCAGTTATATGTATACATAGTATGTGTTAATACAAAAAATCGAATATAGTTTCCTGTTCTATACAGTAGATCCGTGTTATCTATTCTATATATAAGAGAAAACTGGTTCTTTTCAAATTACTTTAGTTACGCTGTATTTGCAAGCAGTTCAGTGCTTCTTAGATCCAGTTTTAGCTCTGTCTTACAGAAGGTTCATGTTTCTTTATGCATTGGAGTACAGCCCAACTGTACTTCTTTAAAAATAAACCATAATTTGGATTTCCCCTAGATCAACAGGGCCTCTTGCCCTCCTTCCCGATGAAATTAACTTTTACTCCTCCTTGATACTCTGCTCTAAAACTCTGAATCTCAAAAACTCCTACCACATACACAACACCCTATAAATATGGGTTAAACAAATGAATCAATCCACCAGCCAAGTACTCCATCCAAGTCAAAGGTTTTTTTCCCTCCAGCAACACATCATGTCCAAGTTTAGCAGCAAGAAACTTGATCTGCTCCACCTGCCTTGCAGAACAGCCTTCCCACTTCCTCCCAGCATTACTATGTTCCATCCCCGCTTTCACCACCCTGGGCCAAGTCACCATCAAGTGACCCTCTGCTGTAGCTGCTAACTGGCCTCTTCATCTCCACTCCGGCCCCTTGCACCCCATTCTCCAAAAAGCAGCCAGAGGGAGGCGCTGAAGAGTAAACTAGATCCTGTCCCTCTGAGGGACTTGGCGGGCCTCAGGCAGCTCCCCACAGGCCTGGGTGGTTCTCTTCAGCCTCATGTATCCTCCAGCCCTCCCTCCCCAAACCTGCACTCCAGTAAGGATGTTCTTTCTTCCCTCTCTCTTCCCAGGACCTTGACCCAGAGCATATCCTTCCTTCTCTCTAGAGCCCTCTTGTCCTCTGCCCCAACCTCAGTCCTGCCCAGTGAACTCCTAACTGGCCTTCAGATCTCATCTCAAAGAGCTGTCACTGTCCCCGGACTGGATGAGGGCTCCCTGCTATCTGCTCTCACGCACCACCATTTTCTGTCCTTTATCACACTTACTGCAACGATGGAAGATTGGCTTAATTCTTTGGAAAGTGTCAGTTTCGCCACTTAAGTGGAAACTCCTTAAGGTCAAGGACTCAGTTTTCTCAGGCTGCCATAACAATACACCACAGACTGGGTGACTTAAGTGACAGAAATGTATTTCCTCACAGTTCTGGAGGCTAGAAGTCCGAGATCCATGTGTCGCTCAGCAGGTCCGGTTTCTTCTGAGGCCTTTCTCTGTGGCACGTGGATGGCTGCCTTCTCGTGGTGTCCTCACACGGTCTTTCCCCTGTGTGCTTGTGCCCCTGGGGTCCCTCCGTGCACCCAACTTTCCTCTTCTCAGAAAACCTGTCAGGTTACATTGGATTACAGCCCACTCCAACAGTCTCATTTTGACTTAATCACCTCTTTTAAAGGCCCTGTCTCCAAATACAGTCACATTCTTAACTGGGGTTAGTGCTCCAATGTACAGATTTGGGGAGAACACAAGTCAGCCCATAGCAGGGACCATGTCGCTTCTGGTCACCATTGTGTCCCCATCACCCAGGACTGTGCTTGGCATGTTGTAAGACTCCATACATACATGTGGACTGAATGATGAAATTTAAGCCCCCTCATTTTTCTCTCCACCCAACCACATATTGTGCTAGAGGCAGAGGAAAGAGGAGGCACTGACTGCAGCAGGAGGACCATAAGTGACCACAGGGAATTTCTGCTCTTCTGATCCTAAAATCCCAGACCTTTGGGGGAGTGTTGCTCCCTCCTGGTACCTTCCTATGGGGCAAAGCCAGCCCCTTGTCAGTGGCTGACTCTTCCTGCCCTGGGAGAGTGTGCTATCCCCTTGGGCTGCTGGCGGAGGAGAAGTTTTGCTGACAGCTGCACACTTACACTCATCCAAGTGGCCCACTTTAGAAGGTGAGTCACCCAACTGCTAAGAGCAGGTCCACATAGCTCCCGGAAAGCAGTTTAGCAACAGGTACTAGGGCCAAAAAAAGGCATGTTCTGTGCCCTGGTAATTCCAAAGCCGGGAATCTCATTTGAGGAACATGTAGAGGGACTCAAGGGGGGTTTATAACCCAGTTTTTACATAAAAAATAATTTCTTACTACTCCGCTGGTAAGAAAATGGGAACAGCCTAAATGTGCAGCAATAGGAGAAAGTTTTGTGAATTTAATATATTCATATGATAGAAAAGTATGTAGCTACTGAAAAAAACTTCATAAAGAATTTGTAATGATGCAAAAAAAAATGTGACATGAAAAAGCAGGGCACAGAAAAATGCAGACATTCTGATCTAAGGTGTACAATAAATACTGTAATTTACATACATATACGCATGCGATTTACAGGAAAAAGCCTGGCTTGGTAAATATTCTAATGTTAATACTGTATTTCTCAGACTTGGCGATTTCTTTAATGCTGCAGTGCTAAAAGTAGCATGTGTTGTTTTTACATGCAGACGAGGGGTACAGTTTTTAAGGCAGCCGGCGCTGCCGGTCAATGAAATTCCTTAGCTCGGGTCTTCCCTCGGAAAGCGTCGGTCCTGCGCCTGCTCCCCAGCGCGTCCCTGGGGCGGTCCGACTGGCTCCCAGGGAGAGTGCTGGAATCCTCGCGGCGGGAGGAGGCGACGGGCTTGGCGTCGCGCACGGCTGGAGGTGGGCGGTCAGGGGAGGGACCAAGCCTGCCCCTGTTCAGGAGTGAGATCTGGACTGCGCCGGGCGCCCAGATCCAGTCCCCGGCCACCGCGACCGCCGCCCAGACCGCTGTTCCACCGCCAGGTGCAAAATGCCGTGTCATTGGGAGAGTCTGCGGTCGGAGCATTGAATTACAGCTCAGCCGAGCCCCGGTAGGGCGGCGGGGGTGGAGGATGAGCAGAAGCCCCTGTTCTCCTCGGAGCGCCCGCTGAAAAGCGGACTAAGCGCAGCTGGGGTGGGGAAAGAGCGGAGCCCACAGGAGCAGCCCGGGACTGGCCTGTTCCTCTTCAAGAGCCGCGGCTCTGAGCCAGAAGCCAGTGATCCGAGCTGGCCCCCCTCCGCTAGCCCTCTACAGTGAGGGACCCACGAGCTGCGCCTCGGCCCTGTCCGACCTTCCCCAGCCCTCTCCGCGCCCTGGGCGCACGGGGCACTGACTCGCGCCAGTCATGCTGAGAGTCTTCATCCTCTATGCCGAGAACGTCCACACCCCGGACTCCGACATCAGCGATGCCTACTGCTCCGCGGTGTTTGCAGGTAGGAGGGGCCAGCGATCCCCCCGGAAGAGGAGGGTGGGATCGGGGAGGGGACGCCGCGGCTCTCCACCCCGGAGAGCACTGGGATGTGAGAGACGACTCCTCGCCCAGGCCAGATCGCTTTTGAGTTGTTGCAAAGGCACACATCCTCGGGGAGAGGCGACTCAGAGGGAAACTGAGGCAAACAGGGAGAGGTGGCTGAGCGGTGCTTGCCTGGGGCCTGGAAGCTGAGCCCGGGTTAGGGCTAAGGGGGGTCCGGAAGGCAAGGTCAGCATCTCTCCTGCGCTCTCTGGATCTCTTAAAAGAGGCCTTTCCATGTTGTGGGCTGCAGAGCGTTGTACCGCAGGGCTCCCCTCCTCTCCCCGGAAGGCTGGTCCCGGGCCTATTTATAATCCAGCTCTCTTTCCCCGCCTGGGCCTGGCGGCTCTCCTCGGCCTTTGCTCTGTATCACAGGCTGGGCTGGCAGGCAGGCAGCCGCTGGAGGCAGAGGCACCGCCCACCTGTCCAGGGATCCTACCCTTGTTCTGGGCACAGGATGGGAGAATTTTAGCCTGTTAGGGGCTACCCACATGCTAAATTGGATGGAGTATCTCTGTGCACAGATTGAGGCTTCCTTGAGCAGGGGGCACCTGCTCTAACAGATTGAGACCTCCTGCAAGAAGGTCTTTTCTTGTTTTGACTGGGCTTCTCCAGGAGGTGCGGGCTGGGCTCTGTCTAGTTATCTGGGACCCTTTCGGGGTTGAGTCAGAGCTGGGATCTACACAGCTGGGTCTGTGGGTTTGGAGCCATGATGGGAGAGAAGAACCATAGGGCAAGAGAGTGAAAACCCATCTGTACACCCACCCTAGGGGTTCACACTCAGCCTCTATCACCTGTCACTCCCTTTCTACCCCGGAGATCTGGCTACATCCCAGGGCTCCAGAAATCATTTTATTGGCTGGTCCCTGGGCATCCAGCAGACATTCCCTTTTAGTTTCGTGAGCTCCTGGACTGACCTCTTCCCAGATGCCCATGTGCACATATGCTTCCAGACACATGCATACCGGAAGTGCAGGTGACACCTGCAAGTTCCAAGAAGTAGAGGCTCAGAGAATGCAGGCATGTGTCCACAACAGCACACACAGATGTGTCATATCAGGTGCGTGCGCACACACACGTTCCTGAGTGTGTGGGGATCTGGGGTTTCTCAAGAAGGAGTCACTGAATGGATGGGTGGCTTGGAAGGCCGTGTGCACCGAGGGTGGGGGTGTGGAGTGGGAGGTGACACTCCAGCTCTGCTTGTTTCCTATCACATTGCTTTGACCTGTTCTGAACCAGTTTCCCACAGTTGCCTCAGGAAATGAGCTTTGTCAAGGTGTTTCCAGGGGGAGAAGGAGGGCACCCGTGGGGGACTTCCACACTTCCTCGGCATCCTCTGAGCAGCCCAGCCAGTGGTTCACCTGCACAGCTGGGACTAGCAGGCTGGCTGAGGGCCCTGGGCTTCGAGTTGCGGAACTCCAGAGAGCACCGCTCACTCAGTACATCCCCCCTCCCCACACCCCCCACCCCCTGCTGAGGGCAGGGAGGATACCTTTGCTGCCAGAGGGAAGACAGGCACCCTGTGCTCTCAGCAGCGGCCTCCTGCCCCTCCCCCAGCACAGGTTCCCCCTTGAGGGCTGAGCAGGCTCTGTGAACCCCACCCCAGAGCTGCCCAGGGTACAAATGAAAGGCCAGAAGGGCCGCCTTGGGGCCCCTGCCTCTGTTCTTAGGAGTCTTGTCTGCTCTGGCGTCCACTCAGCCTGAACTAGATTTTCCTCCATCTTCTCTGAGTGCATCTCCCGCCTCCCAACTCCCCCCCACCTCCTCCACACACACACACTTGCTTCAGACTTCATGGTCCCCCTCCCCCCTTACACCACCCCCAGCCCTGGTCAGGCTCAGAATCCTGTAAGAGAAAGGAAAGGATGAATAATGAATGGGGAAGCACTTTCTAACCCACAGGAAGCACCGCTGGTGGGGCTCCTTTCCTGTCGTTACTTCAGCCCCCAGGGCTGTCTGTGGAGCATCTGCAGTCCTGCCCCTCTGCCTGCGATCTGGCTCCTCTGGGGGGGCTCCTCCGTCCCTGGGGAGAAATGAACCCCTACTCGCAGTCATCACAGTCACTGCCAGGCAGTCATGGGGAGCGCAGTCCCTCCCTCCCCAGCCCTGGCCACGTCCGCCTCCTGCGTTGGCCAGGCTCTTAACCCATGTCCAAATTTGGCCTCCCTGCAGCATATAGGCCTGCTCGGCCTCCTTCTCCCGGCCAGAGCCAGACTGGTGAATGATTACACCGAAGGCTCTGGTCTCAGGGCAACACTACTCAGAGCATAACACCCTTCTGGAAAGTCTTCCATCACCAGCTGGCCCTTAATGGGGCCCATAAAGCCCCTCCTTTGGCTACCTGATTATAATACCCGTACGACACCTCAAGGCTCCTCCATGCATGCATAAATTCATTTCCTGCTCACAGCAGCTTTGTGAGGTCAAGGGGCAGGGATATTATCCCCTTTTACAGATGAGTGGATAGGCCCAGAGAAGTGCAGGGGCCTGGCCAAGGTCACCCAGTGACCAAGTCACCCCCCACCTCACCCGCGTCATCAGTGCCCTCTGCTGTTCTCAGCGTCCGGGCTCGTGAATGAGAAAGTGCTTTGGAAAGCATACCATGTGCTGCCCACACGCGGGACAGCCTGGGCCTGAGCCGGCACGAGGGGAGGGCTGTGTGTGGGGTACCCAGCACGGGCTGAGTCAAAGTGGGGGGCGTGCAAGGCCGCGGGGAGCACAGAGTATGACAGGTGACCAAAAGATCGAGGATTCCGATTCTGAAAGTGCGTATTCATGACAAGGAGAGAGAATGGTCACTCATGGAGCACAAATAATGTAAGGTTTTCAGATGCTGTTTCCTTAAAACCCCTCAACACTCCAATGAGATAGATTTAACTGATTTATACTTATTGGGTGCAAGGCACTGTTCTTAATAGAACTTACTTCCTAGGAGCTCTGTCAAGTTCAAGTTATAATTTATACCAGGCACTTGTATAGACGCTTAATGCTCCTAGCAACCATACATGGTAGCAAATATCACCCCTACTCTACAGGCGAGAAAACTGTACCACAAAGAGGTCATATGCTGGAATTAGCAGAGTTTGTTTGGATTCCAGCCCACACAGTCTGGCTCCAGATCCCCATCTTTAACTGCTCCACCACCTCCCTCTGGTCTCAGCTCTGATTTACAAGGGACAAGCAGTAAAAAGGGGAGGGGCAGGAGTAGACCCAGGCCTGCCTCATGCCCCAGAGCCCAGTCTCAGGCTGCAGTGGCCCCCTCACCTCCCGCCTTATGTCACACGTTGCCCCTGCTGCCACTTGCTCCCTTTCTCCCTCGGGCCCAGACATCCTCACACTCACTCTCTGGTCTGGAGGATGCTTTCTGAACTCAGAGGGGTTTCTGCCCTTCCGCATCACTGTCTCTGCATCTCCTGGGATCAATCAGTCACCAGACAGCCCAGGATGCTCCCTCTGGGTGGTACCCTTATGCCAGGCCATCCAAAGGCCTCTGGCAGGGCTGTGGTGGCTGCTCCAGATCTGATAAGCTGAGACCATGGTCCTGGGTCACAGGGCACTGAGGTGGGCAGCCTACAGTGGGTGTGGCAGGCACCCAGGGGCCTCCAGAAAGGGGGCATGGGCCCCAACCGTAGCCAGTCGAGTGGGGTTGAAGGGCTCAGGAGTGCAGAAAGCGGCAGCCTTGGTCACATTGCAGTGGGATGAGAGCATCAAACAAGAGGGAGAGAAGGATGGAAGCTGAGGGTATTGGCTCTGCACCCAGACTGCCTGGGATCCCACTATCCAGCTGTGTGTCTTTGCGCAACTTACTTAACCCCTCTGTGTCTCAGTTTCCTCATCTGTAAAGTGTTGATAATAGTAGGATCTGCTTTGGAGGGATGGTTCTGAAGAGTAGTGTTTCGAATAGTGCCTGGCACTCAATCCATGTTAACTATTTTTACTGTTATTAGATATGATAATACATATATTTATTATACTTAGTATAGTAAACATGTATTGTAAATATACTAAGAAATCACCGCACACATCCCAAAAGCCTTTCACTATCTTTTTTGTCTGGTCTGTCTTACTACCAGCTCTGTTTTTCCATCTACTCTCCTACCAGACTGGGCACAGTGAGCCGAGTGGCTGAGTCCCCCAAGGGACCCTGGTCCTGTCTCCTCTGGCTGCCCCTCCTGGAGCAGTCCCTTCTGAGCCCGAGGCATCTGTCCACTTGCCTGATGGCTGGCTGTGGCCCTGGCCAGCGCGCTTGATCTTTCTTGAAATTAGTATCCTTCCAGTGACTCCCCGAGCCCACAAACCTCAGTCCTGCTCCCCAGGCCAAAGTCTCTTTCTTTCTCTACTCAGTGCATGCTAGTCTCTTTCTAGTTTGGGTCATTAGACTGAACTGTTAACAGGAAGAGCGCTAGCATCCACTGGGTCCCGACTGTGCACCAGGCGCGCTGTGGGAAGCACTAGGGTTTGGCCGAATCCTCCTAACACCTCTGTGAAGCATCATTCTCTTGATTTCACAGAAGTGGAATTAGATTCTGAAGGGTCAAGTCCCAAGCCTCGGGACACACGGCTAGAAACGGGTGGACTGGGATGGATGCCTGGGGCCATCTGATTGTTCCTGCAACAGGGCACTTCTTCTCGGCAGTCACGTATTCACAGCTGTAGCCAGGATCCCTCCTGCCTGCGCAGTCCACACCCCTACACCCCTACACCCCTACACCCCTGGTGGACATGCCCCTCCCGTCCCGCCCGCTCAGATTGGGATACCTGCAGGGCACAGATGCTTCAAAGAACGTGAGGGGCGAGGGCAGGAAGATGCATTGGATCACCCATGCTCTTGGAAGCTTCTGGACCTTGGCAAATATGCCCTGAAGGAATCCTGTAAACTCCCACGCAGAGTGTTCATCTCAAGGCTGTTCCTATTGGAAGCAGAGGGGCAAGGTTTGTTTGCTTCCTGGGCACCCCATGTCAGACCTCAGGGACGTGGCCCCGGGTGTTAGGACACTGAGCCAGAGGAGACCAGTGGGTCCAACTCCAACAGCAAGAAGGGGCCCTATTGGAAGTACCCCTACCTTGACTTCCTTGACTACTTACCTTGATTAGCAGGGGGGTAAGACCCCAAGGAGATGACAGAAGAGGACAGAGGCCACAAACTCACAAGTGTGGGAGCCTGGGAGGTGGTGTAACTAAAGATGAGGTTAGAGGAGGAAATACATGTATGTTGGGTGCGTGGTGGAAAGGAGGGTGAGTGGACAGGGCGCACTTCCAGCCACAGGGGCCAAATAATCAGTGTTAGGCAGAAAATTCGTGTGCTCCTGTGCCAGCTTCTCTGATTCTTCTTTTTAAAATGTTTTTAAAGTTTTTATTTATTTTAATTTTCAGTACAATTTTTAAAGGTTACTTTCCATTTATAGTTATTACAAAATCTTAGCTATATTCCTCGTGTTGTGCAATACATCCTTGAGCCTATGTTACACCCAATAGTTTGTGCCTCCCACTTCCCCATCCCTATGTTGCCCCTCCCCTTTGGTAACCGCTAGTTTGTTCTCTCTATCTGCAAGTCTGCTTCTTTTTCTTTTAAATTAAAATTTTTTTTTATTGAAGTATAGTCAGTTTATAATGTTGTGTCAGTTTCTGGTATACAGCATAATGTTTCAGTCATACATACACATACGTATATTCCTTTTCATATTCTTTTTCATCACAGGTTACTACAAGATAGTGAATATAGTTCCCTGTGCTCTACAGTAGATACTTGTTGTTTATCTGTTTTATACATAGTTGTTAGTATCTGCAAATCTCAAACTCCCAGTTTATCCCTTCCTACCCTCTACCCCCTACCCCTGTGAGCCATGGGTTTGTTTTCTATGTCTATGAGTCTGTTTCTGTTTTGTAAAGTTCGTTCGTGTCTTTTTAAAATTCTGCATCTAAGTGATATCATGTGGTATTTTTATTTCTCTTTCTGGATTACTTCACTTAGAATGACAATCTCCAGTTCCATCCGTTTTACTGAAAATGGCATTATTTTATTCTTTTTTATGGCTGAGTAGTATTCCATTGTACCATATCTTCTTTATCCAGTCATCTGTCAATGGACACTTAGATTTTTTCCACACTTAGCAATTGTAAATAATGCTGCTATCAGCATTGGAGTGCATGTATCTTTTTGAATTAGTGTTTTTGTTTTTCTCCGTTACATACCCAGGAATGGAATTGCTGGATCATATGGTAGTTCTATTTTTAGTTTTTTGAGAAACCTCCATGCCGTTTTCCCACAGTGGCTGCACCAATTTACATTCTCCCCAACAGGATATGAGGGTTCCCTTTTTGCCACATCCTCACCAACATTTGTTATTTGTGTTCTTTTTGACATTGGCCATTCTGACAGGTGTGAGGTGATAGCTCATTGTGTTCTCTGATTTTTCAAGAGATGCTGTAAGTCCAGATCTGTATGGAAAATCTCTTTATGTTTAATTAAGGTACAATTTTGTTATAAAATATCGTGTTTGTCAAAGACCACAGGTAATAGGCTGGCTGTTTCCCGGGGACACCACTGGCAGCATCTGATGCCCATTGTTTTGTTTAATCTTGGAGATCTTGGTCCTAGACTCTCTAGAGAACAGGCAGCCAGTCTCCTCTGACTGGGATGATCAGTCAGCACCATCCATGACTACACCCATGGGCAACGTGGGAGAGCTTCCGTTCCTTCCTCCTTTTCCTCTTTCCAGCCCTGAAAGGGCACTGCAGTTAACATGAAGTTGTGACTAAAAACTGGGCTTGCTATGCAAACTCAGCTTCAAAACAGGTCCCCTCACCGTGTTGCGAGCTGACTTTGGCTCCTAAGCCTGCCCTACCACCTTCACAGTGGGGCTGGAGTAGTCTGGGCTGCCAAGGAGCTGCCTTTACCTGTGGCCTTAGGTGGGATGCAGACCTGGCTGCTGGTTAGCGAGCCCTAACTGATGGTGGAGGACACAAAGGTCTCTCTCACTCACCTAATGACTGATGTGTAAGTAGTCCTGGCTAGTGAACTTCTGACCCACAAGGCTGTCCCGGACCCCATATCCTTCTGTCTTGTTGCTCTGCTATCCCCCGGGGTCCCTTTGACAATATGGATGGTGCAGTGGACACTGTAATTGGCTGCCCAGTGTCCCACCCCATGAAGAGGCTAAGCCAGTAGTTCTCAAAGAGGATAGTACTGCCCCCTAGGGGGGATTTTGGATATGATGGTTTGGGATATGTTTTCACTGAAGGCTGGACACGACACAGCTGGCAGGTTCACATACCCCGTCTGCTCACATTTCATTGGTCATCACTTGGTTTCCTGGTCAGGTCAAGCTGTGAGGGGGTTCTGGGAAATGTAGTCCATGTGGGTGGCCACAGACCATAGTATGGAAGGAAGGGAGAACGTCTTTGAGGGGGACAAGGTAAGGTCTCAGCACGCTGTCCACAAGAGCTGCATTCCTGAGGCAAGCCCCTCCCCCCTGGGAGAAAGCCCCCTTGAGTACTGGGCTCCAGGATGACGTCTCCAAGGGAACAGTCAGCCATCCAATCAGGGAGAAGTGAACAGTAGCCAGGCTGGGAAGTGGGAGGCTTTGGGAAGTGTCCAGGGCTTAGGCCATCAGCTGCTGCGTTTGTTTCTGGTTTACAGAGCAGCTGTGTGGAGACTCTGTTCCTTGGACAACAGCCAAGTGTTTGTAAAAGTCCCTTGGAATATTCCTCTGGAAATATGAGATATGCCCTTACCGACTTCCTGTCCCACCTCTGACCGATTAGAACGGGACTTGGGGGAAAGGAGCAAAAGCAGGAATCATCTTGATGGTTAAAAAAAAAAAATCCCAACTCATCATATCCAAAACTCCCCCTAGGGGGCAGTACTGTCATCTTTGAGAACCACTGGCTTAGCCTCCTTGCGCTGGGTGGAAGGGACACTGGGGAGCCAAGTACAAAATATACCACAGCAACCCCAGGCTAGCCCTTACGATGCACTGGGAACACCTGGCTGCCTGAGACGGACTTGGTCTCTCCCCTTATTGGCCGGCTCCACAGTCTAGCTAGACATCAAAGCAGTAATCACACAAATAGTTACTGCTTACGATCGGGACGAGTGCTAAGAAGGGCTGCTGTGCAGTTTGCTAGAGGACCCACCTAGATCAGGAGGTCAGAGGCTCCCCAGGGAAATAATGTTTAAGCTGAGGTCTGAACGATGAGTTGGGGTGGCTCTTTAAGAAAGGGGGAAGACAGGTGCAGGCGGAGGTGACAGCAGAGCTCTGAGTTGGGAGGGATCTCAGCATGTTCCAGAAACTGAGAAGCCACTGGAGCAGGAGCTCAGAGCGTTGGGGGAGGGGCGGAGTAGCCTTACCTTGTAGGCAGAGGTAGGGAGCTGGGCTTTATCCCAACAGTATGGGAGGCCTTGGAGGGATCTTATGAGGGGAGTGACCTGATTACATTTGCTTTACGATCACCTGGCTCCAGTGTGGACAATGGACCAGAGAGGACCAGCTAAGAGGCAGCCCAGGCAGGAGAGGGTGGTGCAAATGCCTCACTGGAGGCATCTGGATGCTATGGCCACATAGATGGTACCATGTGTACCGTAGTCTTACCTCCAAAAGGTTTGAATAATAAACAGCCTTAAAGTGATCTTCATTCCTGATACAAGTCCTCTTGGGAGGAAGCTCCATTGAGTATTAGGCCCCAGTGAGATCCAGAGACATGATCCAGCAACCTGCAGGGCTCTGGGCACGTATAGTGTGCAGTTATCCAGGACCCAGGCAGACTCCATTTTTGTCTCTGGTTTACCATCCTTGGTGTCTGCTGCATCTTAGAGCTGGCGGGCAATTGGATCTACATGCTTCCCTATTCTCAAGAAGCAGAAGAGGGGTTGGGCTTGTCTATTCAGGAGAACAACTCAGGACATATTCCCATCGCTAGACCAACAGCTACTGCCAGGAGATGGGCTCAGATAGTCAGGATCCGGAGCTAGGGCTGGGGGTAGCACTCGAATAGTTGGGTTCCACTGAGAGAGAGGAAGGCGGTTTGGATTCAGAGAGGATGCAAGTGTCCTCCTCGTTATGAGAGTGAGTGGTAGAGTCAAGGGGAAGAAGACACAAGCCAGCTAGAGAAGGTGCAGCCTTTATAAAGTTGGGGAGAGGACAGCCTCAGACCTGTCACGGAGCGGGAGAGAGCAGGTAGGATCTAGTGCCCAACTGCTCAGCTGGTCTTAGTCAGGAGTACACATGATTCGTTCATAATAGCAAGAGAGAAAGCAAAAGATGTGGGCGCAGAAACTGTTGGGGGTTAGGCCGGGAGCATGAGGAAGTTCTCTACTCGGAACATAGGAAGCAAACTCAGAGCAATGGGGTGTTGCAGGTTTGGGGAGAGAAAAGTATGAAAAAGTTGTGTAGGAGAGAGGGAGACCGAAGGGACTGGAGATGCAGTGTGGCTGCCTGGGGGCAGTCAGGTGGTGACTAAAGGCGAGGCAGGCAGGTTAGCTGTGTTATTCTCCAACACCTTTAGTGCTTAGAGTGCAGAGAAGGAGGAGGCAGAATTGAATTTCACCCAGTTATGGTTTAGCCACATAAAAATGTGGGATCTTCAAAAAAAAAAAAAAAGAGGGGAAAGGGAGTTGAGATTTTGTGCAGCAGAATGATGATCACTGAATTTAGGCTGAGTGAGGAAGCTAGTGAGGACGGGAGGTGGGAGGACAGTGCCCGTAGGGGTGTAAGGGATGAGAAGCCAGGAACCCTGTGGCCAAGAAGTTCACATCAGTTGGAAAGGAACCAGACGTAACACGGGAACGCGTGTTAAGGGCAGTCACCGCTCGAGGCTGACGCTGTAAGCAGTTCCCCCCACAGTGGGGGCGAGGGGACTGTGACTGCTGTTCGGGATGTTGCTGGGGACCGAATGGGCAGGAGGTGGATCCCTATGCTCCAGGGGACGCCAGATAATTAATTTGGACTCCAGAGGCGATCGACCCCGGACTGCTCTGGAGAAGGCTCGGGGGCGGCTCGCGAGCCCTCGAGTCGGAGTCTCCCGGGCCGCCCGGGCCCCGAGGGCGGGTGAGGGGCAGGCGGGCCGAGGCGAGCGGCGCGGGGGCCGGGGGCTCAGGGCGCAGCGCGCACTCTGCTGCTCCGCCCGCCCCTCCTTCAGCGCTTGCCATTTCCCGCGGACGCCCTCCGGTCCCTGCAGCCGGGGCTGCCCGCTCCTCCGGCCTTCGCACGCAGTCGCCCCGCGCCTTCGGCGCGCCGGCCTGGGCGCAGCGGGCAGGAGAGCTGCGGACGCCAGGTCGGCACTGGCGCGCACCGGGCCCGGGCGCGCTGGCCGGGCGGGGAGCCGGGACGCTGCGGGCTCCCGCGAGCGGGCCGGTGGGGGCCCTGTCCCAGCTGCGCAGCCGAGCCGTGCGCCCCGCGTCAGCCGCGCTTCCATTCCCGGCGGGGGCGGGGACCCTCGGAGGGGGGCCCCCGCCGCCGGCGCCCGTCTGACCCCTGCCCCGCCCCGCCCGCCGCGGGCAGGGCGGATCCGGGCCGGGGCCGAGGGGAGGGTCCGCCCAGCGGGTGTCCGGTGTCCTCTCCGCGGCCTCTCCCAGGCGTCGGGACTTCTCTGCGGAGGCGCAGCGAAGGCGACAGCTCCCCTTTGGCGCGGCTGCCGCGGAGCCCGGCGCTTGCTGGGTGGGGGCCGGCCGAACCATGCTGAGCTGCCAGCTGGTGAGGGCCAGCAACCTCCCCAGTGTGAAGAGGGACCGGCGTAGCGACCCGGTCGCCAGCCTGACTTTCCGAGGTGAGAGCCCCGTGGCCGCCGCGCCCCTGCGCTCTGCGGCCGCGCCACGGACTCTGCGCGCGCTCCGCCGGGTCTGCCGCCCCGGCTCCGGCACCAAGTTGAGTCCGGGCCACAGTTTCTTCTTTTGTCAGCGCGCACAGAAATCTCAGAGAAATCTCAGTCCTGTCTTCTGTAGAGGGGGTGAGGAAGATGAAACCTAGCACACATCCCACAGTGGCCTGAAATTTTGGTAAACTCAAAGTGCCATAATATGTCAACAGCTACCACTTTTCTAAAACCGATATCCAGAGGGAATAACTTGTAAGCCCACAGCGGGCAGTGGGTATGGCTGGAAGATGGGTGCAGAAGAGAGAGGAATCAGGATTGCTTAAAAAGTGGGTGGAGACCGTGTGCTTTGAAAGTTGTGTCTTGATTTCATTCATTCATTCTCTCATCTTCCTTCAACATTGGCTGTATTGAATCCGCCTTGTGGCCTTGTCTCAGTTGGGAGGAAAAGGGACAGAATAGGACGGTTATGGTCTTATACAGCGACTTTTGAGAGTTCTGGAAATTTTGTTTTTAAATGCAAAGAGCTTAAGTGCCTGCACGTGATGCTTAGACAAGAGAGGGTCTCCCCGAGGCAACAAAGAACTCACACCCCGTCCCCTTCTCACCAGGCACCCTTCGTTCCCACTTCACGGCAGACATTCCCACGGGAGGAGGTGTCTCAGGAGGGGAAAGGGAAGAGGAAGGACCTGTCAAAATTAAGAGAAGGAACAATGGCTGTGAGTCAGGACCTCAGTTCTGCAAAGAAAGATAATTAAGGAGAGGAGAGAGGGTTTTTCCTCTCACCAGGAGGCATATCCTGTGCTTTTGTGGAATTAAAAATTATATGCAGCACAAAAGATGGTCAAACGTAGAGGGACAAGTGGCTGGTTTTTCAGTCAGTTTGAAAATGGTGGGCGCACCCTGGGGGTTCTTTAGCTTTGACTCATGACCTCCATCTGCTCCCCAAGCACTCCAAAATGGTAATAACCATACATGAAAGATACAGAATGGCAAAATGAGAACCAACTGTTGATTTTATTCTTTGTTATGGGGCAATTTACTTTTTATTACTTTTTTGAAAAGTGTGAGTCAAAACATTTTAGAAAACTTGGCTATTTTTATTAATTGGTGATAGTCCTGAGAGCCTACTATGACATGCAGCTTCAGGACGAGGTCCCTAGCTCTCCCCTGTCCATTGGAGTCTGCCTGAGCCATTCCTGTATAGAAATTATGGAGCCACCACTGGCTGGAAAAGAAGTTCCTGAGTGACCCTGAGCCCAGGGCCCTACATCACTCTAAGTCTTTTGGATGCTTTGGACTTCTTGGGTCTGTTCACTACTCTCTTTCCCTGTTTTGTGATAGCAACTAATCTCCTTGTCCTCGATAAGGAAATGGAAAACTGGGGAAGTTCAATGATGTGTCCAGGTCAAGAGTCATGGCAGGGAGCGCTTGGAGTGGGCAGTGCTGTTGAGTCCAAATCTCTTGAAGTCCCTCTTGGCTGTTGCCCTGGCCCAGGTACCCCAGGCACGTGCAGCTACTGTCCTCTCCCCATCTCTGCATTCCCCACCTTTTATGATGCTTACTATTTATTTGCACTGATAAGCCCCAGTAAAACTGAAATATAATGGTATGTACCATCTCCAACTGTTCAAAGTCTATTTGTTTTTCAAAGCCTGGCTGCAATGCCACCTTCTCCAGGAAGGCACCCAGGATTCCCCTGGCTGTCATTAGTCTCTCCTCTCTGGATGCACAGCCCCCTGTTAGGGCTGCTACTACACTCACCCCAGCCGGTCTGTGCTCAGTACTTCGCTCCATAGGTAGGATCCCATGACTCTGTGAAGGTGGCAACCTGTCCTATTGATCAGGATGCCTGGGGCTGAGCACAAATAGGCAGTGCCCTGTCATGTATGCCCTTTCTGGCCCAGCCTCTTGCCATCCTCCAGATGTGCCTGGGAATCTCAGCAGTCTGGGGCAGTGGTCCTCATGTTTTACTGTGCCTGGGAATCCTCTGGAGAGTGTGCTTCAAAGACAGATTCCTGGGTCCCATCCGTAGAGGTTCTGATGCAGCAAGTCTAAGTGATCTAAGTATCAGCACTTAACACATACCAGAAGCAGGCCATTTTGGAACCACATCTTGATAGAAATTGATGTGAAATGTGACGAAAAGTGAAATTAAAATATGACCCACCTGCCCCCCCCCCCCATGGAGGTCTCATGCTGGAGTTTGGGGCTGAGTTGATGCTTAGGGGAAAAGGCTGTTAGAATCAGACCTAGAATGTACAGATCATCTAGGCTGGGGTACCCAATGCCCGCTGCACATCAGAATCACGTGGTGAGCTCTTAAGAAAGACCTCTGCCAACGTCCCTATCCCTCGTCTCTTGAAGCTAAGAGCAGCCCAGAAATGTTTAGGTATTTCTAAAAAATCTCCAAATGTTTTGGAAGCTCAGTCAAGGGTGGGGAACCTTGACGGAGCCAGTCACAGCACAGAGGGAACCCAGCCGCTTGTAGAGAAGCCGCCCCGTGGCGTGCTGGGCTCCCACCCGCGGCCCCGGGTGCCTGGGACTGGCCCGCCCTGCTTGCCGCACAGTTGTTCCTGGCATTCCAGGCTCGGGTGTAATTTCAGGACCTGCCTCCCAAAATAGACTATGAGCTCTGGGAGGCTGGACTCCGAGGGCGCTTTTTTGGTTTCCCTCCCTCAGGGCTTCAGAGGCTATTAATGAATCTGTATCATCTCTTTGTTCTTGTATTAATTAGTTAATGAAAACTACCATGGATATCTGGCCGTGGTAGGTATTTTTGACTGATCATCTGGGCGAATGAGCAGCTTCATTTCCAATGGCGTTTAGTGATCTGCACCTCACTTCTGCCCTGCCCATGTTCCACCCTAATGTTATTATTTATGCCCCTTCCTTCACTGAACAAATATTTATTGAGCACCTACTAGGTGCCGGGTGCTGTTCGAGGCGCTGGGGATGCATCCAAGCACAAAACTGGAACCCTGTTCCCTTGGAGCTCAAACATCTTATTTCCTTGAAGGTCAGCTCTCCTGTGCCCCAACTTTCTAGTTGGTAGAAAGTTTCTAGAAAGCTCTAGAAAGGTAGCTTTCTACCCTGCTTTCCCCAGGCCCACCAGCCAGGTCCCAAGAGTCAATATTTTCCCTTCCCTTCCTCTCCTCCTGTCAGGTTCTCTGTCCCTCCGTGTCACTCCAGTCGCCTCCTCTCCCTTTCCGCCCCCACCTCTCTTCAATCTCCTGGGAGTCTCTGGACTTTGGGCAGGAGCCTGGGGGATTTTATAGAACCATATGAAGACTGAAACACCCCTGAGGGGCCCACGTGGCTCACCTGTGTGGGGAAGGTGGGCTGCAGGGGCACTGGACTACCTCAGTCTGGCTTTTTGAATATTAAAAGTGACTTTAAAGTATTAAAAACAAACTTCAGTTTTCTTTTGGTGAATATAATAGGTACTCAATGTAAAAAAGGGTGTATTACTGAAAGGCATGAGGCAAAAGTGAAAAATGCCCCTCCATCCTGATACTTTGAATTAACTTGTTAATGATTTGATATATTTCCTTCAAAGTTTTTTTTCCCTTTTTCAAAAAAACAATTTTAGTTGTGAAATTTAGCACCCAAGTAAGTACGTAAAATAGAACTGTATGCTTTAATGCAGTGGTTCTCAATTAGGGGACGGTTTAGCTCCTCGGGGGACATTTGGCAATGTCTGGAGATATTTTGGGATTGTCACCACTGGATAGGGGGACAAGATGATATTTGCATCTACTGTGGGTAGAGGCTGGGGATTCTGCTAAACATCCTATGGTGCACAGGACAGCCCCACAAAACACAAAACAAAGACTTATCCAGCCCCAGATATTAATAGTGCCAAGGCTGAGAAATCCTGCTTTAATGAAAAAATTATGAAAGGAACACATACATATATTACCCATGTCAAAGAATTGAACCTTGCCGGTCCCAGCCTCCCACAAGAAGTACCCAGGCACTTGCCTTCCTCTCTAGAGATTAATCGCATCCAGATATCTTTTTGCAAGTGTTTGCATACCTACTTTTTCACTCAATAATAAATCAGGGGCATTTTTGTATGTCAGTAAATATGCCTCTACACACCTTTTAAAATGTCTGCATAATATTTGATATATGGATGCACCATAAATCAGTTAAGCAATCCCCTATTGATGAATATTTATATTGTCTCAAATTATTAATATTTGTATCCAATGCTTAAATTATACTGTCACTGTGAGAAATATCCCGCTGACTAAATTTTTGTCCACGTATCTAATTATTTCCTTTGGGTAAATACTGGAAGTGGCATTGCTGTGTCAGAGGTTATAGTATATTTAAGGCTTTGCTGCATTTCCCAAATTACTCTCCTGACAATCCGTACCAAATTTACCTTCCCATTAGCTGAGTGTGGGGGCTTATTTTCTTATAATTCTGTTAACACAAAGCATTATCATACAAATTTTAAACAATTTCTTAGGTCTAAATAGTATTTGTGATATTTCAATGTTATCACCTATTTGCATTTACTTCTTACTGAATTGCTTTTTAATTTGCCCAGTTTTGCAGAGAAGAGATGTTTGTCTTTTTCTTTATTAGTTGTGAATACTCTTTATATATTAAGGACTTTTTATATATTAATATTTTGTCATATGGTTTCAAATATCTTCCCCAGTTCTAATTGGCCTTTTGAGTTTAAGGACTACCCTTCTCAGAGGGCATTCCATCACAGCCAGTATACCCACTCACCATCATTCCTTCCTGGCTACTTGTTTCTTAGAAAGTGTGGTTTCAGTTAAGATTTAGAAAGATGGAGTTTGGGGTGGGAGTTTTTGAGGGTGAAAAGACTAGGGCTCTGTTAGGGACGGCAGGGTGACAGCTGCCCAGTCTTGGGGTGTAGAGGGTTGAGTCAGGGCATAGCTGGTGGGGAAACTAGCAGAGTTCTCAGAGTTTACCTACCCTTTTTGTTAGGGGTTATCTTTGCCAAGAAGTAAAGCAGACCTTCCTTCAGCAGAAGCCAGGGCTACCTTTTCTCTGTTCAGTTTCTACCTCCTTTTGGTTTTCTGCTGGTAACTATGAATTTCTATCGCTGTGCTTGTCCGATGGGTATTCTAATGAGGTGTGGCTCTCAGAGTGCCCAGCCCAGAGCAAGTCCTCAATAATTATTTGTGGACTAAAGGAGAGGCTGCATAGAGGCTGCCTGCAGGGTCTAAAGATGCCCTGCTGCTCTGGCATTTCCTGTTCCCTGCTTCGTGGGTGGACACATCTCTCTCTGGGAGTCCCAGATGCCCCATCTCTTCTTTTCTGCTCCCTCTCCAGGTGAGGCACCACTAGCCACCGGTGCATCCTTGTTAAGATCTGAGATGTGCTCTGCCCCTCCCCATTCCCCACCCAGACACTGGTCAGTAGACCCCAGTTCCACTGCCTGCGTCCTCACCATCTCCCACATCGACTTTAAAAAAATTGTGTTAAAATACACATAATGTAAAATTTACCATCTCAACCATTTTTAAATGTACCGTTCAGAGGTATCAATTACATTCACATTGTTATAAAACCATCACCACCATCTCTATCCAGAACTCTTTCATCTTCCCCAGCTAAAATCTATATCCATTAAATAATAACGTCCCATTTCCTCCTCCCCAAGTCCCTGGTAATTGGCTTATTTCATTTAGTGTATTGTCTCCAGGGTTCATCCATGTGGTAGCATGTGGCAGAATTTCCTTCTTTTGTAAGGCTGAATAATATTCCCTTGTACGCACATCCCACGTTCTGTTTATCCGTTCATGTCAGTGGACATTTGGGCCTTGGTGCCTTTGAGATGCAATGGGAACTGCATCAGTATTTCTCAGCCTTTCTGTAAACTTTGGACAGGCATTAGAAACAGGGCAGCAGGTTACAGACTGTGATGTGAACCCTCAGTGAAAACTGTTGCTTTCGCGTTTGTCTTCTCTATGATCCTGCCAGCCCCAAATATTCCATTCTCATCAGTGTTACAGAAACAAGCATTTTGTCTGCTTCCCAGATGTACTGTGACCTGATCATTGTGTTGGAGGAGGCAGTCTGTCCTATCGTGACTATGCTGGTTCTGCCAGAGATTGGGGTGCTCCTTTCTACACTGTAACTCCTGTGCATATTTAGAGGGGCTTGCAAGCATCCTGGGCCCTTTGAAAGGGGCCTGTCCCCATGAGATGGGCCCGAGGCCTAGATTGCAGGGGAGACAGCCGCTGGCAGGTCAGCCTCACCAGGCGCTGAGCAGAGGGCAGTGATGTGGCTCTTTGTGTGAGGTCGTGCCCACGTGTGACGATGCTCAGGTGTCAGATGTGTGGGGCTCCAGTGGAGACTGCTCAATCTGGTGACCCCAGGCACTGGCTGGGCAGGAAGGACTGTCCTTTTTTTTTTTTTTAATTCTTATTTTTTGTTGACGTGCAATCTTTACAATGCTAGTTTCATGTGTACAGCAAAGTGATTCAATTATGCATATACATACCTACACATATTTTTTCAGATTCCTTCCCATTATAGCTCATTATAAGAAATTGAATACAGTTCCCTGTGCTATACGGTAGGTCCTTGTTGTTTATCTGTTTTATACATAATAACGTGTATCTGTTAATCCCAAATTCTTAATCTATCCCTCTGCTCCTTTTCCCCTCTGGTCATGTTGCAGAAAAAATGTGTTACAACTCCGAGTTATAGCTCAATATTACAGCTTGGTGTTAGAGCCTCAGTTGTGACAGCAATATGGATCTGGGCAAGAGACCAAGCAGCACCTGGAGAGTTAGAGAATTCAGATTTATTACGCCAGCAGGCCCAGAGGAGTTAACACTCCAAGCTCTGGACCCCATCTGTAGGTTTACACAGGCTTTTATAGGCTACCAGTTTACACTTTGCAAGATCATATGCAAATAAGGTGTAACAAAAGTTGACTAATTAGGAACAAGCTTTGTAGAAATGGACCAATCAGGAGAGAGAGAAATAACCAATCAGGAGTGAGCTCCATGCAAATGAAGTACTACAAATGGACCAATCAGAAGCTAGGGAAATGGACCAATCAGGAGTGAAGGAAATAACCAATCAGGAGTGAAGGAAGTAACCAATCAGGAGTGAGCTCAGGGAACCAATAGAATTTTAGGGGTAATTAAGCTGTTTCAGAGGCAAAAAAGTGAGAGAGAGCCTCTGGGCCAGGGAACCAGATGGTGCTGGCAGGAGAGTAGTGGCCCTGCCTGGGGGTCCTGCCAGTCTTTTTATGGGGCTTCCCACCTCAGTCACAGCACTTTCTTTTCTGTGTCCGTGAGTCTATTTCTGGTTTGTAAATAAAATTATCTTTTTTTTTTAAAGATTCCCCATATAAGGGACGTCATATGATATTTGTCTTTGTCAGACTTAGTTCACTTAATACGATCATCTCTAAGTCTATCCATGTTGCTGCAAATGGCATCATTTTATTTTTTATGGCCGAGTAGTATTCCATTTTATAAATACATCACGTCTCCTTTATCTATATGCCTGTCGATGGACATCTTTGCTGTTTCCGTGTCTTGGCTCTTGTACATAGTGCTGCTGACTGTCTTCTTATCTCCACTTTGTTCCCGTCTCTGGGTCTCCTCCTACATCCCCTCCCACAGCCCAGGGTCTTTATCAGACATGGCTCCAGTGGGAGATCAGGCTGGTCCACTACATCATCCAGCCTCCACAATCAAGGGTCAAGATGGTGATTTCTTTGTTTTCTGGTTCTCCTCTGACCACCTTCCTTTAAGGCAATATTTTCAAACTTTTAGGACTGTTATCCACAACAAGAAATGTATTTTTACATCAAGACATAGTACCCTCACATAAATATGTATGTGAAAATAGAACCAAAAGTTTCAAGTAACAGTACTTTTACATGAAAGCCGTGCTCTGATATTTTCTTCTCTCGTCTATTCTGTCACTAAAAAGACATATTGGTCAACTCACTCAATTGATGTCATAGCCTGCTGGTGGGTCCTAATGAGCAATTTGAAAAACACCGCCTTGCAGCCCTGGGTGACTCTGGTCTAGGAGTCAGGGGTCGAGTTGGGGTGGGTGGGCCAGGGGAAACCAGTGAAGAATTTCTGTGGGGACAGAAGAGTCCTCCCATGGCAGGTTCATTCTCCTCCACTGAGTCAGTCTGTCTGGAGGACTCCCCAGGGCTCCAACGTGATTCTCATGGATGCCTCCTGGCCCCTAGTTCTGCAGGGCAACCTGGGGAGAGGATGTGGTCCCCTCCCCCCACCCCCGGCATGAGCTGTGAGCTCTCCTGTATCTTTAACTATCCAGTCGGCTTAAGTACACACATAAAGCCATGTCTCTCAAGGCCAATGCTGATGACCAAGGACAGGACAGGTCTAAATTCATGATGAGGAAGGAACTCTTTTCTCAACTGTTTCCTCATTAGCAGCCTGCCTTCCTTTTCCTTGGCGTCTGTAGGTCATGTGATTGTGCTGGGTTAACGTTTCACTTCTTTCTGACTCTTCTGTGGGGCTGTAGCGTCCATCAGTGACCCCTCCCTTAGTGTGTGTCACCCAGAGGGTCCCACAGTCAGCCCTTCCACCCGAGACTTAGGGAAATCCCATCCAGGGCCTTTGTTCTCCCCATCTTCAGGGAAGGCAGGCAGAGAAAACGTTTGAAAGGTGCTTGGCACAGGGCTTGGCACACAGATGTCGCTCAGTTGATGCTAGCCGGGAGCACCCGGATATGTTTCCAAGTGGACAGTTCAAGTGAGGTTGCAGATGGAATTTTCCATGTTGCTTCTGTAGGTCATGGGAAGTTGACAGGGGAGAGGAAGTGAACACTTAGATAGCATCTCATATCCCCTCAAAACTGATCAAGGAGACACTCATTATTATCATTTTACTGCCAAGGGGGCGAAGGCCTTAGAGAGGTTACAAGCCCTACGTAAGGTCACCGAGGAGTACCTGTTATTCAAATGACTAAAAAGCCGTGTAGTTAACCCTTGCTGGAGCCGCAGCAACATGGCCCACAGGGCAGTCCTGGGCCACCTTGAGAAGCTAACTGGGCCCCTCCCAGGACACCTCCCCCACTGCGCCGCCTTTCCTCCCCTCTGTGGGAGTGCCATCTCTGCGTTCCCTGAGAAGACCGTTTCTGTCCTCTTGTGATGAGGTGAACTTCCAGGAAAAGAAAAGGACCCATTCATTCGGTACCCAAGTACTGGGCACCTTGCTATGTACGAGGGTTCCTAACGTGAGTAAGGCCCGGTGTCTGCCCCCTGCAGCTCACAGTCTAGCTGAGGGGCCAGATGTAGAAGCACACGGTTGTCCTGCTGTTCAATATATGTGGTCACATCTGGCAACCATCTCTGTCTGGGGAGGCTTATCAGAGGAGAGACACCTGAGCAACGCATTGAAGAATCAGTAGGAGTTCACTAGATCAGATCATCAGAGTGGGGCACAGAGGAGAGGGGAGGGGAAGTGAACCTACATTTAATGAGCATGCAGTGTGCCAGACACCTCTCTCATTCCATTTGGTTGAATTTTCACAACCACTCCATAGGGAGGTATTATGACCTTACAGATAAGGAAACAGAAGCTGAGATGTTCAATGAATTTCCTAAGAGGTTCTTCAAATGTGGTCCACGGACCCCTGGGGGAAATCCCAAGACTCTTTGAGCAGGTCAGAAGGTTAAAACCATTCCACAGTAACGCTGAGATGCTCTTTGCCATTTTCACTGTGTCAACATGTGCACTGATGGTACAACAGCAACGGAACGTGAAATTGCTGGTGCCTTAATACTGATGAGGGCCTTGGCACCAAATTGTGCTAGTCATTTTATTTTTCACCGTCATGTACTCACAGTTTGGGGGAAAAAAAGCCAGTTTTATTGAAGAATGTCCTTGATAAAGCAGTGCATTGATTGGGTACACGTGTTTGTAATATTTTGTGTGTTGAGACGGGAAATGTGCACGGAGCGCTTCTGCACACTGAAAAATCATGATTATTGCAAGAAAAAGCACGTGCGTGACTGCTTGAGGGGCGTGGGTCATGCTGAACTAGCCATTTTTTTTTTTAGTGGAATACTGTTTTTACTTGAAAGAATGACAAACGGTGATTATTCAGATTTGGGCATTTGACAGACATTTTCTTGAAAATGAGTGAGTGGGCCTGCCGCTTTAAACTGACACATCATTTGTTGCCCAACATGAGATCTGAGCTTTCAAATTTCCAGAACATTTCATCACTCCCAAAAGAAACTTCCATTAAACATTCCCTCACCGTTTGCATCTCCCCTGGGAACTATTAATCTGTTTTCCATCTCTGTGGATTTGCCTCTTCTGGACAGGTCACATGAATGGAATCGTACAGTATGTGGAGAGAATTTTTTGAAAGAAAAATGGAATATTTTCTACGAAGATCCTTCATTCTTAGAATCAGAAAATGTACAACTTTATTTAGAAATTTAAATACTTTATTTCGAAAATCAGGAATAACAATTAACAAGCTCATTAAGAAGAATCAGGCTGGGTGTTTTCCCTTAAACCGTCCTCCAACGGGGCTGCTGTTTCTCTATCCCAGAGCTGAGAGAGAGGTCGTGTGGGCAGACTATGCTTTCATCGCAGACCAGTGGGGCTCTCAGGGGCTCGTGGGTTTTGTGAGGGTTCCTTTGGCGGGCGCTGCAGGGCAGACCTCAGAAGCTGGCCTGCACTCGCGGGGGAAGGCACAGGGTGGGGTGCGCCTCTCCAGTCTCCCTTTGTGTCTCTCGTAGGGGTGAAGAAGAGAACCAAAGTCATCAAGAACAATGTGAACCCCGTGTGGAATGAGGTATGTGAGCTCTCCCACCCTCCCTCCTGTCCCCTCTCTGTGCCGCTGTCTCTGCAGGGACAAGTCAGGGGGCTCAGCAGAGGTGACCTTCTTAGTGGTGCTGTCATGGAGAGGAGGGGTTCTCTGGTCCAGTGTGCCAGTGAAATCCTCCTGGCCCCAGGGACCTGGGAGGTGGGTTGGTGGCCTGGCCTGCCATCTCCCCTGTGATGTGAGTGCGGCCTGGACAGGAGTGAGATGCCTTTTGTCTCTGCTGCCTCCAGCTCTGGCCAGCCAGGTGTAGGGTGTTGAGGGCTCTCTTGTCTGCTTGGTCTCCCATCCAGAGACTGTTCTCTGGGCCCAGAGCCACCTCCTCCTGACAGTCCTCCCTGATTCACCAGGTCCTCCTCTGGCTCCTGCTGGCCTCAGCCCCCTCCAACAGCTTTCTGCATGTGGTTCTCCTGGATGCCTTGTGTGGGTGGGGTCAGGTTGCAGGGGGGGTCCTCTGGATACCAAAATGGCACTTAGTCATACTGTCACCAGGGGCCTGGCTTCTCCATGAGCGCTTGGATCTTGGTCCCTGAGGGCCCTGCATGGTCACCTGGTGTTTTCCCCAGCTGGGCTGCTGGTAACTGATGGGTAGAATTGGGTTGGGGGTGGTGTCACAGGAGTCTGACCTCTTCTGCTGCTGCCTTCAGCTCTCACTGTCACTTCAGAAGCTCTGGAACACTGCTGGTTATTCATTCATTCATTCACTTACTCATCCCTCCCTCCCCTGGCAGTGGTTGTGGATGCCTGTTTAGTGCCCGAGGGGCGCCCGAGTGAACCAGAAACAGCCTCTTCTCTTCTAGAGGTCCACAGGTTAAGACAGCTTGTCTCCTTTCCTTCCAGGGCTTCGAATGGGACCTCAAGGGCATCCCCCTGGACCAGGGCTCTGAGCTGCAGGTGGTGGTCAAAGACCATGAGACGATGGGGAGGAACAGGTGAGGCTGGACAGGGGGGCTCTGTGGCCTGCGGGTCTGGGTAGGGTCCTGGTGGATGTGGACTCCAGAATCTGAGCTCTGGCCCCGTGGTGGATTTAGGGGAGAGGCTGCAGCAGTGGGTGAATCTGAGAGCTTCCCAGGGGGCAGGGAAGGAAGATGGGCCAGAAGCAGAATCAGGCTGTCTGTGCACGTGTTTGCAGAGACAGCTGGGGCCCCGGGGAGCAGGGGAGGGAAGGCGCTCTGCGTCCTGCTGCAGCCCAGAGGCGCCTGGCACGGCCCTCTCTCCCCGCCCGTGGTGCAGACTGGGGAGGGCACGCTGCAGGAGGCAGGCCGGGCCGGGCCGCAGCTCTCGGGGAGCACTCGACGGAGGCGTCATGGAAGAGGTGGGACTTCAGGTGAGAGTCGTGGTTGAGAAGTCGGAGCAGTAATGTCGGTTCACACCGCTGCCCGCCGTCCTGTGGCAGTGCTTTCTGGTGTTATTTCATGCACACAGAGGGAGGGTTCCCAGGCAGGGGGAATAGCAAGAACACAGTTCAGAGGTTCGTGGTGGCGAGAGCAGGCTCTCTACGCAGGTGATGGGTCCTTCCTCTTGTGCTGGGCTCCTGGCCTTGTGTGTGCTGGTGCTAGGAGTGTGCGGCAGGGGTGGGAGGGGGAGGGGTGGGCAGGGCCCGCAGAGCTTGCAGATTGATGGGCCTGTTGGCTGTGGGGTGGCCTGAGAGACACGGCCTGTGAGGGTGCTCGGTGACAAGCGCTGAATGTCAGGGGAGGGGTTCAGCAATCCCTGATGGGGTGCAGCCGTGTGAGGTACCTGAAGGGGGGGGTTCACGCCCTGGTGCCATTTGCTGAGATCTGGCCCTGAGACTCAGGCATGGGCCTGCTGTTTGGTGATCTGCTGACAGGGGAGCCTTTGTTTGGGACCTGGGTCAGCTAGTGTCTGAGGCCTGGCTGTGTTACCCTGGGGTGGGGGAGGAGGAGAGGGAAGGAGGGAGGACTCTGAGAAGGCCGATAAGGGTCTCAGGCTGCAGAACATCTGGACAATTTGAAATCTTAAAAATCTTGGAATCAAAACCCAGCTGCCATGGTCTCCCTGTGGCTCTGGTGGCCGTGGGTACTGGCTGTGGTATGTGTGGGGAGGATGGGGGCGCTTCCACTGGGCCGTCCTGAGGTGGGGCTGCAAGGTGTAGGGGCCCAGGGCATCTTGGGCCCATCTTTGCCATCCTGGACCTGAGCAGCCTCCATGTACACAGGGCCAGGGGCTGGAATTGATTCACACAAAGCTACCCCAACACAGATGTTTTGTGGGAAAAAGGCAGCTTCTGTCAAGCATGAATGGTGGGCCTGCAGGTGAGGGAGCAGCCATGCTGGGCACTGGGTGGTCCTGGAGGGCTTCTTGGGGGAGGGCCACACAGACTGACTCAGAGAAGAGGAAGGGAGGCCCTTTCAGTGTTCCGGCATGGAGGGCAGCCGGGCTAGGGCCTCACAGGTGGGACTCAGTCATACGACCTGTGCAGCCCAGTGGGAAGGGAGCAGCGGGGCCAGATGGGGCAGGGGCCCCCTGCCACCAGGCTGAGGATAATAATAGCAAGCCCACAACAGCTGATGTTTACCAAGAGCTTAGCCAGATGTCTGACCCTGTGCTGAGTCTTTATGTAAAAGATCTTTTTTCATTAGTTAGGTGCTGCTGTTAGCATTGTCATTATTACAGAGGGAAACTGAGGCTCCAGGAGACTGGGTAATTCCCTCGAAGCCTAGTGATGGCAGAGCGATGGTTGATGGGCAGGTCTGCAATGTGATGAGAATCACCGCGCCCCTGCCCCTCTCAGAGACTCCGGGAAGCCCCAGGGGGGTGCTGGGCCCTTCTGAAGAGTTCAGTTCCCCGATGATGCTGGAGTTGAGAAAGCTTAGTGGGGCAGAGGCACGCAGAGGAAATGCAGGTTTCATTTTCATGATCACATTCAGCATTTTTCAGGCCCTGTGGGGAAATTTCTAAGACCATGAGGGCACCAGGGGACAAAACATGGTTTTGATCAATTCAAAGGTCAGGCTAGCCCTCAGGGTGACACTAGGCCAGTGCCACCTGCGGGCTAGCCTGGCCTTGTGGGTCAGAGGTCACAGCAGGGGCTGGCTGCATTGCACCTCGCGGCCCTCTTGTTGGCCCCCATGGGCGTCCTCTGGCTCCAGGGGGGAAGCCAGCTCCCTGAAGACCCATTCCCCACATGACCACTTCCCTGCAGGGCCAGTGTGCTAGAAGTCAGTTCCTTAGACGTCAGTTTGCAGAACAGCTCGTTCACAAAGCTTTCTAACTTACCAGAAACTTCTTTCTGATAACTACTTGAATCCTGTAATGTTTGAGTTTTCAAACATTTACCTCAATTTTGCATTTCTAGCAATTATATTAAGCTTTTCATTTGCATTTAAACTTACATTCATAAATATCTGGAGAATTTCAGAAGTTACCCAAACCACACTGTCGTGTGTGGGAATAATAGAATTTTAGCCTCATTATCGGAGCCAGTGGGTGTGTAGGCTTGAGACAGGTTTGCTTGGATGGGAGGTGCATGAGGGTAAAAACTTGGTGGAGCAGAGGGAGGGAGGCTGGTACCTGCAAGGTGCTTCTGTAAGGCTCCCATGGTCAGACTGCACAGTACCTCACCGTGCACGTGAAATGGGAGAAAAGAATCCGATATTAAAATGATTAAAAATTCTAAAGCTGGTGGGGAGGGGACAGCTCAAGTGGGAGAGCGCATGCTTAGCATACACAAGGTCCTAGATTCAATCTCCAGTACCCCCATTAAAAAAATAATTAAATAAATAAACCTAGTTACCTCCCCCCAAAACCAACAAACAAACAGCTAAAAAAAAAATTAATAAAATTAAGATTAAAAAAAAAAGAGCCTGTGCTTAACACTGGAATTTGACACAACACTGTAAAATGATTATGAATCAATAAAAATGTAAAAAAAAAAAATCAAAAAGCACAAAAAAAAAAAAAAAGAGCCAATGACCTGGCATTAAAAAAAAATTCTAAAGCTGTAAAAGTAAGAAATATTTCCAGGAAGTGACAAGAGCAACCATGTGACATTTTATATTTTGCAAGAGAAAAGGGAAAAATTTCAATGAATTCAGTGTAAAGAACATTTTAATTTTTTCAGCTTATATAAAGTTCTATATATATTGTTTTTAGTTGAAGTATAGTCAGTTTACCATGTGTCAATTTATGGTGTACAGCATAAAGTTTCAGTCATGCTTATAAATACATATATTCCTTTTCATACTCTTTTTCATTATAGGTTACTACAGGATATTGAATATAATTCCCTGTGCTATACAGAAGAAATTGTTGTTTACCTACTTTATTTATAGCAGTTATTACCTGCAAACCTCGAACTCCCCATTTATCCCTTCCCACCCCCTTTCCTCCCTGGTAACCATAAGTTTGTTTTCTATGCCTGTGAGTTTGTCTCTGTTTTGTAAATAAGTTCATTTGTGTCTTTTTTTTTTAAAATTCTGCATGTAAGTGATCTCATATGGTATTTTTCTTTCTCATATGGTATTTTTCTAATGAACATTTTAAATTGAACAACTGTTCACTGCCCTCAAGTTGTCACTGACTAGTCAGGAAGCAACAGGAAAATAATAGTCCTGACAGAGACCGTTGTCATCTGACTGCCTTCTGTTTAAGTGAGCTCCATGGGGTCAGGATGCAGTGGCCCCCTTCATGTCTAACCTCACCAAGGGTCCCCCTGGATCTTCTTCCAAGGGAGGTGCGGCACCACACACCACAGGCATTGCCTCCTGCAGTCTCCCTCCGTCTCCCCACTCCCTCTTCTGAACCTCCATCCCCTACCTCTGTTTGTTTTGAGAGTTCCCCTCAGTGCCTTGCTCACTCCTTACAGCCTCTCACTCTGCATCTCTGTCTCCACAAGTTTCCGGCTCTGCCTCTTTTCCTTGCTGGCCCCTCTCCTTTTTTCTTTCTCTCCTCCGACTCTCCCCCACTTCCATTCTCTTCTCTTTCCCCATGGTTTCTGGGGGATTTGACGTTTCTGTGTTTCCTTGATGACCGTTGGCAGTCTCAGGTGACCTCGTTATGCCAGACTGGTCTGCTGACCTGAAGTAGGATCTCGGGAATCTCTCAGGAGGGGAACCCTAGGCTGGGAACGGCACCTCACCCACCCTGAGCCAACTGCAGGGGTGGATCAACTCTGTGTCGATAAAATCAGATGCACATAAAAGGAAACTGCTCCTCCAGATGGGAGACAGGCATGCAAACCCAGCTGGACTGGGTCCTGGACTCGTGTCCCAGGCTGAGCTGAACAACTTCCTGTTTGCTCTGGGCTTCTCAGAAGGACGCTGGAGGGGATCTCACCCTGATCCCTGACCAGCTGTTTGACCCCAGGGATGTTCGGCCCAGAAGTTCCTAATCCAGGCTACGCAATGGCATCACTCGTGGCTTTTACACACTCCAGTGCCTGGCCCCGCCCACAGATTCTAATGTAATTGGCTGGGGGCGGGGCCTTGCATCATTACAAACTCCCAGGTGTCAGGTATTCTACTATATAGCCTGGAGTGCAAACCCATCATCTCCACTCCAGACCGGTGCTGCCGGATAGAACTTTCTGAGGGATGGAATCGTTCTGTGTTGGCTAGTGTAAATGAGGAACTGAATCTTAAATTTAATTTTAATTAATTTAAATTTAAATAGCTAAGGTGGGTGTTTAGTGGCTGCTTACTGTGTTGGACAGCGCAGCTGTAGATTTTTAGAAGAGTCCAACCCTGGGTGCATATTAGAATGACCTAGGAGCTTTGCAATAGATTAGTATCTGGGCTCCACAGCAAACTGATTAAAGGGGAAACTGGAGTCAGGTGCAGGTATCAGAACTTCTTGAAACTATTCAGGGGAGGCCAGTGTGTGTGCACCATGGCTGAGCATCCACTGCGTTGTAGTGATGCTGGCACTTCTGCAAGGAATTGATCTCAAATTTTTCACAGATGAACAAAGAAATATAATTCTTGCGATAGTTTATGTATGTAGTTGTTGGTAGAAATGATTACCATACATTAATCATGAGCAAAACCGCACATGGTAAAATTGTTAAGGAAATTAAAAACTGACGGAAGAATCCTGTTGGTAACTGTAAACATTCACTTGGAAAAATTACACTTAATAGGAATAGTTCCACAAAAGAAAGCTTGAGAATGGAAGGGAGCTATATTTGATAAAGCTTGATATGAACCAAAAAATTAAAAAAAAATCTTTGCACCAAATGTATGTTGGGAAGTTTAAACAGAAAATAATTGTTACCACACAACATTGTAAATCAACTATCAGTTGGAAAAAAAAGGAAAATAATTATTACCAGTGACAATAATTTCAGTGTAATAAAAATGAAAACCAAAAAAAGGGAAGTGTTTAACTGCAGTGTATAGCAAATATATTAACAAATTAAATGGGCTTAATTTAAACTGTTCTGGAAAATGCCTTTCCAGTGGAAATGATTTGATGTAGGTGTATTTTTTATTTAAATGCTTGGTAAATATAAACGTGGAAGCAAAAGTCTCCATGGGGTCAAAACATCCCCCTGTCAAAACACCAGGGCCAAAATGACGCTCACTCTGACTATGGTAACTCACTGGCCCCAGGTGTTGGTAACAGCATTTTCTTTGAAATAGCGTGGTCTTTCAGCGACCTGGTGACTCTGTCAAGTGGGGCATTGAGGGCTCTCTCCACCACACACAGAGCCTTGCCTGCCTTCCCTTCCCCACCACTGACCAGGGCCCAGGAGGGACCTTGGGCACCTGCCTGAACACCGCTCCAGCTGCTTGGAGTCCCGCTGACCCAGCCCTTTCCCACCAAAGGCTGCTCGCAGCCGGCTCTTGTTTGACAAAAAGACTCATTGGCACTGAAGTGTTGTTGGCAGCTTGTGGCTTAATGTTTTACTCCCTAGGAGGAACGTGGGGGATGCTGTGTTATTCTCCAGACTCTGCTTAGACCAAGAAGGGCAGTGCTAATGGTGCACACTCAGGCACCAGGGTGGGCTGTGAGGAGCCATTTTGGGAATGGTGGGTCTTCTTGACATAGGTGACTATCCCCTGTAGACCTGTCGCTGAGCCTCCTGGAGCAGGTCTTGGTGCCCTGGGGTGGAGATGGGAGTGTCCTTGTACCTCCTGGGACAACGGACTTAGTCTATGAGGGAATGTGGAAGTTTCCAAGAAGAAGCTGAACATGAGTCTCTCATGTACAAGAATGCATAGAAGATGGCAGAGGTGCCTGGGGTAGCAGGTCTGGCCAGCTGGTGCCTGTCAGCCACATCCGGAGTGCGTTGATGTGGTCGAGGGGTTCCATCCTGGCA
Organism: Vicugna pacos; assembly: GCF_048564905.1. Classification (NCBI taxonomy): domain Eukaryota; kingdom Metazoa; phylum Chordata; class Mammalia; order Artiodactyla; family Camelidae; genus Vicugna; species Vicugna pacos. Next base: position 8,184,969 of record NC_133001.1, on the reverse strand, counting down.
GAAGCAGGTGGTCTTGGTCCCCCGGGCTGTCTGCCTAGCTGAGCAGGGCAGCAGTGGTGGCTGGCATGATTGTGAGGGTCAAAGGCTTCTCTCAGGGACTCCACTCTTAGCAGTGAGCCTCATACTGGCACTGCCTGTGACCTGGACCTCTCTGAACCTCTGTTTCCTCTTCAGAACAATGCCAATAGCAGTACTTACAATGCAAAGTTGTGCCTTTTAGATGAGATAATGCATGGGTGTCAAATGCTTATGCCGTCCTTAGCACATTGAAGGCGTCCAGTATGTGGGGGCTGGTGGTGGCAGCAGGATCCACAGAGATGCACATACAGAGATCACACCATCGTGTGACTATTACGGTGTGCGCACGCCCCCTGTGGACACAGGCTGCACTTGAATGTGCACCGACGTATTGCATAGGTATGTGCATGCATCCTTTTATTTAAAAAAGACCAAAGAAAGAACCAGCCTGCTGGTGGCTGTCGCTGCTGTACCTCCTCGTCCTCCCACGTCACTGCTACCGCCATGCCTGGAGGTCTCCCAAGTTTGAGGCCAATACTACCATGGGCCGCATCCGTTCCACGACTATCTGGGAGACTCATGGGGCATTCTTTTCTCCCACCCTTGGGACTTTACCCCAGTGTGTACCACGGAGCTTGGCAGAGCAGCAAAGCCGGCACCAGAATTTGCCAAGAGGAACGTGAAGATGATTGCCCTTTCAATAGAAGTGTGGAAGACCAAGGATATCAATGCTTACAATGGTAATGAGCCCACGGAAACGTTACCGTCTCCCATCATTGATGATAAGAATCGGGACCTTGCTATCCAGTTGGGCATGCTGGACCCAGCAGAGAAGGATGAGAAGGGCATATCTGTGACCGCTCAGGTGGTATTTATTTTTGGACCTGATAAGAAGCTGAAACTGTCCATCCTCTACCCAGCTACCACTGGCAGGAACTCTGATAAGATTCTCAGAGTTATTATCTCTCTCCAGCTGACCAGCAGAAAAGAGGGTTGCCACCTGGTTGACTGGAAGAATGGAGACAGCGTGATGGTTCTTCCAACCATCCCTGAAGAGGAAGCCAAAAAGCTTTTCCCTAAAGGAGTCTTCACCAAAGAGCTCCCATCTGGCAAGAAATACCTCCGCTGCACCCTCCAGCCCTAGGCTCTCCGAGAAGCTGGTGCTGGAGCCGCTCGCTTAGCACAGTGAGCCAGAGGATGCCAGCCATCCGTCCGTCATGTTTTCCTGCAGCAGTTCCATAGCAACATCCTGGTGTGATCACAGCCAAGGTCTTTAGGTTGCTATACAACTGGCTTATTAAATGAAAATGGCACTAAAAATTCCTTGGGATTCTTTGCTTGGTGTCTTCAGCAGCATTCTGTTCTGTTCGTGTATCTTAGTACTGTCTGCTGACTGTCTTTGAAATTTGTGACTCATCTTGTTGGAGCTCTGCGGGGTTTCTGACCAACAAAGGTAGGGTCAGTTTATGGTTGAAAAAGCCTGCTTTGCTCCATCATAGAATGACTGTCAGGTTTTTTTCTTTTTTTTCACTGTTCTAATCAGATCCTCTCTTCTGCTACCCATTTTTGGGGAAGCAGTAGAACTTGGGGTTCAACATCCTCTGTACCTAAGTTCATAACCTGAGAATTTAGAGGAACCTCGATGTTCTTCTGTATTCTGTATTTTGATCACACCATGGGGGAAAACCTTTTCCATTTCTGTACTTTTCCAGTAGATAACTGAAGCGGGATGAGCATGGGGGAGAGGGATCTTTAAATATTTTGCTATCAGGAAAATTTTTCAATAAATTTCTATCGAAAGTGGGAGGCTACAGAGAAGGCTGTACTTGCCGGCCAGGGAGGTGAACCAGAAGTCCTGAGCAACACGACAGTGCCAGGTGCCTTTCAGAGTATATCTGATGTCAGTCCGCTCTCTGATAACACGCATGCGAAAGGGCACACCTTGGGAAGAGAAGAGGACGACTGAAAATGTTTTATCTTGGATCTGTTCTTCCACTGAATTCATCAATTCAAAATCAAGTTTCTGAATTGTGCTTTTTTAGGGATCAGCAAATAAATCCATTGTTAAAACTAAAAAAAAATTTAAAAAGACTAAAGAGAAAACCCCACCAGAGTATAAAATCTTAAGTATTTTTGTCAGCATTCGTGAGCTTCATTTTTAAAAGGTTATTAAGGATAAAGTGCAAGTTCCCCAGCCACTCCTTCCCTTCCCTCCAGTTCGCTGTTGACAGTTTGACACATCTTCCTCAGCCTTCCCTAAGCATATGCAAGCATCTGTTTACATACAAGTGTATATACATTTACTTACACAAAAATGGGGTCATGCCATATATATTGGTCCCCGTCTTGCCTTTTGTCATTTTATCGTGGACCATTTTCCCAGGTCGGCGAGTATTGATCAGCCCCATTCTAAGTGGTTGTGTGGTATCCCGCAGTGCGAGTGCCCTGCAGTTTATCCCAGTGTAGCCTTATTGACTGAGAGGCAGTTTCTTTCCAGTTTCTTTCCTGCCCCTCCACTGAGCATCTTTATCCAAATGTTTTTATATCCTTATTCTATTTTTCCTTTAGGATAGGTCCTTAGAAATGGGATACCTGGATCAAAGTGAATGAGCGTAGAACATTTTCATTGATTCTGTCAAGTTACTTTTCCAAAATGTCCTGATTTATATCCACCAACAGTGTAAAAAAAGTCGGTTTTTAATTTTTGCTAATGCCATGGGAAAACAAAGGTATTTTATAATTTGTGTTCCCTTGACTACTTGTAAAGTTGAGCATCTTTCCGTGTGTTTATTGCCAACTTGTATTTCTTCTCTTGTCAGTTGCCTGTCTTTATATATTGAGTTGCTTGTCTTTTTCTTCCTAATTCATAGTAGTTTGTACATCTGGGATCTTGTTAGGAATACTGGCCCTCGGTCTGTTTTACATGTCCAGTGTATGTTCTCTCTGCTTGTCACCTGCCTGTGGCTTTGTCCTGGTGTCATTCCCGCACAGGAGTGGATGCTCACCTGGATGTGTGTGAGGGCACACAGACATTTAAAAAGACAGGGAGGCAGTCTGTTGTTGCTGGAAGTTGGGGAAAGCCTAAATTCAGCCTCTGGGCTTCAGCAACCTGGTTTGCAGGCCCCTCTCTCTGGAGTCCTTGGCAGGCTGTTCTGGGGCAGAAATATTCCCAGTGCACTGTCCCATTGTTCTTAGCATCCTCGGAAGTGTTGGCCATATCCTGATTTACCAAGGATTTTTCTGACTATAATTTCTCCTGGATTCTATCCAGGACATCCCTGAGTTTCAGAATAGTTTTTCTTTTGTCCTTCTCTGGACTGAAGTGGAGAACTATTTAGAGTTACCCTTGGGCAGCCCCTGGGGAATCAGATCCTGGCAGGAAGGCTGCCAGAGGCCAGGCGGGCTGGGGTGTGTGTGTGTGTGTGTGTGTGTGTGTCTGTGTGTGGAATGTCCGGTTGCCCCTCATTTCCTGCCCTTCATGGCCAGCAATGTGCAGCTGGAGGGGGCGCCGCTTATGATGTCTCCTCACTGCGATCCTTATACCTCCCCTGGGTGTGTGAGTGTGTGTGTGTGTGTGTGTGAGTGTGTGCGTATCCTGCCAGGACAGGGGCTCTCTGACTCTCCAGTCGTGCTGACTCACTAAATCTAATGAGTAAGGTGCAGCTGGGTCAGTGATGAATGGATTTGAGTTGTAATGTGTATGTTTCTAGTTGACAGGTCTTTTTCTTAGTACAAAAGATAAGGAATCTGCCGATACTAACTAATACTATATAAAATGGATAAACAAAAAGTTCATACAGTATAGCACAGGGAACTATGTTCAATATCTTGTAGTAACTTACAGTGAAAAAGAATATGAAAGTGAATTATGTATGTTCATGTATGACTGAAGCACTGTGCTGTACACCAGAAATTGACACAGCATTGTAAACTGACTATACTTCAATAAAGTATATACATAAATTCTAAAAAAATAATAAAAAATGATAAGGAATCAGAAACTGACATATGGAGACCCTTCTGGAACTTTTGGGGAAATAATTTCAAACTTATACAACAGTTTCAAAAATAGAACCAAGAACATCCATATACTCTACTCAGGTTCTCTTACTGATAACATTCTATTTTATTTGCTTTATAATATTCTCTCTCTCTCTCTCTCACTCACTCTCTCTTCTCTTCCGGCTCCCTCCCTTTTCTCTCTGCCCCATTTGAGGGTACTTTACACTCAGCATGGCCCTTTATCCCCAAACACTTCTGTGTGTATTTCCTAAGAGTAGGGATATATTTACGTAATCGCAGTACCATTATCGTCTTCAATAAATTTAACGTGGTTGCCATACTTTACTGTTTGTATTTGGACCCTATCAATTGACCAAATAAGATCTTCTATAGCCTTTTGTTCTCTCTTTCCCCGAGTACAGGATCCCTGGTCTAGACTCCCATATTGAATTTTGTCATCGTGTTTCCATTGCCTCCTTTAATTTGGGACATTTCCATAGCCTTTGTCTTTTACGATAATTTACGTGTTTGAAGAATGCACCACTCTAATTTTTAAAAATTGAAGTATAGTTGATTTACTGTGTTAGTTTCAGGTGTACAGCAAAGTGATTCAATTTATATCTATCTATCTATCTATCTATCTATCTATCTATCTATCAATCTATTTGTTTTCCGGTTCTTTTCCATTATAGGTTATTACAAGACACTGAACATAGTTCCCTGTGCTATACAGTAGGCCCTTGTTGGTTATCTATTTTATACATGTTAATCCCAAGCTCCTAATTTATCACCCCTTTTCCTTTCCCCTTTGGTAACTGTAAGTTTGTTTTCTATGTCTGTGAGTCTCTGTTTTGTAAATAAGTTCATTTGTATCACTTTTGGATGCCACATGTAAGTGATATCATATGATATTTGTCTTTCTCTGTCTGACTTACAATAATACAATACCCCGATTTTTTAAAAAAATTGAATGTTCCTCCTTTGGAGTTCATCGGACATTTTTCTCACAGTTAGATTCATGATCAGATTCGGTTACTGACTCCTGGCTGGAATCCTCAGAGGTGTGCGGTGTTTATCTCAGACCTGGAGGCACACCATGTCCCTCGCCGGTGATGTGCATTTCAGTCACCTGTCAAGGTGTTGTCTGAGTTTTCCATTGTATCTTTACTGTTCATTTCCCCACCTTGAAGTCTGTTCAGAGACCCTTTTAGACCCTGCAAACATCCTGCTCCTCATCAAAATATCCCCCAAGATTTAGCATCCACAGCTTGGCTGGCTCAGTCTTTACCATGATGGTTGCCGACTGGTCTTCCACGGTGGGCGCCGCCTTCACATTTACCAGGCTGGGCTGTGTAAGCCTTTCCTGGGGGAGGCGCTAGTGGTGATGCTTGTCTAACCCCACTGCTGTCACGTATCCATGCGACTATGTGCCCGGCACTGGTCGCCGGCCACCCTTGTTCTCACTGGCGCCTCACCCCTCCGCAGATATGTCACCCAGAGTTGAAAGGCCTGTGGATTCCCCAGGCTAGGAGTCTCATCTCTTCTGTCCTTCAGGAAGAGGCCGATTCTGGGCCTGGATTATTCTGTTAGAAAATCCTTCCTTCTACTTAGCCCCAGGCTCTCTACTTGAGATTCTGAGGGTCTCATCATCATCAGGAATGACCCAAACTAAATCTAATTTCTTACATACGACAGTGCTTCAAGTCATGATTTGGCGCTCACAGTGATTTGACGGGATAGTGTGTGCAGAGGACGGGAAGACGTGAGTGGGGTGACATTTAGCAAGCACCTTCCATGCCCCCGGCACAGCCAGGGGTGGTAGGTATGTGAACTCGGATTCTACAAGAACCTTCTGAAGTTCTTTCGCTATTCCCTTGAAGCCCCACCGGGGTAAGAGTGGTTGTCCATTTTGTGCATCCACATCCAGTATTACCAGTTCCTTCCACAGTGCCTGAGCCATGTAGGTACTCAGTAAATATTTGTCAAATGAACAGATGATTTTTACAGGTGAAGAAACAAGCTCAGAAAGGTTTTGGAACTTGTCTGTCTTAAAACTGTCACGTGGCAGGGCTGGGTCTCCCGCCAGGGTAGGATGACTTGAAAGTTCTTACTCTCCATCACTCAATGATAAATATTTATTTTTGGAAGTTGGTTGCGAGGAAGAAGTGTTTCCAAGTGTTGCTCTAGAGTGAAAGGCACGGTTTAAAAATGTTGAGAGTTGCAGACACAGAAAACAAACTCTGGTTACAAAAGGGGAAAGGGTGGGGAGGGATTAATTAGGAGTTGAGGATTAACAGACATACATTACTATATATAAAATAGATAAGCAACAAGGACCTACTGTACAGCACAGGGAGCTATATTCAATTTCTTATAATAACATGTAATGGAAAAGAATCTGAAAAAAAAAAGACATATACATATGTATACGTATAACTGAAACTAACATCGTAAATCAACTACGCTTCAAAAAAAAATTGGGGAGTGACCCAACACGTGAAGACAGTGGTTGGTGTGTGTGACACCCTAGAGTCCGCCACGTGGGGTGTCCCGTGAACCAAATGGAGCAGCGCTGCGTGTCCTGCCAGCCTTCCTGGGCCATTTCCTTCAGGGTATTTGGAGAAGGGGCCTGTCCTAGAATTCACTTCTTGGCCAGTGTCAGTGTCAGTGTCAGTGAGGTGCACCCACTTCTCCCATCTCACTGCTCCCTAACACGGCTCTGAGCACCTGGGAACACTGTCTTCTCTGGCTGCAGCACCTGGGTGCTGAACCCCTTCATCTTTGGCTCACAGCATCACCGCATAGAGGAAGGCCTGGGCTAACTGGTGGCGGATCTGCTGCCCCCTGCAGGTGTGGACACCACTTCTAGTGGAAGAGCCTCTCTCTTAGGGCTGTGGCTTCACCAAAGGCTGGTTTCCCCCTGGGGTCTCAGCCAGCTGCCATGTCACCAGATCTGTCCCCTACACTGAACCCCCCTTTCCCTCCCTTTCCTCAGGGCCCAGACTTCAAAGCTACCCTCTGAAAGCTTCAAATGCATAGTGTAGACTACTAGGCCTCCCCACCTCTTCACAGAAGAGTGTAGTACATCTACAAAGTACAGCTGCTGAGCTCTTTACAAAGGCCCTTCACCCCTGATCTCCCCCACAGAGAAGGAGCAGGCTTGTGTTTTAAAATGTAGGTTTTATTATTATTTAGGTATGGTGAAGCCAACAAGTCAGGAGACGATTACCACTGAAAGGATAGTTTGTTATAGTTCCCAAGAGGAGGGGGCATGCCGCACCAGCAGGGCCACATGGGGAAGCACCAGGGTCAGTCAGGAGGCTGGTGGAGTGAGGGGAAAGCACTGGCAAGAGCCTTTATTGGGTTCCTTTGGAAAAGAATGGGCAAGGCAAGGTAGGCAGGTTTAGGACTGGCTGGTTTGAATACTTACAGCAGGCTCTGGTGGGTAGGGCTCTCTGGAGTTGCGTGGTTCCTGGCCCTGGAGTGTTCAGGGCAGGGGAATGCTGGCTGAGTGTGAACGCTCCTGAGAGGAGATGGTGGGGTGTGGGCTGTGGACTTGTTGGTCTGCATCTGAAAGGTGCAGTTGTAGGCGAGTCCTTTACTATTTCTAGGAATTGGCTAGCCCTGGGAGGGGCAGTCCCTCCAGAGTCAGCAAGCATCAAATGTCCCAAATGTCAAAGCATCAAAGTGCAAAAAATGAAAGGCATGATTAATACAGCTTGGAATTAGATTTTTCAAAAAAAGGTTGGACGGGATCAAATTTATAGCCTGGGCTCCCTTTTCCATGAATAAAGCAAACCAAGGATCTTTCTGTTTCTTTCATGATGTGCTCGTGGGGCTCTGAGCTGTGCCAGCTGTCCTGGGATAGGGTGTAAAGCAAGGTCTTTGGAGTCTGGCTCTGCATGTTATTTGTGTGAAATCAGACAAGCCAAAGGCCTTTCTGAGTCCCAATTTCCAAATCTGTAAGGGGGACTAAACTAATATCAGTACCTACCTCCCAGGTCTAGTGTCAGTTTAACCGTAGTGGTATATATACATGCAGACGATGTGGCACTGAATCTAATATACACTCAGTTAGGAGGTGGGTAGCTCTTAGGAGAATGTAAATTCCAAGAGGGCAGGGTCTGTGTTTTGTCTGACATGCTAAATAAGTATTTATTGAATGAATAAATTCTAAGATTAAAAAAAAAAGTCTTGATGCTTTGTTCTTAAATTTAATTTTTGAGTTAGTAAAACAATTTAAGGAATTATAAAACCAGAAACTATTTTTTCAAAATGCAGCAAAAATTCTGTGTCCCCTCTCTGCCCAGTTCTCATCCTTCTCCCAGAGGTAACCATGGTTCTTCCTTTTTTTTTTATATCACTTGTATAGTATTGCTTATTCACCAGTATAGAGTCTGACTGTCCTCTTTTTTTACATAATAGATAGCATATTTATTTTTTAAAACAGACTTTTTTGGATTGTGGTGAAATACACATAACAATTACCTTCTTAGTGATTTTTAAGTGTATATAATTTAGTCGTATTAAATACATTCACAATGAATAACCATCACCACCATCCATCCCCATTGCTCTTCTCATCTGTAAAACTGAAGCTCAAAACCTATTAAACAGTAACTCCCCATTGTCCCCTCTCCCCAGCCTCTGGCGACCACCATTACACTTTCTATCTACCTGACTCCTGTAAGTACTAGGCAGCATATTATACACACTTTTTTTGAACTGTTTTTTCACTTAACAATGTCTTTGAAGCTTTTCCATACATTATAAATCCACAGTGTACTTTCCATTCTTTTTATAGTTGTATAGTATTCCACTGTATGTATAAACTTACCCATCTTCTAGGATGGGCATTTGGGTTGCCTCCTGTGTTTTGTTCTTACAAACAGTGATGTAAAATGGCCCAATATTTTAAAATAAAATTGTTTAGATTTCTTTGTGCTTTGTTAAAATCAACTTACTTGACACCTTAATTCACACCCTCCCACTTAAGGCTCAGATCTGGAGGCCACCACTTCACATTTCCTATAGGACATAACCTACTAGATGATGAATTTGGAAACGAGCTCTTTTTCCGTGAGGAAAAATGTGTGCCCTGTCAACATGGAAGCTGCTTTGACCTTTCCTTTCCTCCCCCATGCTAATTCCTGACCTGGCTTTCTGTCTCTGGGGTGGCAGCAGCCCATATGGCCCCCACTTCTCATGCCCTCACATTCCAGTGGCTTTGGAACACAGCACAGCCAAGAGGGATGACCAGGTCTGGGGAGGCTGGGCAGCACATTTTTCTGTCAGTAGGCTGCAGGGGGTGGGGCCAAGGCCCACAGGGTTTCCTGCCAGCCCATCAGGCTCCACACACACTCAGAGCTGGCCCATGAGGCAGCCCGTGCCAGGCTGTCCTTGCCTCATTTGATCCCTATCATATCCTATCTGACACACTTGGCCACTGATTGGTATCCACCAAGCGTGCATGCAGCATCCCTGATGTACAGAAGGCCCCTGGGGCCTAGGGTCTGTCTCAGCCTTGATCTCAAGGTGGCGTGGCTCGCCTCAAGGGTCTGATCCCTTGAATAACGCGTCTTATCCAACTCTGCGAAATGAGTGAAGAGTGGCTATCACAGTTTCTGTCATCAAGCCCCCCTTCCCGTCCTCCTCTTCCCCCGGCCCCTCTTCCCCCGACTCAGGGGAGGCTCTGCCTAGGCTGGACTTACGAACTTGACCCCACAGCCTGCTCCTTAGGCTTAGGATCAGGCCTCCAGTCTTTCCTCCTAACAGAGTAGGGGCTTGAGAATTCGCCCAGCCCCTAGGAGGGGTGGACCCCAGGTCCTCTGCAGGGCTGGGAGGTGAGGGTATTTCATGGTCCAGAGAGACGCTTAAGGGAGGAAATAACAAGCAATCCTGCTGGCCGGGGACCCTCGGCAGCCCGGAGATGCCTGGGCTGGCAGAGGTGGGACTCGGCTTCCTGCCGCATTTCCTCCCATTGTTCCGCGCCCCACTTCCGGGAATTCTCCCGGGCGGGGGCGGGGCTGGAGGAGCGGGATACGGCCCGGGAGGCAGCGGAGGCGTGGCTTGGCGCTGTGCCGAGACCCTCTGCGCTGCGGCCGCAGCCATCGGGGCCCCGAGCCAGATCCCCCGCCGGCACACTAGCCATCAGCCCTTCCTGGCCTGCCGCCCCTCCGCTCCCCTGCCGACCCTGCCTCCCGCCGCCCCAGCTGAAGCCTCAGAGTTGCCAGGAATTGCCACTGGGAATCGGGGGACCTAGTTTGTCAACCGAAAAATGATGCAGGAGGCTGCAAGTAAGAAAAGAGTTCATTTGGGATCGTAAAGAATTGCAATTCGGGAGACACAAATTCAAGTAACCCCCGAAGAGTGTTCTGAGAAAGAAGGGCTTGTCAAGACAAAAAACCCAGGAGATTGTCAACAGTTGTCTGGTGAGAATTGTGATTGACGCTGAAAATATTTGTCTTTGAAGAATCACAAATTGTTTTAGGGTACGGGGGTCCCGTAAGTAGGCAGATTTCCATGAATTATTTTAGAGTAAGGGTCTGATAAATATCTTGAGTGTCTGGCAGGTGTTCTGGCTGACTTCATCAGATCAAGAGGTCAGATTCCATCCAGGCTGAGATGAGCCACTTCATTCATGGCCTCCCAGCTCCATTTTAGAGAGCTCTCTTAGTGATACCAACTCTCTTGATTTTCCTTTCACCGGTTCTAGGGCAGGGTCCACCATCTACCTGCTTAAGTGAGTCACTTTGCTCTGCTGCCCCAGTTTCTCAGTGTCACATTGTAACCCGGAGACTAGGTTTGTCTCTTGGTGGGTGTGGAGCCAAAAGACACAGAAAGTCAAAGACTGGGAGAAAGAAGGATTTATAAATTGCAGCAAGTGATGCAGGAAAACAGATGTGGGGCGTGAGGAGGACCAAGTCCCAGGTTGAGCCCCTGGGACGTGCCCCGCAGGTGTGGGTCCTTGGCTTCGTGCAGGAAAGAATTCAAGTGTGAGCCACAGTTGAGTAAAGGTAGATTTATTTAGAGAGATACATACTGCATAGAGGGTAAGGCAAGAGAAAGGCAAGGAAAGAGGTGTGGGAATTGGATGCGCAGGTTAAAGTAAAAGTAGGTACACACTCCATAGAGTGCAGGCCATCTCCAAAGAGGAGGGAGTGAAAAAGACCACTACGTGTGGTGGTGTCAGTTTTTATGAGCTCAGTAGCTCCACAGGCCTATAGGTGGGACCATTCCAGCTGCCCTGGGGAAGGGGTTGAGAGTCCCAGGAATTGGGCCATCACCCATTCTTTGACCTTTTGTGGTCATGGCCTTGGGGCTGTCATGGTGCCTGCCGCATGTTATTTGATCACGCTGTTACAATGAGCATATAATGAAGTTCAAGGTCTACTAGAAGTCAAACCTCTTAATCCTCAAGGCCAACTAGGAGGTGAATCTTCCACCATTTTGGTGAATCTTCCACCATTTTAGTGTTAAATTGCTGTCATTGCTTGAGTGGCCGTACCCTTCCCCCTTCCAGCCAGTCTCACAAGTAGGGAGAACACCAAGGAACTTTCCCAAAGCAAGGTGTTTCTAGAAGTACCAGGGATTGAACCTAGGACCTTGCGTATGCTAAGCAGGCACTCTACCACTGAGCTATATCCCTCCCTCCCACACTGGGGACATTTTAAGCTGTGGGTACATGCATATTCATGAACAGGGCTTGCGTGGTAGGCAAAGTCCAAGCTTTAGTTGATCTAAGTCAGGAGGGTCAGAAAAGGTCAACATCATCTTCCCTTAGATTCCAGTTGATCTGGTGGTTGAGGGCCTGAGGGGGGATTTAAATTATGCAGAACAGCTTGAGACAGTGCTTTAGGCTAGTCTTCACCATTGAAAGAGAACTGGCAGTCTTTACAACTGATTTGTTATCTTTGCTATTTTTACTTCTCTTGCTTGATAAGTTTGTCCTTTTGTTCTCTTAAGATCGTTATACTGAGACTTGTTCAAGGGCAAGCTGTTGTGGCTTAGGCCAAAATGGCTTCTCTTATGTCAAGCAAGCCATACCTGGTTCTCTTTCCCCAAGGGATTCCTCCAACCCCATCTGCTTACAGCATGGATTCAAGGATTCTCTATACCTACTGTCTGGTCTTTTTGCCATTGCCCGGGCCCCAAAGACAGTTCAGTCACACTGATCACAGTGGTCTTCTCCTCACTGACTCTGGGATGGAGACACTTCAGGAGACCTGGTTTAGGAAGCTATGGTACAAACATCCTCTCTTCTGCAAAGGAATATTAACACAAACCCGTACAAATTCTAGAAAATGAGATTCCTAGCATCATGAGGGGTTCTAGAACCCTGGAATGAATATCAGGAAACACCTCTCCCTTGAGCCCTGCTAAAAGACAAAATTCAATCAAATAAATTTGAAGATCCAATTGGTTTTATTTAGCAATTCATGAATCTGGCAGTGTCCCACTTAGCAATAGAATGGTGCTCCAAGGGGGTTGAAGCTTTTATAGGCAGGAGGGTGGGGCAAGAAGGTATTAACAAAAGAAAATAAAAGGTTATTTTTAAGCCAAGACTTCAACTTTTTTGGGTGGGGCAAGGACCCGCAAGGGTTTCTCGTGCAGATTGCTTCTTCCTCTGGGTGGGGTAGGGACGGGGTGGAGAGGGCCCATGTGACAGATTACCTTTGTGGTGCTTGACCAGAGCATTCCAGTCTGGCCTATGAAGATTACATTTCTGGGAAAGGTTGAGACTGCAGTTAGACCTGGTATTAAATCTAGATTTGATATCATGGGCTTTAGCATGAGTGACACCATTTTGGGCCCATGGTTTTCTTTTTAACAACCCTCTCTTTGAAAAATGTTAGAAAAATTGGTCTTGAGCACACATCAGGCTTATTGTCTTGCTAACAAAGGGACCTGCAAAGTGACCAAGAATCTGCTGGTTCCAAGACGGATGGAAATAGAGGAATTTCATTGCCAAGAAACTTACATATGCAGCTATGAAAGCGTTATTCCAGAAGTGGAATTGCTGGATCTCATGGTAATTCTGTTTAGTTTTTAAAGGAACCACCATGCTGTTTTCCATACCCGCTGCACCTTTATCCATTCCAACCAATGGTCTTCAACTTCTCAGCATCCTCGCCAACATTTGTTTCTTTTGTTTTTTAATAGTAGTAATGGATGTGAAGTGGTACCTCCTTGTGAGCAGCCGGTTTTAATAATCAGCTAATTAGGTCAAGATGGAAGTTTTACTTCATTAAGTCATAAAAACTCATATCCAAATCAGTTGTTACAGAGACTAGATAAAGACAGGTCCCAGATAATAGGTGTGCTATTTACCCATCAGGGGAAAAAAAAACTAAGAAGCTAATGATGAGGCAGAGAGGATATATCTCAGGGATATGCATGCTTAGCACTCACTAGGTCCTGGGTTCAATCCCCAGTCCCTCCGTAAAAATAATTAAATAAATAAATACGTAAACCTAATTACCTCCCCTCCCCCCAAGAAAATTAAAAAAAAAAAAAGAAGCAAATGATGAGAGTACATCTGTAGCTGGCCATTGTTCGTGTCCCCCCAGCAACATGCACGAAGCACGCTGAAGTCCCATGAGGGCACTGGGCGACAGTCCTAATTGTCACAGGCCACTCGCTGCCCTGGTTTCCTGCTGCCACTGCAGAATGCTCACTTCTTAGCTTAGGGACGTAGCCTTTTTCCCTGGCACTCTTTTAAAAGCCCTTTTTTTTTCTACACTGACTGGTAGAAGTTCTTTATGTGTTCTGGATACATGTTCTTAGTGGGACTTTTTTGGAGGGGCAGGTAATTAGGTTAATTAATTAATTAATTAATGGAGGTACTGGGGATTGAACCCAGGACCTCGTGCATGCTAAGCACAGGCTCTACCACTGAGCTCTACCCTCTCCACTCCTTGGCAATCTGTGAAGGGTCTCGTCACTGATCATGTAATGACCTTTTTCCTAAGAGCCCATCGGTTTATGGACTCCTTCTGCTCAGTCAGAGCTGTGGCCTCAGGTGTGTGTGCTGTGACAGTCCCGAGTCTCTCTTGGGAGTGGGACTTGCTTCCCTGCCCCAATTTTATTTTCTCCCTCTCCCTGAAGATAAGAAGGTCTGTGTGTTTTCCGTGTACGATCACTGTTGGCCGAGCTCTGGGAAACCAGTTATAGACGGCCTGTGTGGATGGGGGTCAGGTGATGGCTGAGGCAGAGGAGCAGTGCAGAGGCGGTGATGGAGAAGGCCTCTGCTTTCAGGAGAGGCTGATCTGGTAGGCTGGTCAGGGCTGATGGACGAGACAGCCCGGGTGGCCGGGGTGGAAGGCTGGGCCTCTGGGAAGGGGTGGAAGGAACGGAAGGCGTCAGAGTCGAGCTGGGGGAAAGGCAGGTGTCTCTTGTCCTTGCTGTGCAGGGAGAGGGCCCTGGCCCTCCAGGGAGGTGCGCGGGTGACTGGGACAGGGCTACCGGGGGAGCCTGGAGGGGGCCTGGGCGTCCTAGGCAGATCAGCCTGTCCGTGGGGTGTTTGTGAGGTGGCGGTGGTGAGGGTATGTGGAGGGAAGAGCTGGACATATTTGGCTGGTTTCTACATGTAACTTCTCTTTCCTCTCAGGTTCCTGGGGGAAGCCAAGGTCCCACTCCGGGAGGTCCTTGCCACCCCCAGTCTGTCTGCCAGCTTCAATGCCCCCCTGCTGGACACCAAGAAGCAGCCCACAGGGGTAAGTGTCCACCGGCCTCTGCATCAGGCCAGGTCCTGTCTGAGACCTTGCCTTTCTGACCTCCGTGGTATCTCAGAGTCCGGCTCCCAGCAGCCAGGCCTGGCCTGCCCTGGCCAGAGCACAGGGTGCCTGGGAGGGCTCGGGGGGTGGACAGGATGGGAGGGGAGGGAGTCCGGCCCCAAATACAGGGCTGCAGTCAGCCTTGCCTTTGGGTCACCTCCTGGGATTGATCTTTCACTAGAAATCCGTTGTCTTCTCAGGCTTCCTGGCAGCCTTGGTTATGACCCCCCAGTCTCCCTGGTAGTCTGTCCATGCAGCCAGTGCCCCTCTCCAGGTCTGGAATATCTGAGTCATCTGGGTCACAGAACACACAGGAAGGAGACAGACATTCCCCTCCCTGGCCCACCAGGACCTGTCAGACCCCCTTCCCTTCCTCCATTGTCCTTCCCGCTCCTCCCCCAGCTCCGAGTAGTCTCCCAGTCCTCCCAGACAATTCCCAGCCCTCATCTCTGGCCTCCCGTTATTTTTAGTGAGCTAAATATACCCTGTGGGGTTCTTTCTTCATGGTCAGTAAAATTCCTGACCTTCCTTCTGGGTCAGCCCCACCTCCCAGGATGCATGGGTTGGGGGGACTATTGATCTGGAAACACTTCCCAGTGGGACCCAGGGGAGTCTCTCGGACAGAGTGCAGCTACCTTGCCCTGTGGAGTGGTGTGTGTGTGTGTGCGCGCGTGTGTGTGTGGCTGGGGGCTCTTCTTGGCTGGCTTGGACGTGGCCAGTCTGGGCAGAGCTCTGAATGGAACCACTACTGGGTACTGTGAGCAGGAGAAAGAGAGTGACTGACTGAAGTCACACAGTGAATCTGTGTCCAAATGGGGACCCAAATCAGGGGGTGCATCTCCTGAGCTCTCAGGGATGAAAGGGACTTGAATGAATGGACCCCTGGTTCACTGCCCTTCAGATGCTGGAATTTTCTCCTAAGGTGGCTTTGACCAGTGATGGCCAGGATGCTTTCTTGATGGGGAAATGCTACTTCTCAGAGAATCCACCCCTTGCTCAGACAGCGCTCACTGGCAGAGCGTTCTGGGTCAGTGCAGAGTTCACCGAGGCTGTCTCCATCACCTCCTGAACCCCTCTGGTCCTCCCTTTGAACCCTTCAGTCTCCTAATGCTCCGGCAGTCAAGAAGGGCTCCAAGGACTCTGAAGAGGGCCAGAGCTGGCTGCAAAGATGTAGAGCACTAATCGGGGAGTGGCAGGTGTCAGGGAAGCTGGTGGAAGACGTGTTTTGCTTGGTGCTCCTCCACTGCATCTCTGGGATGGGGCTGCCTACTTTGTAGCGTGTCGGGTCCCCGGTGCCTCCAACCAGGGTTTCTCGCTTCCTGGCTGAGCTGCTCAAACGTCTCTTCCCTCTAGCCCTGCATGCACCCAGGGCACTGATGTTTCCTGCCTGGCCTCCTGCACTTGCTCCCCTCCAAGCGCCAAGACCCATCCAGCCCCTAAGACACATGCCCAGGCACCCTCCCTGGATGCCTCACCTCTCCTCCCCTCTCTCTTCATGCCCACGCTCTGTCTGCGCTTCCTGCGCACCAGCTGGGAGCCTGCTTCCTTCTCTTCCCTGGGCTGAGACCCCTGGCTGTCCAAAGAATCTGCCACTCCTTCACAAACCATGCCTCCAAGAAGAGGGGCTGAGGGCCAGAAGTTGACGGATAGGAGAGGAGGGCTGGGTCCTGCCAGATGTAGCCTCAGCTGAGCACGCAGTGCGGGAGGCGGGGTAAAGTAGGTTTCTGGACTTACCTCCAAAGTGTGTGTGTGTGTGTGTGTGTGGTTTCCCTGCACCAACAAACAATGCCCCAGACACCAGCGGAGTGGCCTACACTTCAACTCAATTCCGACACTGTCTACCCGGCGACAGCATCAGATTCCACAGATTAAGGGCCCAGTCCTGTAAGACCGTCCCCTCAGCCCCCTTCAGACAGCAGCCACAAGCCCAGGCGACTGCCTGTCCTTCTGATCAACTGGCTATAGATCAGGGATTCCCAAGACTTCCTCCTCAGCTGATTTGCTAGAGCAGTTCACAGAACTCAGAGAAACATTTTACTTCCTAGATTATCGGTTTATTATGAAAGGATCTAACTCAAGAATAGCCGGATAGAAGAGACTCACAGGGCCAGACTCAGAGGCACAGAGCTCCCACACCCTCCCCAGGAGCGCCACGCTCCACGAGTCCACCAGCCCGGAAGCTGTCTGAAACACATCCTTTTGGGGTTTTATGGAAGCGTCATTACATAGACGTGACTGATGAAGTCACTGACCAGGGCTGATTGATTCAGCCTCCAGCTCCTCTCCCATCCATACCTGGAGGGTGGCAGGTGGACTGAAGATACATACCTCTAATCACATGGTTGGACCTCCTGGCAACCAGCTCCAGCATTAGGTGGGGTCTGAAAGTTACCTTATTAACATAACAAGAGACACCTTTGTCACTCTCAACACTTGGGATATTCCAAAGGTTTTGGGAGCTGTGAGCCAGGAACTGCGGACAAAGACCACATACACATGAACATCGTATTTTGGTCATCTGAATGACCAAATATGCATTTCATATATATCAGTATTGCATGGGACCTCCTCCCTGCAGCCCAGGAGGTAGCTCTGGCCTGCGGAGGGGGTCTAGGGCCGTCTTCTAGTCCCTGTGACAGCACTAAGTCACACTGCAGCCCCAGGCAGGTCCCAAGACCCTCAGTGCTGGGGCTTCCTGCCTGGGACCTGGGGTGGGTTGCACGGCAGTGTGAGGCACGGAGTGCCGGGCATGTGCTCAGAAAGGACAGGGAGCCCTATCGGCAGCTGTGGAGTCTCACTGACCACTTACTTGAGGCCGATTTCTGGGCGACACCTGGTGGTGGTTCAGGAACCTGCATGGCTGTATAGGACAATGCCTTGAATTTGGGACTTAGAGGATCTCATTGCCATCCCCGGCCTCTTCCTAGGTCTTCTGGGATGGGGAGCTAGCTCCAGCCTCCTTCTTCATTGTACTGAGCACCCTTCCACCCTCACCACACACACACCCCGGCCCTGCCCTCCCTTAGCCTGGCTGCCCTAGCCCAGGCCCCAACCTGGAGGGTTCGAACTCCAGAGCTGGATGCATCCAGGACCTCGAGCTATTTCCATCTCAGGACCAGGATTCACTCCAGGAGTTTCTCAACATCCCCAGTATTACTCAACAGAGATAAATGTCTAGTGAATTATGCTGAGTTGCCCAGAATATAATGGTTATGTTAATAAAGGGTTTATCAAAATTTGGGGAAATACTTATAAAATATTAAGTAAATTATTAAGTAAAAGAAAAGCATTTGATGTTCAGCAGAACTGTACAGTATTTATTTAAAAAGATTGGAGAGAATTATATCAAAACATGAATAGTGGTGAAATTATAGCAATGAGTTTTCTTTTGCATTTTTTTCTTTAAGGTTTTTGTAATTTCCACACTTTCTTACTTTGGAGTTTTTGTTACTTTGATCAATAAAAAGGTAGCCCCAGAAGGCCTGCTGGACTTGTGGGACCAGGGAAAGCTCGGCCACGCCCCCACGGGCCTGGGAGCAGCGAGGCAGGAGGGCCTGCCTTGGCTGTGCCTTTTCTTCAGGCCTAAGTGCCCCTTTGAACAGTGCCGGTCTCCTGGTGGGCTCGGGTCGGGTGGGAGCATAAGGGTGTCTTCTCTGTCCGTGTGAATGGCGTGACTGGTCACTCTCCTCTTGCTGGTCAAAGCCAGAGCAGCTGGGGGTGAGACGGGGGACAGGGGCGATTCTGGGAGGGAAGAGGGCTCAGAAGGGTGAGCAGTATCCTGAGACCCTCTCGTGCTGGGGCCCGAGCAGAGCAAGGCTGAGCTGTCTGTGGGGAAATGGGAGGGCCTTTGGCTGAACAGAGTGGCCAAGGGGGTTTTTTCCTGCAGATGGGCCTAGGCTGAGAGTTGAAAAATCCTGCAGGCAAGTTTCCATCATTGATTCACTTATAGAAGCTTACTATGCATTCTTTCAACTAATTTAATGCTCATTTGACCCTATAAGGAAGGTGCTATGCTATCACTACGCCCATTTTACAGATGAGGAAACTGAAGCACACAGATAGGTTACAGACCTTGCCAAAGTCACATAGCTTCTGAGTGGTGGAACTTGATTGTAGATTCGGGGCCCTTACCGCCTATGTTGATGGGCCCCTAGTGGTGGCTTTGCCACAACCTCCTGCAACCCAGACCTCTTCCTTGGTGGAGGGATGAAAGGAACAGGAAGGATGCTGGAGGGCAGTGGTCAGAGGCCAACATCCTAACCTGCTGCCTTCTCACTCCCCATCTCTTCCAGGCCTCACTGGTCCTGCAAGTGTCCTATACGCCGCTCCCTGGAGCCGCGCCCATGTTCGCACCATCTGTGCCTCTGGAACCCTCCCCAACTCTGCCCGACATGGATATGGTGGCTGGTGAGCCCACCTTCGCCCTGGCAGGGCCTGGGGGAGGAAGCCCAGCAGTGGGCCCCAAGCCTGGGGGTGAGGGGCCTTCCTCAGATCAGGGGCTGCCCGGGCCTGGAGAAGAGAGGGAGTGGGTGGATGGGGAGTCTTGAGAGCTGACTTCTGCCGTGCAAAAAGCAGGGGCAGGAGGCAGGCTCCCCTAGGTGCTGCAAGGATCAGTGTGAGGACGCCCTGCCAGCACCAGCTGTTCAGGGAAGGGGCTGGGTGCCTGGCACTCTGCAGCTCCAGATGGCTGGGAGCTTTAGAGGACATGCCTGTGCTGGGGACGGGGTCTCTCCCAGGTAATGCCTGGGGCCCCACCTGCTCCCCAGAACTGAATGCTTCCCTGCCTGGGTACTCTGCAGGCCTTTAGTGACGGCATGTGACAAAGAGCTCGATTTTCCCTGAAGGAGCTCTGGGCTGAAGTCAGGGGACATGAGTTCCAGGCTTGTCTTTGACACCAAGTAGCCATGTGACTTTGGGCCAGTCCCTCCTTCTCTGGGCCTGCAGTTTATCATCAGTGAAGTGAGCAGACTGAATTGGCTAAGTCTCATGGTTGCCTCAATCCCTTTACTTCCCTCTCCTGGCCCTGTGAAGTGAGGACCAAGCCCAGGGTGGCTGTTCCGCCAGTGGTGGGTTGGTGAGGCCTCCATGTGGTCCAGTCTGCTGGAGTGGACAGGAAGTGATGGGCCAGGTGGGGACTTGCCAGTGGGAAAGATTCCAGAGTTTCTCTCATGGTGAAGGGGCTAGAGGCAGACACCGATTAAACCCCGCCGCCTGTCTCAGTCGTGCCCTGAGTCCATCCCTGGCCCCTAGTGGGACTTCTGGTGAGGGAGGCAGAACAGGGCCCATCTGGGTGGGACTTGGCACTGTCTGAGCTTGAAGGTGGGGAGATCCCTCTGGACTGGGGTTGAGGGGGGAAGATGAGGTGTTTCTGGTGACGGAGAGGGTGGGGAGGCTGAGGGCCCTGAATGTTCTGGGACCACTTTTGAGGTGGATCTGACGGAGTTAGGATCGGCCGCTCAGGGAAGCTTCTAGTGGTGAGCAGCTCCCAGTCCTGCCCAGAAGATGGTGAGAAGGATAGGCCCCGACAGACTCGGAAATGGTTTCTGAGCTTCGCACCAGGCTGGGGCAGGCGGGGAGAGCAGGATCGAGGTCTCAGACCCGAGGTTGGCTTCCCTCACCCAGCTCCCTCCTCCCTTCCTGGGCCTGTGCCCTGCCCATGTGCCAGGTGGGGGACAGAGCCGGGCCGAGACTTGGTCCCTGCTCAGTGACAGCACCGTGGACACGAGATACTCTGGAAAGAAGTGGCTGGCCCCCACGGGTGAGACACGGGCCGGGCTGTCCTGATCCTACCACCTGTAACCGGCTCCCATGTGGCCACCGTCAGCTCCTGAGAGTGGAACTAGTGGCTCATCCGGCAGGATAGGATGGGGAGGGCAAGGGCCATTCTGTTTCCTTCCTGCTGACTAACAGGACTGACCACCCTCACGTTTCAGCTGTTGGAAGCTCCTCCTCTTCTCCCTCATCCATCCTGGCTGACTGGTGGGGAAAAAGAGGGGCAGGGGACATGGGTGCTGGGCCTTCGGGTCCTCGGTCGGCTGGGCTGGGACCCAGCCTCATTAGCACCCTCTCCTCCAGACACAGGAGGAGAGGAGGACACTGAGGACCAGGGGCTCACAGGAGACGAGGCCGAGCCATTCCTGGACCAGAGCGGAGCTACAGGCCCAGGGGCTCCCATCACCCCAAAGAAGCCGCCTTCCCATCCTCCCCCTTACCACCCTGGGGGAAGAAAGAAGAGGAGCACGCCCACGCCCAGAAAGCTGCTGTCGGACAAACCGCAGGACTTCCAGGTGACCACCGTCTCCTCCTTTAGCCCAGCAGCCGCTGATGCTGGCACCTGCCTGTCTGTCCAGCCTTGGGGCAGGTCCTGAGGGCTTTCCTAGGTGGGATCTGGTTTCCCTGGGTCCTGGGCAAGTGCTCGATAGGGAGTCTGTGTCTTGGGGCCTTCAGGAAAAGCCTCTGCCCAGCCTGTGGTTTTGCTCTTTAAAAAAAAAAAAAAAGTGAGGGGAGGGGTCACTGCCAGAGTCAGCATCACTGCCGCTGATACCTGTGTTCCCAGCCACAGTTCATCTAGCCAGCCAGCTCTGTGCTTTTCAAAGTGTGATGCTGGGGCCAGCAGCCTGGAAAGGCAGGATCTTGGGCTTGTCCCTAAACCCACTGAAAAAGAATCTGCATTTGAACAAGATCCCCAAATCTGAGAAACTCTGCTTTTTTTTTTTCTCCCTCTAGTCATTCCTCTGTTTACATTCATGATTTTTCTGTATGTCATGTGGAATTTGAATTTGTTCAAGCTCCTCACAGAGTGAAACTATTAATATTAACCCTTTGACATATTTTTTCATCCAAAAATCTATCCCATTTAATTTGCCTTTTAATTTTGGTCTTTTGCTAATTCTTTTTCTTTTCTGTTTTGATGTAATTGGATTTACTGATATTTAACTCTTCAGAATGACTTTTAAAATTAAAAACAGGAAGCTTAAATATTTATTTATTCAATGCAACAAATTGTAAAAATATATTTCAGTTCTAAACCATGATAATTTAAGCAAAAGTTCTACTTATAATCACTATGTTTGGCTGAAAGACAAAATTCTAACTTATTTTTATCATTATTTGCAAGATGTTCTTACATTTTTCTCCTTAGAAAATTAATATGTATTCTTTGGTAGAAAATTTGGAAAATACTATACAATGAAGAGAATAAAAGTCACTCATGCCCCCTTTCCCATTGCTATTGAAAATGTATTCTTCTACAGTATGCTATTTTTAAAAAAGAATTTAAAAATATTTAAAAATATTTTGCCCAAATTTGGAAGCACAGATGTTCCTGAAACTTTTATTTACTTAAAGTTCAAAGAAGAAAGCTCAATTTATTTCTCAGAATGTGAGATATTCTGTGTTGCGTCTTTTGCTGTATAAGAATAAAGTGCGGTTACGTCACTACGTAACTTTGACCTCTGAGTGAATTGTCAGTGAGGACACTGACACTCAAACAGAAACATCAGCATCAAGGAGTCTGAGGTGGGGCTGAGGAGTTGAACCGGGGCTGGATCCTCAGCCCAGCCCTGGGGTTTAAGGCTGGCAGCTTCCTTGGGGGCAGCCTGGCAGCTCTTATGTGGAACCATGGGATTTTATAGATGCGAGGGACCTTGGTGGGAGAAGGTTGTTCTTCCAGTGTTCCTCCTAATTCCTTTTTAATACCTGTCCCAAGGAGCCAGCAGTGAGAGTGGTCCTGAGATTTCTGACTGTCTCGCGTTGAGGGGATGGGCGCCTGACTGCTTCCCCTTCCTCCTGCTCATGCCTCCTTCTGGCTTTCAGATCAGGGTCCAGGTGATCGAGGGACGCCAGCTGCCAGGGGTGAACATCAAGCCTGTGGTCAAGGTCACCGCTGCTGGGCAGACCAAGCGGACGCGAATCCACAAGGGAAACAGCCCCCTTTTCAATGAGGTGGGAGACCCTGGGTTGGGGCTAGGACCTTGGTGGGTCTTCCAAACTGGGAGCGCACAGCAGATGCCTGGCAATTCATTCAGTGTTTGCTTATGGTGCTAACGCTGGGTCAAGAGCTGTGCCAGGTCCTGAGTAGGTTATCTGAGGAACTGGAGAGAGGGCTCCTGCTCTTACTCCTGCCGTGGGCTCCTGCTCTTACTCTTGCCATGGGCTCCCTCTGCTCCATATCCGCATCATCCTTTTAGGCCAGCTGTCCACTCTGTCCCTGAGGTGACAGCCTCCATGAGGTCGAATCCCCACTTGCTGTGTGGACCAGACCTGGAGGCTGGGCGGTGGCCGCCCCTCTCCCCTCCCAGAGTCAATGGGCCTTCATTTGTCTCCCTCTCGCCCTGAACCAACAGACTCTTTTCTTCAATGTGTTTGACTCTCCCGCGGAGCTGTTTGATGAGCCCATCTTCATCACGGTATGTGTCAGCGCCCGGAGGCGCTTTGTGGGCTCTGTGTGTACACGTGCGTGTCAGTGTGTGTGTTTGTCTGTGTGTGTGTGTGTGTGTGTGTGTGTGTAAGAAAAGCCTAGAAGCTGGGCCTGGGTTACGTGGAGAGGCTCCAGGTCTCGACCCCCTGATCACAGGGATGCCTTCAGCTGCTCAGATGCAGACGGCAGCCAGGTGGGGAGACTTGCCGCTCAGGGTCATGTGCCTCTGGCCAGGGTCCTGAACCCACTCTTGCAGCAGATCTTTGATTTTTATCTTATTTTATTTGTCTACATGCTTGCTTCTGGCCAAGATTTTCTTTCTCTGGGCTTCAGCCCCTCCCTTTTTTCTTTTTCCCCTTTCTGCTGAAAGGCAGTATAGCTTAGTGGTTAAAGTGTGGGCTCTGGAGCCAAACTGGATTCTGGTCCTACCTGTGCCGTGGGGTTGGCGGGATGTTGTGTGATTCTGTATAAGTGATCTCTCTGTGCCTCTGTTTCTTCATCTGTAGAATGGGGATAATAATAGTACCTACTCGTGGGGTTCTTGTGAGGGTTCAATATTGCTTGCAACAATCTCTAATAGAGCAAGTGCTACCCAAGTGTGGGCTGTTTATCTTTGGGAGGGAAGAGCAATTGGGTTGGGCCCCTGTCTGGGCCAACGTTTATTTGTAGATGAGAGTTTTAATTTATCTTTCCTTCTAGGTGGTAGACTCCCGTTCCCTCAGGACGGATGCTCTCATCGGGGAGTTCCGGGTAATGGTTTATTTTCTTTGAAAGCAGTTGGTTCTCATTTGTCCACATTAGTGGAGGCTCTGTGGGTGATGGGCAGTGTTGGTGCCCCAGAGAGCCTGTCATCTTGGTCTGTGTTGGGGAAATATAATTAAAAAAAACAAAACAAAACAAGATCTTCTAACGCAGAAATCCTTTCTACCACAAAGGTAGTAGAGCAAGAAAGCGATTTTGTTGCTGAATAAGCATTGAACCAGAATATGATGTGTATCAAAGACAATCTGCTAAGAGATTGCAGAGATGGAAAGAAATCTTATACAGAGCCAAGCAGACACACCCCATTCCATCCATGTTCTCAAGATGAACAGTAACCAAGCTAGAGGTCTGGACAGCATTTCCGGCCACACATGGTTCATCCTAACTTTACCTGGTAATCGGGGCGACCATCTCTGTTTGCTAACTGACTTTATCCAAAAGAAAAAAACAGAAAATGAGCTCGCATTTTTACGATAGGAGGTAGTTTTGCAATTCAGTTAAGGTAGGCCCTTCCCTTTCCAGAGGAAGCTGACAAAAGGGTTATTTGGTTTCTAAAAAGATACATTTCAAAGAGATAGAGCAAGTACTCACATGGAAAAGTTTTCCAAGGAAAATGTTCTGGCAAGAAGAGAAGAGAGGGACAGGGGGAATTCAGTTTCTTATTTATAATTTGCCTTTGTCCTTACATCTTGGGAAGGCAGCGTGGGACCTGAGTTTAGGCAGCCTTCCTCCTAACTCTGACCATCTTGGGCCAGTGTGACACCAGCCCTCTGTGTCCTGAGCTCACCTGGGTTGGGAGCGGGGTCCAGATGTGCAGTCCAGTGGGGTCAGGTGGGGGGCAGTGGAGAGAGGGGGAGCCTGCCCTCTCCTTTATCCCAGACGGTGCAGAAGTGAACAGTCCACTGCAGAGGACTTTAAACTGTGCACAGGATGGCATTAACAGGGTGCATAAAGGAAAGGCAACTGGTAATGGAGACCTTCAAAAATGGTGTTTTAATGTCATTCTGATTGATTTTCTCATTTTTGAATCCTCAAGCATTTAGCAAATAGAAAGAAATGGCACAGGTTTATTTTGCCCTCCTCCTGCTGTCCAAATGAAATATGACCCCTTTTCTAGGAAGTAGTGACAAGATAGAAAACTGAGTCTGTTTTTCTAGAGAAGCAGTTTTTCAAAAGAATGAGCTTGAACTTGAGTCATTCTGTACCAAACGGGGTCTTCTGTTTTGAGTCTTTCATCTTTGAACCACATTCTTGTTGAGAACCCAAGGGCTAAGTTAAAAATAATCCATGATGTTAAAAAAAAACTTTATATATATATTTAGAGCAATTTTAGGTTCATAGAAAAATTGAGTGGAAAGTGTAGAGTTCCCCCATGTCCCCTCGCCCTACACATGCATAGCCTCCCCTGCCATCAACATCCAACTGATCTGTGATTTTTTTTAATAGAAAATTATAAAATATAGGAAAGTATAAAAAGAAAATGAATCTATGACCCAGAGCTAGTACAGGTAGCATTTTGTGTTTCCTTTGCTCTGTCTTTTCTGTGCGTAGATACACATTACCAAACTTTGATCAAAATGTATTCCACTTTCTTTTCGGGTTATATCAGATGACAAACATTTCCCCATGTCTCCAAATGTTCTGGAGAACATGATGTTTAATGGGACGGCATAATGCATCATGCTTTACTGAACACTCTGGGGGCAAGAGTGTGATCTGTGCTTCCTCTGTTTGATTGCAGATGGACGTGGGCACCGTCTACAGAGAGCCCCGTGAGTCACGCTCTCATCCCCAAGCTTGGGCAGGTCCTTGCATTTGGGTTCTGCAGGCTGCATGGGGGCACCGACTGGGGACACTCATCCTTCCTTCCTGGGGGTTTTAGAATTTAGAGGCGGAGTTTGATCTTGGAGGTGAGGTGGCAATAATGAAGAGAGGGTGGGCTTTCAAGCCCCCAGGAAGATGAAATGCTCACATGGGTCTCAGTTGGCTCAGCTGGGGTGCTAAATCTGTAGGGCCTCCAGCACGGGTTGCTGGAGACTGGAATCATCCCCAGACAGGATGGGTCATTTGGACAACAAGTCTAGGATTTCTCTACACCCTGGTCCCTGAGGAGGAGGAAGATGGTCTGGGGTCTGGCTTTGGCAGCCTCTGATAGGGGTTTCTGTTAACATTTCTGACTTGGACCCAAATGAACACTCAAAGTACTACTTATTCCAGAATTTGAGTCCTTCCCCCATGTCCAGGTAGATGAATCCATCACCTCAGCCCATGTAGTCTGCCCCGGGCTCCCCGATGTGACTGCAGACTCGAGTCCTTCCAGTTCTGGAATCACCAGTGGGTGTCGTCTCTCTAGGACACGCCTACCTCAGGAAGTGGCTGCTGCTCTCGGACCCAGATGATTTCTCTGCGGGGGCCAGGGGCTACCTGAAAGCAAGCCTTTGCGTGCTGGGGCCTGGAGACGAAGCCCCCGTGAGTACATTTCCTCGTCCTCCTCACAGCGCCTCCACTTAGCAGTGGCGACACCGAGCGAACAAACAAAAAAAATCAGCTTTAGTTTTTCTGATTTAGAAGAATACATGGTAACTATGAGAAAGGCAGAGCACGTGGGAAAGTATAAATAAAAAAAGAATCACTCATAATTCTATGAGTCACAGAGAGCTGTTCTTAATTCCTTCTTGCAGAAGGGTATGCGTGTGTGTTTTTCTCTTTTTTTGTGTGTGTGCAAAAGTGAGATCATTCTCTCTATATTGTATTGGAGTCTGAATTTTATTGCCTAAAAATATAACATTATGATCTTTATAGGTCAGTAAGTAAAGTTATAAGTTGGAGGTAGTAAGAAGAAGAAAGGTGTTCCAAGCTGGGGAAATAGCAGATGTTTGGGAAGAGGAGAAAAGGTTGGGGACAGAAATGAGGGGTTAATTAGATACAAGCAGAAGGATTTCTGAGCAGACACAGAGTGCCCACTCCAGGCTGGAGGCTTTCTGGTACAGCCTCACAGTCCTCAGTGGCCTAGAAGCAGAAGAGAGGTGGTGGATGGAGGTGCTGGCAGGTGGGGACGAGGTGGGAGTGGTGGAGGCACAGGGCTGAGGTAGCTGATGGAGCCTGGCAGGGAGGATGCAGGAGGACCAGGCATAGAGCTGATGAGCAGGACAAAGAATAGGGCAGGGCTGGGGGGCACACATTTATTGAGCACCTGCTGTGTGCCAAGCTCTGTGTTGGGTGTTTCACTTGATGTGAGTGGGGGTTGGAGGAGGTGGAGAGGTTGGAAACTGTCTTTAGAGAAGGGTTTCGGTGGTCAAGATTTTCCTAGAGGATTGGCTCTGAGTGGCTGGAGGTTTGAGTTACGGCCATCCCTCTAGCAGCTGAAGGGGAGGGGAGATTCAGATGCTGTTGGTGGGGGCCGTGGAACTATGTTGGTGGATGACTTGTCCACATGGAGGTTAATTATCTTATGGGAGAATTGGAAATCAAATAGGCAAATGGTGAGGCAGGAACTGAAATCATCAAGGCAAGGCGAGCCAGGAGGACTGGGAGAGGCAGGAGGGGGAAGTGGGGCTCTGGGGGAGGGTTGGGGAGGTGGAGTCCCCAGGGAAAGCCGTGTGCCATCATGGAGGCGGAGGGCAAGTTCCATGAGGATGTTAAGGATGGGGAGCTGGATGCTGACAGGAGCTCAGGAAGTCACCATGGAAAGGGTTAGGGGAGGGAGAACCCAGGGCGCTGCGCAGGGGCCGATGAAGCGCAGGTGGACCAGCCCCACCCAAGAGCCCCTCCCCTGCTCTCTCATCCTCCATCCATCTGTAGCCTGACTCTCCAGACCTCATGCCTTCTTGCTCCTTCTGCGTGGCATCTCCGAATCTATTATCTAGTATCCTTTTCTAAAACCCTCCCTCTTCTTCTTCCCATTCAGATGTTGTTTTCCCCAGATGAAACCGCTTTTCTTGAGACCAGCTCAGGGGGAAGCCTCTGTTTTCCACGCCAGCGCTCTGTGGTCTTTGGGACGGGAAGTGTGGCCATCTTTTGGCTTCTCACGGCACCTCCCCAACTTCAACACTGCCTTCTTCTTTGAAGCCTGCCTTACTAGTTATTTCCCCCTCTTCCGGTCTTCTGGGCTGTTACCTACCCTTGGCGCAGGCAGAGCTGGTGCAGGAGGGTCCCTGCTGGCAGATTCCCATCTTTGCCATTGTTCTGAGATCTGACGTGTCCTCACCCAGGAGCCATCGATGTCTGCTCTTACTTCCTTCAAGATCCTGAGCTCGGAAGTTCCTCTCTCCACCGGTTTCATTCTGCCTCTTTTCCTCCCTCACCCTCAGTGAGTGACAGTTCTTCCTCCCTGAGGTTACAACCCTGATCCTTCTCCATTTCCCCTTCCATCAGCTCCCTCCATAGCCCGGACCCCACCCACAATCCTCACACTATGTGCTTACTAGCCCCTGGGGTCTGCTGCCACACCTCACGTCCCCCACCCTCCCCATGACTCGCTGTCCGCACCCTTGGTCAGCTTTGGTGGCAGACGTCACTGGGAGCTGCTGTTAACTGCTTCTTTTACTTGCATGAGGTTGACTCCTAATCCCAGTCTCCTCGGAGGCTGCTTCCAAACATGCTGTCTTTCCTAAACCCCAGCCTCACCCTCCTTAGAGAGGCAGGGCTGCAATGGTGCGGACCTCTGAGCTCCTGAAGCTCTCTGGTCCTCAGCCTGTTTCCCATCTTCCTGGTCTTCCCTCCCTTCCTCACTCCCCACCCCCTTAGCCCAGGCTCCCCCCCTGGCGTCTTGTTCAGCCTGCCCTTCCCATCTCTTCTATCACCCCCTCCCCTGGCTCCTGCCCTCAGATCTGTACCCGGCTCCAGATTTCTCAGTCTCACAACACCCTGCCTTTACCATTTCTCCCCATCCCTCCCCTCCAGGCTGCTTTCACCTTCCCTCTAGCATCACCAACTTCTTGAAGGAGTTCCTGGTGTTCCTTTTCTCCGGTCCTTTAGCAGCTGCTCCCCCCTTCACCTCTTTAGTACGATTCTCCTGCTTCCTTCCCTGAAACCACTTGCTTCAGGGTCACCCATTGCCAAGTCCCAGAGCTCTTCTCTCATTAATCTGCTCCGCTGCGCCACAGCGTTCGATTCCAGAGCCCGTGTCTTATCTGAAACTCTCTCCTCCCTTAGCATTTGAGACTGTCATTCTTTTCCTTTTTTTTTTTTGTATATGGCTCCTTCAGATTCAGTGGCTCAGTAAAATTCTGCTGCATGCCCCTTTGCTGTGTCTTCGACCCTCGCTGTGGAGTTAGCCCATCTCTGTTGACCTGAGGCTCCTAAATTGCTCATCTCCAGCCTGATCTTCAGAGCTCCAGACACTCAGTTTCAGTTGCCTTGTAACAAAGCACATCAACACGTCCCTTAGGCCCCTCTGACTCAACACAGGGAATCCCGGTATCCTTGGCTGCCCTCTCCCCACACCTGTTCCCCGTCCTATGTGAGGTGACATCCTGGGAAAGGGCACTTGTCATCCACTTAGTCCCCCAGGCCAGCAGCCTGAGCGTCATTCTTCATCCCTCAGCCCCACATGCACACAGTTGGCCAGTCTTGTCGGCGTGACAGCCTCAGTGCATGCTTCTCCTCTTTCCCAAGACCAGAGTCCAAGGTCAGGCTCCCATCATATCTTACCTGGGCCTCTGTGTGAATGAAGATGTAGGACCAGCTGCTGTCACTCCACTGATCCCCACGTTACCGCCAAAATCACCTCCTTTAAACCCAGGTTCAATCATGTAAGTCTCCGTCTCTTAAAAAGTTGCCAGTGACCCACCCCACCTCCCAGCTGCTTTCAGGGTGAAATCCGAAATGCTTAGCGTGAGTCAATGCCCACGAAAGTCTGGCCTCAGACTGATTTTGCGGTGCCGCTTGCTGGTGTGCACCTCCCCGGACTCCGTGCTGTGGCCACTCCGGGCAGCTTGCCCCTTTCCAGAAGGCACTTCATCCTCCTCCCTGCCTTTTCAGCTGTGGAACGCCTGCTCTGTCTTTTCATCTGTGGAACGCCTGCTCTGTCTTTGCCCACCAAAAGCCGATGTGGTCTTCAAGACCCAGTTCAGGTGCTGCTTCCTCCACGAAGTCCACTTTGTTCTCCAGGGAAATCTATCGGTCTTTCCTTTTGGTCACCAGGTACCCCAGATTTTGTTGGTCTAGTTAGTTGACGTGTCTATCTCTGTCACTAAGACTCAGTTTCTTGAGGTCAGGGACACTAGAATACATATGAACTCTTTTATTGCCCCTCTTGCCTAGTATAGATCTGGTACACAGTAGGTGCTTAATCAGTGCTTGTAGTCTAAGGGAATGAACAGTGTTACGGATGACTGAGAGCAGAGATGATCATCTTCTTCAGACTTGAGCTCAAGAGAAAAACGTAGAACGAATAGTTCCCTCACGGGTGCTTGTGTGATGTTAAGGCGTTCTGGGTGGAGAATTTTGCTGCAAAGATTCCAAAGCAAGTTTCTGAGTGTGGACTGAGCGGGCCTAGGCCAGGCAGCTTTCAGGGAGCGGGCTTCTGGGCGTGGCCTGGTGCCCCCTCTCCCCTACCCCTCTGCCACCCACTTGCCAAAGTGCCACACCTGGATCTCTTGTTCCTCAAGCTGCCATGTGAGCCGTCAGCCTGCGTGAGTTGCTTCCCCTGCCTGGAGCCCATGGTCCAGGTCTCTGAGCAGGGAGACCCCCAACACTGTTCCCTCCCTCCTCTCAATATAGTTACAAGCCCCTCTGCTCTGTTTTCTCGAAACTCACTGGTTCTGCATCCAGCCTGTGTTAACCCTCGTCCAGAAATCATCTGTGAAGTGGGGGATTCCAGGGCCTGGCACCCAGAGCATTATCTGTGGACCAGCAGCATGGGTGTCGCCTGGGCACTTGTTGGAATGTGAGTCGTGGGCTCCACCCCAGACCCACTGAAGCAGCGCCTGCATTTTAGTTGGCAAGTACAGCAGTGGTCTGTATGACACTGATTCTCCAGTTTCTAACGTTCAGTCGAGTTTGACACCCACTGCTCACAGGGGTTGCTCTGAGGATGAAGTGAGACTCTGTATAAAATCAATAAACATTATTTTTCTGATTACTGTCCTAATCATGATGCTCAGCATATGTTATTACATTCATTTGCTTAACATATCTGCTTTCCCTGGGACATGGTGAGCACCATGGGGGCAGGACCTCTGTCCACCTTGTTCACTGCTGCATCCCACATCCCACGGCTCCGAGCTGACCCTTAGTCACTGGGTAAATACTTTTCAGATGAGTGAATAGACATTATAGAAGACAGTGGCCAGCTTAGGCCTCTGTCACTTCTCTGTCACTATATTTGATGGGTGGAGTGGGATGGAGACCAAGGTTCTCGAGTGCCTGCCGTTGCGATGCGCATTTACACATTACTGAAGTCGATCCTCCCACAGCCCATGAGGTCAGTGTCATTGTCTCCACTGTTCAGACGAGGAAGCAGGGTCTCAGGGTAAGGAACCTGCTGGAGAGGACAAGCTAGGAGGTGGCAGGGAGAGATCTGCTTTCAAGATGCACCCTTTATGTGAGTTGGTTGAGCTCTCAGAAAAGGAAGGGAAAACACGGTGCTCAAGAGCACATTAAGGAATCCCATTTGCTTGTGTTGTAGCTGGAGAGAAAAGACCCCTCTGAAGACAAGGAGGACATTGAAGGCAACCTGCTCAGGCCGACCGGTGTGGCCCTGCGCGGAGCGCACTTCTGCCTGAAGGTCTTCAGGGCCGAAGACTTACCGCAGAGTGAGTCTGGTGCCCTCGCTGGGTCAGAGGCCAGCGACTGTGAGGGTGGACCCTGGGCTGGGCCGCCTCAGCATCCTGGGGGGAGGAGACCGAGGGGCTGGCCCTCTGCCCACTCCCTGCCTCCCCTTGGCCTGGCTTCTGCACCCGAGGGTCTACCAGATCCCTGCCCCCAGCTCTCCCTCCGCTCTGCCATCTGGGGAGGGTGTGAGGCCTCAGACCCTGTCTAGTTTCCCCAAGGGTTTTTACGGTTCTTAACAACAGAAAAGCAGTCAGAATTAATGAAAAGTAATATCAATGCTGCTGGAGTCCCAGAGATGCAAGAAATCTTGAGAGTAACAGCTGCCCCCGGGGCTCCATCCCGGCATCCCCTAGGCCCGGTCTGGTGGTTTAGCCACTCCATGGACCCATTTTCCCAGTTCTCACTGGGGAGCCAGCACCATTTTGATTCTGTTCTGTGCTCACCTAACGGCTAGATCGCATTGATTTCTTTCCCTTGTTGAGGAAGCCCCAGCCTGCACGTTGGCAGACCCTGGGCTGGGGAAGCAGTTGCTGACATGTTGGAAGGGCTCAGCGTCTCCACGGATGTTGAAGTGTCCAGTTTGCCTGGGACTGTCCTGGTTTTAGCACTGAAAGTCTCACATCCCCAGAAACCCCTCATTCCCTGGCAAATTGGGACAGCAGGTCACCCTAGCTGTGGTCATGTCTCCATCATCCCAGGAAGACCACTGTGGCCACTGCCTGGTTTCCTACAATGACTAGCCCATGCTAGCCCTACCCTGTGTGCTCCATCAATGCTGGGGGAATTACGCTGAATATTCTAGAGCCATGGGTGTCAACCCAAGCTGCACGTTAGAATCATCCTGGGAGCTTTAAGGAAGTGGATGCCTGGGCCCTTCCTCCAGTGCTTCAGATTGGCTTGGTTTGGATTGGGGCTCACACATTGATAGTTTAAAAAGGCTCCCAGGTGGTTCTCTGCCTGCCATCTATGAGCCACTATTTGGGAGCACATCTTAGCATAATTAAGGCAGTTGCTGTCCATAGTAGAGTCAGTGAAAACGAATAGTCCGGGACTATTTGGGTCCCTGTTTACAAGTTTTGCATGAAGCTAATTGTTTCAGGATTTCCGCTTTGACTATCTGAGCCATATAAATGGGCTCCTTCTGTACAAGCTTAATTGAACCAAAATCCTGGGGAAAGCCTTTAGATAAGTAATGGGTTTTAGATGGGCATTAAAATACAGGCTTAAGAACATTCTGCATTTGTTGCTTGAAACTATGCAGAAGGGAGGCTGGTGAGCTTCCAAAGGGGGCTGGGGAAATAGAAATGAAATGTTTGCTTTGAATTCTCTGCAATGTTCTTTCAATATAAATACAACAAAAATAGGTGGGTAAATAGAACAGAAATATTCGCTAATTGTTATCTGTTGTATTCATGTAGACATTGGCTAGTATATAATCTTTACCTATCCCCTCCTCTCCCTCTCATTCATATGCATATGTGCATTTATATATAACATACATAGACACGCATACATGCACGCACACATCTAGTAATCATATGTAAATACACACGCAAATAATATGGCTAATTCAGTAAAATACTGGTTTGGAGCAGCCTAGATTACATATTCTTTTTTTTTAAACACTATTTTCTTAGAGTTTCTTTTGGGGGGAAGTAATTAGGTTTAATTTTATTTAATTATTATTTTTTAATGGAGGTAGTGAGGATTGAACCCAGGACCTCATGCATGCTAAGAATGTGCTCTACCACTTTGAACTATACCCTCCGCCTACTTTTTTTTTTTTTTTAACAGAATTGACTCATTGATTAACCTCAGGAAAATTGCTGTGCTAACGGATATAAAGGAAAATGTCCAACAGGCACCAATAATGGGATATTATTATAACAACTTCCAGTCTTTTTCTGGATTGTTTACTGCCCTTAGCAATGTAGATTTCTAATCAGTCAATCAATCGGACCTGTTCTGAAAGTCTTTGAGAGCCAGGTAGGGGCGAGGGTAGGGAGCAGTGAACCAGCTGCTTGAAGCTGAGCAGGGAAGCAGAGGAGTGCCCTCAGGAGCTGCTATTCTGCGATGCTCCTCCCTCCAGGGAGCCCTGGGCTGAGGGGACCGTGGCATCTCTCACAGGGAGGCTCGGGCCTGCTGGGAGGCAGACTGGTAGGAAGTGGGGGTTTTGAAGGTGGGGGAGCAGGCGGACCATGACCAGCATGTTCTTCTCCTCAGTGGATGATGCCGTGATGGACAACGTGAAGCAGATCTTTGGCTTTGAGAGTAACAAGAAGAACTTGGTGGATCCCTTCATGGAAGTCAGCTTTGCAGGGAAAATGGTAAGTAAGGAGCAAGGAAACAAGAGAATTCCTATGGGAGGATGACGACTGGGCATCCCTGTGGACTGGTGCTGGTGGGGTGCAGGACAGAGTGAGGCACACACAGTGCCCCCCACACAAA
Source organism: Vicugna pacos (assembly GCF_048564905.1). Classification (NCBI taxonomy): domain Eukaryota; kingdom Metazoa; phylum Chordata; class Mammalia; order Artiodactyla; family Camelidae; genus Vicugna; species Vicugna pacos. The sequence goes on along the minus strand of NC_133001.1, from coordinate 8,150,769 downwards.
GCGGGGCTGATGGTGGGACACGGGATGAGACACGCGTGCCCAGCTTTCTGGGGCTGCCATGCACATGCATGTGGACAGGTCTGCCTGGGTGTGTGAGACAGACACACAGGTGTGGATGGACACGGAGAGGACATCTGGCCAGTGGATAGATGGAGGGATATTTTGGGGGAAATTAAGCAATAGTAAGGAAATCAGATGTGAAGTCAGAGAGCTAGGTAAACTTTAAAAAATATGCCATAATAACACAATGATTATTTCTAAAAAGCTGTGGCAGGAGTTGGGCAGAGAAGGGCCACTCTGTTGGGGGCCCTGGGGATCACGTATCTCTCTTCCTTGCAGCCCGCCTTCCTGCCCAGAGGCAGGGCTGTTGCTCCACGCCCTCTTGATTTCTGCCTGGGTGCCTCCCTCCATCCCACCTTAGGGGTGGCTTTGCCTCCCAACGCCCCCACCCACCAGGCTCTCCCCAGCAGCCTCAGGCTCTCCCAGGCTTCAGTGTCTCCTCTCCAGAGAGGAATCCACAGCTCTCTCTAACTCTGAACCCTGACCCCAATCCCAGAGCTCGCTATACACATCTCTATGTCCTGCCCCTGGACCTCTTTAAAGGCATCATCTTCTACCCCAGCCCAGCCCCCTTTCCAGAAGCCTCCATCCTAACCAAGTACCACCGTCAAAGGCAGAAAATGTGGGCCTGCCTTGATTCTTCCTTCTTTTTTGACTTCCTTGCATCAAATACGCCACCACTAGTTCTTGCCTTCAAAGGTCCCGAGGTCCTTTCCTCTTTGTTCCCCGAGCCACTGTCATCTCTCCCCAGGGCCACACAACAGCCTTGCGTCCGTTCTCTTGTCCGGGTTCTCCCCAAAGAAAGCTATCAGCATATTTAGTGTAAAACACAGCACTATTTATGTAATGAAGTTCAAATCTCATCACCTGGCGGATGAGGTCTCGCTCAGCGGAACTTTGTCGCCTCATCTCTATGGCCCGTTAGCCGGTTCAGTCTTTGCGCGAATGGGGAGAATCGCGCCCCCTACTGGGCTAACGAGGCTTTTCAGCCCTCTGGGAGCGCGGAGTTGAGCGGGTTTCAGCCCTACTGGCTCCCCCTGGCCGGGTGGTTGTGAGGATGCAAACTGCACAGCCCGCTCAGTGCCCGTGCGTCCTCTCATTTGCCCTGGGCACTCCGGCGTCCTTCCTGCCCCTCTCCCCCCGCCCCCCAAAGTGTGTTGCATCGTTCAAAGTCCAGCCTCTGTGACCCCCAAAGGCGTGTGTACTAGTTCTTTCCTCCCGGCTCCACGCGGCCGTATGCATGGCCCTCTTTTAGCCCGTTTTCCGTTGCATGCCAGCATCTGTTCCTTCGACTTTCTGGGAAATAACCTGATCTCCTTTTCTCCGTCACCTCAGTGCAGAGACGGTGGTGAAAATACTGGAAATGGGGGAGAATGACGTATCGGGCGGGCGCAGCCTCCGCCCCGACTGCCGGAATCCCGCGGAGGCGCCTCTGAGCTTCGTGCCGGCAGGGGGGTTCCGGGGGCCGGCGGGGCGGGGTCCGCGCCCTCCCAGGGCCCGACGGCCTGGCCGGGAGGTCCGCTGGCCGCGGCGCCAGGCTCCGGCGAGTTGAGTCGGATGACTTGGGTGTTAACAGGAATATTGGAAATGGGCAGAGGAGAAGGGCTGAGAAGCGAGCCGGGTGGACGGAGGGTGCGCGCCCTGCAGCCGGCTGCCGCTTTGTTCTGGAGGCAGAGGCAGGGAGGGAGAGAGGCCAAGGGCGGTACAGGGCCACTGGGGAGGCGTTTAAAAGCTTAACAACAAACGCTTAAAGCCAAGGGTGGTGATGGAGGTGGTGTATGCTCCCGTGCACACGGCGCTTTGCAGGTTTCCTTTTCACTTAATCTTTTCTTGAAGTCATTTTGGAAAGAAGCCGAGTCGGCCTGCCCATCCCACCGACAAAGGGACCCCTGCGGTAGGTGGGGAGCGGCGTTGGTGCCAGGGGTTTCGTGCCTGAGACTCAGGTGTGATTTCAAGAACTGAGAAAGGCCTTGGATAAGTTCATTTCCTCAGCCTGCTACCTGATGTCCACGCCTCCCCCCACCCCGGCCAGTGTCTGTTTCTTTTCTTTCTTCTTTTCTTGTTATTTTTTGTTTTTTAATTTTTTTTTCTTTTTCTTCTTTTACTATTGATGCACGTATTCATTAAGGAATTTAGAAAAATACTGGAAAAAGTAAATGAAATTACCCAGAAGTCATCATACAAAGTTTATATTTGGTGCCTATCTTTCTAGTTTTAATTTTAATTTCTTACTATGGATTGATGTTAGACACTTTATTGAAGCACTTTACTTTCAGTATTATAAAACATAAAGAAAAGTTAAAAGAATGGGTCAATGAACACTCACCCACTGGCATGGGGTGAAACAATTGTATTTTTTTAAACTTTTTTTTTTTATTGAGTTATAGTCATTTTACAATGTTGTGTCAAATTCCAGTGTAGAGCACAATTTTTCAGTTATACACGAACATACATATATTCATTGTCACATTTTTTTCGCTGTGAGTTACAGTAAGATCTTGTATATATTTCCCTGTGCTATACAATATAATCTTGTTTATCTGTTCTACATTTTGAGATCCCAGTCTCTCCCTTCCCACCCAATTGTGTTTTGCTGCATTTGCTTTCTCTGTCTCTCTCTGACTGCTTTTTCTTTTCTCCGTGACTGAATCATTTGAAACCTGGTTACAAACTTTGCCCCTAAAGTCTTCAGCATGCATCTCCTGAGAAAAAGAAAATTCTTCGTAACCACAAAAAATCATCACACCTGGGAAATTAACAATTATTTCCTACTATTGTCTGATACTGGCTCATATAAATGTTCTCTGATTGGCCCCAAAATGTCTTAGAGCTGGTTTAATTTTGTTCCAAGACCCAAATGGAATTTATGCTCCGCATTCGTCTCCTCTGTAACAGCCTTGTACCCCCTTCGCCCCCTTCCTACTTTTCTCACCCCACGACACTGAAGTTTTGAAGCACCCAAGCCGTTTGCCCATGTCCTGGGTTTGTCCCATTGTTTCCTCCTGGTGTTGTTTAACTTGTTCTTCTGGCCCCTGTAATTTCCTACAAACTGGAAGTTAGGCCTCAAAACCAGATTAGATGCAAATCAAATATTTAGGCAAGAACACATCATAGGTGATGTTTTGTATGTCACCTTGCATCACAACAGGACGTGAAGTCTCAGCTTATCCCATCATTGGTGACGACTGATTACTTGGTTAAGGTGGTGCCTCCAGATCTCTCTTGTCAAAGCACACGCACCCCTTTGTCCTTTGCAGGCAGTCTGTGGGCGACATCCTAGTGTGTGCAGATACCCTGTTTCCCAGCAGCCTCTCACCTAATGGTCCAGGCAGCTCTTGGCCTCCTTGCCTGAACAAGTCATTCACCTGGGGTTGCAAAGCGGTGATTCCCTCATTATCATTCCTTTTGTCTTTATTAGCTGCTGTTTTCTGTTAAGAAGAGCTTCCCCTCCCCTCTGCCTTTTTGAGTGTTAATATGAACCTCAATGCTTTTTATTAATTCGGTGTGTTAAAATCGCTCATTATTGTGTTGGCTGTGTGAACTGCCCTGACAGTGGCCACTGGGAGCGCTTTCGAGCTGGCTTTTCCACCCAAAGCCTAACATAGGCTCTTGATGGAAATGTCTGTGGGGGAGGTAACACGGACTTTAAACTCATTCACACTGAGATATAAGTGCTCACTGTGGGTGTTACCTAAGTGCAGTTCTGGTTTGGGCTTGGGGTCAGGGTCTGTTGCCCTGTACCTGGCCTTAGGAAGGACTGGGTCAGGAGAAATGAAGGCAGGAAGGAAGCAGGAAGGCTGGCAGGGCAGCCTTGCAAGACCCTTATTCCAAGGACTGGGAACAGTTTGACAAATGGGAAACTCGTGTCTCAAGATTGTCCTTATTCCACACTCCCAACATGGTAGAGCTTTGATGATGGCTCAAACCAAGACCAACCTGCCTTCAAATTCAGTGGATTTCCTTGGAGCTAAGTCTCAGAGCTCTGGGGTCCTAGCTACTCCTGGGTCCTTGCCAGCACCTTGATCTCTCTTGGTCTTCTCCTGTTTCGTGATGCCCTTGGCTGGCCCTGGGAATTTTTCTAGGAAGGTGTAGCTATCTGGGAGAGGTGATAGAGGTAGGGGATTTGATCAAGGCGAGGGTCCATATAAAGCCGATTCGTGGCTGGACCCTTGAAAGAAGCTGCACCCTTCATTTTCCCTCTAGAAGGAAGAGGCTTCTGAAGGAGCCAGTTGAGACCCTCCCTCCTCTGGTGGTCCCCAGGTTTGTGTCCCCCTCTCTGCTCCCCAGCCATCTCATCATGGCTTTCCCCCACAATGCCACCCTTACTGTAAGCCTGTCTCATTCTGCCTGTCCCTCTGTCTGTCTCTGGTGTGTCACTTTTCCTCATAACATCCTATTCTGAAGAACCCTGGGGCTTTGTCCTCTGTGCCCACGCACCTTAGCCTGGTGCTCTTTGCATTTCCTCTTATGGACACTTGGTGGCACTATTATCTAAGGTGTGAACTGGACCTGATTTGGCCAAGCTACTAAGGGGCTAGAAAGGGTGTGTGTGTGCGCGCGCACGTGTGTATCACACTTCTTCATGGTATGGGAAAAGGCAAGGGGACATACTTGGAGGACAGAGTGGGTGACTTTAAAACAGCTTTCCCCCCCATGAATAAAACCTATTAATTAAAAAAAGGATGAAATAATTTAAGCATATTTCTGTGCCCCACGCTGCCGTGGAGATAACCACTGTGAACATTTCCTGCCCCTATGTTTTCCTCTCTGTAGCCCTCACTTCTGTCTTTCACCACCCCACCCCCCGAACCTCCCTGCCCCACTGGAAAAAAGTGGGATTCAGAATACAGTTGATCTTCATTATTCACAGATTCTGTACTTGCTAATTTGCCTACTTGCTAGCATTTATTCATGACCCCGAATCAATCCTCTTGGTGCTTTCGGGATCAGTTGCAGAATCTCGAGAAATTTGAGCCCCTCGAGGAGCGTATTGCCAGCTGGGTTGGACCAGTGTGATTTCCCTCTTGTTTCTCATCCCGTTAATGTGTCCTTTTCCTGGTCTATTTAGTGTCATGTTTTTTTCTTGCATTTTGGTGCTTTTTGCTGGTGATTTCAGTGTTTACAATGGCTCCCAAGCGTGGCGCTGACGTGCCGTCTAGTGTTCCTCTGTGCAAGGAGGCTGTGGCGTGCCTTATGGAGAAACTAGATGTTAGATGAGCTGCGTCCAGGCACGAGTTACAGTGCTGCTGGCTGTGAGTTCAGTGTTAGTGACTCCACAACATATAATAAAAAAGATGTCTTGAGATAGAAATATACATAAAGCAAGGTTATTGGTCGGTTGACAGCAGTCTTGTGACAGAGGCTCATAGGAATCCAACCTTGTATTTTGCTAAGGAGCACTATTTCAGTATTCATTCCTTGGGTACTTGTGACTTATAGAACGTGTAACTACTGCCAGTAAGGAGAATCCAGTGTGTCTATGTGGTCTGGTCAACTGCTCATACTGTCTAACATGTCCTTCGGTTATTAAATAGTCTTTGCAATCAGCTTATTGTCTGCATAATATTCCATTAGATGAATATAATGTAACATTTAACCTGTTTTTGGATAATTTTTTTTCGATTTTCCTCTTTTATGAGCTACTCTGGGACAAACATCAGCATACAGGAATCTTTTAAAAATATTATTTTATTATTTTAATTTTTTTTTAAATGGAGATACTAAGGGTTGAACCCAGGACCTTGTGCGTGCTAGGCATACGCTCAACCACTGGGCTATACCCTCCCCCACAGTGTACTGGCATCTTTATTCACACTCCACTTTTCCATAGGGAAGTTTCTAGAACTGGGTCAGAGGGCATGCTTATGTTTAAGTATTTGATACAGGTGGCCAAAGAGCCCTCCAGAAAGGTTGTACCAAATATACTCCATTCTGAAGGGAAGGAGGGTAAAAACTAAAAAGGCTCAGAGAGGAAGCAGAGGGGGAGGGAGTTGGTGCGACTCCCCAGGACTGGCGCTGAGGGAGTGGGGGGACAACCTGTGCATTCTCATTCCAAGGAGCGGACATGTGACGTTGGCAGGGTCTCCTTAGCTGTGTCTGATCAAAGAGTCTTTGGCAGGGGGTGGGGTGGTGGGGTGGAGGGAGGGTACAGCTCAGTGGTAGAGCGCATGCTTAGCATGCATGAGGTCCTGGGTTCAATCCCCAGTACCTCCATTAAAATAGATAAATAAATCTAATTACACCCCCCAAAGAATTTTAAAAAGTCTTTTCTCTCCTTTTCTTTTGTATTTTAAACTTTTGTTCATCTAAGTTTTGAATTAGGTAGGACATTGTTTATGCATGCCTTGTACATTGATCTATCCACCATCCTGAATCTCTCATGAAGACTCGCCCTCTCGCTCTGTGCCCATCCAGCAGGCCACCGCTCATCTCCTCGCTTGCAAGGGGAACCTTGCTGGTGGTTTCTTTTGCATCACCCTGGCTTCATTATGCATATGCTGCACATCTGATCATAAATTCTTACCTTTTACCCTTTTAATACAAACAGTTGCACATTATCCTCACTGCTCTGCCCCTTGCTTTTTTTTCTCATGTAATATAACTTGGGAATTGTTTCATATCTTAGAGCAGTCCTCATTCTTCTAGATCTGCGTATTGCTCTGGCCTGTGGGTGGACCATAATTTATGTAACCCGTCCTCTATTGCTGGACACGTGGAGCTGTTCCACATCCTCCCTAGTCCAAGCCACGCTACAGCGAATAACCTTGCTCATGTGTTATTCTGCACGTGTGCAAGTCTTTCTGTGGGATCACGTCTGGAGGTAGGAACTGGCAGGTCACAGGGTATTTGCATTTGTAATTTTGAAGGATGGTGGCCAGTTGCCCTTGGGAGGAGTCGAGCTGTCCTGTTCTCCCACCAGCAAAATCTAAGTGCGCACTTTCCCCACAGCCTTGCCGAGAGAGGACTGCCAGGCTTCAGAGAATTTTATGACTGATAGATGAGAAATGGTATCTCATTTGTTTGTTTGTGTTTCTTCTATTATGAGGGAAGTTGGGCGTCTTTCTGTGTGCTTTAAGCCCTTTGTGTGCCCGTTCCTGGGACGTGTGTGTCCCACTCTGCCCGTGGTTCCATCCGATTGTCAGTCTCTCTTCTTTCCTTACTCCTGTCTTTGCTCACACGAGGGCCAGATCCTGGCAGCCATCCCCGCCCCCAGACTTTGCCTGGCTCTTCTCACAGGGAGGAGGGGAGGGTGGGGACAGGGCTGGCGCTGGGTGGACCAGAGATGGAGACAAAAGTTCTGGCCCCTGGGGAGGCTGCACCCTCACTTGATAGAGGACCCAAAGCCCCCAGTCTAAGCAGGTGCTCCTTGGATGAGGTAACGCATATAAATCCTTCGCATAATCAGGGCCCAAAGCAAATACTCTTGAAGAAGGCTGTTCGTTATTCCTGCTTGTAGGACACACACACCTTCCAGGACCTGCATGTCTGGAACAGAGCCTTCCCCTGTTGCCCTGTGCGGGTACAGGATGCCCCGGGCTGGTTAAGGGGTCTGTGCGTCTCTGGGGCCTCCAAGGGTGGAATAAAACACATGAGCCACTGGTTTGGTTCCAGTGTCTGGCTCTGCCAGGTTTCTTGTTTGTGGAGATCCTAGTTTTAAGAGGAGGGTTGAGCAGAGGCGGACTGTGGCTTATGAGGTTTGTCTCCTCCTTGGATTTTCCCTTCACTCTCAGATGCCGGTGCACCGCCCTGGCCCCGGCCCTCCAGCTCCCCTTTCCTCTCCCTCTGTCCCCATCTCTAATCCGCTGGGGCTCACGGTCTTCCAAAGGGGCCAGTGCTCTGGGCTGATGGGCAAAGGAGACTGCTTCAGGCTGCAGGACCCCTGGGAAAGCTGGTCTGAACTCAGGGCCCCCATATTTAGGGTCATTGGCCATAATGGGAGGTAGGGGCGGGGAATTTCCAGCCAGAGGTGTGACATAAGGGAGAAGGGTTGTGACATTCAAGCCTTCTCTCCCTACACCCCTGCTGGGTCTGACTGACCACTGAGCTTTGTCTCTGAAAAGATGCCCTGTGTCTGAGCCCACTGCACCAGGCTCCATGGCCCAGGGCCTTCTGTCCAGTCCAAAGGGTGGCCAGCATAGCAGAGAAGTATGGCTGGCTGGTATGGTGGTTCCCGAGGGAGCCCAGAGTCCCCTCAAATCTCTATCCATCTGTCCTCCATGTCTTCTAGCTCTGCAGCAAGATCCTGGAGAAGACAGCCAACCCTCAGTGGAACCAGAGCATCACGCTTCCTGCCATGGTGAGTCTTGCCCCGCGGGCCCACCCTGGACTTCTTCGAAAGGACCCCACCCCGACACGTCTCTCTTCCCTCCTCAGTTTCCCTCCATGTGTGAGAAGATGAGGATTCGTGTCATAGACTGGTGAGTTCTGTGCCTTGGAGTCTTCAGAGGGGGCTGTTCTCAGGGTCACTGGGTCCTGTGGTTTCCTTCTGTTCTGTCTGCATGTCGTGGGTGAGGCAGTTTCCTGGGAGAGGCCTGGGAAGGGGAGGATGTGGTCTGTTCATTGGAAACTTACTCACAGCCCCGCTTCCAGGTAGAATAAGAAGGGCAGCCAGGTGGGCCTGGGACGGCTCCAGGAGCCAGAGATCCCTGAGGCCAGAAGGAGCCAGGAAGGCTTCCTGGAAGAGATGGAGTTTTTGGCAAGTCCAGGATGAAAGCATTCTAGTGAGGAGAGGGTCGTAAGCAGAAGCAAGGAGGCTGGAAAGAGCAGAGCTTCTGGGGCAATGGGCTGTGAGCCCTGCAAGGGTTGGTAGGATGGAATGGAAGGCCTCCAGGCTGGGGAAGTGGAGCAGGTTGCCCGAGCTGGGGATGCCACTGCTGGCTTGCAACAGGGGAGGACAGTAGCCACACGGACATCTTAGAAAGTCAGTAATGTCTAACACTTGCTGAGGGCTTGTGTGTTCCAGGCCCTCCGCCCAATGAGCACTTCACACACGTGGTCTCACCTGATGCTCAGCTCGACTCCTGACCTTACAGATGAGGGAGTGGGTTTGAATAGATTGAGTGACCTATCCGAGGTGACAGCTGGGAAGCAGCTGGGAACCCAAGCTTGCTGTTCCCCCAGCCCACCCATTGCTTACCCACTGGGCTGTGCCGCCCACTCTGTGATGAGGTGCTGTCTCTCACGCCCGGGGGCCGTCAGGGGTGCACATGCTTCATCTCCAGGGCCTTCCATCCACCAGTCTTTCCCAACAGAGAGAGTTGTCCTTTCTCTGCCCCCAAAAGGTCTTGGCTGTGCGGTTCCCCGCGTGTTGGCCTTTGGTCTCCCGCCCATGGCACCCCCAGCCAGGAGGATAATGAGAGACTAGGGAAAACCCCCAGGCCACAGAGCCATTAAAGTGTGCGCCAGGTCCCCAGCCCGAAAGAAAACAGCTTGTGAGAATTAGAGGAGAGGAAGGGAGCGTGCGGAGGGCCAGGAGGGAGAGGCCTCTCGGGCCCTGACCACCGGTATGTTCTGTGGGTGGCGGTTTGGGACGACGTGCTTTGGGGCCACAGAACCATCCTGCACCTCAGCTCGCTGTGTGCGCGCACGTGTGTGGCTGTGTCGAGCGGGGGCGACTGCCAGTGAGTGTGCGTGTCCGTGTCAGCGGGTGCACGTGTGCGTGTGTGCAGGGGGGCACGGGGGTCCCCGGCGCTGTGGGCTGGCCTCGCCCGGGTCCGTGTGAGCCGTGTGGGGCATCAGCATACTGTACAATCCAAACACATGACGGAATCTGGTGGTTGCATCTCTGGTTTAGGTTGAAGTGGCATTTTTATTGTGAGTCTATTTTCAGACTTGCTGTATTTTCCAAAAGCAACCCCAAGCCCCCAAAACCCAACTCCTGGCCAGAAAGCATTCTGCCGCAGCAAGTTCCTCTCCAGAAAAGCGCTTTCTTCCCAGAAAACTCAGATAAACTCGTGTTATTACCTGAATCCTAGCAATATGATATGGTTCATATGGCCTTTGCTCTGTAACTTAATCGTCCATTCAGTTCTTTAAGAGTTTCTTCTTCATTAAAACACAAAATTCCCAAAATTACCCTCCTACCCCCACTGCCCCCCCAAAACACAAAAGAACAAAAAAAAACCCCCAGCGCACACAAAACCTTTTTCCTCCCATTCTCTTTCCCCTTTCAGCAGAGTCAGGCAATCCAGAGGTCAGAAATCCTATTCCTGTCCAAGTGCACGTCTTTTCTAGGCACTGGCCAGGAAGGCACTTTAAAAGTGCCACCCACTCTCAGTTATCTGGTGTTGATAATCTCACTGTAAAATGTTTAAGGGAATTTTAACTTTCCAGTTCCTGGTAACGTCATTCACCGGGAAAAGTGATACAGATCTGTGCTGACGCTTCACTCTCCCAAATGTAGCCCCCACCCTGAGAGAAGACTTTAAAGCTTAATCACCGATCTGGGAAATACGAAGCGGAAGGAAGGGAGCAGCAGAGATTGGGTGTCTCCTGGTTGGAAGAGTTAACAGAAAAATAAAATCACTATGCCAGGCAGGTCTTCCACAGCGGGCTACATGGGTGTCATCGCCCGAAGCCGGCTGTGGCCGAAGGGCTTCCAGCAGGGAGAGAGGGCCTAAGGGCTCCAAGAGGAGGGAGCATGCTCGTGGGGAACCTTCTGGAAGGAGACAGGTCTTGCCCTATCCAGCGTTTCTCAGTCTCAGGCACTGTGACGTTTTTGGACCAGGCAAGTCTTTACAGTGGGAGACTGTCCTGTGCACTGTAGGATGTTTGACCACAACCACGGCCTCTCTGTATCGCTCCCCTCCATTCAAAAATGTTTCCGGAGGGGGAGGGTGTAGCTCAAGTGGTAGAGCGCATGCTTGGCAGGCACTAGGTCCGGGGTTCGATCCCCAGTACCGTCTCTAAAAATAAATAATAAACCTAATTACCTTCCCCCCACCAAAAAAAAAAAAAAAGTGTTTCCAGACGTTGCCAAATGTCCTGGGATCAGAACCTCCGGATTGAGAACCCTTGGTCTAGCCTGACAAGGGAGCAGCAGGTTGCTGCAGTCAAAGCTCTGATGCCCACGTCAGGCACATCCTGCCCGAATCCCAGCTTTACCATCCTGGTTACCTGTGCTTCTTTATCTGAAGTTGGAGCTGGTTGCTGTACCTGCTTCAGGGCCACTGTGAGGATTAAATGAGCCGAGTCACCTGATGGTTTGAGCACAGACCCTCAGCTCTCAGTAGGTGCTCAATACCTGCTGGCTGTTACTAGATAACGACTGCCAAGGGGGCAGGTGCCAGTCTGCACAAGATAGTCTTCTCCAGCTTCTACCCACGGTCCCCTCTGCTGGTTGGGGAGGGGACAGGCCTTCCTTTGGGAGGCAGGAAAGGCCCCACATGGTGGATGCAGGCCATGTGTGCCGGGGCATGTGCACTGGACCAGGAGTCAGGACACCAGGGTTTCAGTCCTGGCTCTGCCTCTCCCTCCCAGGCTGACTTTGGGCAAGGACTTTCTGACTCGAGCCTCAGTTTCTTCATCTGTGCAACAGAGATGTTTGTAAAAGTACCTTCTCCTCAAGGCCATTGTGAGGATCCTTGGAGATAAAGGAGGTTAAAACTGCACTGTCATACACAGAAGGATCAGACACAAAAAGGAGCTATGCATTAGCTACCATAAGCTAATGAAGACTGTGGCCTTGGGGATCGTTTCTTTCTGGTCACCTGGTTTTCTCCTTGGTCCAAGTATGTCTTAGCTCCTGGCGCCTTGCCCTCTGTGGGGCTGGGGGTCTGGTTCCCTGAGCGACCTTCTGCTCCCACGACTTGCCTCTGCCCACCTCCCTCTCAACCTGCAGACGTGTCTGCAGAATCCAGCCCAGCAGCCCAGTGTTGAGATGCTGATGGTGGGTGAGATGGACTGGTTCCCTCTAGACAAGTCATGAACAACTTTCTTTCCAGTCTCTTCTTCCCTAGGATGACTGGGCCTCAATGGCATGCCCCGTGTGAAGACCGGGGCCCCTAACGATATGTAACTGAGCCTGTTTCCTTCCTGGGTGGGCTGTGGTGTGCTACTCCCCTCCCCCATTCAGGCCCTCTCTGCCCCTTGCTCTAGGGACCGCCTCACCCACAACGACATCGTGGCCACCACCTACCTGAGTATGTCAAAAATCTCCGCCCCTGGAGGTGAAATAGAAGGTAAGTTCCCCTCTGTGCTGTCCCCTGTGGTCCCCCATGCTCTCCCCTGGCCAGCGAGGGGGATGGGCTTACAGTCATTTAGGACTGGTCCTCACCTCGGATGGTGGGATACACTGCTGAGGGGTGGAGCGAAGAGAATTCCTTCCTGTAGATGCTACTGGTGGCTGCGGCCACGCCATCCACTGGCTTCTACGTCAACTGGCTGTGCTCTAGCAGCTCCTATTTTGAAATCGCTTTCATTGATGTGTTAAAAAGTTCATGATCACTTGGTGCAATTTTAAAGAGACAATCTGAAAGAAGAATATAAAAATGTACTCATGAAATTATCCAGAAGCTTATCCTCCCAGACAAGAGATAAATATTGATTGTCTGGAACTTTCTGTTCTGTTCGTATGCATGTGTGTACATGAAAAACATTGTTTTGAAATAATTTTCAGTTGTTCCAGAAGTTGCTTTTTGTCACTTGGCAATACAACATAGATGTTTATTCATGTTATTAAATGGTCTTCTACAATATAATTTAAAATAAATACATATATTCTATTGTGAATGCACCATAACCACATTTAACCAGTTAATGCTGAATATTTTGGTGCTTTCTAGTTTTTTCAGTGTTATAAACAACTAACTTGAGAGTGAATATTTCTGTAGCCGAATCTTTATGTAATTCATGATTTTTCTTATGCATAAATACCTAGAAGTCAAATTGCTGTGTCAAAAGTTTGAACATTTTTAAAGCTTTTGGTATAGATATCAAAATTGCCCTACAAAAAGACTGGACCAATTTACACTCGAATTACTCACTTAATTTTGTTGTACCCTAATCAACTCAGGGTAGAATAATGATATTAAAAAAAGAGCTTTGTTAATTTGATGGGCAAATTTCACTGTTGTCTTAATTTTCATTTCATTGATATCTGGTAAAACTGACTGATGTAAATTTAAAAATATTTTAATAATTACCTTACATTTATAAATTATATCTATTTATTTACTTTTTATTTGTTCTATGGTAAATTGCCTATTCATGCTCTTGTCCATATTTCTGATGGTATGTTTGTCTTTTTCTCATTGTTTTTTAAGAGTTCTGTATGTATATGGCTGTTAACTTTCCCCTGTCATATATGTTGTAAATAGTTTTTGTCAATTTTATTTTATCCTGTAATAGTTTCAACATATAGAAATTTAAAAGTTTTACATAGCCAAATCTATTAGTCTTTTTCTTAGTGAATAAGGCAGGGGTCTAACATTACTTTTTTTCAAAATTGTTCTTTGGTGATACCAACACTATCTATTGAATAATCTTTTCCTTACATTTTGAAGTGCCACTTTTATCCTCTACTAAATTCCTAAATGTGTTCTTGGGCCTATTTCTTAATTTTTTGTATTATCTTTAATTGGTATGTCTGCTTATTATTTTTTAGGTTTTGGTATCTGGGTTATGCTGGCTCTGTAAAATTAATTGGAAAGATTTAAAGTCTTTTCTAACATCTGAAACAGTTTATATAACATAAGAATATAGTCTTTTGAGGGTTTGAAAGAATTCACCCATAAAACCATATGGGCTGAGTGCCCTTTTTGAGTGGGTGTAGCACTGGCTCTTTAAAACCTTTCAGTTTCTCTTGTGATCATCAGTATTTTTAATTTGTTACTTTTGTTATAGCCAATTTTGATAATCTACATTTCCCTAGAAAAACATTCATGACATTGAGGTCTTCTGATTTATTTATATGGTGGTGTGCAGAGCAATCCTTTATAATTTAAATGATTTTTCTTTATTTGTGGTGTTTTCCCTTTCCTTATTTCTAATGATATGTGTTTGAATTTTCTTTTTTTCTTGATTAGCCTTATTAAAAGTTTTTTTTCCCACCCACTTTATTGGAATTTGCAGAGAATCAGCTTTTGGATTTATTTGTCAATTCTAGTATTTTCTAATTATTTATTCTCTCTCTTTTTCTTTTTCTTTTTCTTTTTTTTACTCTTTTCTAAAACTCTCTTTAGACTTATTATTTGTTTGTTTGTTTTCTTTTTTAACTTTATGGTTAACTTCTTGTGTTTATTTTCAACATTGCTTATTTAAATAATGGAAGTATGGTTTCTGCCCCATATCTCATGCTTTTGGCCTTTCAAAAACCCCAGAGTTACATTTAACTCTATTTTTTACTTTCATTTCTCACATTTATTTTAAATTTATTTCGGTGCATTTTCTGAGAGCAGTCTGATTTGATTCCTTTGCAGCAGTCTTTTTTTCCTGACTGGATGCCACTTGTAGGAATGTCTCTTTTTCCTTGCAGTTTGAAAAATTACTTTGATCTATCTAGATGCAGGACTCTTTTCATTGCATTTTGTCTAAGACAGTGAATTCTCAAATCTGGGTTGAGGAATGATTTTGTTTATTCTAACATTGTAACGTTATCAGCTGGAGGCAGGGTAGGGTGGGGGTAGTGGGTGCTCTGTAAACAGGCAGCTTGTGTGACTTGCTCCAGTCTGCTCTTATGAGTCCCAGCCTTGTAAGGTTGTTGTAAGGATCCAGTGAGATTATAAATGAAAAGTTCTGGTACATAATAAACCCTAAAGTACTGTTTGTTGTTGAGCATCATTCTTAATTTGCTTTCTGCTTTCCAAATCTGATTTTTGACCCTGTACCAATTCTGCTTTTTACTGCTTCCCACGTGGCTTAAAATTGTTGGCTTTTTTGTTTCTTGACACACCTTCTTTTCCCTCTGTCTTTCCTTTTATATTTTCCCTTTCCTCTTTGTTCTCTCCCTCAAGTTTTGTTTTGTTTCACAAAAGCTATGTCCCTTGTTACTCTATGGAGGATTCCAAATCATTCCCTGGGAATTTCAGGTAAATGCTCTCGGGAGTCTTACAGTGTTTCCTCCCTGTTTCCCCATCCTGGTTGGCCCTCTGTCATCCCCCTCCTCCTGTATTCACTCGCTCACAAGATCCCATCAGTGCTGGTGTCTTTCTACAGACAGGATGCCTGAGTGTCTGCCCATCCATCTCCTCAGATCTTTATCTGGAGGACAGGTGAGACTGCCCAGTTTCTGGAAGATTCCACTGAGCACTCTTGAAGTTAACCAATCTATTCTTCTCGGTTCTCTGAAACATTAAAAAACAATAACAACTTTTAATTATAGAAAATTCGAACACACATAAAAGTAAAGAATTCTACAATGAACTCCCGGGTGTCCGCACTCCGCTTAAACATCCCGCTGCTCTCTGCCCTTGCGATTTCATCGTTGAGACTTGTAATTGGTGGGATACCCAGAAACTCCCAAAAGGCACTGCTCTCAGGGCTCCGCCTGCCCCAGCCCCTCCCCCTCCTGACTGTGGGAACCGCTGGTCCCAGGATGCAGTCCTCCTTCTGTGATCGCTGTTCAGATAGTTGGACGTGCAGGTAGAAAGATTAGAGGTGGGGGGCAATGTCTCATGGGGGTGGGTGGGAGAGAGAGTACTCTAGGCCCTCCCGGACCAGAACTCCTGGCATGGAAGGAACCTCTTCTCCAGTTTTCTGGCCGGACGCCCTCCCCATCTAAGTCCGAGGACAGGCGCTGGTAGAGGCACAAAGTGACCTCACTATTTTCCGACAGCCGCTGTTTCATGAGGTTCCAGCTGTGCCTGCTGTCAGCCACCTGAGGGAAAGTTTAGATCCCTGTGCCCCCGTCCGTCTTCATTTCTAGTGCTGATGTTGGCCTTGGTCTTTTCCAGGGTCATCATTCATTGGGACTGGGAGGAAGATGTTTATTTGGCCACTAGATGGCGCTCAGGCCATGAGCAACCCAGAGTGGTTGAGGGAAGGCATTCAAAAGCGGCAACACCGGCTCTCACAGGTGGTTCTGGACATAAATGGGAATCTTCTCGGAACCAGCTAATTTTAGATGTGCAATTTAAATAGCTTGATTAATATAACAGTAAAAGATTAGACTCATTGCTCAACCTGGAGCCATTCTTCCTGACCCTCTCTCTAGACCCGGAAGGTGAGCCCTGCCAAGTTCTCCCTCTTGTCCTGGGGCCACCGCAGCATTACTCCAACTTTCAGCTCTTTGTATTTCCCTCCACGTTGGGATGTTCTAGCACATCTGGGCGATGTAGGACCTTTCATCTCCCCATTGCTCTCAAACCCCAAACTAAGCCGAACTGTAAAAATGAGTTCTTTCTCTGTATTTCCCGGCCTCATGGTTCACCAGATTATTTGCTCCAGCCAGGCGCTTTTGTTTTCGTGTTTTTATTTTGATTTCCAGCTAGGACAGGACTTAACACTAGCCTCTTAAGCACTTCTGCCCACAAGTTTGCCTGGGCACACTTGAGTATTCCTTGGACCCCGTGTGCCAAGCATTTAGTAAAAATTTTGTTTTTTAATGAGCAGCGCTTTCCTTAGAACCGGCTGTTCTTTCGAAAGGTAACAGGCATACGAGACCCATGAAACTTACACGGTTTCTTTTATAACTTCGTGCATATGAAAATCACGCTACAAAAATAGCACTCGGACAGTTTTTTCCACAGCTCCGAAATCCAAAGTTCGTTTCTTTTTGTCTTTGGAACGTGGATGATGAGGATTTCCCAGCAGTTCTTGGTTTCTCCTCCTGCCTGGCGCGGGCTGATGTCAGGCAGCCAAGCCGTGGGCGTGGGAGATGTGCTGAGAGGCAGAGGGAGCGGCAGGGCTGGCCGCAGGTAATGGCCTTGGCTTCTCTAGGAGACACGGAGTCCCGGTGACCAACCGTGACGTGCAGCTCACTGGCCTGGGCGGGCTGCCCTCAGTCTCCTCCGGCTTCCCCAGGTGAGGGAGTTGGGCTTGGCTGCTCCAGCCCCAGAGCTGGGAGCATCCATCCATGTTTGGGGGCTTCCACGGCTCCTCTTCCTTGGGCTTGGGGAAAACACACCAAAACACTTGTGTTTTGGCAGAAGAGTGATGGGGACTAACTAGAGGCTTTGTCTTGAGTGGTTTCACTGGTGACTCTGCCCTTGACTTCATGAGCTGTCTGCAGACACCAGGGGAGACCCGGAGACCTGTGACCCTGCCCCTAAATGAGGACTTGTTGGCCAGTTGACAGCAGGGCCGTGTCTCACTATGCCTTGCACTGTGCCTGTTAGGTTTGCTGAACAAACGAACGGATGAGTGAGGGGATGAATGAAAATGTGCGGTTGGGAGCCAGGCTCCTCTGCATCCCCTAACTTGGTCCTGCTGGCCAGCAGAGGCATGTGCTGGTCAGATGGCCGGTGGGATTAGCCCTGTGTCTGGGCCGGGCGCTAGTCTGCAGCCAGGACTCAGAGTTGGTCTGTGGGTGAGAAGCCAAGTTTGCTCTGCGAGAAGCACGTGGGGTCGGAACTATGACCTCGGCCTCATTAGCCCTAGATAACTGGCCGGGCCTGTTTGTAATCATTTGGAAGGAGCTTAAAATGGCAACTGTTTCCTTCCGGTGGACCCTGGCCATGCCCTCATGGGGCTGCAGCTGTGCTGTGTCGGTCTTCTTGTGGTTGTTGAAACTCCCCTATGACCAGAGGCTTCGCTCCCCTACTGATGAAAACCTATTCCTGTGGATATGAAAATGGCCATGAATTATGGTTTCTGCAGCTCTGGCTTCTGCCAGCCGGCGTTCCTAGCTGAGGCCGGCCGTGGAGAGCTGAGGGCCTGGGTCCGGGGGCCTCCAGCCCCCTTGGAGTCTGGTCTCACCCTCCTTGCGGCAGTCCGTGCTCACTGGGTCAGCCCTGTCCTCGTATCCAGAGTCCACGTTCCCTCTCCTCTCGTCTCCACGCTTTCTTTCTGTGTCTCTGCTCATTCTTCCTTCACGATGTTTTGCTCCACTCTTGGCTCTTAACTCCAACTGGGGAGCTATAGGAAATAGCAGTGAGTATTTTTATGTTTTTTTAAGGAGACCAATAGGTAAAGGTGACCAGTGAATGAAAATATTCATTTCACCAAACACATCCCCAGGCCAGTCAGGACCCCAGATTTGGTTACGCTAAGATGGTTGGAGGAGGAGACAGGGAGGGTCAGACACAAGGTCTTGTGGGGAGAGACAGAATCAGAGAGGATGGCGGAAGGAGACTGAGGGGTGTTGACTCCTTTGGGGACATCTTGTACCTGCCTGGATGTGAGGGACGGATTCCAGGATGCTGAAAGTACGCCAGACCATCTCCTCCCTTGCTTCTCTTATTTCTAGACACCCCTTAGCAGCATTTAGGGTACACTCAAGTATAGAAATTTCAGCTAATGAGCTGTGTCTGGCACTGTGCTTCATTTGAAACAACAGGTGCCAGAAGCCAGACCCCAGTGCCTACTGTTGTGAAAATGCAACATGGGGCCCTCAGTGGTAATGCTGGAAATGACCACGAGGTGGAGATCTTGTGCCTTGAAATGCCAACTCCGAGCGCGGCATCAACCTGCCTGTAGGGTGGGGTGCTGGGTGTGTCTCACTGCCCAGCTCTGGCCCTTCCACGTTTCCCCCACCCTGTCTTTGTGTACTTTGTTTTCCTCACTTACCTGGCTATGATATGGAAAAGCACATTTTCTTTTCTGTGTTATTTCTTGGACGTATTGAGTCAAGCGTCTGGTCCAGTTTTCCACCAGCAAGCAGAGCACACAGCCTTGCAGGCAGCCACTGGCAAGGACCCGAGTGCTCGCGATGGCACTGGGGCTGAGTCTGGCTGAGGGGCGCGTGGTGATGCCTTAGTGTGTGATACGTTCACAGCTGGGCTGGGGCTGGGGCCTTGGGCCATATCTGTTTCCCTGTCCAGGAGCTGTCTTTCCATCTGTCTGTCTGTCTATCAACTGTCCATCCGCACGCCCTGTTCACCTAACCAGTCCTCCACTCAGCCTTGCCCATCCTAACCCCTTTTCCATTTCTTTATGCTACAGAGGAGCCTGCAGGTGTGGTCAAGCCTCCTCCAGCCTCAGACCGTACGTGCCTTCACCTCCAGGATGCCGAGGGGGTGGGCTGTGAGGTTTTTGCTGGAGCGGAAAGGGTGCTGGTTGTGGGGAAGTTTTTGATTTGTCTGAGGTGGAACTGAGATTACCCACCTCAGCCCCAGAGCTTACTTTTGGCCATTACCTCGCAACCTCGGTTGAATATGTAAATTGCTTGGAATGCTTTAAAGGCTATTCCCTCCCACCCTGTAAACCCGCTTCCTGAATCTGCTGAGCTCTGATGCTCCAGGGAGTTCACTGTCTCCAGCAGGGAGTGGGTGGAACTGGCGTGGGGGTCCATGATGAGGCCGGGCCAGTGTAAGGGCTCTCGGGGACCAGGAGGAGGCCAGGGTGTGTTGCAGACTCTTGAAGTTCAAATTCACAAGGTAAATTACAATCGCGATGATGAGTATAGATAATTGGTAGTGCTCACATCAGTTCCATCCGCCTGGGCCTCCCACCCCAGTCCCACATGCCCGAGCCCTGCATGTGCCAGGGGCTGGAGGGCGAGGGACGATGGGTGCAGGGCT
Organism: Vicugna pacos; assembly: GCF_048564905.1. Classification (NCBI taxonomy): domain Eukaryota; kingdom Metazoa; phylum Chordata; class Mammalia; order Artiodactyla; family Camelidae; genus Vicugna; species Vicugna pacos. The sequence goes on along the minus strand of NC_133001.1, from coordinate 8,131,093 downwards.
CTAGGGGAGGCATGCTCCTGCCTTCCAGTTGGTAAGATCTTACCCCCGGGGATGGCTTCCAGTCCCAGGGTCTCGGCACTCAAGAGTCTGCATTCAGTCCTTGGGTCTGGCTCAAGTACTTCCTTGCTAAGGCCATTTATTTTGTGCCATCCTCGCCTCACCCGTGTTCTTATGGATTGGAGCATCCCTGATGGCTCCTGCTCCTGGGCCCACCTCCCACCTTTGGCATTCTGGAAACGCCCCTTCCTCCTTCCTCTAAAAGGGACACCCTGGTTCTCAGGATTCTGAGTGTGGCCGGTGACGTCCCGTCCCAGGAAGCTTGGTTGTCAACTGGAAAATCATGACATTAACAAAAGCGGGCCTCCAAAAAGGATGGAGATGATGTGGAGAAGAGATTTTCTCTCATTGTTAGTGTGATTCTCAAACTCTTCTCCAAGCTGCTCCACTGAAAGATGGTTCTTTGTACAGTGTGGGCGTGGGGTGGGGGTGGGGGTGAGGAAGGCGATGCCAGGGTGAGTGCAGGCTATTAGGCGTTCTGTCTCAACTTTGTAAGGGTACAGGGGTGGAGAAGACATGTACCCGGGGGCTGCCCTGTGTGTGGGGTGACATCGAGCTGGGGCCCATCCCTGGTGTTTGGGAGATGGCGTCTCTGGTCACCAGGCCCTTGGGTCTCCTTTGTGCCACTCCCCAGGCGGGAAGTACAGATGAGGATGGGGTGCAGGACACCGGGCGGCCTGAGAGGGGCAGGGCAGTGGGGGTCCCTGAGCCCCAGCTTTGCGTGCTGGCTGAACGCGTGCGCTAAGGGTTAGACCATTTTGGGTCAGGTCTCTGTGTAGTCGTGTGTTCCCTTGCATCTCGGCCTCAGTTCCCTCCTCTGCGAAACGAGGCTGGTAGAAGCAGTGCACATGTCCGTATCTCAGGGTTGGTGGTGAGGGTTAGAGGGAGACAGTGGTAGCTCTCATCGGGGGCTGCGCCCAGTGCATGTGCGAGGAACTGAGGGCTGGCGATGGGCTCTGGCTTGAAGGTGTCTGAGTTGAGTGCTAGAAGGCCCTGCTGGGCCGGCCCCTCTGATCCGCACTTGTGTTTCCCAGTGGACGACCACCTGGGCTTCCTCCCCACCTTCGGGCCCTGCTACGTCAACCTCTACGGGAGCCCCAGGGAGTTCACTGGCTTCCCGGACCCCTATGCGGAGCTCAACACGGGCAAGGTGAGCCGGACCGGAACCCGTAGTCCCGATCCCCAGGCCTGCGTGCGGGGTCTTCCAGCCTGGGCTGGGCAGTATCTGCGGCCGGCCTGGACTCCAGGGACCTGATGGGGCTTGAGTGGGCCCAGGGCCACCCGCTCCTTCCACCTGGCCCCTCCTGGCCCCTTCTTCCCTCCCTTCTGCCACTCCTTCAGGGCCAGCCTGACACCTGCCCCCCTTCTCCCGTTTTCCCGGCACCTGAGGGACCCAGGCTCTATCAGGTTTTATTCTTCCCCTGGTGAGACTGGACTCTGCTACTGACCACCTGGGTGGCGTGTCCCCTGAATGCTCTGGGCCACCATTTCCTCATCTGCAGAGTGATGGGGTGTGGCTCAGGGCGCTCCTGGGTTGCCTGGGAGATGAATGGCCTCAGGGCCAGATCAGGCTCCTTTCCTTCCCCTCCTCCCCTCCACCACCCCTGCTCCTGGTGACCCAGCCTCCCCTCTCAGGGGGAAGGCGTCGCCTACCGAGGCCGGCTTCTGCTCTCCCTGGAGACCAAGCTGGTAGAGCACAGCGAGCAGAAGGTGGAGGACCTCCCGGCCGATGACATCCTTCGGGTGGAGGTGAGGGGCGTGGCTCTGGGAGGGGCGAGGAGGGTGGTGGCCAAATGGGGCTGGCTTCAAGGTGCCCTGGCGGAGAAAGGAGGGCTCAGCTTGGCCCGCTCTCCTGTGTCTCCACACCTCTGGGCCTCAGAGTAACGCAGCACCTGCCCTGCCTCCGTAAGCAGTGCTCAGGGGCACAAAAAAGATAAAGGAAAGTATTTTAAAGTCTAGAGCTTGGTGCAAAATGAGAGGCCCTTTTATAATAATAACGTAAGGAGAGTGAACACTTACTATCCCCGACCCGGTGTCAGACACTGTGCTCGCGACACTGTTGATGTCACTGAGTCCTCCCAGCACCCGTGAGGTGGCTGCTATCAGTATCTCGATTTTACAGGTGAGAAAACTGAGGCTTAAGTGTATCAGAGCAGCAAGTGGTGAAGCTGGGCGTGGCATCCAGGAGGCAGCTGTGTGGAGTCTGCCTGGTGGTTTAAGCTTTCAGATAATCAGATGGTACTGGTTTGCGTTCTGGCTTGACCACTGACCAGTTGTGTCATTTTCTCTGTGTGTAACGTGGGGGTAATAGTTACACTCACCTCACAAGATTGTTGGGAGAATTAAATTAATTCATGCCTGTATTCAGTCAGCACTCGGTACGTGATGACTATGTCCGTGATCTAACGACCCAGCTGTGTAAACCCTCTTCTCTCTGCCTCTACAAAGGGGATCGTAGTGCCATCTTGGTTCAGACTGGGACGTGTAGTTGAGTTCCTGCCGCGTCCTCAGCCCCGTGCCCCATGTCTGGTGGGGCAGTGGGATTCGTTCATCTCAAACACACGACAGCCTGTGGATGCTCAGAGCTGGCTGTTGTGGAGAAATGGAGCGGTGTGGGCTGGGCGCTCTGGGCAGGGGCATGGGGGGTTAGAGGCTTCGGCCCCTTTTGGACAGCAGACGTGGGAGACCGGCTCCCTGGGGTAGTGGTGCCATGGCCGCTTGTCTGGGCATGATCTTGGAGGAGCCAGCCTTCGTAGAGGAACATGGCCAGGCACCCAGGCCTGGGATGAGTTTGCTCCAACTTAACCAAATCTGGGCCCTGCTGCTGAGCTGGACCACTCGCCACGCATCCATCCAGCCAGGATCCATCGGGTGCCAGGGCCTGCCTGGGGGCACCTCCCCACAAGGGTGTGTTCTTCCTTCCCCCCTGACCCCGGCCCTCCCTGCTCCCAGAAGTACCTCCGAAGGCGCAAGTACTCCCTCTTCGCCGCCTTCTACTCGGCCACCATGCTGCAGGATGTTGACGACGCCGTCCAGTTCGAGGTCAGCATCGGGAACTACGGGAACAAGTTCGACACGACCTGCCTGCCGCTGGCCTCTACCACCCAGTACAGCCGGGCGGTCTTTGACGGTGAGGCCAGAGGCTGTGCTCCTGGCTGGGACCCTGACCACAGAGCGGGGGCCGAGCCCTACATCCTGTCCCCTGCTGGAGGCTTGCCCGACGGCCCTGGCCTGGGCACACCTGTTTGGGGGACCCCCTGGTCTGCTCCCCGCTGTGCTGCATCTCTCTGCTCACCTCCAGATGGGTCTCTGTTGCTGGGACCCACAGATTGAGTTGGCAATGGTCAGCGTTGGTCCTGACCTGTCCCAATCATTCATTATCTGGCGGCTGTGGGACTTGGTGTGGAGATTCTGGAGAATGTGGGATTCCCAGGGTCCTAGCCACCCCTCGGTTTTAAGGTGCTAAGGGGCCCTAGTGAGAGTGGCAGCTCTCTGTTCAACGCATGAAGGGAGCTCCAGCACCTTGTCTGGGCACTGGGGAGCACTGGCCATGCCACGTGTGTCCACGGGAGTTCTCAGTGGGGGAGCAGGTGCCTGCCTCCATCCTGCTCGGTCCCCGCCGCCCCTCCGCTCCGCTCAGCACCAGGCCCGTGCGTCCTTCCAGGGTGCCACTACTACTACTTGCCCTGGGGCAACGTGAAGCCCGTGGTGGTGCTGTCATCCTACTGGGAGGACATCAGCCACAGAGTCGAGGCTCAGAACCAGCTGCTCAGGATTGCCGACCGGCTGGTGAGTGGAAGTGGGCCCCACCCAGCGCCCTGCGCACGCACGTCTGATGGGTGTCCTCAGACCTGCCCCCGTGGGGGCTTAGCCTGCAGACCTCACGGTGCCTGGAGTCCCCTGCATCCTGACCGGGCCAGGCTTGCGATCCTGCCCTGCATCCTGGGAAGAGAGGAGAGGGAGGGAGCACAGTCCTGGGGGGACGCCCCCAGTCTGATGTGGGAGAAGCACAGAGAAAGGGCCAGGAGAAAGCACATGGTGATCAGCAGGACCGAGCCTGCAGCCGTTCGTTCATTGATTCATTCATTCATTCATCAAATGCCTTTGACTCTTCCCACAAGCAAGGGTTGTGCTGGAAACTTCTAGCTAGAGGGTAGATGTGAACAAGGAGCTGCCCCTGCCTTCAGGGGTCAGTTGAGTAAAGGAGAGTGCTGGCTCCTGTGGAGGCTCCAAACTTCAGTTCAGGTGACACTTCAGGAGTACTTAGGGAGGGGGGCTCAGAGGAGGGAGGGGCCGGGGAGCATCAGGTCGGCCTCGCAGGGCAGTGAGGGGCTCGCATCCAGGGAGGGGAGCTGGGCGCGGGTTAGGATGCTGTTGTAGGGGTCCAGGGGGGTGTGGCGTGGCTCTGGGAGGGCGCTGACCTCAGGGGGAAGACTACAGGATTGAGAGCTAAGGACTTGGTGGCCTGTTGGGTTGGGGAGGTGGAAGGGCTGTGAGCAGGGCCTCCGGTGGCTGGGGAACTGGGAAACTGGGGAGAGGAGCAGGGGCCCCGAGGTCAGGTGATGAGTCCTGATGAGGATGTGACCCGGGTTTCTGGTGGAGGCTGGGAGTTGCAGGCCTGGCGCTTGGCCAGAGACCAGAGGAGAATCAAAGTGGGCAGAGATGCGGAGGCCAAGGGCAGGCCGCTGATGATCCTGGCAGTGGCCCCTGGCTGTTTCTGTGAGGCTCGGGGTGGAGGCGCGCCCATGAGATGCGTGGTCCCTGGAAGCATGGGGGAGGCAGGTGTGGCCGTGCTGTCGGGGGCGCGTGTGGGGCAGCAGGGTGGTGGGAGGGGGGTTGGAGAGGCTTGGGCGTGTCTGTGGTGGTGGTGAGGAGGTGAGCACAGCGAGGCGGGAGAGTGGGAAGGGAAAGGGGGGACGGGAATGTTAGAGTGGCTGGGAGGGGAATGCCGGGCCGAGTGGGGGCTGTGGAAGCCCGTGCCTTCCCCAAGACCGGCAGCTGCCTGGGAGGGAGGGGAATGGCCAACACCCAGGTTTGGGAGAACTTGAGGTTGATGCTGTGCAAATGCAGCATCTTCTGGACCAGCCGTTCTCTCCCAAGCTGTTCCCTGAGGGCAGGGGCTGGGCGTTCTTTCCAGGGCCTGTCTGCCTCCAGCTTGGGGGCCCCAGGGTGGAGCACACGGCTCGCAATTGGGAATGCCGAGGTGGGGAGAAGAGAGGGGGGACTGAGGGGCAAGTCCTTGGCCTGAGGGCTGTTCTGTGAGATATCTCGTCCCCCTGCTCAGGCCTGAGGCCCATGGAGGCGAGTTCCAGAGAACAAACCAGAGAAAACTGGGGAACCACATGGCCCTAGGAGTTTAGAGAGGGACCACCCTGATATCACAGGTCGTCTGAACTCCTGAGGGAAGGAGGCTGTGATCCAAGCCTGCTTGGGTGGTAGGGCTGGAAAGGAAAGCGCCTGGGGTGGGGGAGCTCCGAGGTCACTTACCTGTGAGACGTCAGACCTGGCTTGACGGGGGCTGGCGGAGCGTGGAATGCAATGGAGTTCTCTCGCAGCCTGCACACGCGAGGGGTGGGAGTTCCAGGCTTGGGAATTTGGGTCTGCTTGGTGTGGGGCGCTCTGGACAGACGCTGGTTTGGGGGCTCTGGCCTCTGCCTTCTTTGCTCTAATTGTTCTCTCCTTTTTGGTTCAGGGACTGGGCTGTGGTGACAGGGCCTGGGGGTTGGGGGTCCGCTCCGCGGTGACCCGACCGCTGCCTGCCTGTTCCACAGGAAGCCGGCCTGGAGCAAGTCCACTTGGCCCTGAAGGCACAGTGCTCCAGCGAGGACGTGGACTCCCTGGTGGCTCAGCTGATGGATGAGCTCATCGCAGACTGCAGGTAGGGGGTGCCTGGCACCCGCGCGCCCTCCCCTCCTGGCTCAGCCGGGCCCTTTCCCTGGGAGTGTTCGTGTGTGGCAGTGAGCGACGGCACGTCTCCCCAGCCACGCTTGGCCAGCAGTCCAGCCCGTGCTGAGTCCAAAGGTGGTGGAGCCAGCGCGGGGAGTTGAAAAGGTGACATTTAGAGCAGGTCATAAATCTCCCTGCAGCGCGGCAGCTGCGGGCCTGGGGCGGCCCGGCTCACCTGAATGGGGAGCATTGTGTCTCTGATCCCCGACCTCTTATTTCCCTGATGGAATCTCCAGGAGGAGCTGGCTGGTGGGGGTGATGGCGCCCCTCCTTCCCCCAAAGCCATGTCGGGGAGCACAGTTTCTGTTTAGCCTTCTCTTGGCACGGCTGATTGTCAACTTCAGGAAAAGGGGGGCCCTTGGGGTGAAGGAGAACAGGGGAACTGGGGCCCCGGCGGAAGGGGGAGCATCTCAACATCTCCATGGCTGGGTGACCCGGCGCTCCCCACCCACCTGCTCAGAACCTTGGTTTCCTCATCTTCAACCTGATGGCAGGAGTAGCTGCTTCATAATATCACACAAGCAAACTGCTTGGCCCTCAGGAAGTAGCTGTAATTATTATTAAGGAGAAGAAATGTCAGAAGACTTTGATTGTCATCCCGTTAACTAGCTTTGTGGCTTTGGGCAGCTTCACTTCTCTGGATCTCAGTTTTTCCTGCTGTTAAATGGATTTCATAATAAATAGCAGTCTTTCTACTCTTCTAGGATTAAATGTGAATATATGCAGGTGTATTCTATGCCCCACTCTAAATCTTATCACCCTAGCCTCTATCGAATGTATGAGAAATGCCTTCATGCTGTGAATGAGAGACCGTGGCTGCCTGCGGCCGTGCCCCTCCTGGTCTTCTGCACCCGAGCCGGGAAGTGCATCTTTATCTGAAATGCCCCTGCCCCCAAGACAGTAATTCACTCCTTCTCCAAACCTCCCTGAGGCCTGGTAGCCTTGTGCCAGGCGCCCAAATCATGTTGAGAAGGGTGCAGCCTCAGCCCTCCCTGGGGTAACACTGCAGAAGCGAGCAAATGAAGGAGAAAGCAAGTTGGGGGCTCGAGGCAGGTGCCCTGGGAGCTCAGAGCAGGAGGGGCTTAAGCAAATCTAATTCAGGGAAGCTTCCTGGAGGAGGGGATGCCCCATGTGAACTCTGGAGGAGGAGGAGTCAGCCTTTGGAGAGGGGACTGCCAGGCAAAGGCACAGAAGCCTGCAAAGCCTGCTGCCTCTGGGGCAGCTGAAGCCCAGCTGAGATAGGCCTTCGGGATTCACGTGGGCAAGCTCAGCCCCGGGGGGCATTGGGAGCACAGGGACCCCCGGGGGTGCAGATGCTCACTCTGGCTGCAGAGCAAGGGCCGGGCCAGGCATGGTGGTGAGTGGAGACTGGACAAGGGCATGGCCCGAGGCACGGGGAGGGGGCGAGAGAAGCAGAGGGCGGCCTGGACCACTGGGGAGGCATCATGGTGGGAACGGCCTCACAAGGAGCACTTTCTGCTCCAGGTGCTGTGCTGAGAATTTCGTGTGTATTAACTAATCATAAAAATCTTAGGAGGTAAGTAGGGGAATGATGTACATTTTGTAGACGAGGAAACTGAGGCAGGGAGAGGTTAACTGCCCAGATTCACGCGCCTTGTAAGTGGCTGAACCCCTCGCTCTGCCGCTCCGTCCTGGACAGGATGTGATGCTGGCGGGTGTGGGGCCCAAGGAAGTCCCAGAATCGATCCCCTGGCTCTGGCCAGAGCAGCGGGTGGGCGGCAGCACAGTTTCTGGAGGGCTCAGCAGGAGGAGAGCAGGCTTGTGGGAGGAGGAGGAGTTCACGGCTGGGGGAGCTGCCTGTGGGCATCTGCGGTCTGAAGGTCGGAGGTCAGAGGGAGGCTAGAGGGGCACACGGGGGCACTGTCAGCAGTGGGGGGAGGGGTGCTGCAGAGTGACTGACTGTGCCCCGCTGCCTGCCCGACAGCCTCCGGTGTGGAGGGCGGGCCGGGGCTCTGGATTCACCCGCTCTGCTCATGACCCCTGCGTGGTATGGACCTTGGCAGGACGGAGGTGCTTGAAACATCTGAGATGGGTGGGTCCCAAGTCCTGGGCTGCTGCTGTGTTCCCAAGAAGGGCTTCATTCTTGGAGGACTCGACCAAAATGCTTCTGCCAAAGACTGGTCCCCTTGAGTCATCCTCCTGGGGGTAGACCATGGCCGGGGCCTCCTGGGAAGCCCTGGTCCCGGGTCAGGGTCTTGTGAGGAGGGTCCCATCCTCTTGGGAATGCACCGCCAGGCTTCAGGACCAGTTCCTTCAGGCACCACCCAAGGCCACCAATAGCCCTGGGGCCACAACACGGGCATCCAGGTGCGGGGACCCTGAGCTAGCTCTCTATAGCTGACCACCAGCAGCTCCCGCATTCCTCCAGCCAGCCCCTGCCCACAGCTCCAACATCAGTGTCCTTCATTCTGTCTGACCCTCTCCTGCCTCATCTCCCTGGGAGCCCTTAACCAGTGGTGCCCACTCTGTTCTTCCAGCCCAGCCCTTAACTCTCGTGTTTCAACCTGTGGGCCCAACTGCCAGCAGCACACCTCCACCAGCACGTCCAACTCATTCTCTGTGATCTTCCTAACACTACTGTGCCGACTCCGCTTGAGCCCTGCCACGGCTCCTGTTGCTTTTAGGAAAAGTCGCAGCTCTTGTCCTGGTGGATGGGCCTCTGTCCCCACTCCCTGCCTCCTGGACCCCAGCAGGCTTACCTTCCGGCCCCTCGGAACCTCTGGGCCGGCTCAGCGCCCTGCACGTGCCCCCACCTGCTTCTGAGGCATTGTACACATGCCACCCCTTTGGCCAGGGCGCCCTTCCTGCTCTTCTTGGCCTAACCAGCTCTGCCAGTGTGGCTTGAGGCCACTTCCTCCAGGAAGTAGCCCTGACCCTGAGGCTGCTCAGAGGAGATCTGTCTAGCTTGCCTGTCTCTTCCAGGGGCTCCCCAAGGGCAGGGCTGTGTCTTATCTCTGGACCCAGCCCCCAGCCAGGCCCAGCAGAGCTGATGCTCACAAGGAGTGAAATGAATGACCCAGCGGCCAGTTACCTTCTGGGCTGGACATGGCCCCTCCCCACTGCTGTCCCTGATAAAGGCATCCACTCATCACAGGAGCAGGCAGCGACTTTGTGCCTGTGCTGAGCCCTGCCCTGGGCCCACCTGCCATTTCCAAGTCAGCCAGGTGGCAGGGCCACGGCTCCTGTTCGGGCGTACACTGTCATCCAGCTTCCTCCTCTGGGTCTCCTTTCCTTTCTGTGCCCCCTGTTCTGTGCTTCTAAGGCGTGGGAAAGGGCCAAGACATTTTGTTAGTGGTAGTTACGGGTCCCGGCTTTTTCTTGGGGAGTCTTGGCTGGGCTGGTGGCCTCCATGAAAATCTCCCTTTGGTGGTCTGTGTGGCAGTCCCTCCCAGCTCCCGACCCAGGCTGGGAGCGTAAATCACCCCGGTTGGCTTGCCTCTCCACATCCTTCTCCAGACCCGCCGGCCCCCACCCTCAGGCCCACTCAGGCCTCCTTCCCAGGCAGGCCCAGCCCAGGACTCTGGCCCAGGCCCCCCTTTACCCACCGAGCTTGCCCCTCCGCCGCGTTCGAGTGGGTCGGGGCTGGAGGCCGCCCCTCTCCTGGCCTGGGGCAGCCCCATCCGAGGCACCCTCGGGGCAGTAAATATTATATTACCACAGGGTGTGCAGTACGTGACCTGAGACAGGCCCTGGGGCTTAAGTTTCCTGAGATGGAGTTTGCGTACTGCTCCCCCCACCCTAAAAATTCAATTAAAAAAAATAACAGGAAAAATGTAGTGCGCCGAGGGCCTGCCAGAGTGGTGTATCTGGCGGCGGCGGTGCCGCTGCGCCCGGCGGTAATTGGTTCTGCATAGCTCCGGGAAATTGGCAGAAAAATAAATCAGCCGGGAGCCGGGAGTCGAGACACCGCGGGGAGGGGAGCGTGAGGTGGGGGGGCGGCTGCAAGTGCTGGGAGCAGAACTGGCGAGCGGGTTTGACTGATGTCCTGGTTGGGAGTCAAGGGCTCAGTGGGGGTGGGGTGGGGGTGGGGCAGCCCCCCACACCCTCCAGTGGGGGTAAGCTGGAGGGGTCCTGCTTGGTGAGGAAGAGCACAGACATCCCCATCCAGCCCGTCCCGTCCTGTACGATGCTTGTGTGTGTGCTGACTGACCCCGGTCTCTCTGGGGCTTGGTACGCCCAGCAAGAGCCACGTGGAGGATTTTTAGGGAGCCCAGCCTTTGGAGAGGATGGGAGGGGGTCAGAGTTCTTTGCCTCCAAATAGGATTGAGTTTAAACCCAACCCCCCACTTAGGGGCCTAGGGCTGTGTTTCTGGGACAGTGTGTACCCCCCATCTCCTCTCCAAAGGCTTCTCAAGGCAGAGGGTTCTGGGAGGGCTGTTGTGGGGCCGCACTGGGTCGACACATGTGTATTGCTGGCTGCCGGCCTCCCCACAGCGTCTGCAGTGGCTTGTCAGGGGTCCATAAATTTCCTTCTTGAAGAAAGTGTGCTTACAACAGAATGGATTCGTTTCAGCCGAGGGCAGCTTAGTGCATCGGCCTCTACTCTATGACGAGGATGTGGGGTCACTGGGCCTCTGGGAGCTTGCAGTCAGTCGGGCAGAGGGGACACACATGCGAAAGAACTCACCCAAGTGGAGGCTGAGCATAAGTTCTAGACAGGCAGCCTCAGAACAAAGGGCTGGGGGACTTCAGAGCGAGAGGCACACTGGGCAGTGCGATTGGGGAAGGCTTCCTGGAAGAGGTGGCTGTGCCTCTCATCAGGCTGGAGAAGTCACCCAGGGCACACGGAGCACCCAGCAGGTAGGCTGAGGGGGTGAGGCCTGTTGTGGGGCCCTGTGCACTGTGTATAAATGCATGTGTGTGCCTGGACCTGGGAAAGTTCACATGCCGTCTCTCTGTCACAGCCAGCCCCTGGGCAATGTCCAAGAGATGCCCTCCGCCACCCACCTGGACCAGTACTTGTACCAGCTGCGCACCCGTCACCTGAGCCAGATCACCGAGGCAGCTCAGGCCCTGAAGCTTGGCCACAGTGAGCTCACCACCACCCTGGAGCAGGCTGAGGACTGGCTCCTGCGTCTGCGTGCCCTGGCAGATGAGGTAGCTAACCCTGGCAGATGAGGCGCCTTCCTTCCTGCCAGGAGCATCAGAACTGGGAGGGACATGGGAACTGTCTGGACCATGATGCTATGCTGGCTCCATTGCTGGGTGACCTTGGGCAGGTGACTTAACCTCTCTGAGCCTCCATGTCCCCATTCACCAAAGGAGAACAGAGGATACAATGGGATACTGGGTATTGTGGGTCCCAGCACAGAGCCTGGCATGTAGTAGGTGCTCGATAAATGCCCCCAAATGTGCTCAAGAAATGTGCTTAATAAACGCTGCCAAAGTATGTCAGAGACAGAGCTGGGACCAGGATGCAGGGCGCCTGGCTCCAGGTCCAGTGCCAGGGCCTGCTTCCCCAGGGACCCGACTTCTTCTCCCCACCGACCTGTCTGCCGTTGGCCTCAAACCTGCCTCTCCCGGGGCCACGTGCTTCCTGCCCTCCTGGATGCCCCTCAGCACCAGGCCTCAGGAGGCTGCACCTGCAGTCACTCTGCACCTGTATGTACCCCCATCCCTGCCCCTTGGGGCAGATGCCCCCATCCAGTTCCCCAGGGCAATAGGCAGGCCGCAGACTTGTCCAGAATGAGGAGAAAGGTCTGCTCGTATGTCACAGGCAGACACAACTGCTGTCCACTCTGGTCAGAGCCACGTGGGACCCTTGGGGAGGGGATGGGGGAGATGGTGAGGAAGGATCTCTCCAGAAGGAGTGTGCAGAGAAGGGCAGGGCCTGAGAGGGGCTTCTGGAGGAGCGACTTGTTGAAGGGGAGAGTGAAGTCCAGGAGGTGGAAGGAGTGCTCAGGAGGGGAAGGCAGCCCGAAATGTTGGTCCCTGAGAGTCAGCTCTCGGCTCATCCCTGAGCGGGGCCTCGGGTCTGTGGCCAGTTACCTGTGGGGACACTGTGTTGTTCAGCCCCAGGCTGACCCCCCAAAGGGGCTGTGGACCATCCCCTTGGGTGGATCACAGGCTTCCCTCCTTATCCTGGCCCAGACCCTGGAACCCTCAGCACAGGTTGTGTTGTGGCTGGGAGGGGTTAAGGTGAGACGAGCGCTGTGGACAATGAGGGAAACTGAGGAGCATTTCTCAAATTTGAGTGTACATCAGAATCCCCTGAAGGTTTTGTTAAAACAGGGTACAAGGCCCATCTGATCCTGTATCTCTGGGGTAGGGCCTGAGAATCTGCATTTCCAGCAGGTTTCCAGGTGTTGCTGCTGCTGCTCTGGGGACCGCACTTGGAGAGCCCTTGGTATCGGGGTTAGGAACGCATATTTAGAATCAGAAACCTTTCTCCATAACTTCTTTGAGCCTGAATTTCCTTGTCTGTGCCAGCCTCCCAGGCGGGCTTGTCACAGCGATGAAGCGACTCTCCTGGGAGACGCTGAGGGAGGGGGAGGGTGCCAGCAGTCAGCTCTCAGCAGGAGCCCTGCTCAGAGACCCAGGCCCGCCCCACACTGCTCAGCTGCCTTGGGAGCAGATGGACTTAACCAACCAGCCATCTCTCCCGAGTGAGGCAGCTGGGAGCAGTTCTTAGGCCTGGAGGCTCCAAGGGGCTCAAGGCCCTGCAGTTTTGTTCTGTGCTGGTCACCATTTTTAGAACCCAGTGTCACCAGGCCCAGAAAAAAGCCAGGCTTCAAGGGTTTCTGCTGTTGGGGGGTGGTTGTCCCCTGGGAGGGCGCACACCGTCTGTGGATTCACTGCTGCTCCCAGAAGTGAGGAAGGGGGGGTGGCATCTTGAATGTGATGTCATCTCTGGGGTCAAATGAAATCCTCCGATGTCTACCCCCAGGGAGCATCTGTCTGCCCACCAGGGGAGGGGATCTAAGAACCCAAGCTCAGGGCTTCAGGCAGGAGTGTCTCTTCCCAGAAAATGAGAACGCAGCTCAGTGAATTCTTGGCGGGCTCCTTGTGTGAGCCGGGGGCAGCCTGGTGCCCTGTCCTCGGGGGGCTCATAGCCACTGACAACAGAGGTGCCCAGCCAGCCCTGGGAGGTCAAGGGGGCGGCTGGGGGTGGGCAGCACAAAGGGTGGGAACTGGGAGGAGAGGCCTGGGGAGACAAGCTCACGGTGGGCTGAAGATGGGGGCTTGGGTGGCCCTGTCCCTACCCTGACTGCCGTCTTCTCTCCAGCCCCAGAACAGCCTGCCTGACATCGTCATTTGGATGCTGCAGGGAGACAAGCGAGTGGCGTACCAGCGGGTGCCCGCCCACGAGGTCCTGTTCTCCCGCCGGGGCGCCAGCCACTGCGGCAAGAATTGTGGAAAGCTGCAGACGATATTTCTGAAAGTGGGTTCTTCTCAAGTCATGCGCATGCCTTCTCATCCCCAGCGCTGTGCGCTCCCCTTCTGTTTCCCCTCCTGTTCTCTGTCAGACTCAGCGTTTTTAGGCTCTGGTCTCAGAAGAAACTGAGGGCTTTGCATAGAATGACTTCCCTTGTCCTCTCTCCCCCACCAAGTCCTAGATCCCAAGTGCCTAGTCTAGAAAGCGAGCAGGTGAGAGCTGGAATTGGGGGGCGCTGGGAAGGAATGACGGGCTGAGGCTCCAGGCTGTGCTCCTCTCCAGCCAGGTCCCTCCCTGGTGGGGGCCTAAGCCCCTACTCCCTGCCTTCAAGAGCCCTTACACAGACCTGCCTCCACCCTCCAGTGGGGTTCGACTCCAGCTGGAGTCACGCTGGGGCTCAAGTTCCTCCCTGTAGAAGGCTCTTGTCTGGCTCTCCCGTTGGAGAACTGGGGCCAAGTAATCCTGTCCCCCCATCACCCTGCGCCCACCTCTCCTGCCCTTTCTCCTCTAGTACCCATCCTTGCTCCCCCTCCATCTTCTCTCAGCCTTGGGGGCTGCTGGTGGGGAAGTGAGCAGTTTCCCAGAGACCCTCTGTCCTCCTCTCTGGGTTAACGTGGGGACGTGGAGCCCAGGCTGCTGGGTGGGGGTACTGCAGCCTGCTGCTTGGGACACAGTTCGGGGAAATCCCTCCCTGAGCTGTGGCTGCCCCAGCCCAGGGAGGGTCCTGTTTGGAGGGCTGTCACTGAGGCTGCTCTGCTAGAGGAGGAGTGGCTGGGGCAGCAGGCCTGCCCCTCACCATGTACGACTGACTCCACACGGCTCTGTTGGCATCATTAAACTGCTTCGCCTTCCACCTTCCCTCTCCATGTCTCTCCTCCTACCCATACCAGGACCTCCTCCCATCTCACCTCTTCCAGGAAGTCATCATGGACTCACTTTAGCCTCGAACCTCTGAGTGGCTGTTGGTCAATCTATTCATATACTGACCAGTCATTCTTCTTACCCCCTGGGGTGGGCAGAGAGGACAGGTTTCAATGGTACAGGATGTGTAGACAGGTTGCGGGGTAGGCTGGAATCCTGTGTGACCTTGGGCAGATTGCCTAACCTCTCTGAATGCTGTCTTCCCACCTATAAAGTAAGGATCAGGCTGCTCCCTTCACAGGTTTTGAGGACTGAATTAGGTAACACAGGTCATGGGTCTTGCTGGAGCTGGGTGATCATTGAATATTAGTTTTCCCTCCTCCTTGCCCTTTTTCCCTCTGGGGTGTTCCCTTGCCCCTTGGGGAGAGGAGGCTCCACCAGCACCATGACTGGAGGCCAGCCTAAGGCCTGGGATGAACAGATCTCTGTATGCGGGTCATTGGTACTTCAGAGGAGAGCCAACTTGTCTAGAAAGAGGGTGGGGGTGTCAGGCAGTGGGCTGCCCTTCCCACCTGGGGCATGTTCCCCATGAGAACCTAACCTCCTAGCATTCTGCTTTCCTCCCTCCTAAGCCAGCTCCTCGCCTGGTAGGGCAGAGGGAGAGGAAGTGGAGGAGTGGCCACATCTGAATGGGGCTAACCAGGGAGGGCTGTCAGGCTGCGGTGGAGGTGGGGCTGCAGGAGTGCGCCTGGCGGACCCGGTGAACGGGGTGAGCATCGGGCTCTGACCTTTTGGCCCTGCAGCCTTGGGGAAATGCAAACTGGAAAACTTCCCTGATCTCAAGCGGAAAAAAAAAAGATATAGAATTGTTTCTCGAAGTCTTCCCCACTGAGTTAGTTTATGAGCCCCACCAGTAGCTCCGGAGCAAGCTCTACAAAAATGTTGGCAGCAAGCAGAGACCAAGAAAACATTGGTGTTTCTTAACTTAAACCAAAGTTGGAAAAAATGAGCACCAGCAGAGAGGGAGAGGAGCCCCAAACTAGACATTTCTTTATTTGCTGTTGCTATTTTGGGTCCGGCAGCCTGGCCCCGTCTGGGGGAGGGCAGGGGAGAGACTGGGGGTGGAGGGGGAAGGGGGGGGTCAGGCATTCCTGCCATCTCCCTGGGGCTGGTGGTTTGGAGGGGAAAAGGCTGCTAACCGCCCCAGGGGAGAGGACGGCTGAAGTGAACAGTCATGGGGAGGTTTCCGAGGGGTGACACTTCAGGTCAGGGGCTCCTCCAGGCTTCACTGAGGATGAACCAAAGGCAGAGAGGCGGGGTGAAGGGTGAGACTATGAATGACTTGGCATGACGCCCCTTCCTCATCCTCTTACCTGGCCTGGGCTCTCCCTCTGGGGACCCAGGCCTCCTCTACCGGTTAGAGAGCCCTTCCCTCAGCCTCCCTTTCCTACTCGGAACTCACCAAAATGACTGTCTCATCTCTCGCAGCTCCCTGCCCCAGAGGAGACACTCCTCCAAGTTCACGCAGGCCCCTGAAGCCTGGGTGCTTAATGTGTTGCTTCCACTAAGGGACCGTGTGTTGTTATTCCACAAGTGAGGAACTTCTGTTCCTCAGGCCATATCTGACCCTTGATTTCAAGCAAATGGTGAAGCAGTTGTGGTGAATACATTTTTTATGTTGGGATGTTGTGGTTATTCCGTTTTGGCAGAGCTTCTGAAAGGTTCAAGATAAAAAGCAGTTAAAGACCAGTGAATAGTGGTTAACATGCTGATAAACACTTGAAAGGGAAGGGATATCAGACGATACCCTAACATCCAGCTGAAAGAAAGAAAAAACCCCAAAACAAAAAAACTGAAAGTGAAGTGGAAGGCTTTAACCTCTTCCCCTTTCGGACCTTTTTATCTCTTTTAGAGACGTGTTCTAGAGCTGCACTGTCCAGTATGGTTGTGGCTATTTAAATTTAAATTAATTACGATTAAATAAAATGAAAACTTTAGTTTCTCAGTCACACCAGTTACATTCTGAGTACTCATTTGCCACGTGGGGCTAGTACCTTGGACTGTGCAGATGTAAACCATCGCCATTGCAGCAGAAAGTTCCACTGGGAAGTGCTGTTCTAGAAGAGAACAGAGATGATGTGTTGGGAGAGGGGAGAATGGGGGTCCTGGTCTAGACATGTGTCTGCAGGGGGCACCTAGTGGGTGATGATGCAGTCAGCTTTGATGGGAAGGAATTTTGGCAGGTTTCTTAGCCGTATACCCCTCTTCCGTGAAATTCTAAGCCCGCCACACAAGGCACACACCTGATGGGGTGTCAGCTAGTATGCCCAGGCCTGGAGACCCCCCTCCAAGTTGAGACATCCTGACCCTGAAGGGGACTGTGGGTTTCTCTCCTTCTCTGGTACCCAGTATCCGATGGAGGGGATGCCCAGAGCCCGGATGCCAGTACAGATTCGGGTCAGGCTCTGGTTTGGGCTCTCTGTGGATGAAAAGGAGTTCAACCAGTTTGCTGAGGGCAAGCTCTCCGTCTTTGCCGAAACCGTGAGTGCCCAACTGCCTGCCCTCCCCACTCCCAGCCCCCGAGCTACCACGGCCCCACTCACTTCTCTTTTGCTCACTCTCCAGTATGAGAACCAGACCAAGCTGGCCCTGGTCGGGAACTGGGGTACAACGGGACTCACCTACCCCAAGTTTTCTGATGTCACAGGCAAGATCAAACTCCCCAAGGACAGCTTCCGCCCCTCGGCCGGCTGGACCTGGGCTGGAGACTGGTTCGTGTGTCCAGAGAAGACGTGAGTCATGGGCGGGGTGGGCGTGGGGACCCCGTCTGCCCCAGCCCTTTCTCTGAAAGGCCTGGGCCCTATTCATTCCTCTGTCTACTCCCACCACCCCTGCACTGGTCACAGTGACTTCCACTCAAACTCTCCCGGGACCGGGGGCTCACGAGGTAGCATTCTCTCCCGGGGAGGTGCTAATGATTGGAAAGTCCTTTACGATTAAACCAAAGCTGGCCTCCACTGAACTTTGCACTTACCAGTTATGGCCTTTTCCTCCAAGGCCCCGCAGAAAGCCCGTTTCCTCCTCCGCGTATGAACTCCTCTCTCTGTGTCTGAGGTCCTCTCTATCAGTGCCTCTCAGAGCAACCTGTCCTTCTCCATCCTCAGCACCAGCACCACCTTTTTCTCCCCTCTCTCTCTCGTCCAGTTTGGTTGATTCTCAACAATTGTTTTTTTTTTTTCAAACTTTTTGAGCATTGAAGAATAACATATATCATAGTCACATAGACACTTCAAACTTTTTGAGCATTGAAGAATAACATATATCATAGTCACGTACACACTTAAGTACATAGCCTGATAACATTTTACATTTCTGCGCTATCTATTGATCTTCAACTCCCCACCGGGTTTTTGGCGTCTTCAGTTGGCCCCTCTTTCTGTTCCTTTATCTTGGTGGTGACGTTCTCTTCTGTCCGCAAGGGTCTCCCTGGGTCCCCTTGGCTCTCTGCCTGTCCTCTCTCTCCCCCAACTCTCTTACTGTTGGGGTGACACTGATGCAGGAGGGTCGGCCCGGGCCCCAGGGGTGCTCTGAAGGGGGTCGTGGGTGGGTGGGTGGGGGTGTCTCTGTGGCAGAGGCTCTGACCCAGCCCCACCCACAGCCTGCTTCATGACACTGATGCGGGCCACCTGAGCTTCGTGGAAGAGGTGTTTGAGAACCAGACGCGGCTCCCTGGAGGCCAGTGGATCTACATGAGCGACAACTACACGGACGTGGTAAGGAGGTGGTCGGGGCCAGGTGGGCCTGTCACTGAGAGAAGACAAATTTTCTCTCCTGCTCCCATGTCCCTAGCCCCCATGCTCTGGTTTCCAGAGGGACGGCGTGAAGTCCGGCACAGATCGGACACTGACCCTGAGTCATATCTGGGGTTTTGAGAATGTACGTTGTCAAGTTGCATCTTTTCAGCTTCCCTGATCACACCTGTCTCTTCTCATCCTTGCCTGGCCTGCGTTGCCCTAGAACGGGGAGAAGGTGCTCCCCAAGGATGACATCGAGTGCCCACTGGGCTGGAAGTGGGAAGATGAAGAGTGGTCCACGGACCTCAATCGGGCCGTTGATGAACAAGGTGGGCAGCACGTGGAGCCCGGTGAGCACCCCGGGGAGCTCGAGAGATGGGCTGGTGGGGCCAGCTGAGTGCAGGGCCCCTGGGCCTGGGGTACTGGCTTTTACTGGGCTGCTTCATGTGGGGGACTTCCTAGGTGAGCCCTCATTCCAGACTACAAATTGGGAGTCAGTGGCCGTTTGGAAGTCTGTGAACATTCCCCCACGTGAAGAGACCAGGAATGGCCAGGCCGTGAGTGATGGGTGCCCCTCCCCCAGGCTGGGAGTACAGCATCACCATTCCCCCGGACCGGAAGCCGAGGCACTGGGTCCCCGCCGAGAAGATGTACTACACACACCGTCGGCGCCGCTGGGTCCGTCTGCGCAGGAGGGACCTCAGCCAGATGGAGGCACTGAAGAGGGTGAGTGCAGTGGGTGGGGGGCAGGGGTGAGGGGGCGAAGCCCTGGGGAGGGGAGGCCAGCAGGGCGCAGATACAGGCAGATGCGCAGGGGACATGTACAAGTCACAGGCTCACGCGAGATGCTCACAGATCACACCTAGCACGTGCATAGCTCACAGCCAGCAGAAGCACAGATGCTCACAGATCACACCCAGCACTGGCAGAGATGCTCATTGACAGAAAACAGCCAGGTGCCCATGACCCTGCAAGGGACCTCACTTGGAATTCACGCACAGACCTGGAAGGTAGAAAGGCATACCTAGAATGTGTTGTTGGCTGGGTATGCTAGGGACAGAGTCTGAGACAAAGATTCAGCTGTATGCGGTTTATTGAGACAGTGCTCTCAGGAGAGCCAGGAACAAGGATGTGGTCTCAGGTAGTCAGCTTTGGCTTGAGCTGTGACTTGGGAGAAGGCTCAGACTTCGAGCACCGCAGGATCATCCTCACCTGGACACAGTGGGGCTGGGGTTTGTACCACCTGAGCCTTCAGTCATTGGCTGGGAGGTGCAGGGGATGGGCTGGGCACATACCCTCCCCAGGGAGCCTGCTCCATCCAGCAAGGGTAATTCTTTGGAGAAGGGGGCTGCTGAGCATGAGTGGGCAGCTGGTCAAGGGGCCAGAGTGGGCATGTACCAGAGGGCATGTACACAGTGTGAGCACACATGCCCACAGCCATGCCCAGGTGCCCTCGGGACACAGACAGGCTCAGAGTGAGCATGTGTGAACGGTGTGTGCACCTGCTCCTGGGGGCACGCAGGTGCCAGCGTCCTGCACAGCATGAGGGCCCGCCTTCCCACAACCCTCCTGGCCTGTGTCCTTCCTGCCCAAGCACATGCTGGAATTTCGGCTCAAGAACTGGGGCTCCCCTAGTCCAGGAACTGCCTTTGGCAGGCCAAGTATGCCCAAGTCCCTTCCTCTCCCTTTGGGCACAGAGAAACTAGGGAGGAATGTTGCTGGGTCCCAGGAGAGGCAAGGCTTTTGGGCAACGAGCTGTTTCTGGTGTCGTGAACCAGACAGACTCCACTCTCCCTGTAAGGGCACCCAGGGGACAGAGGCGAAGCCTTGCCGGGCGGTGTGTCCCGCCTGCTCCCTCACCACCGGCGTCAGTCCTGGAGAGGGCTGCAGCCGGCCTCCGGGACTAGCACTGTCACTGAGCTCATGGCCCGGGCATGAACGGGCACCCGAGGGTCGTTTCAGGTCACGAGATGGGTAGGAGGAGGCTTCCAGGGCTCCTAGCAGATGGGGAAAGTGTCCCTGGGAAAAGCGTGGGGGTCCCTCCACAGCGGACATAGGCCTAGCCTTATGCAGAAACAGCCTGGGGCTGGGGAATGGGCTCTTCATTTTGCCTCTATTTGCCTGCTTCCATTTTTAAAAGTCAGGATATGAAGATGAAAAAGGAAGTGACAAGAAAACCTTGGATTCACGAAATCCACCCATAATCCAAATAAACAAACAAACCAAAAGCCCAGTGTTTTTCATCACTCCTCAGTCTACCTTCCCTTTCTGGCTCCTTGGATCTCCTCACATCCCAGGGAGCCTCTTCTCCTCCTGATTTCCTGACCTGGGGCTCTTGTTGCTGCAGAAGCTGCTCAGAGCCCCTCTCCTCCAGGTGGCCCTCCCGGGTTTTCCCATCTGGACGGTGATGACTAGGATGGGTAGGAGCAGGAAGGGCACAGCTGGAGCTCAACCCAGGGCTCCCTGCCAACCTGCCAAGCGGCCTCTCAGTCTGCCCTGTTTTCCGATGCAGCACAGGCAGGCGGAGGCGGAGGGCGAGGGCTGGGAGTACGCCTCGCTCTTCGGCTGGAAGTTCCACCTGGAGTATCGCAAGACAGATGCCTTCCGCCGCCGCCGCTGGCGCCGCCGCATGGAGCCGCTGGAGAAGACCGGGCCTGCAGCTGTGTTTGCCCTCGAGGGGGCCCTGGTATGTGACTGTGCCCATCTTGAGTTGGTGGGGTGCGGCTTGGTTTCCCAGGGCTGTTGGGGGTTGATGCAGGGGAGGGGGCAGGGGCCCTCAGGACAAGACTTTGGCTTCCGTTCGTCTAGGGGTCATGTGGGGATAGTGGGCACAAGTCTAGGTGTCCTTCTAGAAAAAATAGCTTATTTCTTGGCACTGGGAGACCTGCTGCTTCTTTGGTAATCAAGATGGGAGCAGGGGAGAGGGCTCCGGCCCTTGGATGGCCTGGTCTGTGATTGGAGCCAAGGGACGTGGCTCCTCTTGAAGAGGCTGTTTGGCCTGGGAGTGGGCCAGGAGGACTTTGGCCTAGCCCAAGGGAGTCGCCAGAGGGGCCTAGTGACTCCCAATGTCTTTGGTTGGACAGGAGTCCTCCTGAGATGGAGGGTCTCTCATGGGCATCCTTGGGAATTTTGGGGACAGAGGTGCCTCAGAGACCGAACTCCAGGTGGGCGGTCCTGCCTGAGTGTACTTCCTGGAGCCAGTGGAGTGGGGGTCAGCCCAGGGTTCCCCAGGGTCTGGGTGACGTGCTCCCTAAGAGATGAGCAGGCCCTTCCTGGACAGTCTGCACAGGGGCAGTCAGGGCCAGGAGGCAGCCTGTCCCCGTTCTGTTGGTCTGGGGACTCCTAGAGTTGGGAGTCAGTTCCCAGGAGGGGGCACCTCTGAAATCCAGCCAGGACTCCCTGCCCCCTGGTCGGGGGGCTTTGAGCCGTGACCCAGGGGAGCAGGTCCCACCAACTTCACTGCCTGGTAGAATCTGAGTGTGTCTGTGTGAGCCAGCAGTGTGTGTGTGAGAGGGTTTCTGGTCTGGGTGAGGGGCAGTTGGCCTTAGCTCTCGGCTGGGGAGTACAGTAGGGCAGATGCGTGATCCGATGGGATGGCTACAGAAAAGGGAGCTGAGGCCAGCAGTGCCCAGGGAGGGGAGCGGGCAGGGCCTGGAGGTCCCATCACTCTCAGGCCTTGATGGTGGGCCAGGCCCAGGGGTGACAGTTTGGGAGAGGAAACCCTCTAGGGGCCAGGTGATGTCGGAGGTTCTGGAGGGAACCCCCCAGCCCGGGTCTGAGGGCCAAGTGGTGGGGAGGCTGAAAGGAGACCACAGAACTCTGGCTCCTTGGGCCCCTGAGCTGGATGGAGCTGTCCCCCAGACTGGACCAGCTGCAGCCAGGGAGTCTTGGAAGGCAGGGCTCCCTTTGTCTCATCAGAAAGGGCCTGGCTTGTGCACAGGGCAGCACTGCGGGGAGGATGTGTGGCTCCAGCCGAGGGGTGAGGAGCAAAGACCTGGGCAGACCTCCAAGGCAGGGCTAGGTCTGAGGGTGCCTGTCCCCTCGGGAGCCAGACAGAAACTCAACTCAAGTGGGCCGAAGAGAGAAAAAGAGCCTAAGGGCTCAGATTGCCGGGACTCTGATTCACCAAGAGGGCAACCAGGCGTTAGGCCTGGCGGGAATAGGGGCTCACACGGTGTCCCTGGGACGCGGTGTTTCGGACCCGCTCCTCTGTCTTGGCCCCGTTCTCACACCAGCTCGCTCCATGTGGTGGCAAAGATGGTGCCCGTGACAAAAGGCTGACACCATCTTTACAGCCAGCAAAGCCCTACTCCGTAAAACAGCGCAGCCCGGCAGGCATCGCCCGCTTCCCTCACAGCTGGAGACCCGGGAGGGGAGAGCGTGCCTTCTCGGCGACGCCGGTACAGTCTTGTATGTGACGGGCTGGCTCTGCTTGGCGCGGTGCACACCCCCCACCTCCAGCCCCTGGGCCCGAGGGTGAGGAACAGAATGTTCTGAGGGACTGTCCTGAGTCATGCCCCTTTTCTGTGGTTGACAGCCCCACTACATTGGGAAGAAGAGCATCTGGAAAGGAAAAAAAAAAAAAACGCACAACAGTGCTGGGCAGAGCTACAGATGACAACCACAGGACCCTTGAATGAACAGTAGGGAGCAAGTGTGGGTTGTTGAGCGGAAGAGGAGTGCTCTGGTCAGAGCTGGGTCTTGGGGCCATTAAATAAGTGTCTGTGGAAGATGGTTGGGGAGAGAGAGCCTTTCAAAGGGAGACCACCGGGAGTCTTGGGTAGAGACCTGGGATGAGGTGACCATCTGGGGTGGGAGCCGTGGGACTGGAGCTAGGGGAGGCGGAGTATCAGGGCTCGGAGAGGGAAGGGTCAAACGGGTCTCAGAGGCTCCTCTGGTGGACAGTAGTGCTGCTCCCATGGCCAGGCCACGGGGCGGGGTGGGCCTGGGGCCGCGATGAGTTCACGGTTGGCCCTGGCAAGTGTGACACACACAGTGAAGTGCTGTGTGAGAAAGATGGATTTGGCGGCTGCCTGCCAGGCGGCCCAGGGTCGGAGGCGGGCGTGGGGGCTGAGCGTCAGCTGCGAGGTGAGGGGCTGGGAGGAGAGAGGGCGTGAGGCCAGAGGTGCTGGGAGACACGTGGAAGGCAGCGTGGATGGCTCCGGGGCTGGCCAGGATCTAAGGGAAGAGGACGAGCAGGGCTGGGGGACCCACTGCCAAGCCTGCATGGCTCGGTGACTGGGAGAATGAAGAGGGGCATTTCCCAGAACAGAGAAACCAATCCGTTTACTCTTGGTGTGGGAGAAAATGTTACGAGGGAGCGCTGGGATGAATGTCAAGTGAGCAGCCCCGGGAAGGTGGCTGATTGTGATAGATGTGACTCGCTTGTAATGAGAGGAAGGAATCAACTCAGTGGGGCCCTCTGAGTCCCAGGGGAGCTCTGCTGACACAGGGAACCAGAGGCAGACTGGTTGGGGCGGCTGGATCCCACAAACCCGGAGCTGGGGGACACAGTCTTCGGTGTGCCCGGCATTTGGACGGGAGCCGTCTGGACCACTCTGTACTTGAGTCAAGGAGCCCCCATCAGCATACTCATGCATGTGTACGTGTGCGCACGCACGCACGCACACACACACCCATGCACACCCCTTCCGTGGTCACCTTTCCATGCTTCCTGCCAGGACCGAGGACATCCCTTGTCCCAGGAGGGACTGATGCCCCAGCAACGCACTGGGGCTAGAGTGCATCATGGGGGCAGACGGCTGGGTTTTCTGGGTGCCAAGACCGATCTCCTATTCCAGGTACTGGCCTTTGCCTGCTGGTCCCTAATGCCTGCTAATTTACTTGACAAGACTGTGGTGGGGCTGGTGAGGCTTCTGAATTGCTCAGGATTGGTTTGATTTCTGCTTCCTCTGCTTCAGCCATTACTTAGTGACTGCTACCAAACTTACGGAAGTCATCACATCCTAGGTAGGGTCCTTGTAAGGATTAAGGACATGACACATGTACGAGGTGCTTCTCAGCCTTAATGCATGTAGGGCCCATCGGGGGGTCTTGTTAAAACGCACACTCTTGATTTGATGTCTGGGTGGGGCCTGAGGGTCTCCATGTCTAGCAAGCCTCCCGCGATGCCCATGCCGCCGGTCCAAGGATCATCTTCGGGGAGCAAGGAAGTCAGGTGCATAGTACCTCGTGAAGATGAGGGAGGCAGTCACATCGGCCCTCTACTTGTGTGCTTTTCTGAGGGTGGCAGGGTGTCTGTTCCTGGCTGAAGGTATGTGGCCAGGGTCCTAGGGAGGGAGGCAGGGAAAGAGGACGTGTTCTCCCTGCTCCGTGATGGGGCAAAAGGGGTCTTTTCTTCTAATGATCCTTGATCTGATGGTGGAGGCCTGGCTCACAGGGAATTCCTGTCTCATTAGGAAGAGGGATATTCACATGTAAATGCAAATAAACCCAACAGAATCTGCATCTTTGAAGTGTTGGAGGGCAGAAGAAGAGTCATTGCAGAGTGACAGTGCCTGAGGACGGAGGCTCCTTGGAGGCTCCTGGGGAGCAGAGCTTGGAGGACTGTGGGTGGTGGCCAGGTGGCCTTCCTGGTAATCTGACATTTCTGGACTTCTGGGCTCAAGGATCAGGCCTGTGGCGCTCCCTTGCCTCCCACCACCCCTCCCCTGGCTCACGCGTCCACCAGCAAGCCGGGCCTCACTTGCCAGCTCCCCTCCTTGAAGACGTCTTGCTGGAAGGCAGGCCCTGTCTGCTCATTAGCACGGGCAGCCTTTCCCTGAAACCTTCTGCTGGGGCCAAGCCTGGCTCCCTCAGAGGAGCGGGAGGCCCTGGCTCTGTCTGCTAATCGTCTGCTGTCTCCATCCCGAGCATTATTTTATTTTCGTATTATTCTTTTTCCAGCTAATATCCTGGCATTCCCAAAGACACCGGGTTTCATAATCTTCCTGGCTTTCCCAGGGAGCTGGGCAGCAGAGTACAAAGCTGCTATTATAGCGTGTTCCATCCAGCCTCCCTCTCCTTGCCCCACACCCCTCACTGCCGCCGCCACCACCGCCGGCTCCCACCCAGTCACCCCCTCCCGACGCCACCGGCCTCGCGGAGAACTCTGGTGATGGTTGCCGGGGATGAGCTCACAGAATCCATCCTATGGCCCTTGCCCTGGGCCTGCCCTCCATGCGTGAGGATTTTTTCCAGAGCCCTGTCTCTGTGGTTGGCCCTGAGTGTTGAGAAGGGTTTTCTGAGATGCCTGAGCCTGGGCAGGGAGTGGAGGAGATGGAGACAAGGCTACATGTGCACAGAGCCTTGGGGATTTCTAGAGCTGGGGGGAACTCTCATGTTTGGAAGCCCCCTCCACGTGGCTTTGGCGCTGCTTGAATTGGATGCGAGGTTGAGGGTGTGGTTGTGTGATCTGTGTGTACACGTGTGTCTGAATGTGTCAGCCTGTGTATGATGTGCCTCACATGATATGTGTGCGTGTGTGATATGTACGTGCAAGTGTGCATTGATGTGTATGGCATGTGCACACATGGGATATACGTGTGTGTTGTGTGTCTGTGGTGGGTAAAGTCTGGCGTAAGGTCCAGGGTTTTCTCCAATTCTCAAGCAAATCCAGGATCCAAAAGAGGATAAGAATGACTAAAATCCATTTTACCTTGTGCCGAAGCCCAGGTTGAGAGCTTTATGTACATTGTCTCATTTCATCCTTGCAGTGACCCCAGAAGGCTCAATTATACCCATTTTACAGCTGGGGAGACTGAGGTTCCAGACCTGCACTGTCCAATATGGTAGCCACTAGTCAGGCACAGCTATTTAAATTTACACTGAAAGCCATTAAAATAGGAAAATTCAGCTCCCCAGTCACACTGGTCATATTTCAAGAGCTTGATGGCCACGCCTGGCTAGTGGCTGCCATGTTACAGAACAACTCTGAGCCCCTAATGTGACCCCAGAAGAAACTGAGGCCTGAGAAGGAGTTTGCCCATGGCACAGCATGAGTCAGTTCTAGAACCGAGGCCGAAGCAGCAGACTCTTCTGCCCTCTCTCCTTAGGTTCATCTCTCCACTGTGCTATTAGGGCATAAAGTCCTCCCCGCACAGAGGACCTCTGAATGGGGTCCCACGGAGCATCCTGGGCTGGAACCCTTGGCTGTGGACATCCCCTGCCTCGTGTTGCAGCCAGGCCAGTTGGCCTCCCTGGAGCAGCTGGGCAGCTGAAGAGGAGTGGGCACCACTGCCCCCACCCAGGAAGCCTCCGATTGGTTGACAGGGGCCTGAGTCCTGACCTGAGGTGCAGAGGGACCCAAGGAGACAGGCATCCCCAGCCCCAGTCAGGGGACAGGGAAGGGCAGCTGGGAGTCTGCAATGCTAGGAAGGGGGTCAGGGAGAGACTGGTGCCAGAGAAGGGTAATTTGGAGTTTGTGCTGCCTAAAAAGGAGATCAGATGTGGGTGTGGCCATCTCTGGACCAGGATGAAACCCTGCTGTGTGCAGGGTGCCTATGCCTGCTTCATTGAGTGGGTACCTTGAGCAAGGGCAGCACCTAGGAGCTGAAAGGAGTTTGCCTTGTCAAGTAACTGAGGCCCCTGGCTGGCTCCGTGGGCCGTTGGAAGGCGGCTCTGTGTTTCTCGAACGTGCTAACTGAGCACCTGTTCTATACCTGGCATTGTGCTACAGGGTGGATTGCGAGCCGGCTCTCCTCTCTGATCCTCCCGCTCCCCACGTAGAAGGGTCATTTGAGTACATCCCCTAAATGGGTGGACTCTGGGTCGGTCTTGCTCAATATTTGGATGTTGAAGCCTGGAGGGTCCAGTTGTGTGTCCGTCCGTGTACCTGACACCAGACACCGGCACACGGGCACGTGTGGCTGCTCAGGAGTGTGTATCACAGCTAGGTGGATGGGACAGGTGCCCCTGTGTTGTCATTATACCTGCCTGAGGGTCTGCATCCACAGATGCTAGGGTGACCTTACAATTTATTGTCTGGTCTGGGACACTATTAAAAATCACGCTGGAAAATAGGCATGAGCTGGGAGCCTTCCGGGCAGACTGGGACCTACAGTTGTCCTGATGAGAGAGGCACTCTGGCATGGCGTGAAAGCTGCTGGAGCCTTCTCTGCAGACTTCAGAGATGTGGAAAGCCTAGAGGGACACACACGCACACGCAAACACAGATACTCACGCCAGCCCACACGTGGCAGTGTGCACTCTCCAGATTTCCTAGTCTACTCCCAGGCTCCCCGGGGGCTGGCCGGTAGTTTTGCGAGGAGTTTCGCAGCTGCTGTCAAGCCCTGGCTGCCGCTGTAAATTAAATGGGGTTGCACCCTCGCCTGCTATTCCACTTAAGCTTGCAATCAGCCCCGATTAGGCAGGGAGGGCTGTGCGTTCCCGGTTTCCTCTTTTACAGGGCTCTCCTCCTCTGGCCCGGCTCGCCAGCCTGTGTGGAGTTTCCCTGGAAGCTGAGGCCGGGGCCGCCAGGGCAGTAACACGGGCATGGGCTCCCCAAGGCCCTGACTTGGAGCTCAGTCCTGTCCTGCCCCAGATCCCTGAGCAGGTGCTGAGTTCTGATGGGGACTCGGGAGCTGGGAAGAGCCCTGAGGGTGTCCTGGGGGACCCCTGGCTCTGCTAGCAAATTTCCCGTGCAACCTGAGGGAAAGCATTAACCTCTGGAATCCAATTTTCTCACTTATCAGATGGAGATGATAACTCAGCAAAAAGAATAACCTCCCCTTATGGAGCAGGTGTTGGCAAACCGTGGTCCACAGGCCAAGTCTGGCCCTCTGCCCTGCTTGTGCAAACACCCTGTCTTTGTGTGTGTTGTCTAAGGCTGCTGTCCTGCCCTGGCGGCCCTGAGTAGTTGCAACAGAACCCACGTGGCCGGCAAATGTGAAAGTGTTGGCTCTCTGGTCCTTTATGGACGAAGTTTGCCAACTGTTCTAGGGCACATATCATGTGTCAGCCAGTCCCCTCTGCCCTGTTCATGAAATATCTCATGTAGGCCTCTGGGTAATCCCAAGAGGAGGGTTTTCTTAGTGCTCCCATTTTATGGAGAAGCCAACTGAGGCACAGAGAAAACAAGTCATAATTACTCTGGTGGTGTTTCCTCATCCAAACATCATGACGAATCTTAGGGATAATGGCGGGTTGGGCGGGGTTTATGGCAGTTTATGTTGTCATTTGTCATGTGGTGTCCCTGCAGAGCCAGGTGAAGGAGCGATCCTGACAGGTCACCCTTGGCCTGTGCTGGTCAGTGTTGAACAACTGACTCTCTGGGAAAAAAATCCAGAGAAGAAATCCAGCTCTGTTTGTAGCATTTGCTGATTTCCACGGTGTACATTTCCCCGCCTTGGCCAGTTTCAAGCTCAGTGTGAGATCACTGAACGTGGGGATGGGAGGAGGCCGGCTTTGCTCATTGTTATGTGTACCATTTATATAGCACTTCCACCACACACGTACTCCAGGTGTAAATCCCCTCAGGAGCAGGATAATAGTAAAAGGTAGTGGAAGAATTTGGAAGTGATGAGTCTGAGTATTTATCACTTTTGTTTTAAAAATTATTTCTGAAGTTATAAATTTATAGGATTTAATTTTCACAAAGGGCTGTGCTTAGCAGCCGGCTTGCAAATGGCGGGAAATAGAATGATCTCTCTTGGGCCACACGAGCTGGCTCCGGCACCTGCTGCTCTTGGGGGTCCTCCGATCCTGTTTACATACATGAAGAGATATGGGGCTCCCCACAGTAGCACCCTTCCCAGCAGCTCTGTCCTCTGTGCTCTTTGGGTCCATCATGCATGGGAGTTGAGTCCTTCCCATAGAGCGAAGAGGGCACCTGGTCCCTGAAACCCATAAGCTTGACTCTGCTGGGGCAGGGGGTGCCCTGGTGGCCCCTGGAA
Source organism: Vicugna pacos (assembly GCF_048564905.1). Taxonomy (NCBI): domain Eukaryota; kingdom Metazoa; phylum Chordata; class Mammalia; order Artiodactyla; family Camelidae; genus Vicugna; species Vicugna pacos. The sequence goes on along the minus strand of NC_133001.1, from coordinate 8,102,147 downwards.
ATACCTCCAAGGTGTCGTTTCTTTCCTGACCACCATGAGTGTGGCTGCTGTGGTCTTGGCCGCCTCTTAACCAGCCCCAGGGAGACCCAGTGTTCAACCCGTTTTTTTGCTGCATCCACCTCTGCTCTTGCCCCTTCTGCCTCCTTCCTGCCTCCTCTTCATATATCCTGAACCAGACCTCTAGGCTCTGTGTGCGGGAGGCGGGATGCGAGTGACAGAGACCCGGGTGCAGAAAGAATCTCAGAAATGCCAGTGGTCTGGTGCTTGGTCTTGGATCCCGTTTAGGTGGGTCCCCTCCCAGGCTGCTTGTTTTCCCAGAGCCTGCCCACCTCCTCCCAGTGTGGTGGCTGGGGTTCTGAGATGTCAGCCCTCAGCACATACGGTGGGCTTGGCCGCTGGCTCTGGGCACCCCTGGGGGAGACCTAGCATCTGGGACGGAGAGTTGCTCACACTCCTGAGCTCCAGCACCTCCGGGGAACCGTGGCCGCCAGCGGGGCAGCAGCGGATTGGAGGCCGCCCAGTCTCCCGGGCGAGCGGCAGGATCCCTCCCACAGCCAGCCCCAAGACCAAGTGCGTGGCCGCAGACCGCATGGCTGCCGGCCCCAGCCTGAGAGTCGCATCGGCATGAGCTATGGAGGCAGGAATGTGACTGTGGGAAACTCAATGCCCCAGGCCTGGCCTGGGGCTAGGGAAGAGTGTGAGTACAGAGTGGGGTTGAAGGCTGGGTGGGTGGAAACCAGACCGTTAGCTGCCCCCGCAGCCTGGCTCTGCTCAGGGCTCCAAGTGGGAGCAGAAGGAAGCCAGCCCTCCTCCTGGCCTTGATCTGCCCCAGCCTCACGCTTCTAGCCAACCCTTTCCGAAGCTCTGGGGGGCAGGCCTCCAGTGTGCTGCTGTTCCGTGTTTCAGCACCCTTCTTTCTCCTTCCTGAATGGCACCTTCCAAGGGCCCACCCTGTTCCCTTCCGCCCTACAAATGGCCTCATCCTGGGGTGTAAGTGAGCCTACAGCCCTTGCTTTTTCTGTGGTGGTGTCCGTCCCTGAGCCCTGCGAGGGTGGGAGGGTGCTGTCTGATGTCTGTCCCTTCCCCTGGGAACTTAGACCTGAGTGCTGCGCATGTGCTGGAGGGCAGGGATGCTGGTGACTCATTTCATGTGATGAATCTTCATTGGCTGCCTACTAAGTGCTAGACTCTGGGCAGGGTGTCAGGGATCAAGGAAAGCACAGGTCTTACCTATGCACATGGAGAGATGGATGCAGGAGAGATGCTAGAAGAGGCTGAGTAGGGGTTGCTGATGAAGGCAGGGCCATCAGGGAAGTGTCCAGGCCTCTGTGATGACTAAGCAGAGGGAAGAACTCAAGTCAGCTTGTCTGGAGGGCCTTCCAGGTGGTGAAAACAGCCTGTGCAAAGGTCCTGCGGCAGGGGGAATGGTGATGGATTCTAAACTTAAAGAAAGCCAGAGGGCAGGGATTAAGGGGTGGTGGTGGAATGTATGGTTTAGCACGAGACTTTCTAGATGAAAGAGTTAAACTGACACCAGCAAGTGCTATTATGTGCCAGGTTCCTAAGTGCTGTGGGTGCATTTCATTTAATTTCTACCAGTGACTCTCAGCTGGGGACAATTTCTATCCCCCAGCCCACCCCTAGGGGACATTTGTCAACATCTGCAGATATTTTTGATGGTCACAACTGAAGGACGGGGACAGTTATGGGCATCTAATGGTAGAGGCTAGGGATGGTGCTAAACATGCAGCAATGCACAGGGCGTCCCCACAAAGGATTTCCTGGCCCAAAACGTCAGTGGTGCCAATGCTGAAAACCCCTGCATTTTCCCCAGTAACCCTATGCGGTGGGTATTACCGCGATGAACACTTAACAGTGAGGGATCCGAAACGGGGCTTCCCAGGGGCACCCCCAGCTGCCTTTCTCTGACCCACACAGTGAGCTCCAGGCACGTTCCCCCCTTCCCCTTCCCGGTGCACATACAATGCCTGGGGGTCGGCATCCTGGATGTTCCGTATATCGGAGCTTCAGGGCCTATAAAATGAACATCTATGAGCGTGCAGGGCAAGTTCGGGGGCTGCCGGCCGCTTTTCTGTCGTGCGATGGTTAAGTCGCTTGGCCTTTGTGTGGCAGAGTCTGCCCGTCTCAAGAGCAAAGGCAGTGAGTGCCCTCCTGGAGCCCACATTCTGGGGGCCAGGGAGACCATACACTAGTGTTGCTGGAGCACACGTGCAGGGTAACGAGTGCTGTGGGGAAAGGGAAAGCTGAACAGGAGTTGAGAGGGCCACTGTGAGTGTGAGGGCGTGTGGGGTTGGGCTGTGTGACGCTGCACGTGGTCAGGGACGGTCCCTCCGGGGCGGGGACATTTTAAGCCTCCATGAGCAGCAACTGTTTTCCAACTCGGATGTGGGACGGGGTCACAAAGTAGGTGTCCGATAAACACGGGTGGGACGCCGAAGGGAAGGGCTGACAGGAGGCGGAGACGCTTCCCAGAAGCTCCTGAACCAGCTTTTCACGAGGCTTCATCATTTGCTTTGAGAGAAATTTCCTGAACGTGAGCCACACACGTCCACATCTGAAAACTGAAAATATGCTTCAAAGTGGAGACAGTGTGGCATTGGATTATCTGTGTTGAGGCACAGGTGGATCCCCTGACCTGGGCGACGGGCTGGCCTTCATCACTAGCTCTCCCCAAAGCTTATGCTCTGTTCCCCTCACCTGAGATGTGAGCTCCTTCCTTCCTTCCTTCATTCACTCCTTCTCCTGTTATTAACCGAGCACCTGCTGTGTGGGTGCTGGGTGCAAGCGGAAACCTCACAGAGCTCTCTGTGGGCGGGGCAGACAGGTAAAGGGTATTTACAATGCAAGGTAGTGGTATATGCAGTAAGGGGGAAACTTGGGGTTCTGTGGGAGACCATGGGAGGGGTTCCTAACTCATCCCTGCAGGGTGACCTTGAAGATAAGACAGGACACCTGAGAAAAAAGCCAGGGAAAGAGTGGGGCAGAGAGAGCTATGTGCAAGAGGCCTGGGGGTGAGAGAGGGGACCCTGCGTGCTCAGCTGGTTTGAGTGTGGAGGCAGCAGCCATGGGGCTGTTTGGGGGTGTCCTGCCTGCTTGAGACTCGACACAGAGGCCACAGTGCGGCTCTGAGGGAGGGCCGGCCTCCCCTCTGCTCCCAAGCTCTGAAGGGGATGCGTGAAGAGCCCAGGTCCGCCTGGAAGGGACAGGGGGCCAGAGGATGTAAAGACGTTGGCCGCTGTGTGGGTGGAATTCTGCCCAGCGTGGGAACCAGGGAGACTGCTGGGCTGGGGCTCCCCTGCGGGGACTGAACTTAGTGGGGGTCCCTCAGCCGGGCTCCAGGTGTATGTGTCATCCTGGTTCTCCCAGCTTCTTCCCAGCAATCCCTGTCTGTCTCCTTCAGCTGGGGAGGGGAGGGGAGGTGGAGGCAGGGCCACACTTGGGCGGCAGATGGGGGTGGGGTGTGGAAAGAGGCCCTGTGGACCAGGGCAGGGTGGCTGTGGGCCCCTCCAGTGGAGGCAGGACAGGTGGAGAAGTCAGGCAGCGCGAGGGCCACTCCCAGAGAGAACGCTGGTTCTCCCTCTGAAGGATGTCATTCTCAGCACCAGGGTCTGAGGTACCTGGCCCCGGCCTTTGTGGAAATCCCAGGGAGGGGGCACCATTTTTGAGCACAGGCGGGGGAGCCCTGCCTTTGGAGAGAGACCTAGGAAGTGCTGCCAAAGCCCCAGACAGGCCCTTTGGTGGGAGTGGCGCTGATGGGAGGCGGCTCAGGGACGCCCTCTAGAGGAGGTGCGAGGTGGGTGCGGATGTGCCCGGGCCGCAGTCTGCAAGCACGGTGGTCCCTGCACCTGGAGGGAGAGAGGGATTCTGGGGCCTGTGGGGGTCCCCCCCGCACTCACCTCTGCGCCCTGTTTGCAGGTGGGGGGCACGTGTGTGTGGCCAGGCTGAGGCGGAGGGGCTGCAAAGTCCTGGGCCTTCCAGCCCGTCCCCCGCCAAGGTGCACTGAGCTGCCCGCTAAGCGTTGTTGCACCTGGGGGCTGGCCAAGCCCTGTTTCCAGCGTCCTGACCTGCTTTCCTTGGCGTTTCCGCACCTCCCGCCTGGGGCGGCCTGCTGGACCCCTGGGTCCGGCTCTATGTGCGGCCTCGTAGGCCTGGCAGCCGAAGCCATTAGCTACTGGACTTGGTGCTGCACCACGTGACCGGGCCCAGCGCCTCTGTTGGCGGGAACCCAGGACGCCCAGGGCTCACACCTGCCGGGAGGGAGGGTTTCAGACACAGGCCTTTGGGTTCTTCTCTGTCTGTAGTATGACGTCCCTCCCTGTTACCCTGCTCTCCTGGTGTGTGTGTGTGTGTGTGTGTGTGTGTGTGTGTGTGTGTGTGTGTGTGTGTGTGTGTGTGTGTGTGTGTGTGTGTGTGTGTGTGTGGTGTGTGTGTGTGTGTGTGTGTGTGTGTTGGTGGGGGGCAGGGAGAGATTGATTGCCCAACTGACTGATTTTGATTTCTGCCCAGGGCTGTGGCTGAAATGTCCACTTTTCCAGCTCCTGGAATAATTTTGAACAAATATGGGATATAGAAATACCACCCCTGCGCACAATGACCAACTTCATAGCTTATGACCTGCTCCCCAGCTCTGTGCCTTATTTTTCTCGTAAGAACATTAATAGCAAATCTATTGAACATTTACGGTGGTGCCAGGTAGTGTGCTAACACAGCGTGTAATTTATCTCCTTTACAGTCACAGCGACTCTCTGAGATGGATACTGTAGATTTCCCAAATTTACAGAGAGACTTGTTCAGAGAGGTTAAGCAACCTGTCCAAAGTCACACAGCCAGTAAATGGCAGTGCCAGAATTGGACCCCAAGAAATCGGATTCTAGAGCTTGTGTTGAAGTTGTGGCCGAAGGAAAAGGGGTCACTGTATCTCCCTGTCAAAAAGAGGGTGTGCTGTGGTGAGAGCCAGAACCCTCCTGGTTGTCATAAGACCTCAATGGGTCCCCTGGGAGAGCAGATGAAGATGTCTTTCCCGTGCATGTGTTTTGTGGGCCCTATTGTGAATGGGGCAGAGGATGACCCGGCACACCTGTAGGATGCATTTCCTTGTGGACCCAGAGTGACCGGGGCAGGCCTTCCCTGGGTGTCCTAAGATTTGAGATGTGCAGGATGGGCACTTCTGGCTGGGGGACAGCAGGAGCTTGCGATGGGGGCAGGTGTGAGTCTGGGCTAGCTTTGCAGAGTGCAGGTTTAGGGGAAGTGAGCCTGGGTATTGGATGGGGAAGATGGGGCAGGTCACTGGGGTTCTGACCGGGACCCTTTAGGAGGTGAGAGCCACGGAAGGATTCAGGCCGGGAGCCAAGTGGGTAATGCGGCTGGTTCTGGCCCTGGGTGTGGACAGATCAGAAGCTGGGGGGCAAGCACCCAGGGAGGCTTCTTGGACCGGAGGTCTGGGGCTGGGCCCTGAGAGGAGGAGCATGTCGGTGAGGGAGCAGCTTGTATTTGGAGGCATGGACGGATAGTGTAGCTGCAGGGTCTGGGGAGAGGTCGAGGTTCCTGGAAACGAATGCAGGTGGAGGTCAGGTGGCCCAGCTGAACGGCCTCGGGGAGTGGCTACTCTGGGTGGGCTTGTGCAGAATGAAAAGGCCATGGGGGCTGGGGTTTTCTTTCAAGGGTGTGTGCGTGCTTGTGTGCTGGGAAGAGGGACTGGGCAGGGGGCCGGGGCAGGGGACAGCGCCAGGAGAGGTGAGAGGGAGTGCAGAGGGAGCGGACGGCGCGAGAAGGCTGTCCAGCTCTCCAGTCCCTCTGCTGGGCTCCTGGCCTTGGGAGGCTGGTGGAGCTCATGGCACAGAAGCCAAGTCTGGGAGGCTGGGCTGCGGTGTGACTGGCACATTTCCTATTTTGGTTGGGGCCTTGATCCCTGCGGGGTCTCTGAGTCCCCCAGATGGTGCAGCCCGATGAGGGGCTGTGGTGTGGCAGAGGTGGTGGTAGAGGGGTGCACTACATCGGGGGGTGGGCCTCTGTCCAGGGAAGGTGGGCGATGGTCCAGTGGTTAGAGCCCAGCACTAATGAGGGCGAGTTGAGGGGACTGAGCGTCTAGCTTTATGCACATCTTCTGAGCTCCAGTGCAGACCCACCCCGTCTCCGCTTCTGTCCTTAGCCTGAGGCTTCCTCAGACTGTCAGCACGTAGGAGCTGGTGGAAGCCGTGGAGGATGCAGGGCAGCCCCTCCCTGGAGCTGGGGGCCCAGATAAGTGCCTGTATGTCTCTGGCATCAGCGCTGTGTCCACACGTGTGAACAGAGATGCTGGGTGGGGCCCTCCAGACTCTGGCTCCCCTTAGCCCATCACCCGAGGCAGATACCCGGATTCCACCCCAGAGAGCCCATTAAGTCCTGCCTTCTATCAAACTCTAACCTCTTGGGCTGGGACAACTCAAAATCCCGTTCTGGCCTGTCTGGTCACCACTGGAGAGGGGGAAGAATTTCCCTGTGGACTTGACATTAGGGTCTGGGGGCACTGTCAGAGAGGACACACTCCCCTAGTGAAATCAGAGCTTCCGGCAGGCGAGGAGCTCTGTCTAAAGGACCCCGGGACCTGACTTCCCGAGCCAGTCTCCTGGCCCCTCCCAGGCTCTGGGGTCGGGATCTGCTGTGACCAGCTCTGTGTCTCCAGGGCGGCGTGGTGGATGACAGGAGTGACGATTCCACGTCCGTCTCCACCTTGAGCTTTGGCGTGAACAGACCCACGATTTCCTGCATCTTCGACTGTAAGTGACATTGTTTGGAGCATCTGCAGGGTGACATGGGTGGGTGCGTAACTGTGCGTTTCTGTTTGTGTGGGTCACATGGTCAGGGGTGCATGTCGGGGCTGTGGAGATCTGAGCCCGTGCTTTTTTGGTGGGTCGCTGTCTTTTTGGGGTGTGCGCGTGGGCGTGTGCACGTGTGGGTTCGTCTATATGTGGTGTGTGTGTCAACTCTAATCCTGAAACCTGGCATTGTGGCCGCCTCCATCATCTGTTGGCCCCTCCTCCCCTTCTCCCTCCTCTGCGCCCCTGCCCCCCAACTCTCGCCAGGTCCACGGACGTGTCACTCGGGCATCACCCTTTGGGCTGCGGTCTACTCTTAGGATCCTGAGAGCAGCTAACTCCCGCAGTGTGACACGTGTCATTCCTATCGCCCAGCCCCTCTGTCCGCTGCCCTTCCTAGGGGCACACTCCATCCTCCCCTCTAGCCCTGGCTTGTAATCACCCCCAGCCCCTCACTTGGCCTCTGTTTCTTCCTCGGTGCAGACGGGAACCGCTACCATCTGCGCTGCTACATGTACCAGGCCCGGGATCTGCCTGCGATGGACAAGGACTCTTTTTCCGGTAGGTGGGGGGAGGGAGGAGAGCCAGGGACTGGGGACTGAGACCTGGGCGTGGAGTCATCATCGGCCTTCCGACCACAGGGAACGCGGCCCGGGCTCCTCCCGTGGCGGGGGTGAGGGGTGCTGTGTTTGCTGGGTTTGTGGAGGTGGGTGCTGCTGTCAGGGTCGCGGTGGCCTCCTGGTTGTCAGGTGGCCTGCTTGACCCCTCTGCAGGGTTTGGCTTTCCTGACCATCCATCCCCTGCTCCTGAAAGCCCCTCTGGCCCTGTCCCGGGACCAGCCCCCACCCCGGTCTCCTGCAGCCTCCTGTTGCCCCACTTGCTCCTTTTCGGATGCTTCACTGCCCTCTAAGCCTGATGGTCCCAAGAGTTCTGTGCGTGTTCTCTTCTCTGGGCACCGGGGTCCCCCCACCAACCCAGTAAACACTCACGTCAGGGAAGCTTCCAGGCCTTTAGTTCCTCGGAGCCCCTCATGTCCAGCCACGCTTTAGGTGTTTCCCCCCGAAAGCCTCAGAGGCACCTTAGTCCATCCTGTCCAAGCTGAATTCCGTGTAACCACTGCCCCCACCCAGATCCAGGCCTCCCCTTCATTTGCTACCTCGGTGCTGGTGTCACATCCACACACCTCTCTTACCTGTCAGGGTGGGAACAGTCAGGTGCCCAGCTCTGTTGATTCTGCTCCTGAGTCTCTCTCGGAGGTGATTCCCTTCTCTTCAGCAGCACAGCTGCCGTCCCGCACTGGCCTTGCCTCTTTTGTCTCAACACCCTGGTCGTCTCCTGGCCTCCCTGTGACCTTCCGCGCTGCCCCTGACAGATCTGGTCACGTCACGCCCTGATTTCAAACATAGACACTGACAGATGGATCCCCAGCTCTTTAGCCTGGCAGGCATCTCCTCTGTGATCTGACCCCTGTGGACCTCACCAGTTTTATCTTACCCTAATTCTTCTCTATCTGCTAGCTCTGGCCCCACCCACTTCTGTCAATGTTTATCTAGTTCCTCTACATTTCTGGCCTTTGCACTCAGTGTTCTCTCTGCCTAGAATGCATTCCCTCTGTATTTTTAATCCAGTGAACTCCTACTCATCCTTCAAGACCCAGCCCAGATGCCCTCTGACTCTTCCCCAAGCCGCACTGGTTGTTCCTTCCCCAGGACTTGGCCAAGACCTCGCCAACACCTTTCTCAGAGCCCTTACCCACTGCATAGATGGATTGTCACCTATCTCTGCCATGTTCGTCCCAGCATGACTCTGAGCTCCCCCAGGAAGGGGCCTTGAGTTACCCCTTAGCCTACAGCACTTGATGTCTAAAAACTGACACTGAGGGCTCACCAAGAGCCCAGGTGTTTTGCTGATGTTATTTCATATAACCCTTATGAAGTGGGCACTTGACATCCCCGTTTTGCAGATGAAGAAACTGAGGCTCAGCTAGGTTAACTAAATTGCTTAAGTTAAAATAGCTGACAAGTGACAGACCCCCCTCCAAATGCTTGCTACTTAGTTGAGTAGAACTGAGTTCTAGGAGAGTGACTTCCTGTTCACAGAATGGAGCGCAGCTCACAGCCATCTACCTGTCCTTTCCCGGCCCCACTTCCCCCCACGTGGGGGACCACTCTGGTTTCTCTCCCCAGCAGCCGTGCTTCCCCACCTTCCTCTCCTCTCTGTGACCTTTCTCCAGCCCCATGCAGCCAGGCGTGGGATGGGTGGAGCAATTTCTCCTCTGTGCTTGGGGTCCAGGGTGCCTAGAGCGCCCTCTACAACGCATGTGCGAAACCAGCACAGAGGGATTGGCGGGGCGCTGGGGGATGCAGATACCTGCAGCTGCAGCTTCCTGGGAACCTTTGCCAGGATGCTTTCTGACCATCAGAACGTACCCTGAGGAAAAGAGAAGTGCCCTAATTCATGACTTTGCTTCCTCTTCCTTCAGGGGAGGATGTGAGAGATGGGGCTGCAGGCGGTGGGGCTGCGTGGGGATGGGGTGAAGTGGGGTACAGGTGGAGGGCCCCTTGTCCTCCCTGCTGGTGGATGACCCTGCAAGAGGGAGTGCCGCCCGGGGACCCGCACATCTGGGTACAGCAGGCAGGGTCAGCCTGGTGCTGGCCTGCAGGAGACGTCACACTTTCCACCCTAGCTCCACCCCCTCCCCCAAATAAACATCCCTTGAGCTTTGAGGGCACTGCCCAGGGCTTCCTCAGAGGCCACTGGCTTCTGAATGAAAGGCCTGATTGAGCAGCTGCTGGAAAGGAAAACAGCAGCCAACACGGGTGAACCTATAAAACCCAGAGTGTTTATTTTCACTCCCAAACCCTAAACCAAAGCAGTTTCTCCCCTGGAACTGACCCTGGGGTGGCTGGCGGCTGGAGGCTGTGCATGGCCACCGGCTGGCATTTCTCAGAGGAAACTCCTGTGTGAATCGGGAACGTTTGGGGCCAGGGGAGGGTCCAGCCCAGAGTCTGCCCCTCATATCATCTTCCAGCCTGCCTGCTGGCGTCTGGGGCGCAGCGGGCTCCCCTTGGCGAGTGCTCTGACCTGTGGTGTCTGTGCTTTCCCCCCGGTGGGGGGCTCCCATAGCCCCGGGCCACGCTCTCTGCTTGTCCTTTGTGTGGTGGGCCTTGGGGCTGCTCCAGGGCCGGGGCTGTGCCTCCTTCCTTCTCCTTGGCAGAGGGTGTGGGGCCCAGGAAGCACTTGTTGGATAACACTGAACTCGGCCTGGACGGGAGGCTTGTGGAGATGGTGCCATGTAGGTTGCCTGAGGCTTTGGCCTTGGATGGGGTTTGAGTGGAGGACCAGCATCAATTCTCTGGGCCACTGGAAGGGTGTGTGTGGCCTGTGCTTGTGTGGTTATGAGTGCATGTGGCCTGTGTAGTGATTAGGTATGAAAAATGTGAACCAACGCTTAATTCAAAGGACTTCTCTTACATTGGAATAGGGTTGCCGCTGCTGGGTGAGTCCCTGGGGGACACACTGGGTCTGCCCTGAACAGAAAAGATAGGGTTCCAGAGAACTCAGCAGTCACATGTCCTCAACGCCATACCTAATGGGCAGCACTGGGTCTCCAGACAGCTGTCGGAGCTGTTACTCTTCACTGCAGACCAATATTCCTCAAAGAGGATCAGGGGAGGAAGCTGTCTCCTATGTCAAGCTGTACCCCGGGGAAGTCTGCTTTGCCCCTTCCCCCAGCCGGGAACCACTGGTGTGTTTATGCTTATAGCGCTGGACCAAGATGGAGGAGCCTTGGGGCAGCTTGCATCCCAGGGGATGGCCCTGAGCTCCAGGCACCCAGAGACTCCTCTTTGAGGGTCTCACGGGTCAGTGGGCTCAGAGGCCTGACTTGGCCAACCAGGCAAGGGAGAGAAGGCAAGTAGGTCAAAGGCTCAGTTATCAACCTCTGGGCGTGGAGTATCCATCTGCCAAGAAAGCAGAAGGTCCTGTGCCCTCTGTGCTGGCCTCATGGTTCCTGGGAGGTCAAAGCCGTGAGCTCGTTGGGTGGTCCTGAGGCGGGTTGCTGCCCGGCCAGGACACAGTGAGGTCACCCAGACTCTGCGCTGAGTGAGGCTGGGGAGTCTTTGCTTGCGGGCTTCCCTGGTCTGGACTCCGGTCGTGGCCCACCGCCTCTGTGGAAGCAGAGGTTTCTGTGAAGGTTGGCTCTGGCTGGGGGAGTTCTCCTGATGAGCTTAAGCGGCTGCTTTCCAAAGTGCATTGGAGGCTTGTGAAACGCTCCACTTGAAAAGGGTTCCCGAGCGAGAGAGAGTGGGGAACAGTGCGCACTTAGCGATCTGCAGGATTTACAATGCACAGTGGCTCAGAGAGGCTCTGAGGGGGCTGCAGCAAGGGGGCCTGTTGGACTTGGGTAAGCGTTCATTGCTTCCCCAGAGAACCCGTGTTGCGAAGAACGCGTTTTGGGAAACACTGATCTGCAGGATTCGGTCCAGCTTGCTCGGCATGAATCCAGGACCGTTTGCCATCAGCCCGGCTCCCCCTCCCCGCTCTGTCCCTGCAGCCTGGGGGCGCTCCCTTCCCGCCTCGGACAGACTAGCCTTTCCCCGAGTGCTCTTGGCTGCCTTGGCCCGTGTTGCACTGGGTGCCTGGACACCCCTTTTCCTTGGTTACCTCCTTATTCTTGAGACTCAGGGTAGGAGACCTCCTTTGGGAGGACGGACTGGATGCCTCCAGACTCCATGGGGTACTCCCACCCTGGCGCCTAGTACCCTCCGCTGTGAAGTTTTGCATCGCTTGGTACCATAGCTGTTGTTTAGTTACCATTTCCAACCACCTGATCTTAGGAGCCCAGACCACGTCTCATGCATCTTCACATTCCCAGCGCTGTGCTTACTCCCCACACGCTGGTCAGTCAGTAACTGTGTATTGAACGGGTGAGGATTACAAATAATGCCAGAGTGAATATCTTTGTTCATATAGCTTTTTGGTTAATTTGGATGATTCCCAGGAATATGGGAAACAGGGTGTAAACAGTTTTTTGTTTTTCAGGGCATCCTGCCCAGTTGCTTTCCTGAAGGGTTGCCAAATTGCTTTCAGCAATAAAGGAGGGTACCTATTTCGTCAAATATTTGCCAACACTGGGTTTTATAAAATTGTTTAATTTTTTCTTAATTTTATAAGAAAAATATTCCTGTATTGTAGTTTTGGGTTCGCATTGCCTTGATTACTAGCAGTCTACTCCACCCTGTCTTAAGGATCCTTTTCCTGTGAGCTTGGTGTGTAGAAGGATCACTGGCCCTGGAGTCAGGGAGTCTGGTCCCACGCACGTGTGAACGTGGGCTGGTAACTTGGTCTTTGCAAAGCTCCCTCCTTTGACAAGTGGGATGATGCTGCCTGCCCTGCCCCTGGTGGCCTGAGCTGTTGATGGGACAGTGCATGAGGGAAGCTTAGTGTATTGCGACTGAAGAAGGGTCTCCTTGGAGCTCCTGGGAAGTCTGAGCAGCAGAGATCGGGCACCAGGCTGCAGGTCCAGCAGTCACCTGCCCGGAGCCTCTCGTGGTGATGGGTCTGATGGAAGCCTTGCGTGGAGCTCCCAGGGCAGCCTGTGGTCCTCAGAGAGCTCCAGCCCAGCTTTAGCCCCGGAGGTGCTCTGTATGGCTCGGGCTCTGCAGGTGAGGCTGGAGGGCTGATCCTGGCCCTCTCCTGCGGGAGTGGTCCTGGGAAGAGCCAGGCCCTCCCAGCTCCTCCCCACCTCCCAGGGATCTGCCTCTCCCTCCTCTTGGCTTTCCTGGAAGAGACATGTGTCCGTGCGTCCATCCGTCTGGCTTCCCTTCATCTGACCACCTTGCTTCAGCAACACCCCACCCCCCTTGTTTCTCTTTTTCTGAGGGGCTGGGCCTTGTGCGGGGAGAGGCTGGGCCCCAGCACACAGTAGCTCAGTGTCTGAGCCCCCAGGCCTCCAGGCCTGCTCCTTACAATGCCTTTGTTGTGTGTTTTTTCCTCCCCTGGGCGGGCGGGGTGCGCGTGTGGGTCTGGGTGAGTTTTGTTTGAAAGCCGCCCCCTCCCTTCCCCCCGTGCTGAGCTCATTGCCTGCGCTGATGGGGCTGCTGGAAGGAGCCGGCCGACTCCGGGGGCCGGCGTGGGGGGTGCTGCCAACACCAATACGGCGTGCACGGCCGCCACAATGCGCAATTGTGATCTTTGTGTAAACGCGTTCGGTCTGGGGCCCGCGTGCTTATAAAAATAAAGCTTTGGGAAGCACAGGGGGCGGGAACAAAAGGGGCTTTTTCGCTGGCTCTCTAATACAGTTTTATTTATCGGAACGCGCCCTCTCTCCCTTACTGGAACCGGGAGAGGTTCTCTGCCGAGCTTGGAACTGATGGTATCACAGCCAGACGGTTCCATTAAGTGCACAGACGCCGCTGGGCCGTGCCAGGGGCAGGAGGGGAAAGGCTTGGGCCAGCCTGGTGCATGGCAAGCGGGCTCCCCATGCCAGGGAGGCCCTCACCAGGTGGGGTGGCAGACATGTGGTGGGCATGTCTCTCTTGCCCCTTCTTCTGCCGCCGGCCTCCCGTTGACCTCTTCCACCTCTGGGATCAGGTTCAAAATCCATTTCCTGCCGGAAACCCTCCGGGACTGACCCCACTGTGCTTTTGTGCCTGAAGGCGGACAAGCTGGTCCTGGCCTGGCACCTGCTTCCCGTTAGCCAAACCCAGCATTTGTTCAGCCAGTGAGTGCCCATAGTTCTGCCTCCTAACTTAGATCCCCTCTCACCCTTAAAACTAGCTCCTAGGGCAACAGCCAGAAGCTTGGACCCTCCCCCTGACCCCATCCCTCAACGGGAGGCCTCCCATTGCCCACCCCAACTTGTCCACCTGTTCGACGGTTACTCTCTGTCACCTCCTGTGCAGTGGCCATGGCATGCCGCTTGGTCTCCTTCTGGCCAGAGAGCCTGGCCTGCTCCCCCACTCTTTGTGGGAGCGCTGTCTCCCCACTCCCCAGGACTGCAGTTGGACATCCTAGCTCTAGAGCTCTGGGGCTGAGGCCCTCCTGAGGTCACATGGTGGCTTCCCTGGCAGGGCACAGAGGATGCAAGGTGCTGTGGGTTGGAAAAGATGCCAAAGGTATAGGGCACATCATAGGGCATTTGGGCTCAGCCCTCCCAGACTTCTAGTATCCAGCTGCCAGCCTCTTAAATCCCCAGGTTTCCCTGTCTGCATGCCCTCAGTCAGCATCTGGCACTTGGAGTCTTACAAAATGGCGGCAGACTGGACTCTGCCCCCTAAGGAGAGCAGCGGAGGGGCCCCCTCCTCCAAGCCCTTCGCTCTGTCCCAGATTGCACGCACTCCGTCTCTTAGGACCTTCTCTTGCGCTGGTTTCCAAGTGTAGCCTCAAAAGGCAGCATTGGCGGCACCTGGGAACTTCCTCCCCCCTCCCCTCCCAGAGTCGATGAATGAGTCTCTGAGGTCGGCGCCCAGCTGTCTCTCTCAGCCTTCCAGGCAATTCTGCTGTGTGCTCACATTTGGGAACCACTGCTTTAGAATCTTCTCTAGTGACGCCTTGGGACCAGGCAGGGGAAATGACCAGTGGGTGGGTCTCCAGCCAGCATGACTGGGGCTGGCAGGCTGGAAAGGAGTTTTGGGGCGGCAGGGAGCTGCAGAGATCTTAGAGTTCCCCTTACACCACTCACCACTAAACAGCCCTGTATCCACTGGCTTCTCTCTAGCACCTGTTGGCATCTAAGCCCCCACTGTCTCTGCCTGAACCCTTACAGAAGCTTCATAACTGGTCTCCTTGCACCCATTTATGTCCACATGTTCTCCACGTGGCAGCTGGGGTGAGCTTGATGAAATGCAGACCCAGGCGTGCCCGTCTGATGACACCAACGTCTCTCTCTGCTGTCCCTTCAGCAAGAAAGCTGGGTCTCTCTCACGCGCCACTGCACCTTATGTCTCTTCTTCAAGGAACTGATCAAAATTGTGATTTTATGTTTGTGTAGATTACATTTTTGCTTGGCCCCGAGTACCTAGCCGGTAGCCTGGCATGCAGAAGGCACTCAGTTCATGCTTGTTGGATGAATGAATGAATGAATGTACCATCCATGCTTCCTCCAGCTGGACTTTTGCCCCCAGCAGCCAGCCCAGGAAGGAGCCCAGGGAAAGCTCTCTGGATCTCTGTGCCTGCTCTCCTGGACCTTGGCCCCCAATCCCTGCCTGTGGTGACCCACAGACTGGCCTCATGGAGGGCAGGGCGAGCCCCTGGGAAAGGGCGCCAGCCTGGACGCTGTGGCTTCCAAGAGGCAGTCAAAGCTCTACTCCAGCTTTGTGGCCACATGACTTTCACAGTGTCTGCTGTATCTTGTCTCCTCTCCCTGCACCCGGCCCACCCAGATCCCTACGCAATCGTCTCCTTCCTGCACCAGAGCCAGAAGACGGTGGTGGCGAAGAACACCCTGAACCCCACCTGGGACCAGACGCTCATCTTCTACGAGATCGAGATCTTCGGCGAGCTGGCCAGCATCACTGAGCAGCCGCCCAGCATCGTGGTGGAGCTGTATGACCACGACACCTACGTGAGTCTGCCTGCCTGCCTCCCTCCCTCCCTCGTCCCCTCACCGCCCACCCTCTCCAGAGCCTGGGTGGGATGCTGCTGTGAGGGCCGGGTCCCCAGCCAGATGGGCGCGCTCTGAGGCTGGGACGACGGCCTCGCCCCTGACCCCACAGCTACAGAGGGGTGAAAACTATTTTAGAGTCATTAAAAATGAATTGCTAGCATGTGTGCTGTGCCCACGGCAGAGAGAGGGGACAGATCTGGAAAGGGAGCTTGGCTGTGTGTTGGGAGCCTGGTGATTTTCTGCTTTAACTGGCGTATAAGATCCCAGGTTGGTCCCTTCTCCCCATCAGAGGGCTGTGTCAACTCCATGACAGTTATCAAGCACTTGTGTACTGGGCTGAGGGGCCCCTCACATGGGGTTCCCAGTCCAGGTGGGAGCCGAGGCTCACCCTCGGCTCACAGAGCAGGGAATCCTTCAAGGGGTCAGCACATTTCATTTCTGAGTGCCATGTGGCTCTGTGGCCCGGGGTAGGGGGCGCCTCCCGGCAGAGCGGTCCCACAGAACTGCCCGCTGTGCTGGTGTGGGCTGGAAAGTGAGGTGGGTTGTGGGAAGACCCAGGCCCTGATGGAAGTGTGAGGTCGGGCTGCTGAATGAGGCAGAGGTGTGTTAGCGCAGCACAGGAGCTAGTGGGAGATGGGAGCAGGGCAGGCAGGTTGGGAAGGAGGGAAGAGGAGGAGGCCGGGGGAGCGGGGGAGGGATGGGGTCAGAGCAGCAGTCTGAAAAGGAGAGGTGTCGGCCCAGCGGTGTGTGGCCCTGGGTATGTATGTGGCCAAGCAGCCCTGCCTGGGTTGGGGGTGGGGGTGGCAGTGGCTGAAAAGGAGGGGGAAGGGTTTCAAAGATGTCTCCAGAAAGAGCTGTCATGACCAGATGAGCGGTGCCCTGGGAGGATGTGGACCAGGGGAAGGAAGGCCATGCTGATTAGAGCTGGCAGTGGACCAGAGAGGCTGACCTGGGAGCTCTGCTCTTAGAAGGAAAAGCTGGCCCCATGGGGCACAAGCAGATGGAGGAGGAGTGCACTGGGGGCTCTCGGGGGAAAAGCACAGGGCCTGGTGCCTTCGGGGAGGCGGCTGTGGGAGGTGGGAGGACCAGGAGGGCGCCGGCCCGGGGACTTAGCGGAAGCAGGTGCAATGCTGGCACAGGGCGGGCAGGAGGCTGGTAGGACGGTCTCTCTCTTCCAATAGCACCTCACCTCCTCTTTTAAAAATGTTAGTCTCTCCCCTTTGGGCCAGTGCCTAGGAGGGATCCCAGGAGAGAAAGGCCCGGCCGGGTTCCCCGGGGAGAGCGGAGGCTTTGTTCACTGATAGGACAGTCAAATGAGTCTGTACCTGTTGGCCAATATGTGTTTCCCTGAGCTCCTGCTGTCCTGGCTGCCTGGGCTCTGCAAGGGCTCCCCTTTCCCAGCTCCTCCATGACCCAGGGACTGAAGGGCAACACTGGGCCCAAAGGAGCCTCCAGGACCCCTCCCAGTGCTGTGGCTGGTGTCCGCTCTGAGTGGTCCATGCTGGACTGCCACCCGCTGGTGTGAGCATTATGCAGAAGCTGGTGGCCACTCGAGAATGGTTCTTGGTGATGTCCCCAGCAGTGATGTGACTGCAGGTAGGGGTGCCTGCCAGTCCTGCCCTGGGCTTCCTCAGGAGTGCCCTGAGCCAGGCACCAGGGCTTGTGATGGCTGTGACGCCACCTGGCTGAGACCAGGTTCTGTCTGCAGCCCCTGCCCTTGGGGAAGCTAACCACAAGGCCAGAGTTCACAAGCCAGCAAGGTCAAAGGGACCCACATCAGAGGGCCTAGCTTGGGCAAAGCTGTGGGAGGTGGCTGGGAGGAGTAAAGGGCAGCACGGCTGGGGGAAATGGCCTGGGTCAAGGCCAGGGAGTGAGAGGCCAGCTGAGGCCAGCAGGCTGGAGTAAAAGCCATGTGGGAAGGGAATGAGGCAGGAGAGGTGAGCAGGCTCCAGTGAGAGGGCCTTCCGTGCCAGGAAGGGGGTTTGAACTCTTATCCTCCAGGCAGTGTGGAGCCGTGGAAGGAGCAAAGGAATGATAAGATGAAAGCATTGTTTTAACAAGAGTCATTTAATTTGATGAGCATGATCAGCCTTCCCATGTGGAAACTTAGGGGCTGGGGGATTTAAATGTGAAATGAACAGGAGATACAGAAGCCCTGGGAAGATGTCAAGCACCTGTACGGCTGAGGCATTGAAGAAAAGCTAGGAGGCTGTCACTGTGGTCTCTGGTGGGCTCAGCGCTTGATTAAATTAAAGCAAGGTGAACGCTAGTTGGACATACAGAGGGACTTCCGGACCATCAGTGGGAATTCAAATCTAGCAACAGTGGCAAGAGACCACTCACATGCTTCCCTTGCATCCTGCTTAGGGAGTCAGAGCTCACCACCCCGCACCAGGGGCTTCCCTGAGTTCTGCGGTCCTTCCAAGGTCAGGAGGCCAGATGCAGGTCTGGTGATTGCTCTGAGGCCGCCAGAACCCCAGGCTGGGGGACGCTGACTCTTCTTTCTCCACGCCCCGTCTAGGGTGCAGATGAGTTTATGGGACGCTGCATCTGTCAGCCAAGCCTGGAACGGATGCCCCGGCTGGCCTGGTTCCCGCTGACGAGGGGCAACCAGCCGGCAGGTGAGCTGCTGGCCTCTTTTGAGCTCATCCAGAGAGAGAAGGTGAGGCTGGTCCACATCCCGACTCAGGAGGCCTGGGCAGGGAGGAGGGTGGGGGGCACAGGCAGGGGATGGTTTGATGGAGGGGAGGGGCCTTTGAATCATTCTTCTTCCCCTGCCAAGGGCTTGCACTTTGTGAGGGTCACTGAAGGGCCACCTCTGAATGTTAGGCCTCCTGCCAGCAATGGTTTTGCCCATCTTTTCTGAACCCCAAATCAGGACACGATCTAACATTGGGGCAGAAAGTTGAGATCTGAGCTGTTAAAATGTCTGAGTCCTCTGGCCATTTGGATGTGTTTTTCCCTGGGTCACACCCTGACGTGGTTTCTGGGAGGACCGCGGGTTTGGGCTTAATTGTCGTCGAGGAGGGGAGTCCAGGCCAGGTCACGGCAGGACCTCCGTTCTAGTGCTGGCTCTGCCGAGGCCTGGCTGTGCGACCCTGAGCTGGCCACTTCCCTGCTGTAGCGCAGGGGGTTTGGGTTAGAGCCAGACAGTCAGACTTGCTCTTAGTGTGATGGGAACCCTAGTATGTGAGCTGGTTGGAAGTGAGGCCACTCTGGCTCTCTGGAGGGGCCACAGCACGGCACCTGCCCGGGACTAGCCTGCAAGTCCCTGGGCTGTCTGATCACTGACATATTCCATGATGTTAATTTTGTGGTTAGAGATGTGTGTGCCTGGCCAGGGCAGAAAGGAGGGGGCAGAAAGGAGGGCGGTGGGGCCTTGGGTGACAGGCACCTAACCTAAGCTCTTTTTCTCCACCCTAGCCGGCCATCCACCACATTCCTGGTTTTGAGGTAGGTCTTTTGTGGGGGAGAGGGAGGTAATTAGGCTTATTTATTTGATGGAGGTCCTGGGAATTGAACCCAGGACCTTGTGCATGCTAGGCACGCGCTCTACCCCTGAGCTACACCCTCCCTCCCCTCCTTACCTTTGCTTCTTCAAACTCACTGTCCGCCTCCCTGTGTTTGCAGCCCCCTCCCGGGCTAGGAAGGGCAGCAGACATCCTGCCTTCAAGCCGAGGAGGAGTGGGTCACGGGCACAGGGGCAGGATGGGTGGGGCTGGGCTCCCTGCCCAGCCCAGGTTTTCCCGCCCTTCTTCCCTGAGAAGTTCAAGGATCACAGACTCAGACTGAAGGACCTCGTGGTCACCCAGCCCAGTGGCTCTCAACAGGGCAGCATGTTGGACTCCCTCGGGCAGCTTTAAAAATCACTAAGGCTCAGGCCCCACCCAGACCAAACAAAACCTGATCTTTCGGGGTGTGGCCCAGGCATTGGTATCTTTCAAAACTGCCCCGGGATCTAAATGTGCAGCATGGGCTGAGAACCATCCACCTAGGCCAGTGGTTCTCAGCGTGGCGGCCCCCGGGGTATTGTTAGAAACGCCAGTCTTGGGTCCCACGTCAAGTCTCCTGAAGCAACCTGGGTATTAATGAGCCCTCCAGGAGATTCCCACGCTAATTTCAGGAGCTCGGATTTGGACCGTAGTTCCCAACTTGGTGTTCCCACCAAGATCCAGTTTTCTTTCCTCTGCTAGTGACAGGGGCTTTGTTCCCTCCTCCCTTCTCCCCTGCCTCCTCCGGGGGGTCATGGTAGGAAAATGTAAATCTTTTACTGGTACCCAGGCTACTTCGATTCAGGAAATACTCTTCTCAGCCACTCTCCGCTGCAGCTTTGAGAAGCGGTCGTTTGGGCTCTGTTTGGATGCCTCCTCCCTTGTGAGGCGGCCCATGCAGTTTGCAGACAGTTCTTACCGTGCAAACCCTGCTTGCCTGCTGCGCCCACCCACCCTCTGCTTCTCCTCCCACCCCTCCTGGTCTCTCTCCCTCTCCTGTCCAGTCCAAGCCCCTGCTGTCAGGGCTCCCAGCCCCGGGGCGTCCAGGTTGCTTCTCCTTGGTTCTCCGGGTCCACGTGCTCCAGGCCTGTGTGCTTCCTGGGGGTGCTGCACCGGGGCCCGGACCCTCGCAGCACCTGTCTGTCCGTTTCCTTTCTCCTGTCACTTCCAGGGACGCGTGGGCTCTAGGCTTATGCTTTGGCCTCTCCCGCCAGTTCCCCTGCATCCATGTCTGTCTTCCCTTCTGCCTCAGGGACCGTGCGGAGTGGGGGTCTGGGAGGCCTGTCACCCTCACCGAGGTGGGAGGCGGTGGTTGGCTCCTTTTAGGGGGACGTCTGGTGTGTTGACCTCTGCCCCAGCCTAGTGCTGCTTGTCACTGACGGTGAACTTTTATTCTCCTTTCTCTCCTCCCTCCACCGTCTCCTGGATGTGAACTGTCCCGTGGTGGGGTCCAGGTGCAGGATACAGCAGGGATCCTGGAAGAGGTGAGCTGGACCCTCGCAGCTGTGGCCTGCGGCTGGGGATGGGTGGGCAGAGGCGGAGGGAAGGGGGAGGCCGTGCCCTGGAGCCTTCGTGATTCCTGGTGCCCCAGCATGCATCTGTCGCCCAGACCCCTGTCTGGATTCATTTCCTGCACTCTGCATGGATCCAGGCCTGCCTGCTTGGGGTGTGCCCTGGTGTGATGCTGGCCTTTCAAGGATTACTGCTATGTTGAAAGCCACATTAACCCAGACCTCAGGGACTGCAAAACAAAGCCTCACCTGGCTGAGTACCAGGTGGCATGTTTTCAAGGATGAAATGTTAGTAAGGGGCCAGAGTAGTCAAGGAAGGCTTTCTGGTGGAGGTGGTGGTAGCCGGACATTTCAGTGCTTAGGAAGAAGGTGGGGAATGTGCCTTTGGCCCAATGGGCCAAGCACCAGTCTGGGGTCTGGCTGGTTGGGGACATGGGGTGGGTTGGGGATTCCTAGGTTCTGGGAGAAGCTTGGGCTTTGCATTTAAATGAAGCATGGCTATGTCCTTTGCTACAAGGGACGAGGAGCACGTTTCCTTATGGCCTTCTGCACATCTGCGGGCGGGTCCTCATGAGTGAGCTGGGGCAGAGGCCTGGGCAGAGAGACAGGAAGGAGAGCCCTGGTCAGATGGGGGTTGGGGAAAGGGCAGCCACTTCCTGCCGTCAGGGAATCCCCAGGCTGGGAGCGGACACCATTTGACATTTTCAGTGCAATTTGGACTTGAAGTGCAGGGTCAGGATGTGGGATCCGCAGGCCCCGCGCCCCTTACCTCACTTCCTTTAGCTCCCAGACCGAGGTGGGGTCCGCCAAGTGAGCTGGCCGTAATTGCGCCTGACAGGCAGCCTCCTGCTTCTGGCTGCAGTTGCGAAAGACTGCCGATTTGGAAAGGGGAACAGAGCCCTGTCCAGGGAAGCAGCACGGAGCCCTCTCTCTTGATTGAGAGCGCTCTGTGGCCAAAACCCGCAGCCTGCTCTGAAGAAGACCCAGCCCAGGGATGAGTTATTTAAAAAAAAAAAAGTTAAAATCCTTAATAACTGGATTTATAATATATAACAGTGAAGGCTCAGATTCCAAGAGCAGGGATCTGGCCATGGTCTTGTTGTCAGGAAGCAAATCAAAATTGGCAGCTTTGGGGCCAGACCCCAAAGAGGGCCAAGTGTCCTGCTGCAGGGCCAGCCGGCCGCAGGCTGAGGTGGGTGCGGGTCAGCAGGGCCAGAGGAGAGCAAGTTCCGGGGGTCTGCTGGGCACAGGGCTTGGCTCGTACATTCAAAGGGTCCCAGGCCCAGTAGGATGAATGGAGTATCAGCTGATCCGGGGAACCACCCCAGAAGGTGATCTTGTGACCCCTTCATCCCCAGAGGGCTTCCGCCCCAGCTCTGGGGCCCACAGCTCAGCCACTTCCCCTGCACTTGAAGCCTAAGACTCGTGCCAAAGTCCCGGGTCCTATTTGGTTCTAAGAATCCCCAGGGATGGGGTGGAGGCAGGTTAGTCTTGCTGCTGCTGCTGGTTCTGCAGGAAGCCTGACGCCTTAGCAGGAATTTTCTGTCTTCTTTGCTGCGGCCAAGCTCCTGCTTTGCATCCCCCATTCAGCCCCTTCCAGGCTCCCAGCCTGAAACCTGTGAAGAGCGCTCCAGCTGTCCTGGAGGGCTGCGGAAAGCTGTGCCGGGAGCTTAGATTCTGGGCCACTGGCCATGGGAGCCCTCAAAAGTGTGTGAGCAGAGAGGGCAGATGGGTGTGTTAGGGAGCTGTCTGGCTGCAGAGAGGTGTGGGTTGGGGAGCCAGGGGCAGGAGGAGACACCAGCTAGGGGGCTTTTGAGACAGCTCGTGGTGATGAGGGCTAAGACTAGAGAGAGGAACGGAGCGGGGCAAGTGACTCTGAAGGATGGTTTAGGGGCGACCTCTCCAGTGGGGACTGCCTTCTTGTCAGCACAGCCCACACCTACGTGGGAGACAGGGTAGTGAATGAGCTACAAGTCGTCTAGCCATGCTGAGAGCTCCCAGAGCAGACGGGGACCGTGGGGATGGCTTCCTGGAAGAGGTGACACTGAGCTCCCTTCAGGGGTGCAGGCGGCAGTGCCTCGGGCTGGAGGGCATGCCACCACTTGGTGTCACTTTGGTTGGCAACAAGATTTCCCCTCCCCCAGGCTTTTTACCCATCTGGAGCGCATCTCTCCAGGGCTCTTGGTGGGGAAGGGGGACTGCTGTGTTGTGTCTCTGAAACTTCGGTGTCTGGGAGACCTGGGTCCTCGCAGAGAGCGCAGGCAAAGTGGGGTTGCTTCCTTCTGGCTCCCAGCCTGTCTTTCTGTCTGTCCCTTGCTGTTTCCCCTCTTCCTTGCCCTCTTCCAGCTCTCCCTTCACGGTTCCCTTTTCCTCTATTTGCTCCTTGGCCCCGGCTCCCTCTCTCCCTCCTTCTCCCCTCCTCTTCTGAGCCCTCTGTCTCGTTTCTTTTCCTTTTTGTCTGGAGAACAAAGGCGGTCTGCGCTGCCAAGGGGAATGAGTTCAAAGAAACTGCAATTTTAGATTTCCTGCGAAATGGAGAATGCACACGCACGTGTGAGTGTATGCAAGGGTGCATACTCACGGGAGCACACGCACGTGCACGCACACACAGCAGAAGAGGTGATGGCAGATTCCTTAATGATAGGGGGCCCCCTAGGACGCGGAGCACGTGCAGAGGAAGAGCCCTCCTGGGGACCCTTTAGGTGCGAGCAGGGGCTCGTGGTCCTGAGCGTCTAAGGGCCATGGCAGTGCATGTTGCCTTTGGTTCTGCTTCTCCTGTCCCGCTCGGTGAAGGGATGCCCTGGCAGAAGGGAGAGCGTGCTTGGTGGCTTTTTGGCTGTGAGTTGGGGGCCAACCAGATGTCACTCCATCCCCTTCCTAATCCAGGCAACATGCTATGGCTTTTAGTCTGAGATATCCATGAGGTATTCTCCGGCACCCCCAAATCCACCAGAAGGAAAAATTTGGTGTTTTGCAATCAGGAAAATGAGCCCAGTGGTCCCCCATCCCCCTGTCCCTCCCCCAAGGCTTTAATTTAAAACACTGTTTTTCCTGGGAAGTGTAATTAGAGCGGCATGTTTTTCCTAACGAGCTGGGTGGGGCAGGCAGACAGTGGAGCCCTCCCAGCCGGCCCGGCTGCCCCCGCCTGCAGTTCCCCGAGGAACCAGGATCTGAGTGTCCAGAGGGTCCCCTGACTGTGCCCTGCTGGGTGAGGAGGGGGTCTTTGGGCCACGGGTGGCAGGACTGACCTGGGTGGCGGGAGGGACCTCCTCACATTTGCCCTCTGCCCAGGGAATGCATGTCTGCCTAGTGTGGTGGCCCCAGGACTGGGAGAGAAGCCCCCCCTCATGGCTCAGGGCCTTGGCTCCCTGCACTGAACTGGCCAGCAGGACGGATGGATGAAAGGGGGCGTAGGGTGGATTCTGCTCAGATGGGGAGAGAGCCTCATGTATCCTCGTGTTCTTGTCCCCCTGGTCTGAGCTGCCTCGGTAAACCCTGCACATCTGCACAGCCCCATCAGTGTAGCAGCCGCATGCCCGCCTGCATTCAATGAGCACGGAGCGGGGTGGTCAAATGTGGCTTCATCCAATTAGCCTTCCATGGTATGGCTGCATTTGAGGCCTGTGGTCTTCTGAGTCCCCCGCCACGCATAGGACAGTGAATCCGGGTGTCCTGGAGGCACTTCCAGTCTGCATCCACGCCCTGCCTGGCAGTGCTGGTAGGGGTCCCTGCAGCCTTCCTCCCCTGAGAATCACTGTTTGGGAAGGAGGATGTACCGTGCCTCTCAGATGGGCTGGACCAGGAAAAAATTGAGAAACTGGGCCCAGGAGCTGGCTGTCTGGCTGGTGCCACAGGACTGCCAGGTATGAGATGTCGGAGGCCAGTCAGGACCTTGGGAAACCCGAGCACAGGGTCACTCAGAGTAAAAAGAACTCAGAGAGGAGGCTTGTAAGAAGTTTCTGGAGTGGTTGGGGAGATTCTCTGGAGGATGTGGAGTTTGAACTAGGCCCTGAAAGATTTGTTAGACTCTGGAAGATGGCAAAGGAAGCCCATTGAAACAGGGGGAGCCTTGAGCCGGCACTGGGGGAGGAAGGGTGGCCAAGGATGCAAGGATCAGGCTGGCGCAGACAAGAGTGTTGGGAAGGACTGGAGAGTGTGTTGAGTCAGTTCTTTGTCTGCCCTTCCCTCCACACATTCATCCCTTTGCCCCCCTCCCTTCAATTGTCCATTCATAAGCCTTTATTTATTAAACGGGGATCCACCTATGGTCCCTGTGTGCAGAGTTGCTGGTTGAACAAGGGACGCAGACAAATGAACCCATAGAAATGACACAGGGTGATGTGTCTTTCAGTGGGAGTGAGTCAAGTTGCTATGGGAACCGTGGGATGCTTAACTGAAACTTGGGGCTCCAGGGAAGGTTTCAGGGGACCTGAAGTCCAAGCAGGAAGTAGCCAGGTGAAGTGGGCAGAAGGACACTTCAGACACAGGAACCAGCAAACTCCAACCTCACAGTAAAGGTGACACCTCCTGTCACCTGCTGGAGCTCAGAAGGACAGGTGTGGAGTGGGTCCCCGGGAGATTGCTCCTCACTGCCTGGGGTCCTGGAGGGGAAAGTTATGTGGTGGGAGGTGAGACCAGAGAGGTCAGTAGGAGCTAGAAGATGAGGGGTCTTGGAGGACATGTCAAGAAGTTTGGATTTCACCCTGAGTGGGTGGGGAACCTTTGAAGGGCTTTAAGCAGAGTGACAGTCTTAGAAAGCTCCCCCGGCCACCTGAACGCAGTACAGCACGCGTTCAAGTTGGGAGGGCGCGTGCAAAACCAGATGCAAAGCCCACTTAGGATGCTGGCGCATCCAGGCGAGAGAGGCGGGTGACCCAAACCCAGGAAAGAAGATGGGTGCGGGTGGGCACGAGAGAGATTTAGGAGACAGGTCCCTTGGGGACCAATCACGGGGGAGGGGCTGAGGGTGGCGTGGGGGTTTCTGGCTTGGCTGCCTGGGTGGATGGTGGGGCTGGTTTCTGAGATGACATTTGAAGAGAGCAGGTTTTGAGGGGGAACTTAGAGCATCCAGTTTGGGACGAGTTCAAGGTGAGAGGCCAGTAGGACACATGGATGACAAAGCAGTAAGGTTGGGAATGTGGGTCCCGGGCTAAGGAGAGATCTTTGGGAGCAGAGAGCCCAGGAGAGGGCGGGCCAGGAGATGAGGGGGAGGCTGCCAGGGAGATGCAGCAAACAGAGGGGAAAGAGGGTGGAGGGGCCAGCAGCGTGGAACCAGAGAGATGGTTTCAGAAGGAGGCTGAGGTCCACTGGCTGGATGCTGCTGACAGAGGGACAGAGATAGGAGCCCGTGAGTTTCCTTTGGGTTGAGCTGCAAGCAGGCTGTTGTTAACTTTGGAGAGAGGAGTTTCCAGGGAGGGGGCCAAGGGGCAGAGCAGAGGGAACCTGGTGGAGGGATGCATGGAAGCGAAGGAGAGGTAGGGGATGGGGGCACTCCTTTTCAAGAAAAGAGAGGGGACAAGGAGGGAGGCTGCTGGAGAGGACATGGAGAGAAGGCATGGATGGACCTGAGAGACCATCTTGAGGCTGTCTTTAAATGGGGAAGGAAGAGATCTGGCAGACAGTCTGGAAAATTGGGGAGGACTGGATGAAACTGGGTCAGAGAGCCAGAGAGCTCGGAGGCAGAGATGTGCAGTGATGATGATGGGTGCCCGGTGTGCACAGTGGACAGGGGACAAGGACTGTGGGGCAGCTTGCGGCCAGGTGGAGGGGGCAGGGGTTCTGGGGAGTGGCAACAAAGAGTGGGGAGCAAGGAGGTTCTGGGACCCCTGAGGACAGCGTGGTGGATGGAGATGGCCTTGAGGGGAGAATGGGGACCAGGTCCGAGGAAACTGCCCTCCCCTGGATGCACATCTAACCACTGTCTCTGCTTGTCTCTCCTTCCTGCCTCCGCGGGGCCTGGCGCTCACTCTGCAGCTGTGTGCACCTGCCTTCTTCCTCCAGGGCCTCCTGCCAACGGTACTGGAGCCCAGTCTTCTCCAGGTTCTCGTTCCCTGTCCTCCATAAACAGGTTCCCGAGGTGGGGAGCCTGGGCCTCCACATAGAGAGAGGAGGGTCACCACACGGTGCTTGAGGGAGCCCAGAGGGAGAGGCGGAACATGGACGTGAGGGACAAAAAGGAGTCAAAGGGACACTGCCCAGAGTTTGGGGGCCTGGAGAGGAATGTTCAAGGGGGAGGTATATTGATGAGCTTCCCTGGGTGGTTTCAGGAGAACATTGCAGCCACGTGAGAAAGGCTTGGTCTTCCTGCCTCCCCATCAGGAGCCTGGGCTGCTCCCTCTCTGGGTCCTTCTGTTTGTCCCTTTCACCTTGAGCTTTTGGTTCTGGGCCCACGGTGGGCTGGGCATTAGGCCACAAGCAGGCCTTCAGGCATAACCTCTCTGTTAAAGAGGCAAGCCTTGTGCACAGTCGCTGTACCAGGTGGCCTGGGGGTGCCAAGGGTAGACACCAAGCCAGGAGTCCCCATAGCATCCAGGCCACTGCAGACTCTGCCTCCACCCTGCAGGGGCACCATTCGTGTGGACTGCGGTGGGCACAGCTCCCCGTGGAGTTGTGCCCCTGACTGCCCTGCACATCACTCCTCCTCTCGGTGGCCTGTGTCCCTCAGCCAGTCTAAAAATGTAGGTACTTCCTACATCCTGTCACCTGCATTGCGGGTCTGGAGGAAAATGATGCTTTCCCTCATTCCGTCATACCCCTGGTGACGTAGCGATAGTTCGGAAGCCGGCATTGTTCAGAGAGGTGTTTCTGATGGCTCGGCTCTGCTGAAGTCACTCTGGGGCATCAGCTATGACACTAATGGTAAAAATGTGGCACCACCACCAATACATCTGTCGGCACAGTCACGACCGTTCAGTAAGTGCTCCCGTGTGCCAGAAACTCTTTATACTTGTTCTCTTGTTAAATTCTCAGAGGAATTGTGTAAGGGTGTTGTTATCCCCGACCTTCAGAGGGGGGTCTTGAGTCACAGAAGTTGAGTCATTTGCCCAAGATCAAATAGCTAGCAAGCCACAGGGTTAGAACTAGAACCAGGGTCTGGTTTGATTCTAGAAATGAGCTTCTTGGCGCCACAGGTCGTGGAAGCGTAGCATCATTAGTGTGTCCCTGGGCAGAAGTGGCAGCTGGGGCTGGTTGTGAAAGGATGAAGCGAGAGGAAGCTGGTGTGCTTCAGTGCTCCAGCCGCTCTCACCACTTACCTCAGAGCCTCTACAGGAGGCTGCACCATCCTTTGAGAAGGAACCCAGAGCAAGTGACTTGGAGAATGAATGAATCCAATGATTCCAGTGTTTATGAATGCGATTCCATGAGGCAAGCTCCGTAAAACGTCCAGCACAGTCCTTTTTACAGTTAACATTTCCTGAGTGTCAGGGCTGCCCATGCATGGATGTGCAGGTTGTGCACTGCATAAGCACACTGGGCCTAAGGGGGTGCAATTTCCAGTGCAGATACCATATATTCATACTTATTCTAACAATTTTCCAGTAGGTGGCAGTAAAGTGTCTTCTGATAAACTAGTAACATGATGATTTTTCTGACATGGAAGTAGAGAGTTTTAAGAAAGGGACATCTTTCTCTGATCGTCACAAAGGTGCCGCGTGGGCTAGTTATGCTAGTCAAGAGTTTACATGAACAGGACACCCTTCTCAATATTGTATTAACTTTTCAAGCTTCACATCAATCTTTAGAGTTTGATAATTTTTAATAACCATTTTACAGTTGGAATAAAGAAGTAAAATAATTTAAAAGTCACTAAATGGTAGAGTCAGGATTCATACCCAGAGCCCGTGTTCTAACCACTGTTAGGCGTGGTAGTGGTCTAATCCGTGATACTGACTGCCTCCTCTGCCCTGCCTGCTGCCCCATGTATTTCTTCGAGATTCTTGCCCAAGCCTTTTGGCCAGTCCGTAGTAGGCAGCATTGACACTTGCCACCCTCATTTCTGGTCTGTGCTATGAAGGAGCCTCCCCAGTGCACACTTTGGTGCCTGTGGATGGTGGGCATTTGTATCCCCTTCTTCTAATTGTAAATACCCCCTCTGGCTCACGGTGCAAGCGCTCTGTCCTCATGGGAGACAGGTGGGAAAGGTGGGAGTTCGGGGCGGGCAGGGGTCTGTGGGTGCGGGGGGTGGGGGTGGAGACAGAACATCTGGGTGGGCGGTAAGTTGGGAGGGTCTGAGCCAGGAGGCAGGAGAGCCAGGCTAGCAGGAGGGCACGTGGTCCTCTCTGGGATGGAGAGGGGTGAAGTGGATGTGTCACGTTGGTCTGGGCAGTGCCTGTCTGCGCACGTGTGTGTGTATGTGTGTGTATGTCAGGGACGGGGACACTGTGAACAGCTCAGGGAAGAGGGTGACCCAGGGCTCACTTGAAACAGAGTCACCTGAATCCTGAGCCAAGATGCTTGAATTACGATCCTGGAGAAGATGGTGCCTGGAGAACTGACTTAGCTCTCTCATTTCTGTCTGCCCACTCCTGTGTCCTCGTCTTTCTGTTTCTGTGTCTGCACACATGTCCTTCTTTCTGTCCCATCTGTCCATTTTTCTCGTCTTTCCGCCTTGGCCTTGCTCCCGCCTTTGTCTCCTGTAGTCGGAGGACACAGACCTGCCCTACCCACCACCCCAGAGGGAGGCCAACATCTACATGGTCCCCCAGAACATCAAGCCGGTTCTCCAGCGAACTGCCGTTGAGGTGAGCCTGGCTCCGTGGGGGCTGGGGGGCAGGCTGGCCCTTCCCCTTCCTGGCCCAGCCTTTCTTGGGGGCTGGGGCCTTTCTAGACGCTCTCCTCACTCATGTCCCCAGATCCTGGCATGGGGCCTTCGGAACATGAAGAGTTACCAGATGGCCAGTGTGTCCTCCCCCAGCCTGGTGGTGGAGTGCGGGGGCCAGACGGTGCAGTCCTGTGTCATCAAGAACCTCCGGAAAAACCCCAACTTCGACACCTGCACCCTCTTCATGGAAGTGGTGAGCGTGGCCTTGCTGCTGTCCCCTTCCAGAGCCCTGGTGGGTGGAATTTCCTCGCGGCCCCGGGCAGGCTGGGGGGGGCAGCTCCCCATGGGATTCTGGGTAGGGCACCGGATGGCTCCCACCTCCCCTGAGAACGGGGAGGGAACCCTCAGTCTCTCCTCACTGGAGGAGCTGAAGCCTAGGAGAAGCTCAAGTGGGGCCAGCTTGCCCCCTCCTCCCCAGACCCCAAGTCCACAGATGTCCCCAGGACCCATCCGGGCAGGCCTTGGTCCCCCCCGGTGCTCCCCTCAGGGGCCTGCCAGGGCTCGGACCTCCTGGGGTTCCTCCAGAACCTTCCGGGACCTGGTCCTCCCCCAGCCTGGGCCCCCACAGAGGGGCTCCCCCCTCAGGCCCCAGCCCTCTCCAGCTCCCTGGGCTGCCTGGGCCTAGTGGCCAGAGGAAGGCAAGTCTGAGGAAAGGAAAATGGTTTGCGAGATGAAAGTGTTGTAGAAATTCCAGGCCCAGTGGCTGTCAACAGGAGCCTCCTCTTGGCTGAGCCAAAGCCGCCACCGAAGGAGAGCATATAAATTATTTCAAGTTGTGTTCAAAGTGCTTTTGGGGTTGGGGGGAGAAGAATCTGGGTCTGTAAGCCAACTCTTTAGTATCCACTTGGGGGGGACTGTCTGCGAGAAACGGTGAGACCTGGGCCAACTTCTCCCTTCTTCCGCTCCCCAGCCAGAGAGAATTCGGGGAAAGTAGCCTTGTTCTAACTTCGGGCCGAGCTGGCTGTGCAGGGAAGGTAAAGCTGTGGGGGAAAGTCAGGCTCCGCACACAGCATTCAAGAGGCCGACAGAAAGGTGTGCGGCTCCTGCGGCAGCGGCCGGCTCCCGGGCCCGGCCAGCCACCGCTGTGGATTTACGGTTGCTGGGGGCTATGTGTGGGTTTTGAGCCATTTTCTGGCCCTGTGAAGAAAGGCCCCCCCTCCCTCTGAGGCCTCCCAGAGAGGGAAGGGTTCAGGCCGCAGCCCAGAGCTTCTCTCCCCTTCCGCCCAGATGCTGCCCAGGGAGGAGCTGTACTGCCCCCCGATCGTGGTCAAGGTCATTGATAACCGCCAGTTTGGCCGCCGGCCTGTGGTGGGCCAGTGTACCATCCGCTCCCTGGAGAGCTTCCTGTGTGACCCTTACTCAGAGGAGAGTCCGTCCCCACAGGGTGGCCAAGGTAGGGGAGGGGCTGTTGATGGGGAGGGCCGGGCAGAGGGGCTGGGCGGGCGCACTTCCCAGCTGAGGCGGGTCCCCAAGCCCTCCTCTTACCGGTACCTGAGTGAGAAATGGCTTCTGCCCAGCTGATCAGGAGGGAGGGTGGGGATCTTCTGGCCCTCAGGGCATCGCCCGGCTCTGGGCATCCCCATCAGGGGAGGTGGTGTGGGGAGGGCTGAGGCAGAGGGAGCTGCAGGGATCAGTGTGAAGAGGGGAGGAGGAGAGAGACCTGGGGAGCCCAGAACGTGGAGGAAGACGAAGACCCAGAGTGAGATGTGTGGGAGACCAAGGGCCGAGTCTTGTGGCTCAGGAGGGGCGAACCCCCTGAAGGAGCCCCCCTGAGGCCTGGGCACTGCCCCCCTACAGATGACGTGAGCTTACTCAGTCCTGGGGAAGACGTACTCATTGATGTGGACGACAAGGAACCGCTGATCCCCATTCAGGTAGGATGGGTCCCTGTGGTGAGGCGCCGGCTCCCGCCAAGAGCTGGCATATGGCCCTCTCTCCGCCACCCTCCCCCGGCTTCCTCATCACAGTCTCCATAAGACGTCTCCCTCTGCAGCCTGGTGACTGGACACCTTCCAGATGGAAGGACCCAGATAGGAGCTTTTAATCTGGTTGGGAGTGGGGTGAGGGGTGGGAGGGAGGTTGTGTGTCACCTTCTGGGCAAGATCCAATCATTTCTCCCAAAGCATCTGAGAAAAATGGCCCCTCTACCCTGAGGGCCATGTTGAGAGCTGTCCCCTGAAGATCACCCAGGAAATCAGGGTGAGGGGAGCAAATGGGAGAGAGGGAGGATGGAGAGGGGGTGACGGGCGGTCTCTGGGGTGCCCCAGCCCCATCGCCTCATCCCAGCTACGACCTTCTTCCGCTGTAGATTCGTATATGGATTTGTGCTTAGTAGCACCTTGGAAGCAGCTTGAGGGAGGGGTCTGTGTTCAAGCCAGTAGTCCCTCTCGCTCCATTTCCTCCACCTGCAGGGAAGGAAGAGGGGAGGAGAGGGGTCTTACTGTGAGGGAGTCCAACTCTGCCGGCAGGTAGAAGGCCGTCCTTTGCTGTGTGCTCTGCAACAGGGCGAGCTGGTGGCCAGACGCCAAGGCCAAACAGCATGGCAGGAGGTCTGGGGCATCTCTTACTGAGGGGGAGCACTCTCCCCATCTTGGACCCTGGGGTGACTGGGAGTCCCGTATGGCTGAGACCACCAGTCCTTCCTGCAGGGGAGGTGGAGAAGGGCCTCCTGTGAGCACCAGCTCTGAGCAGCTCTGTTTTAGTTTGTCACTCTCTGTTCCAGGTTGTCACCCTCCTCTTGGCTTTGCTTGATTCTGGCCACACCCCTGGCACCTGGGACTCCCAGAGCTTCTGGGCAGAGCCTCCCAGCCTACGTAGTCCTCAGGCCCACAGCCTGTTCACTGGGGAAGGGCTGGTAGTTTGGAAGTTTTCTTTAAACCATCAATCAAATATCAGCCTTGAGAGCAAGAAAACAAACTTGGGTGCTGGTTAGGCTGGGGATCCTCAAAGCTGTCCCTGAGATGTGCTCACGGGGGCTTCCCTCTGACATTTAGGGCTGATTTCTGCTTTTGCCTCTCATGCTCATCTCTTTCACCTTTCTGTCACTTCCAAGGGACCATCTCTGGTGTTCCGTCCTAAACCACATTGCCGCCGAGACTGGCAGTCTTGCTTTATAGTTTCATTGGTGCTGAGAGTCCTCAGAAGTCCCCAGCTCTCCATTTCTCCCACCTCCTTGGCTCTCCAGGGCCCTGCCCCGCTGTCCTTTCTACTGGGGACACCTTCTGGCTGGCTCCAGGTCATTCTTTAAGACTCAACCTACAACACTGTGTCTGAAGCTTCTGTGGTTTTTCTGTATGATGCTTAAACTTTCACTTTCAACTGCACAGAATAAATGAAAATGAAAAAGCAGACAAACAAGAAGACTCAACCTAAGCGTGGTCACCTCTTTCCAGGATTCTGTTTTGGCTCCTCCCCTTCTTCTGCAAGTCCTGTCTCTGTCTTGGTCACTGTGCTTGCCTTCAGTCCTGCTGGCTCTGTAAATGTCAGCGTCATTCCTAGACTAGATTCAGGGCAGGGAGTGGGGTCCCTTCCTCTTTGTGTCCTCAATGACTAGCACAGGGCCTGGCTTAGAGGAGGCATTTGAAGTCTGCCTGAGTGGTTGGGTGGGTGGGTAGACAGATGGACAGATGGATGAATGGGTCTAAGGAGGAGCGTCTCTTGACTGGGGAAACCCATATGGAAATTTTGGATTCAGCTACACCCAAGTCCAGTGCCTTCTGGCCTGGGAGGGTGTTTGGAGCTGAAGGAGGCAGATAATTCTCCCCGAACTCCAGGCGCCCAGTGCTCCGCTCCCGCCCCTCGGTGGGCCATCTGAGTCTGTGCAGGGAAGCGCAGAGTTTGCCCAGCAGGATTTCCGTTCTGTGTGTGCCGCCCTCAAAATGTCTACAGACTCAGATGGGGAGGGACTATTTTGGGTCCTGCTGGCTATGAGCACAGCCAGAGGCAGACGGTGAGGAGGCCCAGTCTGGACGTCCTCCCGGCGTTGACATGAGTGAACCAGGGCTGGGGTCCGAGCCAGAGCAGGGTCTGCGGTCTTCGTGGGAGCACACGGCCACTCTGTCTAGAGCCACTGGCCAGGCAGAGGGTGGGGAGCTGGGGTCGGGGCTCATGGGGACATGCCCACACGGGGAGGGCCCTCCGCCCAGGAGCCCCAGGGCCCCCCGGGCCTCAGAGGTGGGCGGGGAGAGGAGGAAGTGAGGTCTGTCTGCTCTGATGGAGGAGGCTTGGACCCTGCCCTCGCCGAGCTCCCTGTCTGACGGAGGAGATGTAACCCTGTTCTCAAGGAGCCCTGCCTGAGGTCTCCAGGCAGACCAGTCCTGGTCTCCAGGAAGCCCTGCCTGATGGGGTCAGATGGGGGCTTTGGGGAGAAGCAGTTTTGTATTGTGCCCTTCTCTGAGGTCACTGATCTGAGTGGGCTGGCCCGGGGAACCTTTCACTCGCCTCCTCTCTGCTGTACACCCCCTGTGCAGGGCTTAGGAGGACCAGGCATCCCAGGGCCGATCCAGGAGGCCGTGGGTTCCCGTTCCAGTGGTTTTCCAGATAGTTCTGGCTGGGCTCTTGTCCCCTCACCCAGTGCAGATAGGACTGAGGGCCCTGACCTGTGGGGACTGGAGGGACAAGAAGTGCGGCAGAATTTGGATTTTGCTGGCTCCTGTCTGTGCGACCCGTGTCTCTAGGCTGCCTGTTTCAATCCCACCGCGATGTGGACCCCGCTGGCTGCCATGTTCACCGGCTCTGGCCGTGGACTCAGCGGCGGGCTCCTTGTCAGCTCCACGTGCTCTCTGGCCAGATCCGGCTTCTGTCTTGGTGTCTTCTGCCTCCTTGCTCAGTTGCTCCTTCTCTGTTGATGAGCATTCTCCCCATCGTCCCCCCAGTGCCTGGGATGAGCTGTCACACATTAGAAAATGTCACCCCAGACTTTCCTGCGGCTCAGTTCACCAGGCTGACACCCATGGCCAAGCGTTTCTCTGGTGTCCAGAAACGTTTTGATGTCTGTCAAGAATGGCCAGTTCTAGATGTGGTCTGAAGGGGACGTATGAGGCAGATCTGTCTGCGGTGGGCCCCCATCTCTATGGGTGAGGAGGGTCCCGCGTGGCGGGGCCTCCTGGACTGTCCCCCGTGGTGCGGGTGGGTGGCCGGGAGGGATAAGCTAGGGTGTGGCAACCCCACAGTGTGCTCTTGGTCTGCGTGGCTGTCCTCTGTATGGGTTTTAAAGCCGTAGCCTGGAGATGGGAGTAGTGTGAGTGGTGTGTGCGCGTGTGGTGTGTGCATGTGTGTGTGCGTGAGAGGTGGGGAGGCTGGGAGCAGATGCGTGTGCGGACTCAGTGGTGCTGCCGCAAGGATCCTGGCCGTGACTTCTAAGTTTCTGAGGGCAGGCCTGGGGGGTCCTCGGAGGGAGGGCACAGAGCTGTTTCATTCCATCTCGTGCTCTGCTTTAAATAAAGGACATAACCATTTCCCCCTGATTATAAATACATGTTCATATTATACAGTTTGGAAAATTAAGAAAAATAATGAACATTTGTTCATTGCCTCCAACCAAGAACACCATCTGAATGCACTGCCACCAGCGTGTCCTCCTCTGTCCTTCCCTCCCCACCCTGGGCTTCTTTCTCTGTCTCTGAGTCTGAATCGGACTCCACTTCTCTCTTTGAAACAAAATTGGAGTCTTTGTTTACTAATCTGCTTTTTCATTAAGCTAATGCTCAGTGTTCTGATGGTGAAGATGGGAAGAGACACAGTGTAGGACATGTCCAGAGTGTGCCCCCCACCATTTCCTAGAGGGTCTTGGGGCTCAAAGCAGAGGTGGTGCCCCTGCACACTCCACACATCACCCACCTTCAGGCCCCGAGCTGCCCCTGGAGCCACCAGTCAAGGGTGACTCTTGCCTCTCACTCTAAGAGACCTCCTTGGGCAGGGGTCTCCTCTTTAAGTCTGCAGAGAGGGAGAAACCCTGGGGGTGGGGAATATGTGTGTGTTGAGGAGGGTTGGAGGGGAGGACACCTCTCAGGAAGTTTCCACTCTGGCTGGCAGAGAGGAGAGGTATGTCACAGACCCGAATGAGATGATCAGAGTGATGGCAAAGCGGTGAGATGCTTTATTATCAAGGACACCGGGAGCGTGGACTCTGGGCCTGGTGTGGTCAGTGTGGGCTCGGGGACCAGGAAAGCTTCTCCGAGGGGGCTGGGGGAGCGGGGTGAGAACAGCAGAGGGGAGAGGAGGGACTTCCTGGTGGGCAGAGGAGCTAGCTGGGGCACCCGCTTGGAGGTGGGAGAGGTGTGTGTGTGTGTGTGTGTGTGTGTGGTGGGCCTGGGAGGCTATGAGGTAAGCTCAGGCTGGTGTGGAGGAGGCATCAGCAGGCTTGCTCCCCACACCTGTGGTGGGGGGGGTGCCGGGGCCGGCTGCTCCCCGGGTCCAGTCTTGGGCTAATTTTGAGCTACCCGCTCCGGTTTTAGTCTCTGGGACGCCGTGGAGGTGGGAACGTGCTCCCAGAACTGGAGCGGCAAATTATGCCCTAATCCCAAAGGGGAACATGTAATTTCGGAAGCCGGACCAGGCCTTTGGAGCACTATGTTTAGCTTTATTTTTTTCTCCCTCTTGCTCTGGTGAACTGCCGGTTTCCCTCTCACCTTTCTAAAAACGAACTGTATTAAAAATAACAATAAGGCTTCTGTGAGGTTCAGGATGAGAGCAGGAGGGGCAGAGCTGCTGCCTGGCTGGGCTGGTCTTGGGGCAGCTGGGGGCTTCACGCGGAGTTCATCTGGTCTGTTCCAGGGGTCGCACCACACCCTCCAACACGTGACCAGCCCCCCAGAACCCCCCAGCAGCCTGGCTGCGTGCCCACCAGCCATTTTGCCCCCCTGCCTGTGCTTCTGGCTCCGAACAGCCGTGAGGGCTAGTTTAGGGGAGGCTAGGGTCCCCCTCAGTGATGCTCCTCTCTCAGAGTAAGGATGATCTGTGAGTTCTCAGACTTCACCTACCACCCCACCAGGTCCCAGCAGGCTTCATCCTCCACGTGTTTCCCTGGGTTCTGCCTGACCCCCAGGTGAGTGTGTCTCCCAGCATCTTCCTCTGAGGAAGGGAGGACACTTGGCACTTGGCCTCCTGGGGAGTCTCCCAGAGTCCTCCCGCTCCAGCTCAAAGGAGGGGAGGGTCTCAGCTGGGAGCTCCGGGTCCCAGCTGGTCCCCTCAGCCCTGCAGCCACACCCCCTGCACCTGCCTCCCTGGACCGTCTGCTCTCCCTTGAACAGGCAGTGCTTGTAGTTTCCTCTAGCTCCACACTCGCTGTCTCCTCTGCCCAGAAGGCGTCTGCTGACCCCTTCCGCCCAGACCGGCACTCGTCCAGCCGGAGTCCCACCACCTTCTCTGGGACTGGTGCAGTGGCCTCTGAAAAAGTCACCCTTCCTCCAGTCCTGACCCTCCTCCCAAGCCCTCCTGGGTCCTGCAGCCCAGGGATTCATCCTATGAAGTGTAGCAGAAGATTGCAGGCAAGGTTCTGATGCCAAAAAAGAATGCAGCAGGTTTTCTGTAGTATAGGGGTGGCGTGTCTGTGAGACTCTTAAAGCCCCCCTGGTTTGGGGGAGGCCATAGGATGCCTTGGTTTTCGTCCTCAAGGACAGAAGACTCAGAAACCTGCACTGGCTTAGGAATGGTGCCCAGTTGTTAGAAGAAACCACCCGGGGTGGGGGAGCTTGGAGTGTGTCTGAGGTGGGGAAATCTGAAAGGCAAGGACGACATATGAGAGTGGCGTGGAGTCAGCGGTGCCAAGGGCAGCGAGAAAGCGGCAAGAGACGGGCCCTGGCTGAGCCCCGTCCGTGTGCCTGGTCCTAGGCGTGCACGGCCTTCTTCTCGTCCATACTCACTGTGGCGCTGGGACAACCCAGGGCTCTGCGCCCATTCTCCAGATGGGGATGCTGAGTCAGAGAGGTCAGGGGGCTTGCCCGAGATCACGTAGCTGCTAAAGCACTGGGGCCAGGATTTGGAGCCTCGCTTGTTCAACTCCAAAGCTCACGTCCCTCCCGCAACTTTTGCAGCCTCCCTGGAGAGAGAGCAGAGGGGGCCTGGCTGGAGAGCTCTGCTTCCTCAGGGCCGTCCAGTCTGCCCTGAAGTGGTTTCCTCTGAATCCGTTGCTAACCAGCGTGTTTAATTTGTAGCTTGCAGATGGTCTGTCGGGCTCGGCCCCCACTAACATGGCGTCTTCTCCATCCAGTCCTCATGTATGTATGGTTTACCTGTTTGTGGGCACCTTGATTTCCCTGGGGGGCTGAGGGGAGGGAACAGAGGAGGCGGGAGTGGGAAGGGAAGAACGGCATTTTCTGAGCCCTGGCAGAAAACAGCTACCTGCCATTTGCAGTGACGGAGGGATGGGGAGAAAGCTAAGTGAAGATTCTCAGAAATGGGCATCCGTGAATTATCTCTTGGTGCGTCCTGGGATTCACCTTCATCCTGGTTACCTGCACGAGGGCTGGCGGTTAGGTGGGGGTTGCATGGGCCAGCGGAGACGGGGAAGTTCAGGTCCTGACTGCCCGGACACGGGAAACAAGAAGCCTCTGAGGGCACAGGCAGAATGACTTTCTCTGCCCCTCCCAGAGGCGGGAAGGGCGTGGGACTGAGACACGAGGACTCCTAGCTGTCCCCAGCAGGCTCTGAGAGGCCTGCCAGGGCCCGCCGTCCACCCCTGCGGCGCCCAGAAGGGCTACTTCTGTCCTCCTGGGCTGACTTCCTTGGTGTTATCTTTATGGGTCCTGGGTCCTTCCAGGAAGATGAGTTTGGTGTCAAGCCTTCACCGTGCACCCATGAAGTCCCACGCTGAGGGGCCAAACGGAGCCTCAGGCCTGTAGCGGGACCTAAGAGATAGGACCTGCCTAAAGTTAAATTCCATTCACTTGCCAAGAGGAGGCATTGCTGCATTGGGCATCTTACGGCTTCCAAGAGGAGGCAATCTATATTTTAAATGTTTTCTGATTTATCCATTGTAGAAAATATAGAAAACACAAACAAATGTAAGGCAGAAAGTTAAAACCACCTGTGTTACTTGCTACCAGCTGGAGATAAGCACTGTTAAGATTTTGATGTGCCTACGTTTTTAGATCTCTTGTGCACATATCTCTTGTGCATACTTTTTTTTCTTTACAAAACTGGAATCATATTATACTTTAAAAAATCTGCATTTTCTTTTACTTAAAAATATATTGTGAATGTTTTTCCATATCTTTATATTCTTTAAAAAAATGGCCGCATGTCATTCCACCGTATGGACAGCCGGAAGTTTTAACTATCCTCCTATCGCTGGGCATTTAATTTCTTAATTTCCATTATTGTCTTATTTTGTGTCTCCTAGAGGAGTCATTTTTAGTTTATAGAGTCTAGCCCCTTTCTTGTTAAGTTTATTCCTGGGCATTTTATAGGCTTTGTTACTATCTATAAATGGAATATCTTCTTTTCTTATGACTTTGTCTGACTGATTATTGCTAGAATATAGAAAAACCATGTTTTTGTGTATTTACTTTGAAGCAGACTCTTCATTAAGGGCATTTTTTAGTTCTGACAGTTGCTCATTGATTCAGTTGAGTTTTCCAGGTAGAGAAGATCGTTTTCTTCAAACAATAATAAATATGTCACTTTCTTTCTAATAGTTACACCTCAGTCCTTTTTCCAGAATAACATTTGATAATGAAGATCTAGTGAGCAAGCTTATTTAGTTATTGATCCTGAGAGGGTCTTGGTGGGTAGGGGTTATAGCTCGGTGGTAGAGCATGTGTTTAGCAGGCATGAGGCTCTGGGTTCAATCTCCAGTACCTCCATTAAAAATTAAAAAAAAAAGCCTGTCATTTTTCCACTAATTTTGATGATTGATAGTTTCAGATAGATAGTCTTGATTTTGTCAGGTTGTGTTCTGTATTATTAGTTTATTAATAGCTTACAAATTAGGTATGGGAATTTAATGTTATCCAGTGCTATCTGGCATTTATCAGAATGATCATTTTGTTTTCCATTGCCCTGATAACATATGTGTAAGTGTCCTGCATTCCTGGGGTAAACCCAAATCAGTCAGTTGGTCGTGGGATTATAGTTTACTACAACTGATATCCTCTTAAGCTATCAATCAAGCTAGGTAGTTGGTCGGCTAATTGAAGAAGTTGGGTAGGTGGGGAGGTATAGCTCAATTGGTAGAGGGCTTGCTTAGCATGCAGAAGGTCCTGGGTTACAAAAATAAACAAACCTAATCCTCCATAAAGACAAACAAAGAATTCTAGAAAAATTGGTTAAATAGAGACTCATGAAAAGTCTATTATCCATACCATAAACGTTTTCTTTTTAACCATACCTCGTATCTTCATTGGACAATCATTTGACACGTGCCAAGGCCTCTTTGAATTTGGATCTGCTGTTTGAGTGGCATATTGTCTTTCTGTTATAAACCATATCCCAAATGTGTTATCTACAATTTCTCCTTCAAGCTGATGGAAGTTTGATGAGGTCTTCATGGAAGCTGCGGAATAATCTGAGTGTGGAGTTCTTGGAACGTTTACGATTCCTGTGCACCATTTTTTGGGTTACTTCACTCATATTGACTTTCATCACTAAAAAAACAACAGCATTAAATTCATTTTCATAGATAAAATGCCCCTTCATAAATATTTTTATAGTATTTACTTATTGATCTAATTACCATATTAGTACAAGTAGCATAAACAGATTTGGGAACAAATCATTAATTCTTGGTAAACATACAGCTCATCTGCTGGGAGCTGCAGTGGACAGATTAGATTTGCTGTGGGTTTTCATCTGGCTCTGGATTGTTAGCAGAGAGAAGGGATAGTGTTAGTTAATCCTGATTAAGGGGAAGTTTGTAAGGAGAACTTCTAGTATATATTATTGATTTAGATTTGTCATTACTTATTTAGGATTTTTGCAGCTCTGTTAATAAGTATTACCTTTAGGTTATCTTGGTTAGATTTTGATATCATGGTTATAATAGTTCCATAAAATATTTCTTGAGGTTTACTCTCATTTTCTGTGATCTTAAACAGTTTCTAATGGCATGAGAATGATTGTTTCTTAAAGGTTTGAACATGCATGAGAGCCATTCTTTATAAAATTTGAATTATGCAAGTTGCAAATTACATGATATAAACTTTTTAATAGTCTTACTTTAGGTATAAAATGTGTAATAATGTGAATCAAGCTAAACTTAAAAAAAGGATTAACAATCATGTGATTTAAAAGGTGGTGGCCAAATGAATTGTATTTATGGTTTAGCCGGTAAACAGGATACCCGTCATCTTTTCTTGAAGATAGTATTATATTATGTGATTCTGAATTATAGAAGGTCTTCAGGAATTTATATCTTACACAATCGTATAAGATGTATCTGCTCTGCTCTCATTTGTAAGACTGGGTCCAGCACCTTTTAAAAAAAAAATCTATTGTGATGGTTGTGACAGCCACCAACTTTTTTATTTTTTTAACTCCTTTATTATGGTATGACTCCTGTACAGTAAACTACACATATTTCAGGTATACAATTTGATGAATTTTGATAGACGTATACCCCAATGAAACCGCCACCACAATCAAGATAGCTAACATTTTCGTCACTCTCCAAGAGGTGCAAATTTCGAATTCCCAAATTGTCCCTTCCCACCATCTTTACTCCCTGGTAACCATAAATTTGTTCTCTATGTCTGTGAGTTGGTTTCTGTTTTATAGATAAGTTCACTTGTGTCCTTTTTTTCAGATTGTACATATGAGCAGTATCATATGGTATTTTTCTTTCTCTTTCTGACTTACTTCACTTAGAATGACAATCTCCAGGTCAATCCATGTTGCTGCAAATGGCATTATTTTATTCTTTTTTTATGGCTGAGTAGTTTTCCTGTGTGTGTGTGTGTGTGTGTGTGTGTGTGTGTGTCTATTTACCACATTTTCTTTATCTAGTCATCTGTTGATGGATATTTGGGTTGTTTCCATGTCTTGGCTGTTGTAAATAGTGCTGCTGTGAACATTGGGGTACATGTGTCCTTTTGAATTATATTTTCCTCCAGATATATGCCCATCAGCACCTTTTTTGGGAGGGAATTCTCTGATCACTTTCTACTTCTTTAGTCAATTTTGTGCCTTAGATGTCTTCAGAGATTGCTTATTACAGTTGTATGGATTGATACATATTACTACAATGAAAGAAAACACTTCTGTATCTGTTCTATTTTTATCCTCATTCCTAATTTTGTAATTTATGTTATTTCTCTGTTGTTTTTTTACTTTATTAGACTTAGTATATCACCTATTTTATGGTTGTTTTTCATCCAAAGAACCAGCTCTTCCAGTTTTTGATTCTTCTGTATATTCTGTATACTTTTAATTTCTTTTTCTTTTTCATTATTTCCTTTTCTTGTCTTACTGCACTGGCGAGGGCCTCCAGTTTAATAGTCTATGTAACTGATAACAGAGCGTATTCTCATCTGCCCTAATTTAAAATGGAATATTTTCAACTTTCTTTCATATGTCATGTTTCTTTGTGTTGCACTTGGGCTAATTTCTGAAGATGTATCTTCTAGTTCACTGAGTCTTAAGTTGTTTCTAATGGCTGTTTAACTCCGTCTATTGAGTTTCTAGTCCTATTACATTTTTATCTAGAAAAGTTTGGTTTTTTCCACATCTGCTTATTTTTTAAAAGTCTCTTGCTCCTTTGTTTTTAATGCCTTTTAATTTTTTGAAACAGTTTCTTTTTTCTTAAAGTCCAATTTTTGATAACTCTGCTTTCTATTGCCCGAACGGCTCTGACCTGCAGTTGGTGTTTCTGACAGACTCTTGCTCATGGTGCCTTGTTACTTCTGTGTTTCACCATTTTCGATTGTGAACTCATGTTTCTTGGAGCTTAATCTGAGAGTCCTTTGAGGCCTGGATGAAAGTCACATTCTTTCAGAGAGGACATGTGTTTACTTTTACCAGCTGCCTGGAAACACCACACACCCAGATTCACTTAAAACTAAATGTTTGGCATGGGCTTTTTGGGCCCCACAGTTAGTTTGCATTTTGGCTCCTTATTTCGCTGGATTTTTGTGTTTTCATTTGCCCCCGAGGACCTTCTTTACATTCCCATCAGCTCAGTCATGCATTTAAAAACGATTTAAAGGTATCTTATTTGTTCATTTAGGTGTTTTTTCTTGGAGGGTTTCTCT
The DNA here is from genome assembly GCF_048564905.1 of Vicugna pacos. Taxonomy (NCBI): domain Eukaryota; kingdom Metazoa; phylum Chordata; class Mammalia; order Artiodactyla; family Camelidae; genus Vicugna; species Vicugna pacos. The sequence continues at coordinate 8,059,717 of NC_133001.1, read as the reverse complement.
GGTCCTTCAGTGTGTCATTTTGCTAGAAATCAACGTCTCTGTTATCATTTTCAGCTTGACAGTCATGTTGTAGCTTCTATTCCTGCAGGACCACATGCTTGAACTTCTTGTGTGTCGGATGCTCTTGAGACATCCCATAAATCGGTCATTTGTCTTCTGTTCTTCACTCAACTCTTTAACAGAACACTTGTCTTAGTCCTCGTATTGTTTGCTTTCTTTTGAACCTTAATTTTTTCTTTCTATCCTCACAGAGGGAAGTCTTTGCTTATCAAGTACTGGGAGCTCAGATGGCTCTACCATTAGTGCACGGGCTTCCTTCTAATCTCAAATTCAGATGATAGGTAGTTTAAGGTTGCTATACTTTTACCTTGCCAGTTAGGAATCCAGCGGGATGGGAGAAGTAAGGAGGAAAACGGGATCAGAGGCTTTTCTACTGGGCTGAAGAGTTGGTTTTCTGCGTTTGTTGTGGCAGCCAGGTGGTAGCTGGCCAGGTCAGAGCCACAGTTCTTGCCTATGGATGGACCCCTATATAGGAGATTCTTAAATAAAGGAGAGCAAAGTCTTCCCCAGCAGGGAAACACCAGGCAGAGGTGTTACCTTAGGGAAGTATCTAGAGTCTTGGCTGGGTGGATCCTCAGCCTTGCGAGTTCAGGCACCTGATGGGTTAGGGCTAGATGCATATTATTCAAGTTTCTAAACCAAGGTTGCCAGTTAGTGAGTTTATAGCGAGAAATAGTTCTGCCTGGGGGATGTGACCTTGGATAGTGTTCCAGCCCATGGCCTCTCTATAGCCTCAGAAACCGGGAAACCAAGTTGTGCTTGGAGATGAGTGAAGAGTCAGAATGAGGAGAGACAGTTCTGTGATTTGAATTTGAGTGGCAGCTGTCCAAGATGGATTGATACATCCATCTCCAAAGGTAGGGACACCTTTAGTCCCCAAGTCTGGGACCCTCTCCCGATGATGCTGATATAAATGACTGTGAACAGTCAACTTTAACTTCTCTTCTCCTGTATTTCCAGGACTGATCAGTTCTTTTTCTTCACTGACATAGTCTTTTTCTAGATGTATTAGTACAATCTACCCACTTTTGGTTACGGCTCAGTGTAGAAGCCACCCTTCCCCTTTGAGGTGATTTTGCCTCTCCTTTCTCTGAACCCCTCTGCACTGATGTCATGGTCTAATCCTCCGAGAGCAGCCTTATTTCCCTTAATTCCAAGTTTTGCAGAGCTGGGGGTGGGGAACGCTTCATTGCAGCTCATGGGTACTGACAACAATTTATCCAAAGACTTTGAAGCAAAGGTTTTCTTAGCAAAGGAATCAATTACAGGGTGTGGCTCCCAAGCGAGGAAGCATTTCCAGAAGGCATCCAAGGCAGTTTGTCTCGGTGCGTGCAACGTGCTTGCACCTCTGAACTCGCGAGTTTGAGGGGGGAGTATTTTAGCTTTAATAACATTAGTGGTTTTTACCTGGACTTTTGTATATGTCGGATGCGCTAATTAGGGAGGTACTTACCTTCTCTTTAAAGTAGGTTTCCTAAGGACACGTATTTGGCACTATCGCTGTAGCGAGAATTACTGTATGTGCTTGACACTGTACTTCTTTAAAAATATCTCCTGTTCAGATGTGTTGCCAGCGCAGCCTGCTCTCCCCCCCACTCCCATTAGTTCTGATTAGGGAGGTTTGATGCCTGTCACTGTGTGTAATCTGGACCTTCCTTTGTGAGTCATTCGCTCTCTCATTTTCTCAGAGCAAATACAAATCGCCCATCAAATGACAAGTGAAGGCCCAGGGGAGGCAAGGGGAGGGAAATCAGAGCCGAAATCTGTTAGCTATTTGGAGTAATTGGTTATTTGCTGTGTTTGCTGGTTGGGAAGCTGAGCACATACTTTACGGTCTCTCCTGTTACGGGGGCTGGAGTCACCCGCCGATATTGGATCCTCGTTGCCGGAGCCCTTGGCTCCGGGCGCCTTTTCCCTGCTTGGCATTCCTGTGGTCACCTCGGGGGTGCACGCACTGCAGGGGGGACAGCCCAGGGTGAGACTTGTCTGGCGAACTCCAGGGCCTCATCAGGGAGGGAGAGGCCCCAGCCCCCTCCCGCCAGCCCTCCCTGCCTCCACCCCGTCTCTCCTCTTCCCAAGAGGTCTTTCCCCTGGTCCGTGAGGGACTTGTTTTCCTATCCAGAGAGAAAAGCTGCATCTCTCCCCAGAGGGAAATTCTCAGCTTTCCTTGGAAATCTCCAGGACAGGAAGTTCTCTCTGAGGTCAAATTTAATGCCTTCCTACCCCCGTTGGTCCTGTCACCATCCGTGTCCCCTCCTGCTCCCCAGCCTGGGTCAAAACAGTGCTTGGAACTTGGTCCAGTGTCCACTGCTGAGTACAAGTCCCCCTGAGGTTGCGCAGCGGAGCTCATTAGCCTACACAGTGACTTTAGCACCTCTCTGACAGTCGCTGAGGCATGGGAAGCCAGCCTGAATTAGCAGCAAGTTCAAAATACAGGATATTTGAAAAGTAATATGATTTGTGTATGCAAATGCACACAAGAACTAGAAAGTAGGTTGACTTTGGCACATAGTAGGCTCCCCCAAAATACTTTTAAAATTGAATTTAAGATACCTAAGATTAGTGTCTGTAGTTTGATGAATGCTTCGGCAGTCCTGGGAAGGCCTTCAAAAATAGTTTTTCTCTTAAGTAAATTGTTGGAACTCTTGTTAAGCAAAAACTGTCTACATAAGCAGAACGAAGGTAAGGCAGGCTTTTGCCCAGGCCCTACTGGAATCATCACAAATTCTGAATTAGTGATGTCTCATTGCTTTCTTCATCGGTGTGAAGACTCTGATGGAATCTTCTTTCATTCATGCTACTAGATAGATTCCATTCGCCTGGGCTCTCTGCATGGGTTATGTGGTCATGCTGTCCTCGGAGGACCAAGTCATGGGTCCACGGATATACCTTAGACTCCCGAGTTTGCAAAGAGATACCCCACAGGTCCTCTGCCTCACTTGGGTCCTCCATCTGGAACAGGCTAATAGGTTGTCAGGTCCTGACCTTTCTCCGCTCACCATCTGCTTGACTTTGCCAGATTTCAGGCACGCTTATTCCCTGGCACCTTGTGGAAGCAATTCAGCCTTTTGGTTAAAGGTCTTCCTTTCCCTCCTGCCTCTGCTGGTCCAGTTTGAAGTCAGAGGAAGCAGAGTAATGATTCCCTTCGACAGACATGGAGGCAGAACTGCAGGGAGTGTCAACAAGAGGTTGAGAGCCCAGCGTTCCACTGGTGGAAATAATTAAGTGATTTTTGTTATGAGTGTGTAGAGTTCTGCTGAATCAACGTGGTAGCTGGCTGTGGGCATGTGTCTGTGTGGTTTTGGGGGGCGTGAGAGATTTAGTATGCGTAGGGTGAGGTAGGTTCAAAATCAGGGTGTTGAGTGTCTGGGGGTTTGTCTGGTTTATGTGTAAGTGTGAGTACTTGTATGCTATGTCTTTGTGCTTGTGTTAATGTGTGCATGAGCAAACAGACTCAGTTTTTAAATCTCAGAACATCAATGAAAGAATTAGAGAATCATCATATCATGATTCCAGCTATGCAGATGCTAAGCTGGGGGGTAGCGGCACTGGGGGGTCACATTGATGATGCTGACAAAATTAGCAAGGGCATTTCTCATGGTAATCTTTATAGGTCACAGAATATCTTTGCAGACATCAACTTGAGGTCTACAATGATCCCAGTGTTGGGTTCTTCTATTGCTATCTTGATAATAATGATTTGAGCTAAGACAGAAATTACTTTTGACACGGTCTAGGATGTCTACCTCTGGGTTGACATTGGCAATGAAGTCCCGCTGGACTTCCTTTTCAGAGGTGGATGTAGAGTCCCATCAGGTGACCCCAGGGTTTAACATTGTAACCGTGGTGATAAATGAATTTGACCATGAACTTCTCTCCTTGATTCAAGCGATCATCCTGGGGAGAGAGCTCAAGTGATACCCCCGCCCCACCCCCAGCCCCCTAACTTTCTTCACTTCGCAGAAAGTCAGGCTTAGAATTATTATTGTCAGTTTTGCTGTCCATATTCATGAAATGTGTTAGGCCCACTGAACGAAAATGGGAGATTAAATGTTCTGAATGTGTCGTGCTGATTTGGGTCTTTGGTGGGATTAGTGTGCCCATTAGACTGGATCAAGCCTGGAGAAGCGTGTCTTTGTTATATGACTCTGGTTGCTCAGGAACTGAATGTTGGCTCTTAGCTGAAATCGGAGAGGCCGGCAGTCCGTGCCTTGATCAGACTTACTGCCTGGCTGGCTGAACCGTGAGGGACCTTGAACTTTGGGCCTGGGGATATAAAGTCCTAATGGTCAGACTAAAGCCTGAGATGAGACTTCAGCAATCAAGGTTTTCGCATTTGTTTCTCCTCCTTGCCGTGTTCCAAGACTCGATGCTTAGCTATTGCAAAATGAGGTCAAAGCACACTTGGAATTAGAGACCATTTCCCTTTTGGAGCTGTGGATTATGGGAGTCCATTAACATCAGAGGGCTGATTGGCTTTGGCACATCTGGGCTAAGACATGGGAGGACTGTCCCGTTTCTGTGGGGCTCATTCCTACGGATGTGCTAACTTATTCTTGGACTTCGTGAGGAAGGGAAGGCAGAAGTGGACATGAAATAACTCCGTCGAAGCCAGCTTGGTGAAGTAGCAGGAATGCTATTTTCAAGTCACATCCGTGGGTGTTGAAAATCTAACTTCATTTTTCTGTAATTCAACTGAATCTCTCTTTTGAGCTCACATTTTTCCTGATGGCAGAAAAACCCTGGTATTCTTCAACAGTTTAGATTTAAGCTTGAGTCCGTTTTGGGTTTTTCTTCCTTGTCCTCACCCCTGGGAGGCAGCTAAATTCTGGATTGGGCTTCTATAATGTCATGACCTCCACAGGGAGGGACCCCAGGTCACCAGTATGTGCAGCCTGGAGCGCGCTGGTTTCTGGGCACATAGACCAAACAGACAGTATCTCATTATCCCGGCCAGAAGACCCTTTCGGGTAACCTGGCTTGCTCTCTCTTGACTACCTTTCAAGCCCTTCTGGGGAGCATGGTACAACTCGACAGCTCTTTTATGACACCCTGGGGTCTACAGGAATTGAGGAGGACTCCCTCAGGCTCTGTCTCCCATGACTCCCACGCAGCCATCTTCTGTCAAGGGCCACACGCCCTAGTTCCTCTGACGACTTCTCGATGGCTGCTGTTTGCCAGATCCCCACAGTTACCCCGGGGTCTCTTCCATGGACACACTGGAGCTAACCGGGGAAGGGGAGGACGTGGGGGCGCCTTATCGCAGGTCATCGCAGGTCCCTAGTTCTTGCTTCCTCTCCCCGCTCCACTTTCGTCTCCTCTGAACATAGCGGGAAAACTGGGTAGAAGAAAACATCCTCTTAAACTTGTTATTTTTTTTAGTTCTTATTTTTTATTAAAGTATAGGCAGTTTACAATGTTAGTTTCAGGTGTACAGCAAAGTGATTCAGTTATACACATATACACATACGTATATATATATGAATTCAGTTTCTTTTCCATTACAGCTCATTGCAAGAAATTGAATGTAATTCCCTGTGCTCTACCCTAGGTCCTTGTTGTTTATCTGCTTTGTATATAGTAATGTGTATCTGTTAATCCCAAACTCTCAATCGATCCCTCCCCTACCTTTCCCCCCTGGTCACCACGGTTTGTTTTCTGTCTCCGTGAGTCCATTTCTGTTAATGGCACATTATCTGCCTTAGGAAATTTAAAAGCCCAGGATCCCCTCTCCCCGCCCCCTGCTGTTTAGGCATTCACACATCCATCAGATATTTAGTGAACTCCAAACATGTGCCAGGCAGTGTTCTAAGTCCTGGGGGTGTAGTGTGAAGAAAGATAAAGATCTCTGCCCTCATGGGACATAATAAATACCTAAATAAAATACATGGACTGTGTGATGGTGATTGTTGCTGAGGAGAAAAAGCAAGAAAGGGGGATGCGTGTTGTTGGGAGGGGGTCGTGATTTAAAATATGGTGAATAAGGAGGGTAAAACAGACCATATTTCGTCAAGACTCGAAGGGGGTGAAGAAGTGACCCATGGATCGATCTATAGGAGGAACAGAGTCCCTGCCAGGGGGACAGCGTGAGGGTGCTGGCCGTGTTCCAGCCAGCTGGATGGCTGCTGCCTACCAGATCCCCCAAGTTATGGAGGGTCTCTTCCATGGATACTGGAGCTAGCCCGGTGGGGGAAGGCCGTCACAGTGAGGAGGAAAGTGGAAAGCCATGAGATGAGGGAGGTGTGAGGGCCTGATCATGAGGGACTTTCGCTTGTTGCTGTTGTAAGGGCTTTGGCCTTATTCTGAGTCGGTCGGTGAATCATTGGCGGGATCGGCACAGGCAGGCAACGCGTTCCAACGTGTGTGGCTGTTGTGTTGAGAACAGGTCTCAGGGCAAGGGTGGAAGCAGGGAGGCCAGTTAGAAGATGGGTGAGATAATCCAGATGCTGGGGCCTGAGGTGGCAGTGACAGGGGACATGTGGTCGGGTTCTGAATGTGTGCTGAAGGCGGTGCCCACAGGATCTGCTCGTGGACGGAATGTGGGGCCTGAGGAAGAGGAGTCCAGAGGGACCACAAGGGTTTTGACACTTGGATGGAAGGAGTTGCACTTACTTATAAGGGAGCAGGCAGGTGAGGAGTGATGAGGAATTGACTTCTAGGGATGGCTCATTGGAGAAGCTGATTCGATGTCTTGTCGGAGATAGTAAGTAGTCAGCTGGAGTTCAGAGGAATCACACAGGCTGGGGAGAGTGCCACGTGGGGTTCATCGAGGTATACGCTGTTTAAAGATGTGAGCCCGGAGGGGCACCCTGAGGGAGTCAGAGTGGATGGAAGAAAGAAGCGGTCTGAGCGCAGAGCCCTGGGGCTCTCAGATGCTCAAAAAACAGGTGACCAGGAGGAATCAGCAAAGACTGAGAAGGCTGGCTGGTAGGATGGGAGGACCACTGCCGAGGAAGGGCTCTGTAAGGCAAGGGGAGATGTTTCAAAAACAGAGGCATGGCTGCTGGGGGAGGGTATAGCTCAAGTGATAGAAAGCATGCTTGGCATGCATGAGGTCCTGGGTTCAGTCCCCAGTACCTCCATTAAAATAAATAAACAGATAAGCTTAATTACCACCCCCCCAAAACAAAACAAATCAAAACCGAAAACAGAGGAGTGACTGCCTACATCAAACACTGCTACTGGTTGATTACTGAGGCTGTTGGTGACCTTGACAAGCATATTTCGGTGGAGCAGAGAGAATGGAAAGACAAGAATTAGTGGCAAGTGTAGATGCTTTTTTCTAGAAGCAATGATTTCTTGGGGAAAGCTGAGTGTGGTAAGATTTAGGTCCTGTTTGCTGGCCAAGTGCTAGTTCTTTAAAAAAAATATGTAACACTCATTTCCTTAGAATAAATACTTGCAAGCCTGCTTTTGTTCTTCCGTTAGAGGTTATAGCCTTGTATTTTATCATTTGTTCTTTTTTATTTTAATAGCTTTATTGAAATAATCCACGTAAATGCAAGCCCCTGTTTAAAATGTACAATTCAGTGACTTTTAGTATATTAACGTAGTTGTGCAGTCATCACCCATAATCAATGTTAGAATATTTCATTATTCCAAAAAGAAGTCCTGTCCCCCAAGGGCAGTTGTCAGCTTCCCACCACTAATTTACTTTTTTGTCTTCATGGGTTTGCTTATTCTGGACATTTCATCTAAATGGAACTGTGTAATGTGTGGTCTTCTGTGATTCACTTCTCTTATTTAGCATAATGTTTTCAAGATTCATTGATGTTGTAGCATGTTTGGGTTCAGTATTTTTTTTCTTTTTAAAAAATATTTTTATTGAAGTATCATCAGTTTACCACATTGTGTCAGTTTCTGGTGTACAGCACAATACTCCTGTCATATAGGAACATACGTATATCCATTTTCACATTTTTTTCCACCAGAATTTACTACAAGGTGCTCTACCACTTGAGCTATACCCTCCCCCTTCATTGCTTTTTATTATCAAATAATGCACCATTGTGTAGGTATGTCACATTTTCTTTATCAGTTGATGGACATTTGGATTGTTTCTGCTATGGATAATGCTGCTGGGAACATTTACGTAAAGGTTTTTGTGTGGACATAAATTTTAATTTCTCTTAGATACATAACAAGGAGTAGAATGGGTCATATGGTAACTCTCTGCTTAACATTTCGAGGAACCTTTTGAGACTGTCTTCCAAAGTGACTGCAACATTTTACTTTTCCACCTGCAGTATCGGAGCATTCCAATTTCTCCACATCTTCACCAACACTTGATATTACCTGACTTTTTAATTGTCACTATCCTAGTGTTCTCTCGTAATTTCGATTTGCATTTCCTTGATGGCTTATGATGCTGAGCATCTTTTCATATGCTTGTTGGCCATTTGTGTATCTTCTTTGGAGGAATGCCTGTTTTAATCCATTGCTCATTTTTATTGAGTTATTTGTCTTCTTCTTATTGAATTGTGTGAATTCTCTATGTACTCTGGTTACAAATCCCTTACTGGGCACACATTAACAAATATTTCCTCCTGTTCTGTGAATTATCTTTTTTATTTTCTTGGTGGTGTGTTTTGAAGCATCCTTCTATTGTTCTTTTTAAAAAAATCTTTACTTTTTAAAATTATGTAAGGAATACTGTGTAGTGAAAAATTAGAAAACTTTGAGTGATACACAAAAATAAAAGGAACAAACAAAACATTTATAATTTTATTATTCAGAGGTCATTGCTGTGAACAGTGGAGGTTTGGTTGTTTAATTATAATGAAATCTTATTTTAAAAAAACCTGAAGTCTTATTGTTCAATTTTTAACCTTTTGTAAATCTCATCAGTTGTGAATAACTTTTCATGTCAATAAATATATTTCTACACCATAGTTTTTTTAGTTATTAATACAGTTTTATTTTTTAACACCTTTATTGTGGTATGGTTCCTGTACAGTAAACTACATTTATTTCAGAAGTACAACTTGAGGAATTTTGATAGATGTATACACCAATGAAACCACTCCACAATCAAGAAAGCTAACATTTCCGTCACTCACCAAGAGGTGCAATTTTTGAATACTCAATTTATCTCTTCCCACCCCTTTCACCCCTGGTAACTATAAGTTTGTTCTCTATGTCTGTGAATCTGTTTCTGTTTTGTTGGCAAGTTCATTTGTGTCCTTTTTTTCAGATTCCACATATAAGCGATATCATATGGTATTTTTCTTTCTCTTTCTGGCTTACTTCACTTAGAATGATGATCTCCAGATCCATCCATAGTTGCTGCAAATGGCATTATTTTATTCTTTTTATGGCTGAGTAGTATTCCACTGTGTGTGTGTGTGTGTGTGTGTGTGTGTGTGTGTGTGTGTGTGTACACCACATCCTCTTTATCCAGTCATCTGTTGATGGACATTTGGGTTGTTTCCATGTCTTGACTATTGTAAACAGTGCTGCTGTGAACATTGGGGTGCATGTGTCTTTTTGAATTGTATTTTTCTCCAGAAATATGCCCAGGAGTGGGATTGCTGGATCATATTTATTTTTAGTTTTTTAAGGAACCTCCATACTGTCCTCCATGGTGGCTGTACCAGTTTACATTCCCACCAACTGTGTAGGAGGGTACACCATAATTTTTTAATGTTGCACAACATTTAATCATATGGATGTGTAATTTACCCAAACTAATTCCTTATTGTCGGATGCTTAAGTTGTTTCCAATTTTTCACTGTTCTAAATGTAATTAAATCTTTATGCACATCTATAAATACTTTCTTTGAATAGATTTCTAGAATGAGAGTGATGAGTCAAAGTGTATGGACATTTTTAAGGCTGTAGAAACATGCAGCCAGATTGCTTTCTGGAAAGAGTGTGGCCAGCCATGCTCCTGCTGGTGGTCTGTGAGACAGCCAGGTCCATCCACACGAAAGAAACAATACTATTGTCAGTGACAGCAGTAAACAGTTACATTGCACTTAACTGCTAAACAGTGTTCTAAGCACTTTAGATATATGACTTCTTTATTCCTCACAATAATCCTATCAAATTGGTACTAGTATTTTTCCATTTTACAGATAAGATCATTGAGGCACAGAGAAGTTATGTATTGCTCAAGGTCCCGCAGCTAGGAGTATGCCAGGAGACCCTGCCAATCTGGCTCCCAAGCCCTGGCTCTCAACACCTCTGATTTATTGCTTCTTTATATCCATATCACATGAAAATTATTGGCAGAGGCAGCCATATGTACAAACATCCAGAAGGAAGGAAGCCCGGTACTGTTAAGCACAATGCTGGCTGTTGCTTTAAGATGGTCTTTATAATGCTAGGAAAGGTTCCTTTTATTCTTAATTCATGAGAGTTTCATTTAGGAATAACTGAACAATTTAATCTCTCCTGCCCCCATTTTTGCCTGTTACAGATCAGGGGTTGGCACACTTTTTCTTAAATGTCCAGAAAGTAAATATTTTAGGTTTGGGGGACTCAGGTCTCTATCATAACTACTCAGCTCTGCTGTTGCATCTGAGAAGCAGCTACAGACAATATTTAAATTACAAAGCCACGTGGCTGGCCAAGGGGCCGGTGTTCACACATTTCTGTTACTGATGGCCACATGGGTTTTCTCTCCTTGCTCATCGATACGGAGCCACTTCTGCATCATAATCTGAAATAATCCAGCCTGACCTTGCTAGATCTACTGCTGCAACCTATTTGTTAGTAGTTTTTTTTTAGGATCTTTACATCTCTCTTTAGGAATGGGGTGGATTCGTGTGTGTGTCCTGGTCAGACTTCACAAAACTTCATCTTTTTTCTACGCTGTGGAATAAAGAGTGATTTATTCCCTGAAAGACTGGTAGAACTTGGCACCGAAGAAACCATCTTGGCCTGATGTCTTTTTTGGAGGTTGTTCTGTGAGATCTCTTCCACTTTTAGAAAGTAATCTCTTTGGATTTTCTATTACTTTTGCATTGAGTTTGGCCAGTTATATCTTTTTTTTTTTTTTTTTTTTTTTTTTTTAGAAAATTGCCTGCTTCATTTAGATTGTCCGAAGTTCTTCCACTGGTTTGGGTGTAGTAAATCTCTTAATCTTTCTATTTTCTCCATAATATCTTTTTATTTGAGCTTTCTTGTTCCTATTGATGTACCTGCTGTTTAACATTCGATTTGGTAAGTGTGTATTTTGTTGGTCTTTCAAAAGTTTGCTCTGGGGTTTAATTATCAGTTGTAAAAGTCTCCATCATTCTGCTCATCATTTTCAAATTTTGATCTTCCTATGTCAGATTGATTTTCATTCTTTTTGTATAAAAGCAAGAACATTTAAGACTGAATTTTCGTTTGGTTAGGGATTTGGCTGTCAAATTTTAGGACCTAGCTTTCTCATTCTTGGTATTTTCTAAGGACCTGTGATTTTAGTATTTTTTTCCTTTGACTCAGAAGAGTTTCCAGGGAATGTCTTTACATTTCCAAAAGGCTGGGATTTTTAATTCTAAGTTTCTCGTTAGTTCTAGTTTTATTATTGCATTAAGGTCAGAGAATGTGACTGATAATGGGCTTATTCCTCGGACTTTATTGAGATTTGCTTTGTGGTTTTTAATTTTTTCTAAGTGCTCCAGTGGTGCTGGAAAAGAAGGTAGATGTTCTGTTTTTGGATTACGTGATGTTTGTCTGTTTAAATGACACTGTTAATGGTATTACTCAGATTCTCTGTCTTCATATCCTTTTTTAAAAATTTACTTGGCTTTTCAAGATTGAGGGAAATATAATAAGTTTCCCACAACTAGTGTGTTCCTGTTATTTCTTTGTGCGAAACACACTAGTTGTTGCCTGGACTCAAGTCCTGAGTCATGAGCTCACATCTATAAGTATCTGAGCTGTGGAAGAATGTAAACACTTAGGAGCAATCAAACAGCTAACTAGAATTCCATTCTAACCAAACCAAATTTGCCCGGGTGTTTGTGTGTCTTTTGGGGGGTACATGTGTGTTTCAGCATATACATCCCAGTCTCAGCGTGTACATCCTTCTTGAGCATGACTGTGTAAATGTGTTCTTCTGTGTGTTGGTGACTGTGTGACTTTGATATGTGTGTCCGTTTATTCATCCCCGGCATCTTTGTCTTCAAATTGAACTTCAAACATCAGGGCTAGAGTCTGCCTTGCTGGCTTTTTCGAGAGTAGTTACAAGTCAGAGAGCTCTGTCAGCCTCTATCTTAACCCATCTGAACATCTTTTCCCCTTTCTCGCTGCAGAAGATCCTCCTGGTAAGTTGGGCGGGACACGGGTTCTCTGCAGACTCAGCCTCGCCCCGGCACCCGCTGTCTGGGCATCTCATTTTGGCCACACAGAGCTGTAAGGGCCACACTTCCGGGATGGATGGAGACTCAGAACCTCACTCTGCCCTCTCCCCATTGTACCTGTTGGGGTGCCCTTGGCCTGCCTCCAGCTTGTGCTCCCCTTTAAAAAGCTGGCACTTGAAGGACCAGACATTGGTTTAAAGGGAGCACCAGCATTTCCAGAAACTCATGCTAGGATTCAGTTCATTTTTTAGACTCAGAGCAGGCCCCTCGCTTACCACCTCACACAGAGGAGGAAAGCGAGTACCAGAATGAGCTCTCCCGACACCTTGCCCTTGGCTTTTTCCAATGAACCGGTGAGCTCTGCTGGTCCTGACAGCACGGACTGAGTGCGGGCGGCTGGTGGAGGCCCAGGAAAGAGTGACAACCCCATCTTTGGGAGCTTGCTGACTCCCTGGGAGACGGGCCCACACACCTGGGCAGGACACAGTTGAAGGAACATTCTAGACACAAGAGCCAAGAGGGCCTCCAGACACTCTTGTGTAGGAGGAGTTAAAAGGCGGGGAGACCAGTGTGGGCCCCAACAGGCCTGTCCAAGTGGAGGAAGGAAGGCGCAGACGGGGTGTTGTCACAGACTTCCTTCCTTCTCACCTCGTTTCCCCCATTTAGCATAGTGTCTTTTGAATAATGGGCACTTCACGTTTGTTGTATTTCAGAGGTTCTGCCTTGACATGACCTTGGTGGAGCTAAGTTCTGATTTTGGAAGCTTTCTTCTTTTTGCTGGAGTCAGGGCGGGTTGGGGAAAGGTCAGCATAACTCCTTGGGATCTGAGTTTTCCTGGGTGTACCACGTTTTTTAAACAAATAACACATTATTGACGTGTCCCCCGAAAGAGTTATCCTATGTCCCCTCTGATCTGAGGCTCAGCATGCCCCTGGAGTGCAGAGGGTCCTGTGATGATTATGCCCACTTCACAGAAAGGAAAAGAGAGGCCCCAAGAGCTTAACAGAGTCACACAGTGAAGGCGGGCACACAGGGCTAGAGACTCTGCCTCTCAAAACCAAGCAGGTGTGAAAACCTTTCTTCCAATCTGTGCAGTCGGCCCCTGGAGAGGTGGGGAGTTCCAGCTCTCTGCTCCCCTGAACCCAACCAACAGGGGGAGATTTGCAGTCCAGGCCAGCCCATCAGCCTTGCCTGGTGTTGGTCCGGAAGATCCTTGCTTGGCAAGTTCTGTTTCTGAAACCGTCTCTTTCTTTCTACCCACTCAGGAAGAGGAGTTCATTGATTGGTGGAGCAAATTCTTTGCCTCTATAGGGGAGAGGGAAAAGTGCGGGTCCTACCTGGAGAAGGACTTTGACACTCTGAAGGTGAGGCCTGTCTGAAATGTGCTCTCCAGTCTAGCAGTCCCTGGGCAGATCCACTGGGTAATATGAGATGCAACAGAAAGAGAATATATATAGGTAAAGACATATATTTATTTATTGGTGGAAAAAATATACGTAGGTGTGAAATGATATCTAGTATCTGTTTTAAAGTGCTCAAGGAAAGTAAGGATGAATTTAGATGATGTGGGTGGCCCTCTGATAGATTTTCAAAATACTAAAAATGATTGGAATTGCAAAATATTGAAAATTGCTAAAGCTTAGAGATGGGGACTGAGGGATTTGTTATACTGTTCTGTCACTTTGAAAGTTATTTGAACTTTTCTATAATAAAAATGTCCTACTAAAATAAGAGTCAATGAGAGCACGTACCCCTGATTCCCCCACCTCTGCAATTGGCATAGAAATTACCCAGCAAATATAAAAACATGGTACGCTCTGTTTCTGTGGGAAAAAAAAAACCCCAACACCCAAAAAACAACACAAAACCAGGGATGAGTCAGCCAAATTCTGGTATTTTGAGGAAATTCCACAAATACAGTTATCTTTTTTAAAAGTAGTCTACCAGAAGTGACTCAAAATTATTCCCCAGAGGGGTTGTGGAGTGTCCTGGAGAAGGTTACCAGGTAAAATTCAGGGTGCTCAGTTAGACTGAGTTTCAGATAGACAGTGAATAGTTTAGTATAAACGTACTTTAAACATTGCATGGGACATACTTATCTAACAATTACGTGTTATCTGAAATTCAAATTTAACTAGGTGTTCTGTGTTTTCACTTACTAAATCTGGCAGCCCTATTTAGAGAGAAAAGAGTGGCAAAGGCTGTCTGACACATGAGAAAAACCCAAAGAGCTCCCTAAAGGGGTCTGGATGAAGGGGGCTTGAGGCTAGTTGGAGGGGTGGGTGGCCTGAGTTTTCAGGTGATTCTGGCTGAAAGCCTTTGGTGGACACTCTGGAAGGTGATTTCACAAGGTGGCAAGGGTTGTCCTTGATAACATTGGAAGCTCCCATGTGATTGGACCTGGAGACCTGGAGGTGCAGAGATCAGGCCTCCTCAGGCAGCAAGTTCTTTGTTGACTTGATAGGTGGGGTGTGTGAGGCTGGGCGAAGAGACAGAACTATTTGTGTAGCAGGAAGAAGGTCCGACACATCATGTCTGGCATGTGGTCCTGAGGCCTTGCCAAAAAATGAGAAAAGCCAAGTAAGAATGAGGACTCCTGCCAGGGTGGCCCATGGCCCTGGCACCCTTGCTGCTTGCTCAGATGCCGGATGCTGAATTGGCACCCAGCCCACCAGCTTGACCTCTCTGAGGAGATCTCTGACAGTTTCCAAGTGAAAATGGGCTGTGCGAAAACAAAATGCATTCAACCTGTTTCTGGGGGAGAAGCAGACCTGGAAGGATCACTGGTCCTTTAAGGACTGGTAAATCAAAGAAAACCACCATGACAGACATGACTCTTTGAAAAACAGCCTGTAGCATTATAGAGAGGATGTAGTACACAATGGGTGGAGGTAAAAAACAAACAAAATCACCCCCCAAAACTCATACTTTGGAAATCACTATCATGGGGGGGAAAAGCTACTCACAGTCTCAATAGCAAAAGATAGAAAACAAAAGATACAGTAAGAAGGCATAGGAAAACAGAAATCATAGAAAAACAATAGAAAAAGAGTAAATATCAGTTTTCCTATTAAATAAAAATGGGTTACACTCTTTTACTAAGTGATACGGACTCAGACTACATCAAAAGTCAAAATCCATCATACTGTCTTTAAAAGACATGTCTAAGACAATACAACCTAGAATGGCTGAAAAAGTAAATATTTTGACAAACAAAATAAAGTGCTAACAAAAGAGAAACAGACAGAATCTAAAGAAAAAAACAAAGGAGACAAAATGGAGTGTTTTGTATAAATAAAAGATGTATATCTCAATGCAGAAAGTCCCAAGCATTAATGCATAGAATAATATGATTTAGAAATCCTTAAAGCAGAAATGGATAGGAATATATAAAATAATCTCTCACACAAATGAAAGCATGAGATAACAGAAATTAAAGCAGCAGTGGGTATTTTAATGCACCTCTCTCCTAGACAGATGAAACAGCAATCAATAAATAAGAAAATAAAAGATCTGAATCACAAGGTAAATGTTTTCTAAGCTACATCAAGAGTAGCTTTGAAATAGAGAACAAAAGAATGAAAGAATAGAGAGTACATTTTTCCAAATGCTCAGAGAACACTTACAAAATTTGATCATATGTTAGTTTAGTAATAACTTACCAAAAGCAGAAATCATACAAGACAGATTTAAATGCAATAAAATGAGAAATTAATAACAAAAGTTTAAACAAAAAGACCAACCACTTGGAAATTTGAAAAATATTTTATTGGGACTTCCAGTATGAACACGGCTGCATAAGTCAGCATTTTTCCCTTCTTCTCTTGGAAATCATTCAAACCCACAAACTTCATTTTCAGTAAAAGTTGGAAACAAATAAAACCCGCAGACTCCAAAATACATGTGAGGGCTGTCCAAAGGCAACTGAGATTGGGTGGAAGCTGCTCAACCGTAGACGAAGAGAAGATACATGAAAATGATGAAAGGTCATAGTGGAAGCAGATCTCAGAAAACCCCACAAGTCCTAAGAAAAGAACGTTGATAATTATTTATGACAGGTTACGGATTCCTGGGGACTTATTATCTAGTCTCTTTGCTTTTGTATGTGCTTGAAATTTTTTCATAAGAAATAGTTTAAAAATATAATTCCTGAAATTGATGTTTCACTGTAAAATAGATAAGTTACATCTTTTGTTCACAACAGTGGACATGGGAACTTTGGAGACAGGTTCAACCTGGTGATAAAAACCTCTTAGACCTGGTTTGGTTCAGAGAAATAGAGAAGGTGGAGCTACACAAGAATTACACAAATAAGTCATATTTGTAGGGAACAGCCTGCCTCTGTTGTGGGAACAAAGGAAATTAACTGATCCAAGTCCAATACATTTAGTGACAAGTACTAATAAAAGAGACAGCTCAGCATTAATTTTAAAAATACTATAAAAAAAGAAGAGAAAAATATAAAACAAAACTTAACCAAAGGAAGAGAATGTATACCCGCCAGAAAAATTTTACCAAGGAGTAGATGAGATGAAAGATTTTGCTGTTAACTTTTTAGAAATGGGGCAATCAGAGTGCAGGCAGAAATGAAGGAACTCAAGGGATGATGAGATGAGAAGAGGTGAAATATGAGCTAGCAGGATTCAGGAAAGAAGGAGAAGAAAACATGGAAGAAGCACAGGGCAGAATGGCTACTTTGGAAGACACAGTAAGGGGCATAGGGGACAGAACAAAATGGAAATAAAGAAAGAGGTAAAAAGAATAAAGAGAAAGTGTCACCTATAGCAGTCAGGGAAAGGAGATCCAACATTTGTGTAATTGGAGTCTCCCAGGAAGACAACCAAAACAATGAAATGAAACAATTAATAGTTTAATAAAATTTCACTGAAACAAAGGAATACCTGAGTGTGTATATATATTACAAGGGCTGCTGTGTGTCAGGAAAAATTGACCCAGACTGGTCAATCTTGAGACATCTCCTAGTGTAGTTATTGGACTTTAGAGACAAAGAAAGAATTCTTTGCATAGTCATACCTTCTTTTCCGACAAAAAATTAAGTAATTTAAAATAGGAAAGAAATCAAAGTGGCTTCACTTTCTCTACAACAACATTTAATAGCTAAAGACAATAAAGCACTATGTGTTAAGATCTTCAAAGAAAGGAAGGGTGAGCCAAGGATTTGACATGCAGCCAAGCTGCCCTTTAAGCATAAGGGCCACAGACACACTGGTCTGCACACCCGGGAGCAGGTAGGATGGCTCCCACAGGCCTGCCTTGAGGGGCTCCTAGGGGATGAACTAGAGCTGATCTAGGAGCTGTCTCAGCTTGGAGATAACTGGGAAAACCATAACAAAAGGATTGGTTGTGATCAGATTTTACCTTAGACCTAAAAGGGAAACACCTGGAAAGGTTAGGGTAACTGGACAGAATGTAAGTAGCGTATATATTGAAAATGTAGAAATGATAAAACCGATAAAAATTAGATAAAGGAGGAAAGAGGATGGGATACAGAGTAAGGATAGTGATAGCCATATTATAGGATAAATAAAATTGACAGATATTACTTAAAATTGGCAAATCAAATAATAGGCATATAAGCAAATTATAAACAAGTAGCACAAAGATAAATACTGAGATAATATTGTCTAAAACTAGGTGATGGAGAGGGAGAGGGAGGAAGATAAAATTTGATTATTTTATCATTGCTATAATGAGAAATCCTAAAGACATAATAATAGAACGTAAACTCAGGTCATCCTAGCTATCAGAAAACACACACACACACAGACACACACACACACACACACACACACGCTCACTTACACACCCACATACCACACAGAGAAAACAGACCATGCGGTCAAAGATTTAAAAAGCAAAACTCTGAAACTAGAAAATGTAATATAAATACATTCTATGACTGTATAAATATAATACAAATATAAAACCAGACCAAACATATTTGCCATATCAGTACATGTCATATCAATCACTTATTAATTGCAAAATTTAAATCAGGTCTTAAAGAAAAATCTAACTCTAAAATAGATTTATAAAGGTTGAAAATAAAAGATTGGGAAAATGAGTGTCGGGCAAATGGAAATGAAAAGAAAGCAGAAGTCACAATCTTAATATTACACGAGAGCATATGCAAGTCCCCCGATTGAATGAGACAGGGAAGGGCATTTTAGAATGCTAAATGGTGCAATGCCAAGATAGAACGGTCATATCTATGTGCCAAATAATATATCAATATTTACGAAACAGAAACTACAGGAGATAGCAGAAGAGAGAGAAATGTACTGGTAGGTAGGGGAAGATTTGAATTCACTTTTCTCGGTAAATGTCAGATCAAGGGGACAAGACTGTGAGGATACAGAAGACTGGGATAATTGTTAGCCTGATTGAACTACTCCTATGGCACGTTTATAAAAACTGACCATGTAACAGACCATGAAGAAAATTGTAATAAAATTCAAAAAGTGGCAATGCCACTGACAATGTTTTCTGATTATAATGCCATTAATGCCATAAAGTTAAAGTCAATGGCAAGGTCGAAAGACCCAAAAGCTTCTATGCGGAAAACCAAAAAGAAAAAGCAAAAAACTAAAAAACAAAAACGAAAAACAAAACAAACCCCAAAACAACCAACCAAACCTCTTTCTTGACAATTTTTGGTGCAAGAGAAAATATAAAATAAATGACAGACTACCTGGGAAGCAAGGATAAAACACTACATGTTAGAAGTTAACTGCAGTTAAAGCAGTATTACGAGAACGTTTATAGCCTTAAAAACTTACGTTAATTAAAACAAAAGAATGAAAACTACGCATTTAGCTCTTAGATCAAAAAATAAAATAAGAATAAAACTGAATTATGGAACTCCAAGAAGATGAAAATGAAAACATTATACACCCCAAAACAAATGGGGCGACACTCAGGCAGTCGTAAGCAGAGGCAATTTCAGAAGCAATGTATCTTCCTTATCAAGAAAGAGGGAGCAAAGTAAATAAAATTTCAACTGAAGAAGTTAGGAGGGAAAAAAAACCCTTAAAATAGTAGGCTGCATCTTCTAGACTTCTGTCTTGATCTTCAAATAAAAAGTCAGTTAACTTTTCATTCATTTGTTTGACTGTGATCTTCTCTTAAAAAAGAAGGCACCATGCATGGATGTGATGACTGTCAGGGATCTAGAATATTGGATTAATCAGAAAACCCTGTTTTCCAATGTTGCTGAGCAAATGTCTTCCCCTCTTATTCCTTTTTCCTGTTTTTTTCTTTCTTTCTTTTTCTCCCTTCATCTTCTTGATTTGCTTCCTTTTAAAAAAAATCTCTGCCTTTGTTCTTTCCTTCTCCATCCCTCTTCCTTCTTGGCCCCCTCTCCTGCCTCCACCTCTCCCACCTGCCCGCCTCTTGGCCTTTGTTCTCTGATTTCCTATGGCCTTTCCCCCTCATTTCCTTCTCTCTCCCTTCCTTCACTTGGACACTGTCATGTATCCTCTTTCTTTGCTGTCCCTCTTCTTTCTCTCTTTTGCTTGTCCCCTTTCTGTCGTCCCCGCATGCGGCAGGTCTATGACACACAACTGGAGAACGTGAAGGCCTTTGAGGGCCTGTCAGACTTTTGTAACACCTTCAAGCTCTACCGGGGCAAGACTCAGGAGGAGATGGAAGACCCTTCCGTCATTGGGGAATTTAAGGTAAGTCCCCGAGGACATGCCTCTAACCCAGCGGGGGCCCAAGACTGTGGAGTGGCAGCGGTGAGTGAAGGGGTGGGCGCGGAGTGCTGTAGCATTATTGACAACAACCCTAGTGCTGGCATGGCAGTGGGCTTCGTGCTCGCCGTGGTGCTGACTCTGGCAGGGGCGAGACATGGTCGCCGTGCTGATCGTGTTGGTGACGATGATGATGAGAATGAAAGTTGAACCCTCCTTCTTTTCAGGGCCTCTTCAAAATTTACCCCCTCCCGGAAGACCCAGCCATCCCCATGCCCCCGAGACAGTTCCACCAGCTGGCCGCCCAGGGGCCCCAGGAGTGCCTGGTCCGCATCTACATCATCAGAGCATTCGGCCTGCAGCCCAAGGACCCCAACGGGAAGGTACCGTTCCTAGAGCTCTTGTCTCCCCCAAAATAAACAGCAGGCTGGGGTTCGAATAGGCTGCAGAATTTGGATACAATCTTTGCCTCAGGGAATTCACAGGAAGTGGGGAAACCAGATAAACATGTATAAAACTGAGATGTGACTGCAGTGGAGTTCCAGGAGGTCAGAAAAGGCCAAAGTCAGTACAATATCTTGGAATAATGGGGAAGACTTCCTGGGAGGAACAGGATTCTTAAAGGTCGATGAGTTTTGATGGGCTGGGAGGGAGAAGAACACAGTATTTTAGGAGGGGTCTAAAACCTCAGCAAAGCTTTGGGAGCCGGCTGCTTAGCGTAGGTTTAGCACAAGGTGAAGGCGTAAGGACGAGTGACATTGAGGGTGCAGGTGGGGACTGGACTTTGTGGGGCTCCCAGTGGGGGGGTGGGGAGGGGAGACAGGGTCGGTGACTGGCCGAGCCATGCTGGAGTCTGAGGCGAAAGGAAGCATCAGTAATGCTATCCTGTCTTTATTTAAAATTTTGATATTTTGCTCATTATGGACTGTTGGGGTTGATTTTAAGTTTTAAAATATCGCATGCAAATGTTGTTCATCTTGATTACTGAGTTTTTGTGGCCCTCCCTTAAATTTTGTGCCTGCGCAAGTCCCTCACCGGCTTACTCTAGTCCTGCCTCTGAGTGAAGTGGGGAACTCGAGTCTGGAGCTCTGGGGAGCTGGAGGGGAGGGGAAGGGTAACGTTGGGAAGAGAGAGAAAGAGGAAAGAGGCGAGGTTGGGGGGGGCACTTGCGTTCAGAAGCACGAGGTCCTATCTTGTCCCCTTAGACAGGTGCGGGCCTAGCATGTGTCCCAGGTTGTGGGTAGAGGCCTGGTGTCCCACCCCTGGAGCCCTGCTTTTCCAGGTGAGAAGTCATGGCTGTCCTTGCCCTGCTGTGCTGTCACAGGGCGGAATGGAGTGGTCCCGGCCGGCACCACCGACGGCCTCTAAGACATGGCTGGGCTGAAAGAGTCTGACCATCTCTCTCCCTTTCCATCTGCTGAAGCAGAGGTCACAGACAGGAGCCCAGCCTGGCCTAGTCACATATGTAATGCAGACTGGCGTGTTTTGGAGGATATGGGCCTGGTCCCCGCCTGCCCTCTCCCAGTGGGGCAGTGGGCAGGGAGTGTGGAGGACTGAGGCACCCCGTTTTCACTGCTGAGTCTGGGGCTAGGAGCCCACACCAGGGCTGGTGTGCACCATGGGGCCGCTGGCCTGGCCGGTGGCAGCTTCCTGATGGTGGCCCACCTTGCCCCTTTGAGAGGCAGAGCAAGGAAGAAGCCTCAGAGACGTGTTGGGAAGGTGGTTTCACTGGAGTGTTTCTCCTCCTCCAGTGTGATCCTTACATCAAGATCTCCATTGGGAAGAAATCGGTGAGTGACCAGGATAACTACATCCCCTGTACGCTGGAGCCTGTGTTTGGAAAGTAAGTTGGGGCAGTTTGGATCTTGGGGTGGAGGTGCCAGTCTGGATAATCCACGGCCCAGTGGGAGGGAGGTGGCTGCCACTGGCAAGTGCCCATCTCCCAGAGCAAAGCTCTGTTCCCTGAATCTTGCACATCTGTGGGGTGTAGCCTCAGCTAGCTCTTCCTCAGGTGCTAAAGACCTGAGTCCTGCCAGAAGCTCCTAGATTAACAACTACCGCGAAGGTCAGAAATCCACATGGAAACTCAGAGCGTGCATTTGCTAATTATGCTCTCTTTTCTTAGATCAACTTTTCGTTTGGAATAGTTTTAGATTCACAGAAAAGTTACAGAGATAGCTTCTCCCACCATCAACATCTTACCTAACCACAGTACATTTATCAAAATTAAGAAATTGATATTGGTACATTACTGTTAACTAAACTCTAGACTGAATTAAGATTTTGCCAATTTTTCCATTAATGTCCTTTTACTGTTTCAGGATGCAATCCAGGATTCCCATTGCATTTAGGAATTATTCTCCTTTACTGTTGCACGTTCATTTGTGGCAGATAAGTCAAGGAGGGATGTGGACTCAAGACAGTAAAATGTGTCCTAAAATCTAAGAACAAGGGAAAGAAGCAGCAGAGACCATTGCATGGGAGTAGCTCCCAGGCATCCTGACTGGCTTGCTGCTTGTACGCGAGCTTATTTTGGGTCGGAGAGAGGAGAATCTTGAGGGAGGTTGGCAGCTATTTCTCCAGCACCTGTAGGAGAAGGCATGTACTGATATTGTCAAGCAGCACATCGGATTCACGAACTGCTGTCAGTTGAGTTAGTTGTGGTCCCTTGGCCTTGCAGTGAGGACCCACTCAGTCTGGGGAAATGCCGTTTTTAAAGGGGAAGAGGTCCTGGCCAACGATGAGCCGCCACCAAGCTGGAAGTGGGAGGGAGGGCTGCAGGGAAGATGGCATGAGGGAGAGCAGAATCCTGTTTGGAGAGCTGCAGTGGTCAGCATGGGGCCACAGGCGGACATGGCCTGGCAGGGCCCAGGGAAAGGTGGGGCAACAAATGGAGAAATGCCCCCCCCACTTCTCCGTTTCACCATCTCCTCCAAATCGTGGCCACCTGGTCTGCCTGGGGTGTCAAGCCTCCCTCAGTCCATAGCAGAAACTCTTTGTTTCTATAACCCATGTGTCGAACAGCACAACGCATGGGGTATAATTAAACCCAGCTTTGTTTTTGTCTGCCGGTGTCCCATAAACATTTATCCTGTGGGGGTTACCTTCCTCACTCCCTGAGTGGAAACTGCGGCAGGCCGGCAGCTTTCCTGCCCATGTTCAGACAGTCTACTCTGCCACAAAGCCACAGTCTCAAGCTGGTAACCAGAATGCGCGTCTGTGTGTCCTCAGGGGCCCGCGGGATGGCTGGGGGTCGGTTCCCTCTTGCAGTTGGGCTCACCTTGGGTACAGCGTGTACAAACTGTGGAGTGTGTGGAGGGGAGGAGAGGCTTTGCCAGTGTCCCCACCTCGGCCCCCCTGGCCACCCCCCTAGCCTGGTCCTGACCCGTGCAGGGCCAGAACTGGGATCCTAGAAGGCCCATCTCAAATGTTGGCTTTGCCCCGTCCGGGCCCCCTCCGTGTGACCCATGTTTGCTTTCTCGGGGGAGGGGGCTTTCCAGGGAGCCCCGGAGCCCTCTTAATGTAGCTCCTGGGAAGTGGCAGGTGTCCCTTCAGCTGGTGCCCCCCACCCCCCGCACCAGTTGGACTTCTGGTGGGCAGTGCCCCCTCCTCTGCAGGAAGCAGTGTGATTGGTGTCCCACCAGGATGGGAGCGTAGCTCCTCCCAAACAACCCCCCCCAAATCCCACATTCTGCCACAGGCTGCTCGCACCTCCCCGACTATGAGTCAGGTGCCAGGCTTGTGTCTCCCGCCTGCAGAGAACTCATTACTCATTTCAGGGGAGAAGGGATAACACCTCCACACTTGACCTCCACAGAGGTGGGGGGGGGAGTCTCGGAGCACAGCAGGAACTCTCTCCAAAGAAATCTCACAAATCCTCTTTCCACCCAACTCTGGAAGTTGGGGTGAGGCCCCAAGAGTCCCGAAAGTGGATCCCAGGCCATCCCCTTGGTAAATTCCAGAGCTCTGGCACCTGTCTGGAGTTTCACATCTCTTGTCTTCAGGTGTCCTGGTGGAAACCTCACTTTTAACCTTCTGCCCATTCATTGGTTCATTCTGCGGTCCATCAGACAGGCCCCTGCTCTATGCCCAGCTCAGATTATTTGGCAAAGCCAGACACACACACACACACCAGCCCAGCTCCCGGAGTGGGCGGTGTGCTGTGAGATCTGTAGGAGACCCGAGGAGAGTGGGCTGCAGGCCACTCTGAGAGGGGAGGAGGAGGCCAGGGACGGCTTGCAGCCTTGCCACCCACTGGAGTTCCCGCTGTGTCTGGTGATCTCCGGGAGCTGGCGCCATCATGACGAGGGCCCGTCCCCACCCCGCAGGATGTTCGAGCTGACCTGCACTCTGCCTCTGGAGAAGGACCTGAAGGTCACTCTGTATGACTACGACCTCCTCTCCAAGGACGAGAAGATCGGGGAGACAGTCATCGATCTGGAGAACAGGCTGCTGTCCAAGTTTGGGGCTCGCTGTGGACTCCCACAGACCTACTGCGTGTAGGTGCATGGGCGCCAGCTGCTCTCTGACAGCGGCCCCAGGCCTGAGCCCCCAGCTCAGGCCCGTGTGCCGGCCTGGGCCAAGGGCTTCTCAGACATTCGCTTGCTCAGCCAGTCGGGATTTTGTCCCCACTCCATAGATAAGGAAACTGAGGCCCAGGCTTGTAAGTTTTGGAATTAGGGTTTGAACCTGCCTGTCTGACTCTAAGGACATGGCTCTTTCTCACGTTGTTATAATCCAGTTCTCCTTAAGGGGCCTGGAGCGGGAAGGGAGAAGGGACACAGCCACATGCCCCGCTGGGCCCTAAGGTGTCCACGTGTGGACAGCTCCCGCCCACTTTCTGCCCACGGGGGTCTTGTTTGGGGCTGATTCCCTGGGAAACATTTACGCTGCAATTCCGTGCGTATGTAAGGAAGTCCTTCTGTCTCGGAGCCTCAGTTTCTCCATGTGTAAAATGGGCTCCCTAGTCATGATGAGCAGTCACACAGGGTGCCTGCGGTGAAAGTGAAGGTGGGGCGGTGCCGTGAGGGTGGGTACATGGGTCACTGCACGCCCCTCCCCCTCGTTGGTGTCCCAGAACGTCTCATCTTTGTCTTGTGTTTGGGCCTCAGCTCTGGACCCAACCAGTGGAGGGATCAGCTCCGCCCCTCCCAGCTCCTCCACCTGTTCTGCCAGCAGCACCGAGTCAAGGCCCCCGTGTACCGGACAGACCGCGTGGTGTTTCAGGATAAAGAATACACCATTGAAGAGATAGGTGAGCTGTGTCTCTACCGCCTCCTCTCCTGTTGGCCCTCCCCTGCAGTAAAGGGGCCTGCCGGACGGGGCCTGCCGGACATGACCTGCCGGACATGACCGCCGGACACAACCCGCACCAGCGCGCTGTGGTCTCGGGTCCCTCCAGGGCAGCACAGACGGGCTAAACTTGCACTTGGTATTCTTGGCACCAGTACTTACCTGGGACATCGTTGTGAAAATGAGAGGTCAAGGTAGGGCCGGGGGCAGGGTGGTTCAAGGTCAGAGCTCAGTCCAAGGCCAGATTGGGGCCCATCCGAGGGCAAGATGAGGGGTGAGTCTGAAGCCAAGGTCGGGGTCATGGTTAGGACTGGTCTGCTTCTGGCTTTGGGTGATCAGACTGGTCAGAGTTCGGGTACAGCCCACCACTGAGGCAGTTTTCTCCTTGCATCGCACTAGCCTGCCAGCTGGACCTCAGTGGTACCTTCCGAGCCCCGAGTCACAGCTCCTGCACCTGATACATCCAAAAGGTGGCAGGAAGCCCTGCTGCCCCCCTCTTGCCCCTGGGTCTGCTCAGTGCTCACGTGGCGGGTCCTGCCATGTGCTCCCCGCATGTCTGAGATGCCCGCAGGCCCGCATTGCCCACCCAGAGCAGCTCAGACTCCTCAGAGGTGTTTACAGGTCCAGCTGGCCCCTCACCTCCTGCTGGGTTCAGAGATGTTTGATGTCAGACCTGGTGCTGAGGTTATAAAAGGCGAATGAGGCTTTGGCTCCCCCATCCCAGATCCCCCTCCTTCTGTTTGTCTGACTCTCCGAGGTCATGGCTGAGCCAGGCTCCTCTCCGTTAGGCCCTCACTCCGCCCTGTACTCTCTTCCTGCAGAACATGGTCTGTTTTAGGGGTGGTCTCATTTCCTTCTGCTAGCCTGTGAGCAGCTTAAGCACTGGGACCAGGGCTCATGGTCATAAATTCATAGGACAGGAAAGCCAGAAAGCGAGGTTGATGGGGCCTGACATCTGCCTGTCAGATGAGGCCGTTTAGGTTAAGAGTGGTTAACAACCTGCCCAAAGTCACCCAGCCAGTTAGGAACAGAAAGAACCAGTTTCCTGGCCCGGTGGTCCTTCTCGGATGCTATGCTGCTTCCTACGTGGCATCTATTAAAATGGGCAGGGCAGGTTTGCTGGATGAATGTGTGTGTGTGTGTGTGTGTGTGTGCTGGTGAACATGGCACACCTGACCCTCCTACCCCTAGTCCAGGTCTCTGTCATGGGGGGTCCAAGTTCATGGTGCTGGTTGGTCGGCCAGGCTTATCAGGGCCAGAACCACCCCTGTGTCCTCACCCCACCCACAGCACCAGCCTATGACCCACCCCTTGGCCAGGTGTACTGGGAAGCACGAGGGGGCTGGGAGGGGTGTTCACATCCAATTATGTGCCTTTCCTAATGAGCGTGTGATCTCAGCTGCCCTGCTGCTGGTCTGCGGGACTGCTCCACGCTTCATCTCTGTCATCTGTG
Organism: Vicugna pacos; assembly: GCF_048564905.1. Classification (NCBI taxonomy): domain Eukaryota; kingdom Metazoa; phylum Chordata; class Mammalia; order Artiodactyla; family Camelidae; genus Vicugna; species Vicugna pacos. Next base: position 8,032,907 of record NC_133001.1, on the reverse strand, counting down.
GAACGAGGGTAATGAGAGCACTTATCTTCTTGGGTTACTCTGTGGATCAAACCTGTTAACATCTCTGAAGAACAAGGCCTGGCTCCTGCTTTATAAGTGTTCACTGTTACTGCCGTCATTTCAGCCTCTGCTCCTAATGCAAGAGATTGCATGATCCAGAGGAGTACTGGGAACGTTTAGATGCCTGATCTGGGAGAAGAGCTTGCCGAGGCTCAGAGCTGAGAGCAGTCAGGAAGGGCTTCCTGGAAGGGGTGGGCTTTGGCGAGTTGGGGAAAATTTGTGTTGGTGGGAAAAAAGGAAGAAGAGCTTGCGGAAGAGGCGTGGTAGAGATGATGGCGATGGGGAATCTGAATTTTAAGCCCGGAACCTGTGGACAACAAGGATTCCCCTACAGACAGTGAGGGCCTGACGGCCAGAAGCAGTGTGTCTGAGCTGGGGTGAGGCTGCGGAGTTAACAGCTTCCCCAGGCACCCAGGCAGCCCTGCCATCTCTTGCTCACTCAGCTCTGGCAACTTTTTTGTCTCCTGTTTCCGTGGCAGACGCTGGCAGGGCCCCGAACCCACACCTGGGCCCAGTGGAGGAGCGTCTGGCCTTGCACGTCCTCCAGCAGCAGGGCCTGGTCCCTGAGCACGTGGAGTCCCGGCCCCTCTATAGCCCCCTGCAGCCGGACATTGAGCAGGTAGGACCTCCATCCTCGGGCCCCAGAGCCCCTGACTCTAGGGACAGCGTGGATATCCCAGAGGCACTGATGGGGACCTCAATTTGGCTACTCCCTCCTTGCGCTGTTTCTCCACAGTGTGAGTGGTCACCACTGGTGGCCTGAGAGGGGACCTCTTGAGCCTGGACTCCCCTGGCCTCCCCTGGCCTCCCTGCAGCCCTCAGGGCCTGGGGGTTGGGCCTGAGCCTCCTCCATCTCCGTGTAGGCCAGACCTCTGCCGCCCACGAGGGCAGCTCTTTCAGCCAGGCCCCAGGTGTCCTCCTCTGTCACCGGCCCTGTGCTGGCTGCAGTGGGGAGCTCAGGCAGGGTGACTCGCCTGGATGACAGAGCAGCAGAGCAGTCCTCAGGAGGGCCGGGGACACACCCAGTCAGAGGGAGGGTGAGCCGAGGGACCTCGGGCCCAGGGCTGAGACGGGCGGCTTCCCGGAGCAGGTGAGCTCAGTGCTGGGGTTTGGAGCAGGAGGAGGAGAGAAAAGGCTACAGGCAGAGACCGGCTGAGGCAGCCATGAAGGTGCCTTTGTGGCCACCCAGAGAGCATCCTCGCTGCTGTCGCGAACCGAGCGCTCCTCCGCTTGGCGGTGTGGCCACCAGCTCCCCAGGGTGGCACCACAGGTGCTGAGACATCAGCCCTTCCATGCTCTAGCTGTTTGAACCTGAAGAAGTTACGTCAGCCCCCGCTCTTTCCTTTGTTAAGTTGGGGCAGCGATGACAGCTGACCTGCAGAGAGGGAGAGAGGTGAGGGCTGGCAGGCAGTGTGGTTTCCTGTCGTGGAAAACCTCTGAGCCTCCTATGACTAAACCGTGCTGTCTGACCCTCCATGACTGTGGGCACCATTCCCTCGGCCGGGGCGCCCCCCTCCCCTTTTCCACCTGGCGCACTGAGACTCAGCCCACGTCACCACGCCAGGAAGCTGCCCTGACCCCTGACCTCCAGGCACTGCCCAAGTCATCGGCCGGTGGGGCGGTGGGCTCTGCCTGTGCTTGGCCCTGTAGTCCCGTTGAGGCACCTCCCCGACAGGTGGTTGGCCTCTGCGTGGCAGGGCCATTTCTCTGTCCTGTGCGCTGACCATCTGGCATGGAGCAGGTGGTTGGGGGATGTTGGCTGCATGAAGAGGGTGGTGAGAGAGCCGGGTTGTGTCTCCCCAGGGGAAGCTGCAGATGTGGGTCGACCTGTTTCCTAAGGCCCTGGGGCGGCCGGGACCTCCCTTCAACATCACCCCACGGAGAGCCAAAAGGTGACGTCCCCCAGCCCGGGCTCAGAGCTGAGCAGGGTGGCGGGTGGGACCAGGAGGTGGCTTTTGGGACGGGCTTTGGGTGGCTCAGACCTCACCGTTGTGTGGGCCTGGCCGGCTGTCCAGCCAGGCAAGCTTCAGACTCTTGGCTGAGCTGACTTCTTGGCCTCTCAGTCCGCGTGATTCTGAGTCACCTTCTCTGCAGGTTTTTCCTGCGCTGTATTATCTGGAACACCAAGGATGTGCTCCTGGACGACCTCAGCATCACCGGGGAGAAGATGAGCGACATTTATGTGAAAGGGTAGGGAGTCACCCTCCACCCCCCAGGTCCCAGCTCCACGGCGTCACCCCTGCGCCCCCTGGGATGGTGCTCCGGTTGGGAAACGGGGAGCCCTGTCGTTGGGAAGGGGAGAACAAGAAACGGAGGGGTCTTATGGGAGTGGCTCCCACCTTTAGGGAGTTGTTCCCTCACCAGAGTTCTTCTGCATTAATTTTTGAGTTGAACTTACAAAGCTTGAAGATGTCCCTCGAGGGAGAAGCTAGAAGATTTTAACATTTATGGCACAATTTGGTACATCATGATTTCTTGGGGATTATTTTTTCTTAATCGTTAACTAAGTTCATTGACTTTAACCCTTTGTTTGCTTACGTTGAGGATGCACCTTGGGGTGGAAACCTTAATTCACAATATTCTCTAAAATGTGTGTGTCTAGTTGGATGGTTGGCTTTGAAGAACACAAGCAAAAGACAGACGTGCATTACCGGTCCCTGGGAGGTGAAGGCAACTTTAACTGGAGGTTCATTTTCCCTTTTGACTACCTGCCAGCCGAGCAAGTCTGCATCATCTCCAAGAAGGTGAGTGTCATTCCTGTCCCCAGTGGTGCTAGTTCCAGTGCTGTCCAATGTCAGCGGGATCACACCACCAGTTAACAGCCCTGCCCTTGTCAGACTCTCGCTGCTGCCCCACCACTGTTGCAATCTCCACGGCCATCACTGCGTGACAGGCACCACCATTGGACAGTGTCACCACCACCACCATTGTCCCATCACTGGTGCCACTACTGTAGCTTCCGCCACTGCTCCCATGACTGCTAAAGCCACCACCCCATGTCGCCATCCCCTCTTCTCCTTCCGCTTCTGCCACCATTGCCATGCTTAGCATTGTCGCCATCCCACAACCACCCCCACACCAGTGCCCCAACCATGATATGTAGTTAAGTCCAGATCCTAACAAACCACACAGCAGGAAGGGCCGTGGGGGTCCAAGTGGGGAGAACATTGGTAGGGAAACCCTGCACGGTCATCAGAGGGCAGTGGGGCAGGCCCCATAGGGACAGCGGCCCTAGAGGGCTGGGCTGGCCTGCGGATTGGGCCCTCTTTGGATTCGGTGCTGCTTCGCCAAGTCCCCGCGGCTACTTTCTCTCTCACATTTCTGTGCCTGGGGCCTGTGGCCACTGTCCAGGCTGTGTAGTCACTGGGAGTGGCTCTGCCCTTCCAGGCCCGTCTCTTTCTCAGATTCAGAGACCTCAGCTCTTTGTGGGGCAGCATCTCCGAGTCTGGGTCTCATCTGGGCCATGAACTCTTTTCTCCTGAGATAGGAGGGTCCCGAGGTGGGTGGTGGCCCCAAACGTGCCCCTGGGGAGCAGCGCCCAGGGCAGGTGGGAGGGGGCTGCGGGCGGTCAGCTGCCTGGAGGTGGAGGGCCCCTCTGTTGCTGCTGCCTGCCTAGAATCCCTTCCACTTGCGGGGCGCTCTCCTGCTCCGCAGGGAGAGTGCCTCTCTGGTGCTTACGTCCTGCTGGTCTGATTTCCTTCCAGAGGTGGTGCAAGGCTTCAAGCCTCAAAGCTTCTATGACTCTTCTCTCCGTCCTGATTGCATGGCTTAAAGAAGGGAAATGCATGGTGTAGTTCAGCTGCCTCGGGCCTCTTAACTCTCTTCATGACATCTTTTCCATGTGACACCTTTCCCAAGCAGCATCATCTGCCCTGTAGAGAAACCAGAATGTTCCACTGAACATTCTGAAGCCATCAAACAAAAGAAAATGTGGGTTAAGCAAGGTTAATGCGTTCTTCCATCCAGGGATCGCTGCACAGCGCCTGCCGGAAAGCAGAGTTTAGCCACAACCCCGGATGCTATGCAGTCAAGGAAAGCCTAGCCTGTTTGTGGGTTTAATTTTGTTTGTTCTGCTCAGTGTGTTTGTGTATCACAAGATGTTTCCATACAAAGCAAACGCTGCATGTGCCGGGGAGAGCTCCAGGTCAAACAGCACCTGTCCTTGCTGAGGACAGAGGGAATGGGGAGGGGTGGCTGGGACCACCTCCCGTGCTCACCAAGCCCCACAAGAGGCGAGGTGTGGATGGGGAATGGCAGCTGAGAGATGCCAAATTGGCCTGCACACATGGGAGGCGGGGCCGCCTCTTCATTGTCACAGGTGGAGATGTGGGCAAGGAGTTCCAGGAAGCAGAGGCTTCTGTTTTTCCTACAAAGTAGGGAGAGAGAATCTCCTGGCACTGTGGCAGGTGACTTAGACAAATGAGAAAGGCTGGAAGTAGCTATTATGCGGAGTGAGGGAGAAAAAGGGGGCAAGCGAGGACCTGAGAGCTAACAGGTGGTACCCGGCAGTTCTGAGGGCCCCACTGGGGTCACTGATGAAGAATTTGAGGTGGCACCATTCTGGCCACCATGGGTTTCATCTCTGCACTATAGACACCAGCAAGGAAGGAGAGGGTTGGGCTGACCCACGGTGGAGTTCCAGAGGAAGAGAGGGGCTGAGGGAAGGGACCAGTTGGCCTAATGGCCCCAAGGCCTGGGCTAGCCTTGGGAGAACGAGAAGACCATGGGAGATGCTGGGTTGGGAGGACAAAGGAGTCCAGGAGAGGCACATGGGGAGCTGGGAGGGCTGAGGGAAAGGGAATTCCACCCGCGTGGCTCCGGGAGAATGGCTGGAGGGAGGGGTGGCAGAGGTCAGGAGAGGAGGTTGAGAAACAGTCAGGGGGTCCTGAAGTCAACCAGGAAAGTGAGGGAGGGACTAGCTGGACAGGAGACAGAGCCAGCAGGCCCCTCTGGGAGAAAGGACTCTGGGAGACAAGGGGTGATGTACCCCCCCGGGGGAGGCACCAATTGAAGGTCTGAGTCAGGGGTGGTGAGTGCTGGGCACCGCACAGCCTCTGGGCGCCCCAGTCCTGCCGCAGAGCCAGCCCTCTGCCGAGGGGTTCAGGGCCTCTGGCAGGCAGGCCCTCCAGGGACCCCATTAACCAGACGAGACTGTCGTAAAGTACAAGGTCTCCTTTCATCCGGCTGCTTTGAACCACCGCTGGTCGCCCCGGCCGGCTCCCCACCTGGAGCCCAGCACACCCACCGGGGCCTGCCTGCGCGTCAGGCACCCACCCTGCAAATAAACAGCTAGTAAAAGGGCCCAGACCGGGAGCATAATGAGTGCCTGGGACCTGGGGGGCCATTCCCCAGGCTGGAGCCCCAGCCCAGCTGCTCCCACCAGGGGCCGTTTGAACCTCTGGCTCATTACTGAGCCCATAAACCAGGCCGGCCAGAGGCATGGAGGATGCTGGCGGCCTGTGCAGGCGGGTCTGCGGAGCTGGCCATAAAAGGCCCGCCAGAGGAGGGAGGCACCTGCAAGAGAGCAGGGGCCTGGAAAAAGGGGAGGCACCAGATGGGGGCTGGGAGTCAGGGGCCAGGGGCCAGGTGGGAACCTGAGCCCCTTCACCAACAGGGGCCGCAGTCCAGGCTGCAGCCGGCGACTTTGCAAGGTGATCATTCCCAGGGGCCGCTGGCCACAGTCTTCAGTGTGGGAGCTCTGTGGGGTCCGCGTGATCTGGAGTGGTCACAAGCGGGGCAGCAACGCTGTGTGCACAGGGGCCCCGGGGCCAGACAGGCCCTACGTGGTGAGCAGTGCTCCCCGACCTGCCATGGAGGCTCTCCCCCTGATGCTGGATCTAGGCCCCTGCTGGGACCTGGCGCTCAGGACTGGCCACCCACCATCTGTAGGGTGGTCAGAGTGTTTCCTCCCCTGGCCACCCACTCAGAGAAAGCTGCAGTGAATGGACAGAGACAGGTGCGGCAAGGCCCCAGGGACGGCCCTTTGGGTTGTGTGTGGCTGGACCCAGGGGTGATCCAGGCCCCAGCAAGCCCACTCCCCACCCATCAGCAGCTCCACGAGGCCTCTGTGGAAAGAAGCCCGAGATGATGCTGTTCCAGGCTGGCTGGTCTGGAGTGGGGAGAGGGGAGCACGAGGGGTGGGGAACTTTCCAGCGCCGGGGGCTTTTGATTTGCTCTGGGGCAAGCTCTTGGAGGTGAATGTGGGGTGGCGACTCACAGCAGGCCCCCAGATTCCTAGCCAGCCCACCCTGTCCCAAGATCACATGGGCAGAGCAGGATTAACTGGTGAGAGTAGGACTCTGGAACCTGACTGCCTGGGTTGGAATCTAGCGTGCCACTTCCCAGCTGTGTGACTTGGATAAATTACTCGCTCTGGGTTCCTCAGCTGCAAGGATAGTATCTCCCTCATAGGCTGTTGGAAGGATAAATGATTTCATAGTGGAAAAGGCCTAGTGTGTTAGATGTGTAATATTAATGTTGTTTTTATTAGCTGTCAGACCTTGGGCAAATTCTTATCTTCTCCAAGCCTTTGTTTCATCATCTGTAAAATGGGAATGAGAACCTTGACTCACAGGATTTCGAGGATTAAAGGAGCCACCTGATGTGCAGTAAGCCTGCATGGTACCCTCCTGGGCCCTTGTCTGTCCTGGGGTCTCAGCAGTCTTCCTGCCAGTGCCTGGCTCTGGCAAGTCCCTAAGGGATGTCCCATTCTGCTACCTCCTCCAGGCAGCCTTCCAGGCTGGAAGGGACCACTGCCTCTCTCTAATCCTGCTTCCCTGCTTCCTCCTCTGAGCCAGGATGCTTTCTGGAGGCTGGACAAGACCGAGAGCAAGATCCCAGCACGAGTGATATTCCAGATCTGGGACAACGACAAGTTCTCCTTTGATGACTTTCTGGGTGAGCACCATTTCCGGTCAGCACCAGCCTGCACCAGAACCCCTGCTGTGTGCGTGTGCCCCTCTTGGGCCTTTTGGGAAGGCTGGTGGGAAGATCAGGGAGTGCGGGGTCACTGGTCCTTGGCACTGAGTGAGGTCCATGACATAGAATAGTGCCAGGGCGATCAGAGTGGACAGCAGGGTGGCCTGTCTCCAGAGGTGGCATTGAGCGCTGCACCAGGTTGGATGGTGGGACTCAGGTGAGGAAGAGAGGAGAGGAGGAAGGCAGTGCAAGCATGAGCTGGCCGTCCCTGGCTGTCTGGCCTCACACTTGACAGGACACCCCCTCCCCAAGTCTAGACGAGTCTAGTGAGTGAGGGGCTTAAATCTGTGCCCTTTCACCCCAGTTACTGACTGATAAATGAACACACCCAGTCCATCCCCAGAGCCCTAGACAGGACTCTGGTTGGGCAGAAGTGTGCTGAAACCCTGACTAGGGGGCAGGGAGTACTGGGTTGGAGGAGGAGGAGCTGGAGACAAGCTCTCACAGGGGTAAGACGTGGGGCCGTGAGCCCATCACAACTGTAAAAGTTAACTGGGAGAAGGTGGGCTGTCCATGCATTGGGATGTTATTCAGCCACAGAAAGAAGTGAAGTACTGACTCATGCTACATGGGTGAGCCTTGAAAACATGCTAAGTGAAAGAAACCAGACACAAAAGGATAAATATTGTACAATTCCGTTTACATGAAACGTCTGAAATAGGAAATCCACGGAGACAGAACACGGTCGCCAGGCATTGGGAGGAGCGGGGTTGGGGAGTGACTGCTAATGGGAATAGGGTTTCTTTGCGGGGTGATGAAAATATTCTGGAATTAGTGCTGGTGGTTTTGCACAACTCTGTGAATATACTAAAAGCCACTGAGTTGTACACTTTAAAATGGTTAAAATGGTGCATTTTGCTCTGTGAATTTCACCTTGGTGAAAAAAAACAGTGAACCCAGGAGAAAGGCAACCCAGGAAGTCACAAGTCCTGGGTTCTAGTTCCGCTCTGCCACCTGGGAATGGGTGGGCTTGGACGAGTCACTGGAGCCCTCCTTGGTGGCCCTTGATTGCAGAGTTTGCTGAGCCCATGGGCCCCTGCAGAGGACGTTCTGAGGAGCAGCCCCAGCAGGAATGGGGAGGAGGGCTGCCTGCCTGTCGGGCTGATCATCAGCCCGGTCACCGGCGACGGGAGGACTGGGAGCTGCTCCGGGACTTCCTTGTAAAAGATTCAGGGTGTCAGAATCACAGCGCCAAACTGGACTTTTGTTATTTTATGTATTATTCTGGGATACACAATCTCCTATAGAATAATTAGAAACCAGAGATAAGCAATGCCTCCCCTTCCTGTTTTATTATAGAGTCACCACCCAGAGATAACGTCCACTGATGCTTTGGCGTGTGTTATTTCTTTCACAAGCAAACACATAGATGTTACATGTGTATTTGATACATATATACACATATATGTATGGCATACAGATAGCAAAATAGGTTTATATTATACGTACTGTTTTATATCTTGATTTTGGGGGGAAAACTTAGTATTTTAAGAGCATTCTTTCCGTCAGGAGTTATTTATCTGACATTTGCATCTGCACCATCATACTTCATGTCCCGCCTGACGGCCTGTCACCCAGATGCACCTTATCCTGCCTCACTAACCCTCCCTCACCCCATGGGGCTCTTCTCCAGGACCTCCTGTGTGACATGCATCACACCCTAGGCATACGTCTTTGGACCCTTTGTAATATCTTTCTTGAACTCTAAGCAACAGATTTTGAGGGTCTTTGTACATTTTAGTGGCTTTTGAAGCATTTTGTTCAGTTGCCCTCTAGAGAGATTGCACATTTTTAAAATTCCCACCTGTGTCCTGTTTGACTCTAAGGGCAGCATGTTCCCTAAACTTTTGCTACCAGTGTTATCTTTTTTCCAAAAAAATTACCAATATGATGCCTCATTTTTACCTTCCTCTGTATGTCTTCATTACTTGTAAGGCAGAACTTTAAAAGTATATTTATTATCCACATTATTGATGGGATTTTCTTTGTCATGGTTTTGAGATGTTCATCTTTTACTATTGATTTTCAGAGCCTTTTCTATAGTAAGGATACATTCCAAGTCACTTCTCTGTGTTTCACCTTTTGATTTTCTATGGGCTCTTTTTTGCTTGCAGACTGAAAAAGTTCTTTAGCATCAATCTGTCAATCTTTCCTTTATGGAGTGAAGCTTTAGAAAATTCATTTTAAAACGATAAAACCCCTGCATTTTATTGAATGAGAAGACAATGCCCAAAATAAAATTAAACAGACTCATCTTTTGTTTTTGAAAATAAAAATAAGACTACTAGAACGACTACTTTTTAATTGTAGTCAGTTTACAATGTCGTGTCAATTTCTGGTGTGCAGCATAATAGGTCAGTCATACATATACGTACATATACTCGTTTTTATATTCTTTTTCATTATAGGTTACTACAATGTATTGAATATAGTTCCCTGTGCTATACAGTATAAACTTGTTTATCTATTTTATATATAGTAGCTAATATCTGCAAATCTCAAACTCCCAGTTTATCCCTTCCCACTCCCTTCCCCCTCGGTAACCATAAGTTTATTCTCTATGTCTGTGAGTCTGTTTCTGTTTTGCAAATAAGTTCATTTGTCTTTTTTTTTTTTAGATACCATGTATGAGTGATATCATATGGTATTTTTATTTCTTTTATTGGCTTACTTTACTTAGAATGACGATCTCCAGTTCCATCCATGTTGCAGCAAATGGCATTATTTTATTAAAAAACTACTACTTTTTAACTCCACAAAAGTTATCTTTTTTTATTTGATGTCTGTGTATGTTGTGAAATGATCACCACATTAAGTCATATGGTTAAAAATTTTTTTCTTGTGATGAGATCTACTCTTTTAGCAACTTTCAAATATACAATACAGTATTATTATTTCTTTTTTATCCCTCCATAATGTATTTTCTAATCACTATTTTGCTTGTTTTGAATATTTATTACTTTTATTTTAAAAGTAATAGTTAAGATCTATAGTTTTGCCATTGAACAATAATCCTGTTTCTTTACAGTCTTTATGAAGATCATGCTGGGATAATTTTGTGTGCATGTGCATATGTAGACTATATGTGTATTGTATATAGGGTTTAATGTCCTGACCTTTACTTAATATTATATTGGGACCATATTTAAAGTGGGATATAAACATTCATCTATAGCTGAGGGATGGGGAGATGTGTGGATGGGTGGATAGATAGATGAATGTTGACGCAGAGTTCAACAAATGCTAGATGGAATGATACAATCAGTGGATATTTGCAGTAACTGAGCATTCCACACTGAAACAAATCTAGTCTCTTTTGCATGGTTTTCAAAACTTTCTTTAATTTGGCCCCAGAAAGTATTTTTTAGAGTATCCCTCACTTACTCCTGTCAGTGCCCTATGCTTCAGTCCCATTGACTTCATTATGTTGCTGGAATTGGATTAGGTGAAACCACATGAAACTGCTGTTTTTCTATGTCAAAAATAGTTAAATACCAGCATTTTCATATGGCTCAACCTAAGGTGGAGCTACTCCAGGGGAAGATGGATAAAATGGATGAGTAGATGAAGTACAGAAAGACAGCTGCTTGGATTACTAGGTGGGCAGATGAAAAAATTGGTGGATGAACCACAATGAGATAATACACTTATTTAAAAAAAAGCAAAAACTGGAAAATAACAAGTGTTGGAGAGGCTGTGGAGAAACTGGAACTCTTGTACAGTGCTAGTTAAAAGGCAGAACTAACCCGAGTGCCAATCAACAGATGAATGGGTAAACAAAATGTGGTATATACATACCATGGAATATTATTCAGCCATAAAAAGGAATGAAGTACTGATACTTGCTGCAACATGGATGAATGTGGAAAACTCATTATTCCAAGTGAAATAAGCCAGACACAAAAAGACAAATAGTTCATGATTCCACATATCTGAACGCTCCAGAATAGGCTTATTCACGGAGACAGAAAGTAGATTAGAGATTCCCAGGGGCTGAGAGGAGACGGGGATGGTGAGTTACTACTTAATGGGTGCAGAACGCTGTTTGGGGGTGAGGAAGTTTTAGAAATAGGTAATGGCAGTGGTTGCACAATATCGTGACTCTAAGTGATGCCACTGAGGTACACACTTGAAAATGGTTAAAATAACAAATTTTATCTTATATATATTTTACTGCAATAAAAGCAATTCAAAGAATTGATGGATGGTAGGTGTTGACCATGGCTGAATGAAAGATGAATATTTGAGCAGGTGGGAAGCTCTGTTAAGGGCAAATCAAGAAGGGGAGACTAACGGGTGTATGGATGCATGAATAGATGGTTGGGAAGCTGTATGGATGGAATGAGAGGCAATGGGTGGGGAGCTGGGGATTGAGCCACGGGGCCAAGGCCATCAATAGAAGCTGAAAGGTGGCTGTGAGTTTTTCTGAACCTGCCCAGCCCCAGGGTGGCCCTAGGCTGGCAGTGACTGAGAAACCCCAGGCCAAAGAACCCTCCCCTGCCACAGGCTCTTTGCAGCTGGACCTCAACCGCATGCCCAAGCCCGCCAAGACAGCCGAGAAGTGCTCCTTGGACCAGCTGGATGACGCTTTCCACCCGGAGCGATTTGTGTCCCTTTTCGAACAGAAAACAGTGAAGGGCTGGTGGCCCTGTGTGGCGGACGAGGGTGAGAAGAAGATACTGGCGGTAAGTCTGTCTCTCCGGCCAGTTGGGGTGCAGGGGGCTCTGTCATGGAAGTCCCTGGGCACAGACATGCTCCTGTCCCTCTCTCCTGCCCTCCCCCTGTGTTTCCCTAGACACTGTGCCTCTTTCCTGATGGTTCTCAGCCTTCCTCTCCTTGAAGCTCGCATCCCAGGGAAGCCTATTTAAATCAAAAGATGCCTTCGTCTCCTTTGGACCCTGTTTAGTTTATACTCTGCTCCTTGGTCTTCCCAGTGACCGGTGTCCTGGGCTGGGCTTCCTGAGGACAGGGGTCGTGCCGCTCCCATTTGAGCAGGACCCTACAAGGGACTGTCTTGGTACTAATCTCCCAGCCAGAGGTCTGCTCAGGGGTGTGACGGGGGACCATCGAGAACTGTCCTTCCTCTGCAGAGGAGGTAAATGACTGATGATGTATTAGTGTCCCCCCATATCCGTTGGGGATTGGTTCCAGAAACCTACTCATACAAAAATGCACAGATGTTCAACCTGGTTGGCCCTCAGTGGTTGGTTGAATCCGCAGATGCAAAACCTGCCAATGAGGGGGTGGGGGTGACTGCTGTTTACTGGAAACAATCTGTGTATAAGTGGATCTGCGCAGTTAAAACCCATGTTGTTCAAGGGTCAATTGTACCTAGAAATGGCAGGCAGCCAGTCAACCCCCAGAGTGGCCCTTGAAATCAAATATCCATGTTGGATAAGAAATTATAACCATTAACAAGAAATACTAACACCTCAAGAGAAAAATGAGCAAAGGGCTTGCATAGATAATACACAAAGTACAGGAGGCCATTAAATATATTAAAAGTTCACTCCCCCTAGTAATGAAATAAAGGAATGTTTTAAAATGTGAAAACATTTCTTATGTATTATATTAGAATTTTTAAAAACTGGAACTGCTCAAAAAAAAAAAACCCATCAAGTTGTATGCCTTTAATAGATACAATTTTAATTTGTCAGCCATGTCTCAAGAAAGCTAAAAAAAAAAAAGCCCAAACTAGAACTGCTCATTGCTGGTGAAGATGGCAGAGAGACAGGGCCCTCATTTACTGCTACTGAACAGGCTCATGATTTTAACCACTTAGGGAAATAATTTGGCAATACATAGCCAGAGACTTAACATCTTTATGCCCTTGAAATTTGACATCCCACTTCTAAAATCTCTCCAAAAGAAATAATGAAAGAAAATTAAAAATTTAGTTTTTGGGGGTGTTACAGCATAATTCATAACAGCAAAGAGTTGGAAACAACCTAAATGAACCAAAAGAAATTGTTTAATTTTGGTCAACCATTGCATAAATGTTTTATAGCAATTAAAAGCAAATTTGAAAGAATGTAAACATGTAAAAAATGTAATACATTCCTAAATGAAAGAAACAAGCTATAGAACTATATATATACACACACAGATACATATGAGCAGAGAAAAACAGCCCTGATGCATAAAGTATTGAGTGCTTATCTCCACATAGCAGAAGTTCGGCTGAGTTATCTCCTTTCTTTATACATCTCTATAGTTCTGAAATGTTCTATGAAGAGCAGGTACTTTTATAATCAGATCCTCTTACATCTTTTTAAAAAGATATTATAAAGTGGCCCATACGTCTGGCCTGGCCTGGCTCCTGTCCAAGCCACGGGGCAGAGCCTTTGTGCCCCTGACCAGGTCCCTCTTGTCCCCGCAGGGCAAGCTGGAGATGACCCTGGAGATCGTAGCGGAGAGTGAGCACGAGGAGCGTCCGGCCGGCCAGGGCCGGGATGAGCCCAACATGAACCCGAAACTCGAGGACCCAAGGTTGGTGCCCAGCCCCTGACCCCTGATGCCCAAGGGGACTGGGAGGCATGGCCAGAGTACAGGAGGCCCACTGCATAGCCACGCAGAGGTCCCAAGGCCCACAGGGCCCAGAGGGGGATGCGACTCATCCGAGGGCACACTGTTACGTGGCAGGTGACAGACATCATTTCCAGGGCACACCAGGCATCTCAGCTGATTCAAGAAGCAGGCGCTGTTGGCAGCGGTTGGTTGCAGGCCCAGCGTGCTGTCATACGGCATGTGAATGTCATGTTATGGACCCTTCCCTGCTGGGCAATCGTTAATTTGCATCCCCACCTTACAGATGAGGAAACAATCTCAGCAAAGTTAAGTAAGGTCATTCTAAGGAAAGTGGTGAAGCTGAAAGTCTCCTGCCTGGTCTGATTGGCGCTGGAGCCTGATCAAAGTCTTTCCTCTGACCCAGCTGCCTTCCATGGCCCTCCTGTGGTTGGGGCTGCATTTGCTGGGTACTTCTCCTCGGCTCAAGTCAGACTTCAGACAGACGGCATGCTTTATCACAGTGCTGTCCTGAGTGCCACGGGCTGGCAGAGCTGTGAGAGGCACCCCTGCCCAGGGATGCTGGGATCTGGGTGGAAAGACAGGAGAGACCCAGAAGCCCCAGCGGCATGCAGCCAGGCGTTAAAGTGGCCATTATTGAGACACAAAATCCTGCTTGCTCTTTGAATTGTGAGGCTGACCTAGGGGAAGTTTTTGAGGTTCTTGGTTGTGAGTGAGAGAAAATCAGCCTTCTGGGTTCACTTCCTGCCACCCTTCCCTGGCTGTGGACCAGCCGTGTGCATCTTGGCAGGTGGCTTAGCTTATCTGGGGCTCAGTGGGCCATAGCTCATCTAACGTGGAGCCCCTGAGGCTCTGCCCAGCTCCCAAACCTCCAGTCTGTAATTTAGTCCTGGGTCAGGAAGGAGAGAGCGGCAGGGAGGGCGAGCTGGACAGGGTGGCTGAGGATGTGCAGGGCTTGACACCAGGAAGAGGAGAGGGTACTCACAGCGCAGCAGAGGCTGGGAGGAGGCGGGGATGCAGGTGCCGAGGGCTGGGTCTGGGGACTGGAGCTGAGGTCCTTGAGGCTGGGGTGGGATCTGTGGGTAGAGGGGGGCGCCCCGCTGACCTCTGGGATCTCTCTTGCAGGCGCCCTGACACCTCCTTCCTTTGGTTCACCTCGCCGTACAAGACCATGAAGTTCATCCTGTGGCGGCGGTTCCGGTGGGCCATCATCCTCTTTATCATCCTCTTCGTCCTGCTGCTCTTCTTGGGCATCTTCGTCTACGCCTTCCCGGTGAGCAGGCCTGACGGGGAGGCACAGGCCCGGTCTCGGAGGAGCTCCTGGTCTGATGCGGGAGGTACAGCCCTTGGCCTCCAGTAGCTCCTGGTCTCAGGGGAGTCTGTCATTGTCCTCAAAGCTCACCCCCTGTCTGGTGGAGAGCAGCAGCCTCTGTCCTTGGGGCGTCCATGGCCTGATGGGGGAGACGTGGCCCCTGCTCTGGGGAGCCCCCAGGCTGGTGGGGAGACCCTTGGGGAGCTCTTAGTCCAAGAGGGGGAATCTGAGTTCCCCTCTTGATGGGGAGACGCAGTGTCCTCAGCAAACTCCTGGAAAGTGTCATCAAGGTTGGCAGAAGGTGAAGCCCCTTGGGCAAGCATGGGCAGGGGAAGCTTCTTAAAGGAGAATGTGGGTCTGGAAGGGAAGCGAAAGTGTGGACGGCAGAGTGGAGGAAACGGCTCCTGTTAGTGAAGATGCTGCCTGCTGAGGTCCAGAGCACAGGAGGACCTGGGGCTGGGAGAGAGTCTCAGTGCCCACCTGAGGACCCCGGCAGAGTGTGTCCTGTCTCCTGAAGCGGGGTGGGTGTGGGGCAAGGTGTGGGCGAGCAGAGGGTGGGCCAGGAGCCTCTCACGGGCACAGTGAACACTGGGACCCCTTCTACCTGGTGAGAAGCCAGCAGCTGCCTGACTAAGGGTCACCAGGGCCACACTAGCGGGGGCGGCTGCACCCAGCCACAGGAGGCCGGGGGCCCCTCCGAGGGAGGAGGGTCTGGGCTCTCCCCTGCCCTGCTTCCCTGGCCCTCACAGCAGCCCCCCCGGGTCTATGGCACCTCAAACCTTGAAGGGATCGCAGTGCTCCCAGGCTGACACCTGATATTTAATGTTCTTTAATTTTTTGTTATTTTACTTTTTAATATGAAGACTTCAAACCCATATAAAAGTAGAGAGAATGGTTCAATCAACTCCATGTCCCCCTGATTTGAATGGAAAGAAACAGACACCCAGAGAGAGGAGGGACCAGCTCAGGGCTGCAGGCAGTCTGTGCACAGCTCCCCATCTAGGGTTGCAGCCACAGTCCTGGTCAGGGCCAGGTCCCCGGCCAAGCACACTGTCCCCACAGCGGGCAGTGCTCTCCGGGAATTACCCACCTGTGAGCTCTTTGCGCGGTGAATCCTTCAGGAGAAGGAGGGGGCTGGAGCGCGCTCTCCCGCTGTAGCTGGCGAGGCCTGGCACCAGCAGAGTGTGCCTCCTACAAGGAGGAGTTAAAGCCACAGAGCCGTCCCCTTCAGGCCCAAACATCGTGAGCAGTGGGAACAGCAGAGGGGACATCTGGTTTGGACGTCTGGGCCCCGGCTACCCTCTGGGCCCTAAATGACAAAGGAGGGTCTAGAGCCAGGATGGCCGTGACCCGGGGTCTGGGGTCAGGCCCAGGACTGCACCTCCATGTCCTCTGTGTCTCCTCCCTGGGGCAGGCCCCATCTGGCCTGTCCTCAGGCTCACCGCCTCTCATTTGGGGGGTACCCAGCCATCGTTCGGGTCCAGGAGTGTGTCCAGGAGGCGAGGGCGTGTCGTGTGGTCGAGGGAGAGGGCAACGAGGCTCTGCTGCAGGGGAGTCGTCAGCCCGCAAGGAGAAGCCAGTGGACGAGGCGGGCACAGGGGACAGTCTAATGCTCCACCGTGAGGCCGGGCCAGGGAGTTGGGGCAAAAGGGAGCTGATGTAGACGCTGGCTCCTTGAGGAGGTGGTCTCAGGAGCATAGCTGCACCAGGGAGCTGCTAAGAAGTGCAGAGTCCTGAGCCAGCCCTCAGTCTGCTGGACTCTGTCTTGGGGACATTAAGGTCTGAGCGTCACTGTTGTATGGGACAGAGCTCTATGTGGAGTCAGGAGCTATTGGCTGGGTTCGGGCTCTGCCAGTGACTTCTGGTGACCATGGCGGGGCCCTCTCATCCGTCTGAGAAAGGGGCTGGACTGGGTCAGCGCTGACCTGCTGTGACTGGCGCTGGGGGTAGGGGAGCTCTTTGGCCTTCCCTGGGGTTGGGTGGGGTGCTCGTCAAGCCAGCCTTTTGCCGAAGAGCCGAGACGGTGTGCAGGGACAGGCCCAAACATCACCACCGGCCTTCCTCTGCCCAGCCCTGCCCCTGGCCGGCCGGGTCTGTCCTGCAAGGCACTTGGGCAGCAGACCAGGCCTTCAGGGCCCTTGGGGAAGGAGGCCCCGCTGCCTGGCTGGGAAGGAGGGAAGATTCCAGTCACTGCCAGCCTGTGATCCAGTGTCATCCCTAGGGCAGCCTCAGCCCCAGGCTCCGCGGGCAGGCCCTGGTCAGTGCCCTCCCCGTCTCCTGGGTCCCCAGCTAGCAGCAGCACTCTCCTTTGAGATCTTCTAGAAGTTGTCCTTTCAAATACCAAGCCTGCCTTCCCTCTCCCAGAGCTGGCACGTGAGGTCAGATCCTAGGTGAGGGGTCAGGGCTAGAGGCGCGGCCCGGCTCAGAGGCTGCAGGCTGGTTTTGCTTCCAGCCTTTGCTCCAAGCTGGGCCGGGTTCTCCAGTCACCTGGTGGTCCCAGACCCGTGACCCTCACCCGGCTGTCAGGTCTCGGCGGAGAGGGGCCCGAGGCCAGGCCTGCTCCCCACTGTTGGCCTAATCCCCTGCCCTCTTGGAAATTCCCCTGGGAGGGGGACCAGGAGGGCAGCCTGTCCGATTCCCCCCAGCTCTCCCGCAGAGGCAGCCGGGAGCAGGGCCAGCGTGGGGAGGCAGGAGGCGATCTGGCGGGGAAGGAGCCGCGGCTTTGTTTCCAGAGTTGGCTTTCCCGGGCGGCGCTGGGGAACATGCTGTCCCAATTAGGAGCCCTGTGTTGTGTTGTATGTGTTTTCATGGTTTTGGGGGGAGGAAGGGGGAGGGGAGATTCCTGCCCAGTCCTGCAGCAGCCAGAGCTTAATCAGGGGTGACCCATCTCTAGTGCTGACCTGAGTGGTGGGTCGTCCCCGAGCACCACCCCCCCCAACTCTCTGCGTTTTGAACAGGAGCGTGGTCGCCAATGGGCCCTGGGTTCCCATGGTGGGAGTGTGGGAGGCGGGTGGGGAGAATCAGAGCCATGCCTTCAGGCCACCTGTCTGATAGAAGCGGCCTCCTGGCTGCCAGCTGGGATCTGGGAGTGGGCCCTGGATTGACGGGGGAGAGGACAGGGCAGTGCAGGCCCCGGGTGAGGGTGTGAGTGGAGTTCAGGAGGGTGTGGGCTTGTGTGGCGGGAGAGCGTGGGCACGGTGGGGCGGTGAAGGCGAGGGGCAGGCGGTGGTTGAGTGCATGAGCCTCCTTCCCCCCTCCAAGTCCCCGGCAGCTGTCACCACATGTCCCTGCCTCCTCCCTCCCTCCAGAACTATGCTGCCATGAAGCTGGTGAAGCCATTCAGCTGAGGGCTCTCGGACCTGGGACTGGCTGCCTCCTCTGCCCGGCTCAGCTGACCTCCTCCGGACGTCCAGGCCTGACTCCTGCCGGGGTGGGCAGACAGACAGTTGGACTGGCACGTGCTCTGAGTGTTGGTGACATCGAGCCCTGGGATCTCCCCGCTTCATCATTTCTTTCTCCCCCACCAACGTTGTTTGGGATCAGCCCCGATGTATTTCAGTATAAAACAGTTTGAACCACAAAGCGGCGCTGCTGTGTGTATCTCTGTGGTTCCCGAATGGGGGTGACGGTGTGGGCCGTGTGTCTGGGTGGGTGGTGTGAGGGGTGTGTACCACCTCTGGCTCAGTGTTCCCAGCAGAACTGTGTACCTTTCAACAAGACTGGTAGGGTGGACTGGGCTTTGAGCCATGGTGTTTGGCCTGCCTGGGGACCCAGAATGTTCTGCTCCAGGAATCCCCCCTCCCCACCCCCGGGCCTTCCTCCCTCAGGCATGGTCTCTTCCTTTCCCACGCTGCCCTTTGCTTGGGTGGGCGGTTACCTGTACCACGTCTGGGAAGAGGGTCCACTGTCTGCATGTGGAGCCCCTTGGAAAGAGGTGGGCCAGAAGCTCTCCAGGCAGGGAGGGCTGCTGGACCCCTGGCTGTGACCTGGTCTCCCCTCCTCTTGGGATTTCTTGGGGTTCCCTCCCTCTGTTTCCTCACCCTGCTTTCAAGATCCAGTCTAGACAAATGCACCTTTTTCTTGTGGTCTGAAGCATTGCAGTAGCTGTTGGTCTGACATCTCCTGCAGGAATCAGGCTTCGTCTACAGAAGCAGCAAGAACAGACTTAGAGAAAAAACAAAGAGCATGAAAACATCGTGTTTCCAGAATAGAGGCCTCTGCCTCTCTCGCCGGAGGGGCTGGAACTCTGGAGCACAGCCTGGCCGCCTCCCCTCCCGTTCCCCAGGCAGGCTTCTTCTGTTTCTTGCTGTGAGCCTGTTCCTGCGGTCCAGGCCCTAAGGCCCCAGGGTGATTCTTCCAGCCCCCTTGGCTCTTCACTGCACTCTGGGACCCACACTAAGGCCCTCATCCCCACCCCTGATTAGCAGGACGCGGGGTGACTGGCACAGGGCTGATGGCCCGAAACTTCCTGGGTGAGGAAGTTGCATCTTGGAAGTGGAGTGATTATCTCTTTAGGCGAGGTTCTGGCTGGAGGAGGCCCTCAGTGTCCTTGCTCTGCATGGGCCCTGAGCACCAGGGTGGCCCGTCCTGAGACCCTGACACCTGAACCCTGGAGCCAGGTGGCCATACCTCACACAGAACAGGCAGCAGGGGCCGCGGTCAAAAACTCTTCTGGGGAGTGAGCCTTCCCTGAATGCCCACAATGCGTGCCTGTGTGCAGGCGGTGAACGTCGGCGATCCCACAGAGAAGGTGAGACACAAAGAAGGGAGAGGTGGGGCTGCAGCTTCAGGAGGTGCTCAGAGAGCTTTAGAAGCTGAGGAGAACGGAGAATATTTGAAGGTGGAGAGGAGGAAGCCACTGGGGTGGGAAAGAGCAAAGACACAAGAGAGAATATGCGATAATTCATGGAACCAGCTTCTGGAGAAGGAGGGGAGTGTGAGTTTTGGAAAGAAAGTTCTCCTTTTCTTACAGGTACAGGAAGACTGGAGGAAATAAATGCACACCATGCAACTTGCAGCTGGATTAAATGAGTTTAGGGGGCCACTGTGCCTATTCATTAATTTTCTCATTTATTCATTTGCTTTTTCTTGCTGCGCTGAGTTGCATATAAAAGAAGACATTACTTAAACTAGTAAAGGGAATATAACAGCTTTACGGAAATGGAACTTCCAGAAGGGCTGACTTCAGGCAAGGGCCGATCCAGCTCCTCAATTAGGTCATCAAGAATTTGCGTTCTTTCTCTGCTCTGCCCTCGTCAGGGTTGGCTTCAGCCTAAAGTTGGCTCCAGTCCTAGGGCTGGAAAAGTGTATCAGGAAAGCATGGTTATTTGTACCCTTCTGAGAGTACCAGAGAAGGGATGCCCTGGGACAGGGAGGGCAGGAGACTCTAGAGAAGGGATGCCCTCTGAGTGGAGTGTTGGACCGGCCCGGTGGCCGGGAAGGGACAGGTGTGCTGAGGAGCAGAGACAGAGATCAAGTCTCCAGCTGTCTGAGAGCCTGGCTACTTCGGGGCGAGGCAGGGTGTTGTAGGGCCCGTGTCCACAGCTGATTTAGCATTTCATTCTGGAGGTGACGGGGAAGCACAGACAGACTTAAAGCTGGACCGGCCTCGATTGGAATTGTGGCTTCTTTGCTCTTATTCTGGGGGGCAGGAGTCTTTTAGGAGCACAGGATGGGGTGTCAGGTGGTATATATAGCCCATGGCCTGTGACGGGGAGAGGGTCTAGAGATTACACCCCGTTCACAACAAGGTCTACGACCGCAAGTGGTGAAGAGCAGTTGCCTAGGATGCTGTGCGGCCTGATGCAGAGAGCATTAGAGACAGCTGGTCCATTAGTCCAGGAGCCAACTGGGGAAGATCTTAAAGGCAAGGCAGGAGTCACTCATTCATTCATTCATTCATTCAAGAAATACGCGCACACACACGCGCCGAGTGTGTACCAAGCAGGGAGCCAGGCTCTAGAGATACCATGTTGAGCCGGGTAAACGTGGCTCCTGCCCTCCTGGAGCTCACAGTGGAGTAGGGGAGGGAGCCGAGCAGAAGGGTAATCACAACACACTGATACTCAAGGGTTACAGGGTCAAGGACAGGGTCAAGACAGTAGGGAGAGCGAGGACTAGGCAGGACCAGAAACGGTTCGCGGATCTGTGAGAGTCTCCCTCCACAGGGCACAGAGCCAGCCGCGGTTCTTGACTAGGGTGGATTTTGCTCCCCAGGGCACATCTGGCAGTGTCTGGAGGTATTTTTGATTGGCATCAACAGGGATGAGGGGGCTGAGGGTGCTATTGGCATCCTGGAGCTACTAAACATCCCGCAATGCACAGGGCACACCCTCCCCACAACCATCCCGCCCACAGTGCTGGTCGTGCTGCTGCTGAGAAACTCTGGGAGAGAGATCCCGGGCTGTGGAGACCCTGAGCAGCTGGAAAGATGGGCCTGGGGAGCTGACTGGTCAGGGCTGGGGCGGGGGCGGGGGGAAGAGTGGGAAATTCCAAAGGACTCCCACTTGCCTGAATTTAAGAGTCGCGGTACCACTCATGGAGTCCCTTACGGACAAGAATGTTCAGACACCTTTAAAGTACAGTCAAAATACCCTTCCTTCCCTCCATGTCTTCCTGCTGGTATGGTCTCTCGTCCCTTCACAAAGTTCTAGAAAGCGTCACACTTCATGTCTCCATGCCCTTACCTTGCACTCACTGCTCCACCCACTGTGGTCTGACTTCATCCCCATGGTTGACTCAGTGGGTCTCTTTTGCCAACAGCCACCCCGTCCCTTCCCGCTATGGCTCAGTGCTAAGAAAGAAGTCCTGCCCCACCTCGGGGAAGGGGTCTTACTAGATCAAGCCAATCATAGTAAAGCCATTATCCTTGTCAATGATTGTTTTAAGAAGAGGCATGTGATTCATTTATGGCCAGTGAGATGTAAGGGGAATGTGGTAGTGGTTATAGATATGTGTACTGGGGAAAGCTGTAGCTGGGAAAGCTTCTAGGAAAGTTTTATCCCTGATAACTAAGGACATACAAGGAGAAACATCCTCATCTTTTGCCTTTTAATCTTGTGGAAAAAATGTAATGCCTGGAGCCATGGCTGCCAGCTTGTGATCATGAGGCGACAAGCTTGAGGAAGAAAGTGGGCACACAGAAGGTGGCAAGGACCTGATTCTCCAGGAAGCCACTGAGAAAGAACCAACTCTGGAACTTTCCTATTTCCAGAAGTCATAAATTCCTTATTGTTTAGGCCATCTTTGGTTGGGTAGTATGCTGCCCACAGCTCAAAGCATCCTTGTTGGTAGATTTTGTTCTGCTCCCCTGAAGACTTTTTACTGCAGTCGTTGATAACCAGGGCAGCCGTGTACAGGCACCACATCTAAGACATCATGAGTTTAATATTTATTATAACAATTTTCCCACAGATGGCAGTAAAGTGTTTTGTTCTAATAAAACCAGTGTGTTACAGTTTTTGGATAGAAGGGAACTACCTTGAGGAAGGGGCACCTTTTTCTAATTCACGCCAGGGCCCCATCTACCCTGGCTGTTAAATCTGTGGACGCTTTTCCTCTCTGCAGCAGCTCGTGGCACTGAACGGTCTCTGCCTCTTGATACACTCTTCAGTTTTTGGCTTCCGTGGCACCACAGTTGCCCCAGATTCCTCTGTTCTCTCCAGCCTGCCTTCTTGGCATCCTTCTCTGCTGGTCTGTAGTGTCCCCGGGGCTCTAGCACTGGCCTTCTGTTCTTCCTTGGCACATCCCCTTGGCAGCCTCACCCACTCCTGTGGCTCTGTTCCCCAGAGGCTACTGACCCTGGACTCCCTACCTCCAGCCCCGTTTCTGCCCTGGGCCACAGCCACGTTATCCTACACCTTATCCAGTGGGTTCCTCCACGATGGGGACTTACAGGCACCACAAGCCCAACCCCCACCTCCCACTTCCCACCCCGACTCAACGTCTCCATCCTCGGCCGCATGAAAACAGCTCCTGCTCTGCTGGTCCCTCATCGTCCCAGTCACCAGAGCTGGATGTGTGGGAGGCCCTCTTGTGTCCTTCCTCCTCCTACCCCTGTGCCCCAAACATCACTAGGTCCCACAGATTCTGGCTCTTGAATCTCTCTGGCTCAAGCTGCTTCTCTTCCCAATGCCACCACCTCCGCTTGTGATCAGGCCCCCAGCAGGCCGATCACTGGAACCCAAACACCACTTCCTCGGCCTTCCTTCTCCCACTCCTCCTCACTGTTCACAGGCAGTCAGCTCTCGACCCAGCTGTGCCCCCCACCCCCGCTGCCGTCCCCGCCTCGCCTGTCGCTTTTCCCTCTGCTCTGCTGAATGGAACCATGAGCGGGTTTGGCCTTGGCCCGTGGCTCAGGCCTCAGCGTGGCCCCTTCCTCTGACCTGTCCTGTCCTGGTGTCCGTCCACCGCTGAAACCCAGCAGACGTGACTGTCCCCGCCTCTCCCCACCCCTAGTCTGGCCCTCAGGGCTGAAATCACATCTCAGCCCTTAATGAGATGTCTGCTTCCTTCACTAAAGAGACTTTACTAAGTGTTTCATGGCATGTTCTCTTGAAATAGACAGGCCCTCGGAGCCATTTCAAATTGGATTTTTATGTTCCGAAATTCGGTTAGTTTTCAACATTTGAGACCTATTCTTTTGCAAGGTGGAGAATCATTCTCATCTGTTAAAAAATGGCTCAGTAAAATTTCATAAGCCTTTTATATGCAGAATACTCCGTTCCCAGCCTTTGTTTTCTCTGCTGGTGTTTTGGAGAGAGACCGTGCTCATGCGCTGCACACACACACACACACACACGCACCACTTTCTGCTCCTTTTCCAGGGCTCTGTGGACGGCCCAGGATGGGGTGACGGGGAGGTTGGACAGACGGGAAGAGCCATAAGCTCAGCCCTGGCCTGCAGCCCCCGCCCCATGGCCTCTGCCCCCTGGGACCGCAAACTTGTCTCAATCCTCTCTCCACGTGTTTCATAAATGCAGGATTAGGGGATTTCTAGAGGAACCAGGTGGGCATCCCCTGCCTGGGACGCGGGGACAGCACAGGAAACATTTCTGCTCGTGGACGAGAACAGGGTCAGGGCCAGGCTGGTCCTTAGATGGCGCTGAGATTCCCGCGTGAAGACTGGGAACCGCCCTCTCCTTCCCTCCCCATCTGCTGCTGCTCCATCCTGTCCTCTGCGGACCACTAGCCGCAGCTTCTGGGCCCTGTGGTGTGGCCCAGTGTGGCCTATGTACTGTCTCTCTGTCTTTGTTTTGGTCTCAGATTTTCATGGGGCATGGGTGTGTGAGTGCACGCACGTGTGTGGGAGACAAGATGAGGCAGATGTAGAGAGAGGTGGAGTCACAGTGAGAGAGACAGACAAACAGGGGGACCGTGCAGTGGGGCAGGAGAGGGACCAGAGCATTTGGTACCAGTGCTGGAGCAGGGCCTCGCTTCCCTCATGCCTCCAGCACCCAGGCTGGCTCCCTTCTGCCCTCCCAGCTGGCTCCCAGGCTGATTCAGTTAGAAATAGGACATGGGAGGAAGAGAGAGGCAACCTCCCCTGGGCTGCCCATCCTGCCAAGTCCCATGTTCTGTTTCCCTCATACCCCGGAAGGTCACTGTAGGCTCCAGGTGTTAGCCCGGGCTCCGTTCTCCTTTACCCTGCAGGGCTGGCCGGGTGTCTTTGTGGAGGGGTGGAGCAGGGGGCCATGGTTGGTTCAGCTCCTGAGCAGAGACGCTGAGAGCTTCCCCCAGCCTGGCTGGTTCTCCATGTTTCCATCATCGGCCTGGGCTCAGCCTGGTCGCCCCACCCCCCACCCCTGCAGGCTCAGGAGACCCCAGGGGCCTCCAGGAGCCTTCCTGAGATGATGCCCAGTGCCTGACACATAGTGAGGGCCCAATATCCTTTGCAAAGCTGCTCTGAGCTGCGTGGGTTGTTGGGACGAAGGGGAGCGCTAAAGAAGTCAGGGCAGGTGGCAGGGGGCTCCCCTTTCTGGGGGACCCCTCCAGCGTGGGGATGACAGTGGCCCCATTTCTTTGCCCGGGAAGGACTGGTCTGGCTGCTCTTTGGATGTCGGAAAGGAGGGAGAGAAGCCATGTGGCTGCCCTGCTATCGGGCAGTGCTCAATGCACCACTGTCCGGCCACCACGTCCACGCTTTCCTTTCATGGTGAGCAGCGTGACCGCAGCCATTCCTCATGCCGCCTTGGGATGGGCTGCGTGAGAGTCACCCACCAATGACCAGAATGGAGGTCCCTATGGGGGGACGCTAGAAGACTCCCGCCCGCCCCTTACAGACCCGCTCGGCGAGGATGATCACGGCTACAGACGCAGGTGTAGCCACAGGCGCACGCGCAGCCCGGCAGCGCGCACTCCCCGCATGCACTCAGGGCACACGTGCGCCTGCGTGTGTGCGTGTGTGTTTCACATCGTTGGCCAGAACACGCTCTGGAAACCTAAGCAGAAAGGAGCGTGTGAATGTGGCCATCATCAGGGCTAAATTAATCCCAGACATGTAAAGGGTTTTCTTTCCCGACTGCAAATTCAATTATAACTCTCTGCCAGCTACTGAAATGAGGGGACAAGTATGGACGTGGCTGAGCCTGGAAAATGGGGCAGGGCAGGGGACCCTCTTACTCCACACCCTCACTCCCCTGCCCTGCTGTCCGGGATCCAGGAAAGAGTTGCAGTCATTCCTGGATACCACACACCGACAGAGCTCTGGGGCGGCAGCGAGGTGCCATCCAAGACCGTGGAACTGGCAGAAGCCGAGCTGCCCTCTGAGACCTGAACTAGGAAATGACCGCATGTGGGATCAGAGCAGAGGTTGGCAGAGGCTCCCTGATGAGGCGACTGGTCCCAGGGCCTGGCAAGTCTTAGCAGCACACGTGTCCACCCACCCAGGGAGACACGTGTGGGACTCACCTTGACTATGTCCAGGGAAAAGAGACTTGGCTAGGGGACACTTTGGCAAGGTTTCCCATCTCCCATGGCCATCTGGGCCTGCGGCCACAGAACACTGACATTCCCCCCACCCTCGCAGGCAACTTTCTGATGGTGATTTGTCTTCTAGCACAGGTTTGCTCGTAGGGAGATGCCGGCTGCGCTGCCCCCTGAACACTCGCCTCCCGGTGTTATTGCTTGTACACAGGTCTCTGAGCTCTGCTAATGAGGGTCTCCCCTTGGAGCAGGATCTACCAGCCTCAGACCCACACAGTCAAGGGTCTCAGCCTGCAAGTGTCCAGCGAGGCGCCTCCAGGTCGAGACTGCCCCTCAAGCAGGCTCCTGGGGGCAGTGTGGCCAGCCTCTCCTTGGCCATACCCCTCCCCTGGGCTGCGGGAGGTCTGGGCATTCCTGTGTGCCCCAGGCTAGAAACTCAGTGCATCCCCTCTCTGACTGAGGGGTGGTCCTCCATGACGGCTGCCTTCTTGGCTCATTTCTCAAGAGGCAAGCAGCAGGGAGAAGAATTGAGTTTCTTTACCAGGACTGCAGAGACGGGGGGGGGGGGGGGGTTGCGTGTGTTTGGTTCCTTAAGAATTCCCGAAGAAGGTTGGGCGAGGCTCGTTTTGAGGATGGCTGAGCTGGTGGGGATTAGAGTTTGAATGGGGGTGTCGTGAGTGGGCAGTCCGGGCGTTTGAGGCTGGGGGGGCGGGTAGGGATGGTCTTGGTGACCCTGAGCAGAGAGACTCGAAGTGGGGAGCAGAGGGGCCCCAGAGGAGGAGGCCGGTGGGCCTGAAGGCGCAGGCTTTGGGCTGGGGTAGGGGCCTCTGGGGCCTTTTACATAACCTAGGCCTGGCCAAGGAGAGCTGGATTTTTCACAGTTAGGCTCAGGCTGCCAGAAGAATGAGAAAAATGGGCCTGAGGGAATACCTCCACCGCAGAGAGTAGGAGGGAGGGGGTGGGAGCCAAGGATCTTCTGTATGTGCGTGTGTGTGTGTGTGTGTGTGTGTGTGTGTGTGTGACAGAGAGAGAGAGAGAGAGAGAGGAGAGAGAGAAAGAGGGAGAGAGAGAGTGATCGCTGGCCATGTGAGCCCCTGGGCAGCCAGTGCCAGCCCTGGAAGAGCCCCCAGTGCCTTCCCCAAGGGCCTTAGAGCTGGGGACGCTCCCACTGTATTCAGTCAGGCTGCCTCAGATGCCCGAGACTCAGTCCCACCAGGTCAGGGTGTCCAGAGCCACCTGCAGGGAGGGGGAACTCGGGGAGGGGGCTGGGGCAGGGTGCTCCTGGGAAGACCCAGTCCTTCCCGGCCTCAGAGTGGCTCAGTCCAGGGGTCGGTGAGGATGAAGTCGGAGGCTGATCAGAGAGGAGCCCTTGGCTACCGAGTGCCAACTGTGTGTCAGGTGCCATGCTGGGCACATTGTCACCGTTAATCCTCACCTGTGACAGGGCGCTATTTGTGTTGCCAGAGAATGGGTTCTTGTCTGGAGCAGGAAAGAAAGCAAGAGCATAGTAAAGTGAAAGTAAATTTATTCAGGGAGACATACACTCCATAGACAGTGCGGGCCATCTCAGAAGGCAAGAGAGAGAACAACCATGAGGTGCAGAGTTGTTAGGCTTTATGGCACAGTAATTTCATATGCTAATGAGTAGGAGCCTTATTCCAACTATGTCGGGGAAAGGGTGAGGATTTCCAGGAAACGCCCCTCCCCGCCCACTTTTTGACCTTTTATTGTCAGTAGGAACTGACACGGCACACCATGAGGTTCAAGGTCTACTGGAAGCCAAATCTTCCGCTAGCTTGGTTCTAACCAGTTTGTCCTGTCCTTAATGGCTGTGTCCTTCCTTCAGTGGTTGTGCCCTGTCCCCTTCCCTCCTGTCTCATTTGGAGCCTCATTTTAGAGACAAGAAAACTGAGACTCAAGGAGCCCGCACAGCTGTTAAGGAAAGGAATACCTAGTCCTGTTGACTCAGAATGCTTGCTCCCTGCCCTCTCCCTGGGCCTTGCCACCCTCTCCCTGCTCCCAGGCTCACAACTGGTGACCTTCCTGGACAGACTCAGAGCCCCTTCCCTGGGGTGGTAGGCATGGAATCCAGGAGGCAGGCAGGGGCGATTGTGTGTGTGGAGGTAGCCCTGACATTGTGAAGTCTTCAGTCTTTTATTCACATGACAAGTATTTTTTGAGCACCTGTCCTTCTCATGCTCTGTTCTAAGCACAGAGTTCTTGCCTTTGTTAAAGCTCCCAGTTAGGAAGCCAGACATTTCAGGTAGTAATAAGTGAATGCCACAAGGAGAAATAAAGCAAGAGGAGAAGATAGAAATGGTGATGGGAGGGGAGTGACCTTTTTCTCAAATGTTTGGGGAGAAGCCCTCTGAAAATGTGACACTGGCTGCTGTGAGAGAGCATGTTCAAAATCTGGGTGTGAGCATTCCAGGCAGGGAGCAGAGCAAGTGCAAAGGCCCTGAGGCAGAACTGAGTTTGGCCTGCTGGTCTGGTCACACCGGTCACTGCCTGGGAGTTGGCCAGCATCCCCCATACGGCTCATTTGGAACTCCTTCTGGTCTCAGCAACATCATTGCAGTTCATTCTTGTTACTCTGAGTGTTGCCCTTGTCAGGCCTGACATGGGCACCTCACCCCATCTAGGCTGGTGGGGACACAGACCCCCTGGCTGTCTTCTGTCCCGTGGTTGCCTGCTTAGGGAAGCGCTTCCAGTGTTCACACTCCTCACTGCCCACCCTAACCCCTGCCACCGATTCAGGCAACACACTATTTCCAGATGGCCAAGGGTGACTGTTTACTTTATTTTTAAAAATAGCTTTTTATTGGTTTTTGTCTTATTACAAAAGTAATGTACATTCATTATAGAAATCTGAGAAAACAGCTAGCAAAAGGAAGAGTAGAAAAGAGCCACTAACTAACCTCATTACCCAGAAAGAACCATGGTCGGCACTTGGGTATCTCTAGAATGTTCCATGTGAGTATAAAATATATGTTAGTATTTTTAAAGACTATGACCTCACTGTTTATAGTGGTTTGCAACCACCATACTGTGAATATCCGTCCGCATCAGTGAATGTGCCCCTACCACACGGTTCATGGTCCATAATAGTCTATCATTTGGATAAGCCACGTGTTTATCTAGCCAGACCCCCACTGATGGACTTTTAGGTAGTTCTCCCTCATCCCCACCCTCTTTTTTTTTTTTTTTTTTAGTATCTTGTCCACAGGGCTTTCCCCGGCCATTCTAGGAGGACTTTTAAAGTGTCTAAGAAGTCCTTGAGATATGAGGCAGGGTAAGATGCTTCTGGATGCCAGGGATCAGGACAGGGGTCCCTGCTTCCTTCTCAAGGTCGGGGCCCTTTAGGTCTCTCAGCCATCCCCAAGCCAAGGTTGAGTCACTGGGAAGACTGAGGAGATAAGATTTCACTAAGAAAACTGTTTTCGCTATAGCTGTCCACACAGTGCTGCTTCTGGAGGAAGGAAACTCTGGGTGGCTAGCCTGCCCACAATAGGCTTGGGGTGAGGAGTTGGGGCTGGGGTGGTAGGGGTCCCAGGCAGGGAGGGGATGGGACTCCGGGATCTCCTGCACGGAGGTGACAGTCCTGAGGAAGTCTGCAGGCTGCAGATTCTCCAGTGGGCATTGCAGGAAAGCTGTGGGTGGGGGGTGGGGGGGGGTGGGAAAGGTGAGGACCCCTAGGGGAGCGTAGGTGCAGTGTGGATAAGTGAAGCTTTCTGAGTATCACTGATTTAGAAACCCTGTTGCCTCCTCCATGAAGTCGCCTCTTGTTTCTCCACCAGGGCATACTCAGAGCCTGTGCTATGGGAGTCATGGTTTTGTCTCCCTCAGAGTCCTCACGTCCCTGGGGTCAGCCAGAATTTCGCTCCTGGAAGGAAGGTGGGATTCCTTCACCACCATCTGTGAAGCCTGAGACAGTCTGGTTCCCCCTACCAAATGCGGAGCCATCATATCCCCTTTAGAGAGTTCCTGCGAGGTCCAGAGGCCAGGAACGTAGAATGTGGCACATGGTCGATGCTCAAGTTTTAGACATTTCTTTTACATTTTCTTCTCTCTCCTTAGGCTCAGACTTTGAGGGGATAGAAAATGTCTTCTCTGTCTCTGTGCCTTTTCCCACCCGCAGTGGGTCTCCATATACTTCAAGATGGGCACAGTACTTTCCTGGGGTGTAGGGAGGAAGTGGTTACCAACACATAGCTGTCACTCTTGCTCAGGATGTTACGTTCAGCTCGATCCTGGACCCCACTTCTGCCACGTGGCTGTCGGGCACGGGTTTTACGTCAAGTAAACAGCTGCCCTAAGGGAAGGGATTTCAGTAGCATCACCCTTGTTGATCAGTTTTTGGTGGATTCATTTTTGGTGTGAGCCTGGTCAAGAGAATTTACAGATTACGTTATCTGGATTTAACTCACGTAATCCTCACAAAAAAGGCACTCGGCTTAGAAAGATTCCTGTCATGAAACCACTCTGAAGACAAGCTAACAAAGCAGACAGGAAAGAATCGCAGATGGAGGAGAAGCCAACAAGGCAAAGCAGAGATGCCAGGTACGCACACCTCCCAGCCCAGCAAGGGCTCAACTGACAAGTTCATTAGGAAGAAAAGAAAGAAAAGAAAAGAAAAAAGAAAAAACAAACCCCAAACCCAACAAGGACTTAATCCGATCGGACAAGAAGTCAGAGACACACACTGTGATATTGAGGGAGCTAGTTGAAATTAGGCCTCACCTGCACCAGTGAACCTCCTCCGAATTGTTGAGCCTTGAGATGTCAGCTCATGGCAGTTGTACGTGGATGTCATTTACAGAGAGATAAATCGCAGTGTACTGGGTGTACGTGTTCAGACTTTTCACTGGTATCAAAAGGCTTGGACCCCATTCCCCCGTGGCCTCCGGCACAAGGCCTGGCACACAGCCGGGCTCAGGAAGCTCGTGATGGGCTGAGCCGTGCTTCGTTGTGACCATGTGTCTGTAGGAGGTTTTTATGGCCGTGTAAGTGCTCTGCTGCCTCCCTCATTCAGAGCACTCTCCCCTCCTCCTCCCGCCTCCCCCTCCACTTTTCCTCTCATTTATCCCCTCCTGCCAGTGGGTGCCCCCGTCTGACCCTCATTAACTCAAAGTGTAAAAACCATTTGTCTGCAGCCCCCTGTCTCCCCTCCTCCCCACCCTGGGGGCTGGGGCCTGGCCCTCCTTTCCTCCCATGACTGTCCGAGCCCAGGCTGCTGTGGTTTTTATGAGCTAGATCCAAACCTGTTAGGCCCCAGAGAACAGGCGGGACTCGTTAGGGAATGGCTTCAGGGCTGCTACAAAGAATGAGCGATGCCTCTGGGGGAGCCCTATCTGCCCCTCACTCCTCAGGAGGCGGCCCAGGTTGTGCACCGCACACCGCTAAGGTCTCCAGCCTTTAGGACAAGGATGGAGATGGCACTCCCTACCCAGGGCTGGGTAGGATGCACTCAGCGAGGACACCGTCTTCTGCTCCCTCTTTCCCATTCCTGCCCCGAGGATCTCTGCCCTCAACCTTCCCACCAGGATAGGGTGACAGGGAAGAAGGAGGGGAAACTGGGCCTGGGATTAAACCAATTAATAAATGTCAAGTGGTTGGAATCCTATAGAAGCCTTTGCTGTGACGCCAAGGAGGTGTCT
This sequence comes from Vicugna pacos, assembly GCF_048564905.1. Taxonomy (NCBI): domain Eukaryota; kingdom Metazoa; phylum Chordata; class Mammalia; order Artiodactyla; family Camelidae; genus Vicugna; species Vicugna pacos. The sequence continues at coordinate 8,001,452 of NC_133001.1, read as the reverse complement.
GGGGAGTAGGGCCTGCGGTCTTTGGTGGCAGCACCTTCAGTGATGAGGAACTGGGGACAGTAGGTCAGTAAGGAGGGAACCAGCCCAGAGTGGGTACGCATGGCTCCTGGGGGCTGAGCGTGGCATCTCCAGGCCCTGTTGCCGTCCCCCTACGGCTCAGTCTCAGAGGCTGCCTGAGGGGCCGATCGCCTGCCTCCTTCAGGGCAGCGCAGCAGGGAGGCCAGAGGTGAGCCAGGCGGGGATGTCCCTTCCCCACCCCGACGCTGGCAGGGGCCCAGAGGAACCTAGGAGTCAGAAGCGGATCCAGGGTTTGTGGCCGGGAGCCCAGCCTGGCCCTTGATAAAAAGGTGCTTGAGTTTTCATTACTCAGGGGGAGCCACAGATTGTCTTGACGAGCGTGGTTGCGTTTATGTAACATAAACACCTCAGCACACGGCGTCCACCTTGTGGGGAGGACTTGAGGTGGGGGGGGGGTCACGTGCTAGCTGCTGGAGGCAGCCAGCGGGGACCGGCCAGCCTCACCCAGGAGCTGGGTGGGGGCTACCCAGGCAGTGTGCCAGGCTGGCGCAGAGTCTGAAGCTCCCCCATTGATGCTTTACTCACTGGCTTTGCAAACCGCTTCTCCCAGCTCCTTATTTAAAGAACAACCCACCTTCCACTCCCAGACGAGGGTGACTGAAGAGGTCTCCCCGACCAGGGTAAGCTAGCAGAGACCCTCTCTTTCTCCTCCTACCCTCCCCGACTTTGATGGCCCAGAGCATCCTCAGGGGCTGGAGGGAGGCAGGTGGTGGTCCTTAAGTAGGAGGGGGCATGGGGTGGGGACCGGCTCGTGTTTCAGGCTGACTCTGGCACCCAGCAGGGAGGGCCAAGCTTGGGCTTGGAGGGTCTCTTCTAGGCAGGCTCCTTGGCCCAACACAGGCTTGACTGGTGTTGCCTGGTGGGCCACCGGGGTGGTTCTCAGCGGCCCTGGGTCCCCGCCCCCATCATCACTTGCTCCCGGCTATCCCAGCCCAGGCCCTTGCCGGCCCCCCGTGGTGGCTGCTCCGGGACTCCCTCAGAGCCACCGCTGACCTGCCTCCCAGCCCGCCGGGGTAAAAATAGCTGTTTCCACCGCGGCCACCTCCGCAGCCTCAACTTTCCCCGACTTGAGCGCCAGCCAGGGCTCCATCAGTGAGCGGAGCAGGGACTGCCGAGCCGAGCCTGGCTGCGGGGCCCGCGGAGGAGCCTGGCTGTCGGTGAATGCCCTGTCGTTCTGGGAAGTAACCCCGTGTGTCCCTCCTCCAGGCCTGGGGCCTGTCCTGCTCATCGGCAGACCCCTTCCCATCCTCTTTGGCTTTGTGCCTGTCTGGCATCCTTCCACCTCGTCAGACAAGGCGGCATAATCCCTCCCTTACAGGGCCAGCTCTGTGGACAGGGGACCTGTGCACTGGGCCCTGCACTGAGAAGGGCCCCAATCTGGGTTTAATGCTCTGCTGTCACTGCCTTGAAATTCTTAATAGTTTTTTTTTTTAACAAAGAGCCCTGCATTTTAATTGTGTACTGGGCTGCATGCAATATGTAGCTGGACCTGCTTTGTTAGGAGCCACGGTCTGATGGGGGAGACACAGATCTGATGGGAGAGGCACATTTCCTCCATTAGGGGATCCCATAGGCTGGAGGAAGAGGCATGGCAGCCCTGAGGACACAAAACAGACACGGTCTTTGTCCCTCGTGAGCCCCAGGCTGATGTGGGAGGCACTATCCTTGCTTTCAGGGAGCCTCACGTCTCCAGCTGTTGGCTATGCAGATTTTCAAGATTAACGGAGAGGTCACAGCTACCACCCTTAGAGGGTGCAGACTCTGATGTGGGAGGCGGAGTCCCCGCCTTCAGTAAGTCCACAATCACACAGTGGAGACACAGGTCCTGCATTTGAAGACCCTTAGAACCAATGGCAGAGGCCAGAGAAAGATACATGGGGGTAGGGTTGATCCTAGCTGAGACCCATGGGCGTTCAGGTGGAGTCTGATCAAGAGCAAGGTGTGGGGCCCCTGGGCAGGCACAGATTCCTAAGGGAGCTTGGGCCTGACTGGGCCCCAGAGGGAGAGCAGGGGAGATGGAGAGGAAGGCCGTTGTGCTGGTCCTCTAGGGGTGCAGGCTGGCTATGCGGGGCTTGGAAGAACTTTTCTGAGGACTCCAGAGAGCACGGCAGAGCTTGGATGCTCCTGAGGGTGGCAGTCCTGAAAGAGAGAGAACACTGTTGTTTCTCCTGCAGAGCAACCCGTGGGCCAAGGCCTGCATGCCAGGGGCTGGGTGCAGAGGGGGCTGGGAGCATGGCAAGCCCCAGAGGGCCAGAACCCCCGCTTGAACCTCTGGGGCCCACTGAATTTCCTGGGGGTGGGTAGGGGTGGGGGGCACTCAGCGGGGCCCTAGGGGAAGAGGAACCCTGGTGACTCGGTGCAGGGCTTCCTGCCTCCATGGCCCCAGTGAAAGGCACTGGGTATCTGCCCTTGCCATTCAGGGTCAAGGGCCCACAAAACACAGGTGGGAGTTCCGTCCCCATGAAGGGAGGCTTCCTGGAGGAGGTGAGCCACCTGAGCGGTTGGGCTTACAGGAGTTCTGAGAAAGCCTCTGTCTGCCCACCAGAGCACCACTCCTTTGGGGGTACACATTGCCCTCTCAAGGCTCCTAGTTTAAATCCATCCCCAGGAATAGCCCAGATGCGAGGCCTTTCTGAACAGTGTTGGGCTCCCCTCGCCCTCTGAGGATGAGCCCTGGAACCTGTCCTCCCCGTGTGAGGTCAGTGCGTCGCCCTGGAGACACCCTCCCTGCAGGGAGAGGCCCGCTGGTGGATGCTGGCTGGCCTCTCGCCTCTTCCTTTGGCCTGGCAAGGGCACCACCGCCAGACACGGCCAGGCCTCGGGAGGTTTCTTATGCTGTTCTCGGCACACAGACTATGGGCACCTTCTGCGTGGCCTCTGGGGCAAATTAAATTGTGGTCGGGGACGGTGTCCGCAGCGCTGCTTGGCCCCCAGACAGGGCTGTGGGCAGCTGCCTTCCCTGGGCTGGTCTCCGCCTGTCCCCTAGCTCTCTCCCAGATGAAGCCTCTCCCCAGTGATTCCTGGGGTTGGACCTCACACTTGGTGGGGGCTGTGGAAATTGATTGCCCCAGGGCATGAGGCTCAGAGCAGGCAGGGGTCCTGGGATCCCGGAGTACCTTCCCAGTGAGGTGATAAGTGGAGTCCTTCTACCAGGAATGTAGGAGGGAGGGGACTGTTGAGGAAGAGAGAAGAGGGGATGGGGAGATGGTGGGGAGAGGGCTTTGGGGGACCAGGGTAAGGGCTGGAAACAGGTGTTTCACCTTTGCGAAATGACAGTGTCCACCCAGGTGAGGTAGTAGGGTCCTCAGCGGTGGGGTCAACCCAGGCCTGCCTTCTCAGCAGATGGTGTCCCTTAACCAAGCGCCGAGGCACGGCCCCGGCCACGCCCAGGACCTGACTGCTGGGTGTGACATGCACACGTGCGGTGAATATTGGCCAGTGTGCTGGAAAAACTCAGTTCAGTCTACCTCTGGGGTCGGAAAAAACCCAGTTCTTTCCTACTTAGTGTCTGTCCTGTGTGTCTCCTTTACCACTCACACAGAACGCTCCCCTTGACACTTCTAGTTGCCAGATGTGTGGAGGTTTCCCCACACGCCGAGCAGTTTTCTGTGACATCGGCAGGATGTTCTATAATGTAACTCAATTCTATACCATCTACCTAGAGGTAGTGTCAGATCCCACAGGTTCAGGGCTGAGTCCCACAAAACTGTTCCCACCTCACTTCAGATGCCAATCACAAGTATTGGGTCTCCAGGTCACCCACCACTTCCGTCTACAAACTGGAGGTCCCCGTGACCCCCCTCCTCAGGTTGGATTTCTTTGCTAGGGCGGCTCACAGAACTCAGGGAAATGGTTTCTTACACTTCCCAGTTTGTTAAAGGATGTAATAAAGGACAGAGATGAATGGCCAGATGAAGAGACTTCGGGTGAGTCTGAGAGGGTCCCAAGAGCAGGAGCTTCTGTCCCCGTGGAGTTAGGGGGTGACATCCGCCCTGCACGTGGACATGCTCACCACCCCGGCAGCTCTCCAAACCCTGTGCTATTGGGATTTCATGGAGGCTTCCTCAGGTAGGCATGATCAATTATTAACTCCATTCCAGCCCCTCTGCTTTGTCTGGAAGATGAGAGATGGGGCTGAAAATTCCAGGCTTCTGATCATGGCTTGGTCTCTCTGGTGACCAGCCCCCTCCAGGACTCATCCAGGAGCTCACCCAGAGTTTCTGCGTTAGAACAAAAGATACTCCTTCTGCTCTTATCACTTAGGAATTCACAAGGGTTTCCGGATCTCTAAGCCAGGAACCGGGGGCAGAGACCAATACACATGCTCTATTGTCTCACAGAGAGTGAGCGCCAAGATGTCTCATTCTCACGCGTCCTTGTGTGCCCATGATGGCCGAGCGGCAGGAGGTGTGTTGGGCAGGCATGTTTTGGGGTCAGGGAGAACAGAGACGAGCAGCAGGGCAGCCTCCATATATCCTCTGCTCTGGTCTGACCCTTTGAATTTGTACCGATGGCAGCCAGACAGCAGGAGGGAATGCAGTCAGACACCAAGTAGAACCGGCTGGCCCCAGGCATTGATACAACCTGCATCAGTGATCCAGTCACTTGCGGAGTTTCTCCTTCCTGGGAATCAAGGTTGAGGACTCAGCTCGGGTCTACACCTAAAGCTGGTGGATCAAATGGCAGCCTCCTCGGGGGGACAGGAAAGCTCTTCCCTCCTCCGGCATCTAGGTTGGCTCCTGCAGAGCTCAGCTCAACCCCCTCCCAGAAGTGCCCCAGCGTTTGCAGCCCCCAATGCTCCATCTGCCTTCTCTGTCCTTGCGAAGCGGTTCCTGTGTGGGCCTTTCAGCCCCAACCCCTCAGCTCCTACCGCACTGGGGTGAAGCAGCACCCCCACTCCCAGCTCATCTGTTCCAACCTGCTGAGGCCAGGACAGCAAGGAAGCTGCCTAAGCCTGCACAGCCAGGGAGGGGAAAGCAGAACCGGGGCTCCTGGCTCTGCCTCCCAGGCTGCCAGTTTGTATGAGTGCCATCGCATCAGCTGTCTATTCATTCCATCAGCAGGAGTTTACTGAGTGTGTGCCGGCCACAGGAGCTTGTGCGAAGAGGGCAGACAAATGAGACTGATGCTGCCCTCGGGAAGTGGACACGTGGCTCCGGGGAAGCAAGTGTCCCTGTGCCCAGTGGGGCAGCTTCTGTGCCAGGGCGCCGTCAGTCCTCCTGGAGGGAGGCTCCCTCGGAAGGCTTCACGGGGAGACTCCTGCCCCAGGGCTCGTGGGAGGTGGAGGACGGGGTGAGGCAGGAGCTGAGACCGAGGGCCGGGAGTCTCGGGTTGGGGGGCCCAGGGTCCGACTCTCCCTTAGGTCTGCCCCCCCACTGCACCAGGATTGTGGCCTTGACCTCTGCTTGACCTCCCCCCTCCGCTCTGGACTGCGGCCCCCCCAGCCACCCCCTTTGCCACCCGAGGAAGTGTCTCCCTCTCCTCACCATGATCCCACCCCCTCCTCCCCTCCCTGTCACCTCCATTCCAGAAAGGAGCCTTCACTCTCCCCACCTGCCTCTCTTCTCCTCAACTCCCAGCAGCTGTTGGGGAAATTGGGCCATTTGAAGAATAAAGGAGAAGGCGGGAGGGAGGAAACTCAGTCTCAGGGCCCAGCGCACAGCTGGGGTGAGAGCCTGTTCCTCGTTAACACCCTGAGTCCAGGACCAGAATGGGGGTGTCCTGGCCCCTCAGCCTCCCGCAGGGCCAGGAGGGGGGAAGGCACGCCGGGAGAGGGTAGTCGGAGTTATTGGGAGCAGATGGGAAGCATGGGGGAGGGGCAGGGGCGTGGGGGAGGGAGGGGGTCAGCCCAGGGTGGGGAGGTGGTGGGATTATGTGTAGGAGGAAACTGGACAGACCCTCACCCAGACCACTGGGGTCCTGAGCCAATTATCTGAAAATGTCTCCTCCTTGGGAAGTGCTTTGGTCCAGATGGGGACTTCAGATTTGAGGCCCTTCAGGAAGGGCCATGCCAAGAGCTGTGTCTGTCTGGGTGTGTGTCCCAGCAGAAGCCCCAGTGTCCACGTCACCCTGATCCTCTCCTGAACCCCTCGGGGGTCTGAGGGGCTGTGTCCGGGGTGAGGGGTAGGAGCAGGTGCTGGGGTTGGGCGGGGTGCGAGGAAGCTGGGGTCTGCTCTACCAGAAACGGGAGGCTGGACGGGGGCCTGGGGGTAAGGAATAGGGTGAGTTCAGCAGAGGGGGAGTTCTCAAGGATGCTGAGGGCCAATGACCAGCGTTCAGAGGGTTGGCAGTGATGGGGACAGTGACGTCAGTGACTGGGTGCTGGTGGCAGTGCTGCAGGGACAGTGATGCTGGTGGTGGGGTTACGGTGGCAGAGGCTGATGTCCTCAGTGTGGATCCACTCAGATGCCCGCTTCTGTGGGGTGTCAGGTTGATGAATGTTCCCTGGCTTTCTCTTTAGCAGGACCCCCGCACCCTCATCTCCAGTGCTTGGAGACACCTTGGACTTAGACGGGCTGGGTTCTGGTCGTCATCTGTAACCCGCTTCTCAGTCCCCAGCCCTCAGTCCAGAGCTAGTTCTCTGCCAAGAGCAGTAAGCAGGGCGGTGTGGAAGTCCACGGCCACTTTAGAACCCAAATGGTTTCAGCCCCAGGGGAAGAGGTGGGGCGGGGAATGGTGGGGTCAGGGATGGAGTTTCGTCCCTCTTGGCTCCTGCCCCTCAGGTGCTCCTCCCGCTCCTCCCCAGCCCAGGCAGGCCCCCGGCCTGTGCTTCCTGCTCCACATGGCTTGGGATTCCTGCCCCTGTGTTTTAATTGGATCCCATGCTCATTAGCGGCCCAAATGCCTTCCAGACACCCTGCAGCTGCTTGGGCCCTCCCCACACCTGCCCATCCAGCTGGGCCTCCCCCACACCTGGAAGACATCGGGGCCTCCAGACAGGGCCCTGAACTCCAGCCCCTCCCTGTGGCCTGGATCAACGGGACCAGGGGAGGAGAGGCAGACCCTTCAGCGGAGGTTGGGGGAGGCCTCAGGAGGGCCCCTGCAGAGGAGCCTGGGAAGTGAGCTGCGGCCACAGCACAGGAGACAAGGGGTCGGAGGTCCCTGCCTGCCATGGCTAGGGGAGCCCGGTCTCTGATCCTCTGCGGCCTCACTGTGCCGAGGCTCTCCCTCCGGATCCCCTTGAGAGAAATGATCAGCGCCTAGAATGTTCGCCTTCTGTAGGAGCCTAGTGCCCAGGAAGGGTGTGTGGGGAGACCGAAAGGGGGCTGTGGGACGTGGGGCTTTGATCTCAGCAGGCTTTCCTGCAGGATTTGCCAGCCTGGTAAACCATCATTTAGTGAGGGGCAGAAAGAGGGTCACATCCAAGGTCCTGGAAAATGGCCGGGCCTTGAACTCAGATTTGCCCCTAGCAGCATTCACCCTTCCTGGTCTGCTGATTTGCACCAACCCCAGGGGGCACCAGCCATGTAGAATCAAATGAATTCATTTAACATTCATTTATAGACACTCACGGGGGGGGGGGGGGAAGGCACTGTGTAAAATCTTTGCAAATATTAACTCACTTAATCTCACAAGAACCTTATGAGATAGGAACTATTTTTTATCTCCATTTAACAGAGTGGTTGAACAGCTTGCTCAAGTTCACCCAGGTCGTTCCAGGCTGATGGCAACAGGATTCTAACGCCTGCATCTTTGTTTTCAGTCCTCGGGCTCTGCTGCCTCTTCTAGAACAAACCATGAATGGTGCTTCCAGGAGGGGGACAGTAGTGGCCCTACTGAAGCCTTCCCTCCAGTAACTAGGAGGTCCTGGAATTGATGCCACCCAGGGGAGGCAGGAGATTCCAGTTGTGTGGAATCTCGTGTCTTGCTGACTCCGTGTGCTGGCTGTGAAGAGGAGAAACCATCCTTAGCTTGTAGCACTGCCTTGAGCATTAAACTGAGAGCAGCAGAGCCTCCCTGTGCCTCCTCTATGACAGTTCTGACCCTGCCTTGTGGGATGCAAGTCTCAGCTGCTGCTCAGCACCTCTGCTCCCAAACCCCCAGCCCAACCCTTAGGATGATAGGTTTTTTAAGCTGCAGACCCCTTGCACTAAATGAATGAGGACCCCTATTTGTTAAAGTAGGTGAAAACAGAGCGGAGCTGGTTGAAGTCAGGTTTGGATGCGAGTGATGGTGAGGGGACTGATGCTGGGCTTCCTGGCCCCCAGCACTCCTCTGTCCCCGAGACACCTTGAAGAGCCCCAGGACTCCCCGGACCTCAGAGTCATTGTCCTAAAGGGGCCAACTGATCATCTTTTGGGGGACCTGCTGGTGCCCTGGTTGGCACCCTAGCCAGTCCCCCTGGAGCTTGCCTTAGAGAGCTCTCCCTCCCCTGACCTGGTGACAATTCTGGGCTGAAGGAGTTGGTCTGGGAGGAGATGGGGAAGTGAGAGCACTGAGCTGGGGTTCACTCACACGTAGGGAGAGAAGGAGGGAAGTGGAGAGAGAGAGCCTGCCTACCCAGCAGCCATCTCGGCCTTGTGTGTGTGCATGCACGTGTACGCGCGCGTGTGTGTGTGTTTAGAACCTTAACTCGTTTTCCCATCTGCCCTCCACCCCTCATTGTCAGTTTCCCCGTTTCCCCAGCAGGAGTCTGGGAAGGGCTGGCTGCCAGGACCAGCTCTAAATATCAAGGCCTGGAAAATCCGACCAGCCCCCAGGGCCCTATATCCCCGCCCCAGGAGGCAAGGTCATGGGGGCAGGTATTGGGGGAGAATGGTGAAGCTGACTGCCCCTACCTGACTCCTTATGTGTCCCATCTCCGCAGAATTACTCTGCTGGTGGCCTGGACCTCGGGCCTCCCAGACCCAGGCTCCTCCCAGGCCATTCCAGCCCTGGACCAAGCCAGACCCCGTCATGCCCCTGCTGCTCAAGAACCAACAGTGACCCTCACTGCCCAGCTGGGCCGATAGTAGGTCCTCAGCCCAGTACTGAAGTTCCTGCTTCAGTTTCACCCCTGGTTACTTCAAACCTGACCACTCCTTGCCCCCTCTAGAACTTTCTTTGGAAAACCTTTGATCAATATCAATTTTTCTTACTACCTAGTCTTGGGCTTAGGGAGAGAGCCCCTACTCACCATGAGTGAGACTACCACGTCAGCTGCAGCCTCTGCACAGCGGGGTCTCGTCTTCAGGTTCAATCAGAGCTGACTTTGAACCCTGCATGCCCGGTTCTGCCCAGCTGTGTGACTTTGGGCCACTCACTTCATCCTCATGGACTTTAGTTTCCAAACATCAAAAATGGGGATCACAGTCCCTTTCCTGTCTACTTGAAACTTGCAAGTCCCCTCGAAGTTCAAGGGCGTGAGAGTCACAGCTCTAATCCTGCATTCCCAAAGTGCGTTCCATGGCGCCCTTAGCGATGGGTGCTGGTCTGCTCGGGCTGCTGCACAGAGTGCCACAGACAGGGTGGCTGAAGACTACTGAAATGCATTTGCTCACAGTTCTGGAGGCTAGAAGTCGAAGATGGAGATGCTGTCAGGGTTGGCTCGTGGTGAGACCTTTCTTCCTGGCCTGGAGATGGCCACCTCCTTGCTGTGTCCTCACCCGGCCTATCCTCTTTGCAAACAGGTGGAGAGAAAGAGCTCGGTGTCTCTTCCTCTTCTTATGAGAACATCATCCTATTGGATTGGAGCCCCACCCTCATGCCATCACTTCACCTTAGTTATCTACTTAAACGCGCGATCTCCAGATGCAGTCACACAGAGGGTCTGCGCTTCCGCATGCGCATTCTGTAGGGACACAGTTCAGTCCATAACAACAGGTTAAAGGAAAGCATCACAGCTGAGTAAGTTTGAGAACTTAAATGAGTTTAAACAAATTAAACAGGGCTCTTGACTGCATGTCTTCTCACAGCCTTTCACTGTGATCATGGATGCTCTGCAGTGGGACTGTGTTTCCCAGACGTATTTGACCTTGGAACTCATTTTTGGTTAATCTTGCCTAGCTAGGGTTTTCTGGAGCTCCATTTGGGATCCACTGCCTTAGTCAACGACTGCATGGCTTTGTCTAACTTGAGTCAGCTTTCTTTTCCACCCAGAGAACAATAACCAGACAGCTTTTCCTGGTGACGCTCCATCGCTGGGGAGTAAACCCAGTTTGTGACAGCATCAGCCTTGCCTGTTAGAGTGGAGTGAGGTCACCAAACCTAAAAGTTTCTTTCTTTCCTTTTTTATTTTTATTTATTTTTAATTGGAGTACAGTCAGTTACAATGTGTCAATTTCTGGTGTAAAGCATAATGCATATGCATACATATATTCATTTTCATATTCTTTTTCATTAAGGTTATTGCAAGGTATTAAATATAGTTCCCTGTGCTATACAGAAGAAATTTTTAAAAATCTATTTTTATATAAAGGGATGGGAAAGGATAACTTTATTTTGATTTTTTTGTGAGGCCCAGATTGGCAGCTGGTCCCACATGTGGCTCCCAGATCATAGCAGTTCAGCCTGGGTCCTTTGAGGGCAGCTCTTTGTCATCAGACGCCATCAGCCCTTTGTAAGATTCAGTTGCAGGCTCGCCTGGAGGCTGAGTGATGGACAACCCACCATCTTCCCCTTTCACCTTGCAAGCCCCTTTGCTGACATGGGTGCTGTCCAGGAAGCTGTGGTTGGAGCCTTTTAGTCCGGGGCCTGAGGACCAGCCATGCAGCATCATGCTGGGAGCTTGTTAGAAATGCAGAATCTCAGGTCCCATCGCAGACCTATGGAACCGGAATCTGTATCTAGCAAGCTCCCAGGTGATTTATCAGCAGGCCTCGTAAGGTTTGAGAAGTGCTGGTCTGGAGCAGTGATTTGCAGAACCACAGGTTATGACTATAGTGGTTTGTGAAGGTAGTGCCATGAGTTGCAATTAGCATAAAAAAATAAGAGAAGAATTGAAACTATAGGCTGCTCTAAGCAAGTATGTTTTGGGGGAAAACTGTTCTGGATAGTGGCAAAAATGTGTGTCAAAAAAGGTCTGAAGATGCCAGTGCAGAGGCACTCACGCTGGTAACACAGGGGACTGGCTGGGGTGACCTCAGCCTGGCCCCGCCCACCCCTCCCCAGCTGGCATTTCCCCAGCTGCCCTGGCCGCCTAAGGGTTTCCCGCCACCGACCACACACACCTTGTCACCACACGCTGTGGCCCAGCGCCGGAATTTTGGGGTGTGGTGGGGGAGAGCTGGCAGCAAAAAGAGTGACTTTTAAAACAGGTTCTTCTCCAGATTTATTTCTCCAGCCCTTTCTCCCCCTTCTTCTTCCAGCTCGTTGCCTTGGGTTGGTTCTACCTTCTCCCTCTCCCGTTCCGAGCTGGAAGGCGAAGCCAAATCCAGCTCATCAGAGTCTCCTCCCTCCACACTGTACATTTCTCCTTGCTAAGGCCCCTCACCCCATGCCGAGGAGTCAAAATAACCCGGCTGACCCCGCGCCTGCAGGGCCGTTCCCACCTCTGGCAGTCGGCCACCAGCCCCATGTCTGCCAGAAAATTTATCTGATCTTTGAACCTAGCACTCCCCTGGAGACAAACCTGGGTGACTGCTAAAGGCATCAACGCTGCTGTAGAGTCAGGGAGTCGGGGCATTCGGAGGTGAGCAGGGCGGGGAGAGGGCAGGAGGCCCCGGGGCAGAGAGGCTGGGAGGGACGGCCTGCAGCCCTGCCCCCTCCCCTCGCCCTCAGACCCTGGCTCAAGGCCAAGATGGAATGTCTGCAAATCTGCCAGGGGCTCTGCCCTTTAGAAGTCCTTCGTCGTCATCATCTTCATCATCCTCCCTCCTGCAGGTGACATAGGGTGATCCCGTGTCCCCACTTGCCTGGAACATTGGGGTTCACACCTGTCGTCTGGTATAATGATTAATAGGGCCTGCTTCACTCCAAAGAGTTTCCTATTTGGATTTTAAGTTATCTTGTCACCCTCCATAAGAAAACTAAGCTACAGAAAACTTTGCTGAATAAAAAAAAAAAAGAAGAAAAGAAAAAACAACCCAAAACAAAAATCCTAAAATTCCTCAAACTCCTCCAACCCCCAAATAAATGAAAAACACCCCACAGAAGCCCCCAAACAAACAAACAAAACAACAACAACAACAAAGGAGGACTTTGCTAAAGGCCATAAAGCTAACGAGCACTTCAACTGGGACCTGATGCAAATTACATGCTCCTCCCAGGATGCCTCGCGGCCTCCCAGGGTGGGTCCTGCGCCTCCCAGGATGCCTCCCTTTCTGCTCAGGATAGTGTGGCTTGGTGTGTGAGTCTGTGTGCTGGGGTCCTAGACTCCTTACAGGCCCTGAGAGTCAGTTAGAGAGACCCTAACAATCTTTTCCAGCTGCAGGATTCAGGGACCAAAGAGAAGTTTCTGAAACCTCAGACTTTGCTTCCTGGGTGGACGGGGCTGAGGTGGAGGTCGAAGTGTTACCCAGGGGTGCGGGATCTTTCCTCGGGGTGCTCTTTGGTCCCCCACCCCAGGCTGGCTCAGAATCCAGCTGTGGGAACGTGAACTTCCTGAGGATGCGCCCTCTTCCTGTTCTCTGCAAGGGTGTGTGTGGAGGGTGGAGCGGGGCAGGTGGACCTGGGAGTTAGTGGTCGGGTAGGAAGCAGGGGCCGGTGCTTTGCATGCTGAGAGGCCCGGGGTCCGGAAGCAGGATTTGGGGCAAGAAGGACAGCATTCCCTGCAGGAGGTGTGTGCTGGCAGTAACAGCCCTAAGAGCTTGAACTTGGGGTAACAACTTTGAGGCATGTGTCCACCCAAAGGCTTCTGGTATCCTTGTTTTACCAAGCCACCCGTGGGTGCTGAACCGTTGCCAGGCTTCTGGCTCTGTGGAGGCTACAGACTCAGAAGGCCTGGGACCTTGTCCCACTGGACCCAAGCCCTGGAGCCTTGCTGGGAGTCTGCCACATCTAGTCCAAGGACTGTGCAGGACCCACAGGTGAGGGGGTACAGCGGGGTGCCTCCCCAAGGAGCACATTGCTGGTCGGGGTGGAAGAGCAACGTGTTCTCCAAAACATACACATATACAAAGGCACACAGGTGGACACACCCCCACACGTCACACATTCGCAATCCCTACATGATCCGTGCACACCCACATGCGTACTAAACACACACACGCTCACCTCTAGACATCTCACACATGCTCATCTATATCCATGTATGTGTACACACATACACGTGCATATGTACAAATATGCACAACCACACACACTCACACACACTCGCAGGTCCATCCACATGCATGCATACAAGTATGCAAATACTCTACATAGCAGGTACCCATGTGTGCAGTGTCCCCGGCCAGCCAAGCAGGAATGGGGAATGGCTCCTTGCCATGAGGGGGCGGGTGTCCAGGGCTCTCAGAATAGGGGCTGTGTGTGGAGAGCATTCTCAGTTTTAGGGACTTGAGGCTCAGGACACTGGGGAGGGAAGAATGTGTGGCTTGGAGCACAGGGGCAGCAGATGGGGTGACCAAGGCACCCTCAGCCAGGCTCCCACCCAACTGTCCATGCAGTGACCCCAGGGATGAACTTCTCCTCGCCCCTTCTGTCCCACACCCCCTCTCCTCCTGACTCACTGGAGGAGAATGAACAGACTACCTACAAAAAGGAACCCCCATCACATTGACACCAGACTTCTCCCCGGCAACCACGTATGCAAGAAGACAGTAAGATCTTATTTAAATAATTCGAGGCTGGTTTCCACTGAATTTTGTTGGGGGAAGCAAGGGGCAGCTCCCGTGGCTACTCTTGGATTGGAGGGCTGGGGAGAGAAGCTCCCCAGGGACCCTTCTAGAGGACACATTCCATGAGGATTATGTGGGTCAAAGCTGTTTGCAAACCTACATGGAGGAGTCAGACTGGCCTCCTCGGGCAGGTGGGGTGGGACGTGGCAGGATTAGAGTAAGCAGAAAGGAGAAGGCCTGCGGGATAAGGTCCAGAGGCCAAGCAAGCTGATGTGCTTGGCAACTGCTTGGTTCTTTCACGTCTTCTGGAAGGTGTGTTGCCTGGGAGCAGTCACTCAGGACCTGCTTGTCGCAGGAGGCTGGGGGTTTGCATAGGACAGACCCTCCGCCTGGCCCATGTGGCTGTCACTCATGTGTAGCCAGCCTGGCGCACCTGCGAGACCGTGCTATGGTTTGGTGTATTCCACTAAGCCTATTCAGAGGCCAGAGGTCAGCCTGTGGTCAGGGTCAGCACCGGTTTTGCAGCCGGGGTCAGGGTTAATCTTTGGACAGGGTCAGCTTTGTGGCCAGTGTCAGACGCTGGTCGTGGCCCGGGTTGGGATCATTCTGAGTCAGTGTCAGGGTCAGTCTGCGGTCAGTCTGAGGTTACATGGATGTGACCAGAGTTAAGGCTGAGTGGGCCTGGGAGGCAGTTTATCCTCCATGTAATAGGTGGGGACGAGACCTGCAGTGAGGCCAGTGACCACCCAAAGCCCCAGCTTTGGTGGCCTGGCCCCTCCTCCTGTGGAGGCTCAAGCACTATTTCAACATTAGTAGCTCCGAGTTGCAAAGTCCCTGGTGAGGCCTCGGGCGGGAGGCTGCTGATCCGCCAGGCCATGTGCTCCCCCACTGGCAGGCCCCACCTCCCCCCGACAGCACTCCTGCACATGGCTGTAGTCTGGGAGGTCCTGCGGGGGCCATGGCAGATGGTGGCCCTGGCTCTGAAGCTTGGCATCTGGAGGCCAGGCTTTGATGTGGGATGTGGCCCATGGCAAGGGCTCTTCACATTGACACAGCTGGCCATGGGCTTTGTGGGGCCTTCAGCAAGTCTGGGTGACAACCCTCATCTCATCCAGACCTGTTCTTCATCCCTTGAAACAACCAGTGAGCTGCTCCTCTGCCCAAGGAGAGGGGCCACCCAACAATTTCTTTGCCCTGAGCTCCTGCCTCTTTCAATGTTTTGTTCTGGAAGCTCCCATTCTAGAAGGACAAACAAGGAAAGGAAGGGGCTTGGAAGGCTAGGAAAAGCTCAGGCCCCTCTGCTCTGGGTCAGCCCAGCGTCAAAGCAAGCTTGCAGGAAACGGGGTGGCTTGAGTGGAGGGCTGGAATCCTGAGACCCTCAGGTGCATATCACTCTACTGGCATCACCTGAGATCCCTACCTGGTCTGGGCTCTGCAGGACATTTCAGATGGGGACCAGATTCTTGTCCTCAAGTCTTCACAAAGAAGGCTGTAGAAGTGGAGCCATTTACCGTCTGTGGGCTAACAGTAAATGCTAGAATTGTTCCCACATTCAGTGGTCCTCAACCCAAGTTGCACATTAGAATCACCTGAGGAGCTTCTGAAAACTAGTGATGTCTGTGCTCTACTCCAGACCAGCTGAAATCTGAATCTACTTAAACCAACACCTAGGGAGCTAAGACTCCCTTAAAACGTAATCAGAAATGATGGCTAGGCTCACGCTGATTAACAGTAATGATAATAGGTACACTTTACTGAGCCCCTGCAAAGTTCCCCCACATCCTCATAACAACTGTGGTGGGTTAAAAGCATGGCGGCCAAATTCTTTGACATACTTTCCAGTGATAGGTGGAGTCGATGTCCTCTCCCCTTGAATCTGGGCTCTGTGATAGTTTGGCCAACAGAATATAGCAGAAGTGACACTGTGCTGGTTTCTGGGACCAGGTCTTAAGACACTGGCAGCTTCCACTTCCTGTCTTTTGGCACATTTGCTTTTGGAACCCAGTCACCGTGGTGTGAGGAAGCCCAGCAACCACATGGAGAGGTCACAGGTAGGCGATCTGACCAACAGTTCCAGCTGAGGTCTCAGTGGACATCCCCCACCAACACCAGACTGATGAGTGAGCAGGGCTTCAGGCATTCCTACCCCTGACAGCGAGTCACTCCCTGTCTCAAGCCATCCTACGTGATCCTGGAGGGAGCAGAGATAGCCCCACTGAGAGCTGCTCAAATTGCAGATCTGTGAACAAAATAAATGGTAGTTGATATTTTAAGCCAGGGGTTGGTAAACTTCTTCTGTAAAGGACAAGATAGTAAATATTTAAGCCCTGTGGGCCATTAGGTCTCTGTTGCAACTTGTCCGGCAAAAGCAGCCACAGGCAATACATAAATGAATGAGTGTGGCTGTGTTCCAATAAATCTTTGTTCTTCTTTTGATATTTTCCCAACTCTTTAAAAACATAAGAAACCATTCTAAGCATGTAGGCTATACAAAAGCATGAAGTGAGCCATAGTTTGCCGACCCCTGGTTTAAGCCATTAGGCTTGAGGTGGTTTGTTATGCAGCAATTGATAACCATTACAGCAACCCGGCCATGTAGATGATTTAGTGAAATTGATATGAAATTGAGGCATCCCTTTGAGTTCACAGCTACAGTCACTGTGTGCTTAGTTCATTGACAAGAGGGCGGGTGGGTCAAAGTGGTGAGATCAGAATGAAAAAGATCAGAGAAATAAGAGCTGTTCACTATTTTCCAGTCATATTCAGGGAAGAGAGGCTCAGGAAACAGGGGAGGGCCCTCTTTGGTGGAGTTGAGAAATTTTATTAGGCTTCCCCAGAGCAAAGTAAAATTTCCCTCCAAACTATTCCACACCCCTTTTCTGGTTCCACATTCACAAAGCAATCTTCTGAGTAAGAATTTGTCTTCTCAGGCTTTAGAGTTGTTATTATTAACATTTATTAGGTGCTTAGTTTATTCCAGGCACTGTTCTAAGTTCTTTAAGTGTATTAAATCATTACCTTCACCACAATCTGTTATTATTCCAAATTTGTAAATGAGGAAACTGAAACTCAGAGAGCTTACGTTAAAATGCATAGCTGGGACTTGAACCCAGGCAGCCTGCCTCCTGACCCCATGTACTTAATATTCTGCTATTCTGTTCCCAACCCTGGGAAGTGAGGCCCTGGAGTGGAGGGTGCATTTTAGGTCTGAAGAAGGGACAGTCCCTGCTACAGAAGAATGAAATGGCGTCTGGTTTGTACTCTGGCTTGTGTGAATTGAGTTAATGCAAGTCTGTGCCTGAGGTACACCAAGACCCTTCAGCCCTGAGCTAGGATTTGAAAGGCAAAGGCTTCCACCTGTAAAGGCAGAGGCCTGGAGGCCTTGCCTGGGGTGCGGAGGACATCTGGCAGGGAAGGCAGGCAGTCAGCTGGCTGGCACCACGGTCAGTGCCCCCGCAGGTCATTTCACTTGACCTCTCAGTAGCATACAGCTTTATTCACATAAAGTTATTTTTTCAATTAACATTCTCTTGACTTTCTAAATCTTTACAGCATCCAGAGATCTTCTCTTTCTCATATTGATATTCCAATCTTCTCTCATTCCTTCTGTCTCTTTCTTTCCCTTGATTATTCCCACTAGTGATTTGTCAATTTTATTAGTCCTTTCAAAGACTCAATTTTGGCTTTGCTGAACCTCTGTTATATATCTGTTTTTTTTATTTCATCATTTTTTGCTCTTATTCTCAGTATTTCCTTTTATTATCTTTGGGTTTCTTTCGGTATTCTTCTAACTCATTAAAATTGATGCCTAGCTCATTATTTTTCAACTTCTTTCCTTTTCTAAATTGTCAAGTCAGTAAATTTTCCTCTTTTGGTTTTGTTTGCATCATCAATTCTCATATAATATTTTCATTATTATACAGTTTAAAATATTTTCTAGTTTTCACATTATTGTTTGCACTTAGGTTACATATAAATGTGTCTCTTAACTTCCAAACATAATGAAATTTTTCTGCTGTCTCTTTTGTTAGACATTTCTTGTTTAATTGCTTTGGGACTAGAGAGCATATTCTTTATAATTTGATTCTTTTACGTTTGTTGAGATTTGCTTTAGAACACAGTATGTAGTCAACTTGTATAAATCTTCCAAGTGTGTTTGAAGAAAAAAATATCTCTTCTGTAGTTGTTGGGTGCTGTTTTCTATATATGTCCACTAGGTATAATTTGTTAATCCTGTTTTTCAAAATTTCTGTATCCCTATTGATTGTTTTCTTTTTGTTTTTTCAATTATTTACAGAATGTGTTAAGATCACCCATTGTGATTGTAGAGTTGTTAGGTTTTTTGGAAGTTCTGATAATTTTTACTTTATATGCTTTTGAGGCTATGTTATTAGGTACGTATAGTTTAAACTTGTTATACTTTTCCAGTGAACTAAATCTTTTTTGATTGTGAATGGATGGCCTTATATTAGTAATATCTTTTTCCTAAAGTCTATTTTGTCTGAAATTAACACAGCTACTTCAGCCTTTCCTTGGCAGCTATATCCATGACATATAGCCTTGGATTTTTGATATCTTATGTAAACACAACTAATTGGGTTAAAAATGCTATATTTTAAATAATATAATAGGGAAAATTGACTAAAAGTGTGATCTCATTTATATAAACTTTCACTGCTTGAGATTCTTTGGACTGTCCCAGTGAGACACATTTGGTCAGTGGTTCCAGCGGACAACCCTGTGTTTGTTTTGCAAACTCTCAGTGATGGGTTTCCTTGTCCTCTCTCTCTTCTCCCTTCTTCCTTCCCTCCCTTACCTCTTCCTTTCCTTCTCTTTTCTTCTTCCCAGATCTGTTCTGCATCAAGTCAACTCTTGCATAATCCTGGGAGGCACATGTGTGTGTGTGTGTTTGTGTGTACACATGTGTGCACAGGAGTAGGGGGGAAGAGAAGGTGAGTGATCATTTTACTTTCAATTCACCCTTACCCTGAGAATTCCAGTTTAATGTGGGAGTGAAGGAGAATTAATAAAATGGACTTAGGCTAACAGATTGTTTATTCTTATGCTTTCTCTTAAACTGGCCAAATAACCTGACTGATCGGTTGCTATTCTCAGCTCCAGGTCCATTGTTAAAATAAAGTAATTAATTTTACTGTCTCTGCTTTATTTCAGTAATTGAAAGTAATAATCATACTTGGTTTCTGAGTTGTTCTGCAGGGAGAAGGTCATGGAACTATAACCTTAAAAAATAGCCTGAATTACCAAAAAGGCCATGCCATGGGTACTTTAAAGATAAAGAGTTCGAAAGAGTGACAGCCACTAGCCTCCATGGAATTGGTCACCTGGAGATACACCATGATGCCACTCTGAGTCTTATGAGAAGAAAACAACTCTGTTGATTGTTATCAATGTTTTATTGTGTAAGGTCTGGCTTTATAACCACCCCACCCCATCCCCAAGATGGGTTCACAGTTTTAAAGGCACCAGCCTGCTGGGAGTCCCCTTTGCCCGGCAAAGCAATAAAGCTGCCTCTTTTCTTCTAAGCTCCAAGACCCTGTCTCTGAGTTTCATTTGGCCCTTCAGGGATGGGGGCCGATATTTCAGCAACAAGAGTGTTCTGTTAGAAGTTAGGAAAGCCTTGAGCTTTCTAGTCTCTCTCCCTCTTCATGAGAGGTGTGAAAAATCACAGCTTGGCTTTGAAGCTTTTTCTTAGAGATTGGCAAGCACCCTCAGGTTTAGGGTGCTCCCTTGCCTTTCCGGGCAATCTCCTGCTTCTAGATTTGGTCTGGTAATTCCCATTTTTCTTGTGAGCCCTTCTACACTTTTAAGATTATGTTTTTCAAAGAAATCCCTCATCACAATTGGAGGATTGATCCAAATCGCTTAGCCCACCAGTACCAGAAGTGTAGGTCAGTCAGTTTGCTCCTTTCTGAAACTCTGCCTTCCCCTGGCTCACGTGGTATCACTCTTTCCCAATTTTCTGTCTGTCTCTGCTTCCCACATCCAAGTATTCACCATGTCTTATGGTTCCTATTTCCTAAATATGTCTCAGGACTGCCCAGCTCTCTCTACCTCCTCCTCCCATTGCCTGAGTTCAGGCCATTCCCATTACTCAGCGGTACATCTGCTGGTGTCTCCTAATTGGTCTGCCCACATCCTCTCTAGGCCCCCTCCCAACCATTGTCCATACTGTGGCCAAAAGACCCTTCTGACATGGAAATAGATCAGGTTACCCCTGCTTGAAACCCTTCAATGGCTCCCTATTGCCCTCAGGAGGATTTCCCTTAACATGGAGTCAAGGCATCATCTGGCTCCCTGTCCCTCCTCCAACCACATCCTGCACCTCTTGTCTCTCTCCCCAGCCATAGCCCCTCTTCTGCAGCCTCACACAGCCTCCCCCTCTCACCCTGGGCCGTTTACACACCGGGTCCCTGTCTGGAATCCTTCCCTAGCCTCCGGAGGCCTTCCAGATCCCTGTCCCTACTGGCTCGGCTTCCTGCTGGCCTCCAGTGTCACTCTCAGCACACCGGACTTTGAGCAGCTGCCGGAGCAGCTCCTGGGCCTCATTCCCTCTGGTAGTCATGGTAACAAGATACCACCTGGCAGACGGTGGGCTCTGGGGCATCTTTGTGAAATGAAGGGCCAGAGCTCCATGCCGGGACCCCAGTGTAGGCTGCACCAGGCCTGCATGACCAGCCCCTTCCCCACACTGTTGTAGAGACCCCTGGCGGCTGCAGCCTGGGGAGACTGATGGGTCCCTCTTGGCCTGCCCTCTGCTGAGCTGCACAGGGGACCTGGCCCTGGCCCCCCTCACCTTCTGAAGTGGGGAGTCCGGCAATGCCTCCAGCAAGACCGCACCCAAGGAGAATTCCCCAGCACTGGAGCGATGCTGCAACAGTGGGCAAGCCGAGGTGCCAAGTGCTGCCCGTTCCCTCGGTAGACTGAGATGGCTGAGCTCTGTGGAATTTGGGAACAGGCAGTGATACTTGGAGGCCCACCACACAGTAATGGGGAAAGGAATGCTCCCCTCGTTTCTCCGTGGGGCCCTGATGGCTCAAGGCCCGGGAGGATTGGAAGGAAGGTAGTACAGTTTGACCTTCTGCAGGCTTGGTGGCCTTGGGAGCTTGGGGACACCCGGGCATGGAGGGGGCTGAGGCCAGACTCCTTCAGGTGGCTTACAGTGATGGGACAGGTGAGGAGGCTTACTCCCAACCATGAGTGAGACCCTGCCGGAACCCCCAGAATGTCTGTGATGCCTCCCCATCGGGGAGGGCCTGAAGTGGGCCACACTGGTTTCCCCAAATTCAGAGCTCAGAACCAAGCTCCTGCTCCAGGGGAGCAGCTGAAGGTGCTGGGAAGGACCTGTTAGGAGCAGAGAAACATCTGTCAAGCATGTCACCCCTAGCGGCACCCTGGCGTCAAGCTGGGGCCTGCTGGTCCAGGGTCTGCTCCAAGGGGGACCCTGAGGGAATGAGGGGCCATGGCTGCTTTACTCTGAGGAGGCCCCCACCTGACTCAGGCCTCCTGCTTGTTTCAGAGCTCCCTCAGGGTTCCAGCCTCCAGAACGTCCCTTGTCCCTCACTTTCATTTCTGCCCTGGCCTGAGCCTTCCGGAGAAGAGGCCTTAGCATCAGTCCTCCTGGAGCTGGAAGGTGCACGGGGGTCTTGACCAGCTAGTCTGGGGAATGAGGTACCCTCTGTAATCAGCCTCAGGGCATGGCCACACCTCCGCATCGGACTGGCCCTTCCAGAAGATGCCAGAAGTGTTCCGTACTCTTGGTCCCCAGTTTGTTTGCAGATTTCTCCAGAGCCTTGGGCTCTGTCGCCATCAAGGTCCCTCCAGCTCCTCCCCTCCAGGCCTCTGGCTCTCACTTCCTTTGGGAAAAGGAGTTCCAAGCCGATTTGGGAAACACTCCCTGCAGAGGAGGCTGGCCCCGTGTCCAGGTCGGCAAGGCTATATTTAACTGGCTATATTTGCGGTCCCACTCACTTGTCCCAGCTCCGGCCCCGCCTGCCACCCCTCTCCCCCCTCGGCAGTCTGTGCTGCACCGTCCAGCCCCACGTCGCCCCTGCTCACCCTGCTCCAGCTGTGCAATTGTGGTCTGGGCCACAGGCTATTTTTTGCTTGGTGCCAAAGATTATTCAGTTATCAGGAATGTGTGTTTAAGTGGCCGTCTCCGGAACAAGGATTATAAATAGGAACTTGGGGTCAAGGCCTGGGCCCCAGTGTCCTCCTCTTTGTCCCAGTTCCTGTCCTGGCTCCTGGGTTTTACTTGGGGTGAACACCAGGAGGCCATGCTGAGGTTGTCTGGGGGAAAGGACCCCAGACTGGGAGGCCAGAGGTCCAGGACTCAGAACATCCTGACAGGCAAGTCACCCAACCTCTCTGAGACTCACTTTCTCCATCTGGGAAATGGGGAGACCCAGAGCCGTTCATCGAATGCAAACACATGGTGAATGCCTGTCAGTCTGTGGAGGAAAATCCAAGTTAGACAGACGGGTAACTGGGAGGAGAAAGTATTAAACAGTTTTTTGGGGAGTGGGGAGATAGCAGGGTTATTTAAAAAAAAAAGCAAGAAACAGTCTTGGGAGTAAGTATATAGAAGTAGAGAGGAGAGAGATTCAGAATTTGCCTTTAGGGAACTCTCAGTTTAATGGTGGAGGCTGGGCCCAGGCCTAATTCTAGCACAAAGTGGGGTAAACAGAAAGGAGTGGGCACACTGGGGGGCACACACTCAGGATGAGGCTTAACTTTCTCTGACAGCGGGACAGCTGGTTCCCAAGGTGCCGGCTCTCCCAGACAACGCGTCCAGGCCAGAGGCTCCGGCTTGGGGAAATCTGGCTAGTGAGTGTGGGTGAGGATGCCGGGCCAAGAAGGGTGGGCTACATCCTGATGACCCGCGGCCCCTCTTGTCCTGTTGAGGGCCACCCATTCTGACCTGGCTTGGGCCACCCTAGCTCCCCTTGCCTCCAGCCAGAGGGGTAAGGGGAAAAGTCAGGGCTCCACCAGCCCCTGCGGGCTCCATTCTGCTCCCCTGGGCACCTTATCAGGCTCCTGTCTATGAAGAAGGGGGTCAGCAAGGAAGGAGACTCTGTTGTCACTTCGCCTTAGTTATTCCATCCGTAAAATGGGAGCAACAAGGCCCGACCTCCCTCCCTGGAGATACTAGTTTATGAGAGTGACGTAGAAGGAGACTGTTGATCTTCTGAGCAGAAGGGCATTGGCTGATCTGAGGTGTCAGTCTCCTGATGTCACCAATCTAGGCCAAGGCCCACCAGAGACGTGGCGGCAATCCCTGTACTTCGGGCCTCAGTCTTTCCCTCACATGTTGTTCTTTCATCTGTCCTGATTTCTTAGCTGTCTTTCCCACGCAAATCTCAGGCCCGGGTGACGTCTGGGACACAATTATGGAGACCCCTTCTCCCCTCTTTCTTCTCTTCGGGTGGGGCCAGAACCTGCCCCCGACTCTGTCACCAGGAGGGGGCAGTGTTGTCAGGGATGGCCTTGCACCTGCGGCTTCAGCCCTGCTTCTGGATCCATCCACGTACAAGACAGGCTCATCTTTCTTATAATGTTTGAGCATCGAATGTGCACTGTGATTAGCAGAATTGATTTTCATATCTTGGTTAAGAGTTTTCATCTAAATTTACAAGTGAGAAAACAAAATCCTTTGACAGATTACATTTTGGTTTTAAAAAAGGAGCCATGGATGGGGAAGGGAGGCATCCCCAAATGGAAGTGGGGGTTGGGCAGGGGCCTGCCTCCCAGGCTGAGGCTTCAGAGGGCTCTGCAGTGAGGAGGGTGGGCAGGTGGTCTGCTAGTGGCCTGGCAGGTTAGGGTTCTGGGGATGGCAGGCACGTGGGGTGCCTTCAGGACAGGCTCTTGTGGAGCCCTTGCTGGGTCACTGCCACAGGTACCGTTGTCTTTACTCCTGGGGGGAGCTATTTTATCTTGGTTTGACTGTGCTGAGGGTCCTAGTGGACCTCAGTCTGGTTCCATGGGTGAAAAGGTGTGACATCCGAAGGCCTATTCCAAGAGGCTACTAAGTGTAAGATTATGAGGAAGGAGGGCGATCAGGAGATAAAGAGGGAGTCAAAGAGAGAGGGCCTGCTTGGCTTATTCAGGTCCTGACCTTCACCCCTCACTGAGCGCTCAGACCACGGCTGCTCCTCAGCCAGCTCATGGCTTTGGGGATGGGAATGTGGACGCGTGATAGGCAGCCACCAGGATTCCATCACAAGTGGGACTGAATCAAGAGAGGAGACTGAATATTTTTCTCTGAGGGCTCTGCTGCCACCTCCTTCTTCTACGAGAAGACCAGGATGACTCTCAGCCCTGAGCTCCTGGCCCCGTGGCCCCCAGAGGGGAGAGTCCGTTTCCTCACCTTTTCCAGGGTGAATGCCATCCACATCCTGTGACTCACAGCTGCAGCATTCCAGTCTTTACTTTCATTGTCATTCTGCCTTCCCTTATTTCACCCTCTGTCCCCTCCAGTCCAAGCTGGCAGTGTGTCTGCTGGTATAACAGCCTCAGAGCCCCTCTTGGGTGGCCCAGCCCTGGCCTTCCTCCCCTCCCGTCAGGGCTGCAGCTTGAGCCTTGCTGGCCCTGGTTTGGGATAACAGGCCTTTACCTCTGTCTTCTGCCCTCCCCTTGGGGGCCTGGCCTAGAGAGAAGCCGAGCTCTAGGACTGGGGTCAAGGAGGAGTGATGTTGGCTGGCACAGCCCCACCCTGGAGATGCTGGAAGGCGGGGCTGAGATTCTAGACTCGGACCACACTGGCCGTGGGCAACTCCACCTTTTGCAAGCAGAGACAGGACTGGGACACTGGGCTATCACGCTGCACAGCAGCTCTGTAGGGTGGGCATTACCATCACTGGCTTATAGATCAAGAACTTGAGGCCAGAGAGGAGCAGAGAGGAGCCTGAGGTCACACAAGCAGTAAAAGACAGAGTCAGGACCAAGAACCAGGTGCTACTGCCCGCCCCTCAGCAGCCCCCATCGTGGAGGTACAAGGCGTCCTGCTGAAATGTCACCTCCTCCAGTCCCAGGATTGTCCTTAGACCTGGGAAAGAAGGGACCTGTGCCTTGGAGGGCATTCCTTAAAAATTTTAGGTCCCCTTCAGTGCCTGGGACTGACAAGGGCTGACAGTGTCATCTGAGTGGGGCACCCTGACCTGGGACCTATGTGGGTCCCGGTCCCTCCTTCTCCTCCCTCAACTATCCTCTGACCCTCTAGCCCACGTGTGGGGTCGACCAGATGCCCCAACAAGCACTGCGCCTCCTGTCTACGCGGCTATCCTAGGGCTTCGGCGCCACGCTCGATCTGGCAGTCTGGCGACTGGATTGCTCCCCTGGCTGGTAAAGAATTTTTTTATGTGGGATCATGCAAGACTGGGCTTTCGGAATGGCGCTGACATGCTGATTCTGAATGACTCAAATTGTTTACATAGACAGGAGCATGGTAAAAATATACTTTCCTGGGGTCCCATACAACCTAAGGACAGCTCTGCCATTCCTCTGACACGAAGGCACCCTGCCGGATTGTTCCTTATTATTAATTGCTTTTCCCTTTGTTGCCTTGAAACTTCTTTAAAAAGACCTACACCAAGGGATAGTCCCCAAATGCCCTTTATTACCCCCTCCCCATCATGTTTCACAATCCTTAGATTTTAAAATTGGATCCAGATCTGACTTTCAGGCCCTAATTCTTCAGCTCAAACAATCTCCCTTTGTCCTGGTCTCTGTGGACAGTGCTCAGCCCCACCCAACCCTTAGCCTTCTCAAAAAAAAGCAGGAGGCCCACTCACACCCTGGGATTTCCAGGGGGCCAAACATGTAATAAAACCTGCCAAGGAGGCATGGGGTTGTCACAGTGTATACTGCCACCCTGAAATGGGGCGCTCTGGGTTGTCCGTGGAGCCCATGGCCAAAGGGACCCCATCTAGCAAGCATCCTTTGTGCTTGGCACCTGCTCCCCTCTCCTCTCTTTTAGCCTCCTTGCCCAGGTCCTGACCCCCTGGCCCTCCTTCTAATGCGTGCTCTGGCCTGTGCTCCCCAGTGAAGTTGGGATGAGGGCTTGGAATGAAACAACCATGGTCCAGGGAGCGATTGTCCCTTGGCAGATAGAGGCGAACGGACCATCCCTCACCCCGGGAGGTCAGCGCCGTGAACCACATTTCCTTCCCAGCAGCATCTGCCCATGGGGCCCTCTCTGAGCCTCTTTGTCTCTGTCTCCTCAGTGGGGCTGTCAAAAGCTAAGCCTCACAGGTTGTGACTAATCACTAGCAGATTTTTTTTCCATCCAAGAAGAAGAAAAAGCTGAAGGAGCTGAAGAAAAACCCCAACAGTGAATAACTCGGAAGAGTTTCCAACATGTGGGTGTTTTTCTGGGACCAAAGATCAGGAAGATTCCAAATGTAAACAATCCCAAAATAGCTCAGCTCTCCCAAGCCCAGGCATTCCCAGGACTGGATGTCCACACTCCCTCCCTCTCCCCCTGGGAACCCGAGGTCAGGGAGAGGTGGCAGGGCTTGGGCACTGTGAAGCGTTGTTTGAGCGAGGCCTTCGGGCAAATCATAGGCTCCGTGAGGCTGGGACTGAATCTTCCTCATCAGATGACATTCTTTTTTGAGAGAGGGGTTTCTTCCTGCCTCAGCAGATCGGATCTCCCTGGGATCAGGGACCATGGCAATGGCTCTCTTTGCTCACAGTCACAACCCATTGTGCTTAACCCAAGCTCCTGAGATTTCTTGCCAGCATAGTGTAATGGAAAGAATATGGGCTTTGAAGTCACACAGGGTTGGAATCTTGGCTCCAACGCTTATTAATTGTGTGGCCTTGAGTATGTTATTTAGCATCTGGGAATCTCAGTTTCCTCCTTGTAAAACTGGGGCAGTGATTCTTACCAGAGAAAATCCTCTAACTCATGTGCCTACTATGATGTCTGTTACCTAGAAAGGGCTCGATGAATGTTCCTTTTCCTCCCCACCCCTTCCCATGTATGCAGTTCGAGCTGGAGAAACCAGCAGGTTCTTTTCCATCCCCATATTGTCCAAATGAAGAATGCTATGTGCTCAAAGGTAGAAATTACTCCTCCATGTTACAGAAAATCACTATTGCAACTTAAAAGGAAGCATATAGTCAATATATAATTTTTAAAAACTTTGTGGAAGTGATCCTGCTTGAGGAGACGGTGAAATTCTTGGTGAAAATTAAGGAAGTGGCAACAATGGAGTTGATGATATTCATGATGACGAGATACAATGGTGGAGGGAGTGGAGGTGATGTCAGAAGTGATGGTGGTGATGGACACCAAGGAGTATGGATGGAGACTGTAGTTACCATCATGGTAGGGGCAGTGGTGGAGATGGTAATGGAGGCTATGATGAAGCCAAGGGAAGGGTATGGGAGGTGAGGAGGGTAACAGTGATGGCGATGATGATGGTGATAAAGGCGGTGGTAGAGATGATGATGTTTGTGCTGTTGGGGATAATTGTGTTACACTTCATTTGGAGTCATGGTGAGATATGGTCCTCTGTGATCAGCACTACCTTCAACCAGTAATCTGCTCCAGGCGGTAAAGGCACAGAGGAGGCAGGCAAAGCAAGGTGGAAGAATTCTTTATGGTTAACTGTTACTTTGGCCCTAAACTCCAATAGAGAACATTAGACTTCTTAATCATTGCTGATTGAACACACATGTTTATCTTGGCTGCTTCCAGAAGCCCCACTAAAATTTCATTAATGGAATTTACAAAAAAATTCATAAACCCACAAGGAAAAAGAGAATGGGAGAGGGAATGGCAGCAGACAAAAGAAGAATTTGGAAATTAGAAAGTGGAGGGATGAGTGGTACCTGACTTAGCAGACCACAGAAAGCCGAAACCCAAGCCTGCAAGGTTGTGGGGGCAAGTGGCAGGGACAAGTAGGTAGCAAAACATTTCTAGCCGCAGAATCCCAGCAAAGCCTGGGAATTGGAGGCACCAGTTACTTCTGAAAGCAGGGATTCAGAATGAGGGTGGAAAATGGGAGAATTGGTTAGAAGTTTTTAAAAAAAACTGGTAAGAACTCCCCCAAATCAGATTTATTCCCTACCCTACATGACCAGGTAAGCACCCCCACCAATGCCGGGAGAAGACAAAAAATTTATGCTCTGAGACGTTGAACCTGAAAGATTCTGCACATAGAGGCACCAGGCAGAGCAGGGGGAGAGGTTAGGAACCAATCTGAAAAGAAGATAAGCCTTTTTCCAGAAGGTAAGGACATCTCACCTCTTCTTCATCAACCCCCAGAAACTGGAAGACAAGTTAATATCACACAGGCAAGATGTTCGAGGAGACTTTCCTGGGAAAATGGATTTTCTCCAGAAAACCCCCCACCAGGTTTTGATATTTGGTCTCCAGTGAAACTGTGAATCCCACTCAGTCCCCTTTAGGTGAAGCCCACATGTCAACAACTTTCTTTCTTCTTCCAACATTTGCAATCAGAATTTTAGCGCCTCACACTTCAAGATGAATGGACAGCTAAGAATTCCTTGATATTTCAGGAAGTCCTTCACCATAAAAGGCAGAGATCAAAACCAACTAAGGGGAAAAAGGAACATAGAGGAAACAATGAGGAAGAAAGCACAGAAATTATGAACATTTTAAGAGTTATATTGGAAAGGTGATGCTTTCTTTAAATGAGAACTGGAGATGATTTTTTAAAAACAGATTAAAAAAAGAGAAAGTTCTTGGAAATACAAATATAATGTCCATATTTTATTAAAAGTCGAAATAACTTTTGGAAGATAAAGTCAGGACGAATTCCCCAAAAGTAGAGTAAAAATACCCAAGGGGTGGAGATTGACAGAAAGTTGGATGATGAGTCTAGGAGCAGCATCTAAAAATAAAGTCCTAGGAAATAAATAAGTAAAATAAAGGAAGGAGGTAAAAAAAAAATTACCAAAGAAACAATATAAGAAGACTTCTTAGAACTGCAGAACATGAAATTTATAGACTGAAAAATTTCTATGAGCACACAGTAAACTAAGTTTTAGAACAAAAATAACTCACCCCAAGGCACATTGCAGTGAAATCTCAAAACACTGGAAATAAAAACTGTAAAAGTTTCCAGAATGGGGAAAAAGTTTATTTACAAACTGTTGGGAATCAGGATTGTATTTTGATCTCAACAACTACCACACAGAGTAGAAGGAAATTCACAATGTTCCTAAATTCTGAAGGAAATCATTTCTACATGAGAGTTCTATACCCAGCCCAACTAGTAGTTAAGTAAGACAATAAAAATAAAGGTATTTGGGGGCATGAATTGTCTTTAAAAATGACCTCCCAAGCACTATTTTCCAGGAGGATATCGAGGAATGTTTTCTACCTTAATTCAGAAGTAAGCCAAGGAAGGGGAAGGAGACAAGGGATGTCAATCAGGACAGAGACAAAGGGAAGTTCAAGAATGGTGATGAAGGAAAGTGTCAGGATGACAGTCATGCAAAATGTACAGAGGACGGTCGGTCCATACTGTCCATGAAGATGGGGGACTTCAAGGGGCAGGTCTTCAAGAAGAAAGTAAAACTGACAGTTATGTACATTCAAAGTAAATTTTCAGTTCTATGAGAGAATTCAGGGATGAAGTAGCAAATGACACATAGAAAATTAAGCAAATAGCCAAACAAAGTAATTACTAATTCCAAGAGGACCAAAAAGTTGTACAAGAAAGGAAAAGGGGCTGGAGTGTAGATGATGCTAATATAGTAATAGTAATGCCGAGCCTGGATATGACTGTGATTGATATCAGTATTGCGTGTGTGCATGCATGTGTATGTGTGTGTGTGTGTGTGTGTGTGGTGTTGTTGTAAGAGAGCTGAATCCTCATCTTCCATAGTAGGTCAGTAGATAAAATCTAAAACTGAAAAATGCAAGAAATAGCAATATTGCCATGTCATTCCTAAACATGGAAATAAACACTAGAAGAAAGAGGAGTTAAAACAATTCAAAATGCTTGCCTCAGGAAAGGAGGACTCAGAAGAGAGCAGGATTGGAGCAGAAGTTTTATGGTTTTCATTATAAGCCTTGTAGAACGTTTTACTTTCAAAAATATGTGTATGTATTACTTTGATTAAAAAAATAAAGATTTAAATAGAATATAAAAATGAGAACTCTAGTGAGCCATGCTAGATTATGTGGAGAACTTCTTGACCAAGTCATTCAGTCCAAATGGCTTGGAACCAAAATCAGCTGAAAGAGCTGCTCCATCTCCTGCCTCTAGGTTCAAATCCAAGTCTTGGATGTGTCCTCACTCACCAGAAAGCCACAAAAGGGAGCTCAGGAAACACAGATACATCTTGCTTTTTCTCCATTGCTCAGGCCTTTCCAGGACCATGTGGCTGCCACATGGGAGAGCAAAAGAGGAGAGGGGAGAAAAGGTTCAAATCAAAAAGGAGAGATAATGGGTCTTCTAAACCAGCACAGTGTACCATAAGTGAGTCTTCGACCTGAGTAACTATTGCAACAGTCCTTCTTGAGGATAGAGCAAGCAGGAAGGGGAGGGCTGTAAATGACCCCTGGAATCCACCGGTGATGATGGCCGTGAAGCTGGAGGTCCTAGTGTGGTGATGGAGCTGATGGAGACAGAGAAATTGGCAATGACGGTGAGAATTTTGTAATAAGCATAGTAGAGGAAGTGCAGGAGAAGGGAGAGAGGCAGTGACGATGCTATGACAGTGCAAGTGATATTGATGATGATACTGGAAGTAACGGTGAAAAGAATTAGAAGGAAATTATGGAAGTGATTGCATTAGTGATGACAGGTGGTAAGATGGAGAAGTTAGAGGAGGGGGTGTTAGCAGTGCAGTGGAAGTGATGTGGTGATAGTGGTGGTGGTGAGATAGATGATAATAGCGGGGTTGACGGCAGTGATGAGGGGGATACAGGAAGAGGTGATAGTAACGTGGACGACATAGACAATGATGTTAATGAAGGTGGAAGTGACAGGGATGGTGCTTAGTGATGAGAATGGTGAGAATGATGGGAGTGATTGCGGCACTGGTGTTGGAGGTGGTAGTGATGGGAATGTTGGCCGTGATGACGGATTTCGTATTTGCAGGGGCTTTGGAGTGATTACAGCCAAGACGTCAGATTTCATAATGGTGAAGATGGTGGTATTGGTAACAGATGCAGTGATGCTGGACGTAGCAATGACAGACACAATATTATCAGTATGGGACTACTACTCAAGATTGTAAGACAGACAGATATGTAGGGCATTTTAAGACAACAGGCTGGATAGGCTGGGTTATGCTGTAATAACAAACAGCCCCCCTATGTTGGAGAGTTTACACAGCAAGAATTTAATTCTAATACCACATGTTAGAAGGTGATGCCACTCTTGTAGTCACTCATGGGCTGTGTTGATTCTACGTGCTTTTAGGATCACGGAGGCCCTAAGAGGAGAATCTGACGAATCATGCATTGTTTCTGTGTTGATCGGCTTGGGCTAGGTTATGGGGTGGTAATGAAAGACTCCAACATTGCTATGGCTTTCAACAACAGACTTTCTCACTCACCTCTATGCACTTAGCAGGTCAGATGTGGCTTGGTTCCACATCATTGTCACTCTGGGATTCAGGCTGATGGAGCATCCTTGAGGCATTTGTAACTTTGCCAGTCTTGGCGGCAGAGGGGAAAGAGAATATGGTGAAGCAACCTTTGGGATTTCGAGCTTCTGCTCACACCTATCATTTCTGCCTACTTTTATTGGCCAAAGGACGACTAGTTTCCAAAGGATCAGGGAAGTGCAATCTTCTGAGAGCCTGCAAAGAGGACAACTGGAATATTCCTGAGGTCGTTAATGATGAATAGTCGCTGTTTACTCTTAGAGTGCAGGAGGTAGTGAGAGCCATGGAGGCATCACGGAAGGCTGATACGGTCATGGAGGAAGTACTTGGTCAATGTCGGGGGGCTTTGGGATGAAGGGAAAACAATTCAGAGGGAGGAAACACCAGGCGCTGGAGGCAGGACCAATCATGGCAAACCTACTTGCCATCACTCCTCCGTTCCCCGGGCATTTCTGGCTTCCGAGAAATTCAACAGATTCTGGGAAAGCTATTTGGAGCACACAATTCATAGAGAGAAGCAGCTGAATATAGGGCTGGAAAGGTCGGTTAGGGCCAGAGTGTGGAGGGCTCTGAATGCCATAATGAGGTATTTTGCCACCTAAACCACAGATAAAACGCTATACAGTCAAATTAGCTTGGGTGCTCTACCCCGTCTTGTACATGCACTCTCTTCACATCAGGAAACACACTGCCATTCTGAACACATGGCTTCCGGTCACTCTGGGTGTCCACTTTCTGGTCAGCAGGACAGGGAAGAACAAAGAGTTGTTTTTATGGCCCTGCCCAGGAAGGCATGCACATCACTTCTGCTCAAGTAGCACTGGGCATAACTGAGTCACATGGTTGCACGTAACTGCAAGGGAGGCTGGAAGTAGAGTCTTGATGTTTGCCCAAATCAGGAGAGATGATCTTTTGGAGGATAGCTAATGTTCTCTTCATCCTGCTCTCCTCAAGTCTTTAAAGGACTTGAATGTGAACAGAGGCTGAAAAACTTTCTCAGTATTGCTTCAGAGGGGAGGAAGAGAAAGGGAGGAGAATGTTGGCTCAATGAACCCAAGGACTTTCTTGACCATTTTAGCAGAAAGATGGGCTACCAGGGTTGGGAAGATTGGGAGAACTCTGTTTGAAAGCCTCTAATGGTGGAGCTCTCTCCACGTATGAGACAGTTTGTTCCATTTCTAGGGCTCTGGTGGCTGGCAGTTTTGACCACTGAACTCACACAGGCTGGTGAACAGGAACAAATGAGCAAAGGTGTGCATTTTTTACCCTTTGGGAATCAATCCCCACCTCCATACCTTTCTTCAACAACTTGTTGATCTTTAGCTTTGTTTGATGAACACAAATTCCTTCATATCCCAAAGTAGCAGGACCATACATGTGGCAGCTTTTCCCTATACTGTGGGGATAATGTTCTAGAGGTTGGATTTCTCCGAGCACAGCCCAGTTGATAGCTTAAAGAGTGATCTCTAGATGTATGTTCTGAAAAGTCCCTCTGTCGTCTCTGTTGCCCATCCTCGTTGGCTACCATGCTGCCCATTGAGTGCCTACTGTATGCTGAGCACAGCAGGTGAAGTCCCAGCACAGATCAAGGACTCAATAACTGGCAGCTCACTTCCTTTCCTCTCCTTTTTGGGGAAATTCTCCCTACAGGGGAAATGACACTTCCCACCACAAAGTCTCCAAATCTGGATGCCAGGGAGCGCTGTCCATCCGTGGGATTGGCTGCTCCCAGCATAGGGCCCCCTTCCCTCAGGCTCCCACAGTGGAGACAATGACCTGGAGAGGGGTCAGGCCTAAGGGTTCGACCTCCAAGGCCACTCTGCCTTATTACACCTGTGATTGACAATGGCGGTGACCCTGACAGTCTGATGTCCCTTGTGCAGACATCAGGAAATATCATATAAAGGACACCCAGGCTTTATAGTTGATAAACTAACAGGGGTTCTGGGTGGTCCTCTAGGGATGTCTGATCTGGTCTCCCAGGTGCCAGAGCTGGCCAGAGTGCCCCGTCTCTTCCGTAGCATCACTGACTGTCTCACTCACTGTGGGCTGTCTGATCATGTCCTAACTCTGCGAGATGCTCTAGCTGGCTTCCCTCTGCAGCCACCTGCTGGGAAGCAGCATGGCCTCGTTTAGATTAGAAGGTCCTAAGCAGGACTGGTCTCCTGCAGGGACCTGGCCTCCAGAGAGCCCCTCAATGGTCAGGTGACCAGGATGGCCCCACTTCCCAAGCAAGGAACTTTCTGGACAGCCATCTCCCCAATCAGAGGGCCTGGTCTGCAGGCCTGTACCGCTCCCACGAGCTCCATTCACATCACAGGGAGCGCCCTGCTTCCAGGCTACAGTGTGAATGGTGCCCCGGGGACTTGCATCAATAATGTGCTCCCCTTGAGTGCCAAGAGCTGTGAGGTTTCAAAGCCCACTTCTGTGCTTTCCAGTCATCCTCAAAACACCCTAAGGTCAGGTGGCATTTCCATTCCACAGAGGGGAAACCGAGGCCCTGTGGCAGAAAGTGGGGCACAGGGCTATGAAGCAGTGGACCAGGAGCCGGGGCCAGATGCTCTGACTCTCCACACAGGG
The DNA here is from genome assembly GCF_048564905.1 of Vicugna pacos. Taxonomy (NCBI): domain Eukaryota; kingdom Metazoa; phylum Chordata; class Mammalia; order Artiodactyla; family Camelidae; genus Vicugna; species Vicugna pacos. The sequence continues at coordinate 7,967,490 of NC_133001.1, read as the reverse complement.
CTCTGTCTGCAGAGTTGCGTGACAACCTCTTGCCTCCTCCCATGATGCCCCGAGCCTCACCAGGCACCTGCCACCCTCACTACCTCTTCTGCTCTGTTGCCTAATACTTTTTGAGTCCAGGGCCCTCATTGGCAATGCAAATATGTGATAAGCAGTCTGGGCTGATGGGAGAGAACAGAGGTGCTGCTGCTCCTTTGGGTAACACAGGTGTGTTTTCCTAGAGGCTTTGGGCTCCTTTGGTGCCTTAGTGGGAAGTGAGGAGGGATCCCCACCCCCCGCCATGGATCTGGCCTAGGACGGAGCCAGGGAGGCAGGAGCAGCGCTGGAGTGGAGGGGTCACCGCTGGGCCCGACATCCCACCTTGTGTCCGTATCCTAGTCCGCTTCTTGTCCTCCGCTCCTGTCGGTCAGACGCGCCTGACGTCCAGAAATCTGAGCTGCCTGGAAAAGGGGGGAAGAGGCGCAAGCAGCTATGAGCTCATCCTTGCCGGCCGGCGCCGGGCGCCCCTGCGGGACCCTTTTTCCATAGCGGGGTCCAGGCTCCTGGGGTGGTGATGACTTCAGGGCTGGAGATTCCCCACTGGCTGCCCCGGGGGATGGACGCTGGCTTGTGGTGCATTCCAACCGTGCTCCCCTCAGCCCTGGAGACGTGAGAACCAGAGCCCGAGACCCTCTGTCTCCCGGCTACTCTCCAGGGGAGCCGCAGGCCCAGCGTGTCCCCAGTCGTTGACTCGTCACCTCCTCTCGACCCAGACCTTTCCAGTCCCCACTCTTCCTGCTCCAGGGATGGAAAACCCAGAACCAAGAGATGGGTTCTTCCTCCTTCTTTCTCTTGGCCGAGGGCCCCTTTCTGCCTTCTTCCAGTCTCCACTGGGCCCAGATCTGCCTGGAACTTTGGTCCAGCATACAGCAGCTCAGAGCCAGTGTCCCCAACACTGGACACTAACTGATGGTCCATGAAAGCTGTGACCCGAGGGAGGCCGTTGTGGGCAGACCTCGGATCTGCACTTGTGGGCTGATGATGGGGACTGGGCTCACCCTTCTCCTTCCCAAACCCGTCAGGAAACACTCCAGGACAAGCCTGTCCAGGCTTCCCTTCCGCCTAGCCCCCAGCGGCCATTGACTCTCCCACCTCCCACTCCCTCGGCAGATTTCCCTTTCTCTTGGTCTCCTTCACGATCTTGGGATGTTTTTTGGGCCCTGTGGACAGGGAGTCCCTACCCATTGACCACACCTCACGTACCCATCCCGGCCTGGCTGACCCTGCCACCCTGCTTCAGCCCAAGACTTATTTCCCTCAGGAGCATCCCCACAGCTAAGGGGCTTCCCTGGACCCCTTCCTTCACTACCCCCTCTGCCAGCCCTGCACGCCTCTCTCACTGCTGCCTCCATGGTCCTGGGAGTCCAGCCCACAGCCCATCTCTTGGCTCTTACCCTCAGCCTGCCTTCTGGAACGTGTTGTGTACACCTGCTTCTCTGCTCAACTTGACATTCACAGCTGCTCTACTTGAACTCAGGCCCCTCCATCCCATTCAGTCCCTGTTCACTGTGGTCACCAGTGGCCTCAACGCCGAGTCCTCTCTGACCTCTCCCCTTTGACCTCTGTAGTAGCTGATTACACATACCACACTCCTCCTTGGACTCTACACCCCTCTGAACCAAAGGATCCCCAAATAGAGTGGCTTCGACAAGATGCAAATGGAATTCTCTCTCAAGGAAAAGGCTGGAGGCGTGGCAGGGATGGTGGTGTGATGGTTTCAGGACCCAGGTCCTGTTTATACTGCCGTCTTCCACATGCTACTTCCATTTCTTGGTTTCAGATGCCCACTCCTGCCCTCCATGGGCAGCGTAATGTCACGTTGGCTCATGACCCACTGGCCAGGACACAGCACGTGGCCATGCTTGGCTGGGGACTGTGATCTAGCTGGGCTGAAATTCCCTTACATGTAAGGAAGGGGGAACAGATATTGGAGGACAGCTATCTCTGATGGGTCCTTGTTCATATTTTTCATGGGCAAGTTTCCTCCGCCTGCCCCTTAAATGTCATTGCTACATCTTCAGTCCCACTCGCTTCTCTCTCTGTTTTCCGTAGGGATCTAAAGCACCCCAGGGATTTAGTCCCTGTCTTCCCAATGTAAGGGTTCCCGAGTCTGTATCTTTCGTGCAGAAGTACCTTCTGACCTCACCCCTGGGTAATTCCTTTAGGAGGTCCCACGGCCCCTCAAAATCAATATGTCCTCAAATCTAACTCATGATTTTCTTCCCAAACCTTCTTTTCCTCGTGGGGCCCTTGCTCCTGTGTGTGGCCCCCATGGCTCCTCCCCAGGCTCTCTGCATCGGTCCCCATGTCACCCATCCATCCTGCTCCCTCAAAGCTGTCCCTTCCTCTCTATCCCCCACCACAGTCCACGTCTCTTCACTTCTCTCCTGGTCTCACAGCCGCCTGCTAGCTGTCCCCTGCCTCCCTTTTGGACATGCCTCTCCATGTCTCTGGTGCAGCCAGACTCTTTCTTAGACTTACCTCCGCTACTTATATATCTTGCACGGCTCCCCACTGCCCACAGTGTGCACCCAGCTGGCTTCTGTTTCTCCTTTCAGCCCAGGCCCTATTTCTCCTTATTCTGGCTTTGCTATTAGCAGCAGCTTTGTGACCTCTGAAAACTGCACCTCCCCTTCCTTGGCCTGGGTTTCCCATTCATCCCATTCTTTCCACCTCCCCAACCAGGTGGCAGACACCTGCTCAGCCCCCAGGACTCAACCTAAGTGTCGACCCCTCTGGGAAGCTTTTTCTGTCTCCCTTCCATGCCTTTGTGGGGAGGGGACATAACTCCAGCCCCAGCCTCAGTGGTACAGCCTCTCTCTGCCCTAAAGCCAGCACAGTAACCACCCATTTCCACATCTCTCTCACCTGCCCAGAGGCTCTCGGTGGGGCAGGACCATGTGCTTTCCTTCTCCCTGTCCCCAGCACTAGGCACAAGGCCTGGAAAATAACCAGCATCCAGGAAGTGTTTGTTGAATGAATGTATGATCATATCACCCTGGCTCAAACGACAGCAATGACTCCTCATTGACTAGATAATAAAGTCAACGGCCCGTCGGGTTTTTCAGGCCCAGCTCCCACCCCATCACCCAGAGGTACCATTTCTTGTCACAGCCACGTACTCTCAGGCTCCCACATCTTTTGCCATTTGCTCCTCTCAGCTTGGAGGGACGTTCCCTGTCTTCACTCACCATGGTGCCACCTCCTTCCACCCACCCAACTCAGTCACGTGTTCTTCGCCCTGCACTCCTGCTGCTCGCACTGCCATTGTGGTTCTTCACTGAGACTGTTAACTGAGCTGCAGCATCCAGCTGTGGCATGAACACCCAGCCCCCTCCCCTCTCCTTCCAGCCAGAGCTGTCTCCCTTCCCTTCCATCCCCACCACCCATGTGGCTGAAGAGTGCAGACTAGCCGGGTCTTTGGCACAGCTGGGTCTTTCCCAGGCTGGGTCAACCATAGCCCCTTACCCTTCCGGTTCTGGTCCATTGGTTCAAGACCCACCACCCTGCTCAATTTAGTCATCCCCTGATTTACTTTTTAAAACAGAAACTGAGAAAGAGAATGAGGTTGAAGGGGTAAAACTTGGAAACACTTGGGGTCCATTTTTGTCTGTGTGAAGAACGCCGTTGTGCAGTAAGAGAAGGAAGCGAACGCACAGAGGTGTGGATGAGAGACGGAGACGGAGATGAGAGAGAGAGAGAGAGGGAGGGAGGGAGGGAGGAACCCGGGTGCCGGAAGGTTTCCTGAAGCCCAGTTGCATCCTTGCTCTTGCCATGACTTGGTTGAATTCTCTGAGAAAATATTCATCCTTTTTTCCTAAACTGGTTCAAGTTGCAACCCAAAGTCCCGACCAGTACATAGACCTGTCTGGTTCTGCTCCCCACCGTAGCTGTCTGAGTGCGACGCCAACCCCACCCCTCTCCTTCTGTGTCTGAGTCTGCAGAGGGTGCAGCTGCCATTGGGGGCCCCGGCGACGGTGGAGCCCCGACCCGGGCCCACGGCCCCGGACCAGGACTGACCCACCTCCACTAATTCAGTGACTAAATGCTCCCACACAGGGCGATTGGGCTGCTGCCTGCCTGTGGATTTCTTCCCATTTTAGGCTGTGTAAACCCATCAACAATCAGCAAATTAATAGTCTGGGAGCCAAGGTCGCTCGTGGTTTGTTTACTGCAGCTGCTGTTCCCCCGAGCTGAGGAGTTCTTTCCACAGGTGTTTCTTCAGCCTCGGCTTGATTTATTCCTTTTCCCTTTGCTCCCTCACCCAGGCTAATTATTGCTTTTGTTTATAATCGAGTTAAGTAAACTGACCTCCATCGTGCCCAGCAGAAGCCTCCATGCCGCCACGGTCCATTAATGCCGCCGCGGAGCCAGGCTGCAGGACACCAAACATCTGGAGACAGAGGAGGCTTCAGGGGCCACTGCTGAAGGGCAAGTGTCGGGGCTCGGGGAAGGGGACGCTCCAGCAGATGCTCATGGCCAGCCACCAGAGACTTCGCCTGGCATTTGCACCAAACCCTCCCTGAAACCAAATGGAGAGGTCGGCCTGGGTGTGCATTCCGAGCCAGGGACCAGGCCTGGGAGGGGAGCAGTGTGTCTCCCTGGAAGAGGCCACGGAACTGATCTGTAGAAAGGGATGGCCAGATGGTTGTGGTGGAATGGGGAGGCTTTAGCTGGGAGCTGCTGGGATGGGCCGTCACTGGGGCTCTTTCTGGTGGAGCTTTCTGCGCTGGATTTGGAGCCGCAAGGAGCGAGTGGCCCAGAAAGTCCAGCCCCAGGGCCGTCATCAGGGTGTCATCAGCAGGGAGGAACAGACACACTCTTCTGCACTCTGGCTCCCAGGTGGACCAGCACATGGGGCGCTGTCTGGGTGGGGGCTGCCCCAGCCTCTTGCCCTAAGCCCTGACATCACCAGCCTAGACCTCCGGGTGTCAGGTCTGATCGGGCTCATGCTTGGAGGGAGCTGGGGACCAGGAAGCCCAGCTCCATGCACATCCATGCCACCCAGCCAGGATTGCTCACAGGCACCGCCGTGCTGAGCTCCAGGTCCTCATCTGTTAAATGGGGATAACCTGGAAATGTCTGAGGAGGGCACAAGGCATGGGGGTGGGTGTTTAGTCTAAAGTAAAAGCAGTCACACACTCCACAGACAGAGTGCAATCCATCTCACTCAGAAGGGGGAGCGGCCACGAGGTGAGGTGGTTATTAGATTTTATGGGCTTGGTAGCTTCATATGCTAATAAGGATTATTCCAACTACTTTGGGGAAGGGGCTGGGATTCCCACCACACACTTTTGGACCTTTTATGGTCAGCCTCGAAGCTGTCATGGTACCTGTGGGAGTGTCATCCACCATGTAAACATATTACAATCAGCGTCTAATGAAGCTCAAGGTCTACTGGAAGATGAATCTTCCGCCATCTGGGTGCTAATTGCTGTGTCATTCCTGGAATGGCCGTGCCCTGCCCCCTTCTCTCCTGTCTCACTATTACCTAATAAACTTCTCCTCTTACTCTCTGTGACACAACTGTGCTGTGTGACCTTGGGCAAGCCATTGTTTCTGAGCCTCAGTCTCCTCATCTGTAAATTAAGAGCCTTCCCATCAAGTTTCCTTTTATAAGCCAAAGTTTCATCATTTATAAAACGAGGATAGTACTATTTTCTTAATTATCTTAATGGGGATGGGGTTGGGGAGGATGGGAAGGAAGAGATTCAAATGGCATACGGCCAAAGGGATAAATCTTTGAGCAGTTAAAGAGCTGTTCTAACCTGAGGGAGAATAGTTATCAGAAGCAATAATGATAAGGCTAATGAATGCTTGTGGTTTCTGAATCTGCTTCTATCCACTTGTCAAAGGGTTGGAGGGGAGAACTTCCAGTGGATGTGTTGAGGAGGACGTCTGGCAAGTGGTCCCGAGCAGAATGGAAATTCTGCGGGGACGTGGCTGAGCTGGAGACTCTCAGCCCACTTCTGGGAGGTTTCCAAATTGCTAAGTGTGTGGTTTGGACAAGCTCCCCAAGTCATTCCGATGCTCTTGACTCCCACCCCGCTGCCTTTCTTGGGTATTCCTCACTTCAGCTCCAGGCTTTGAGGCTTATTGTAAAGTCAGTGCCCCAGGGAGTCCATTCACAGTTCTTCGCAGATACTCATGGCTGTGTGTGTCTGAGAGTGCTGGACTCAGAAGGGAAGAGCCTGGACTCAGAAGCAGTAGACTTGGAGTTGGATCATAGCGGGGAGCGCCACAGAAGGGAAGGCTGCAGGCAAATGCCCCCTTGGCCCACGGTCCTTATGTGTCTCCCTTTTGGACCGGCTGAGATGGCTTCAGTTGCCGTGTTCTCAGGAGCCAGCACAGGGTCTACGTGAGGGTGTCTTGGCCTCTTTTCCCTTCTCCCTATTGATCTGTCCCTCTCTCAGAAGGAATCATCACTCTCGCATGTCTCCAGGAGTCAAGCTGAGTGTGGCAATCTTCCCTTTCTGTGCCTTGTACTGTGAGGACTATACGTGTTTCATTGTTTGAACATAGTGTATCATGATGTTCATTAAGAAGTGTCTTTGGGTGGGATCCCCTCGAAGAAGTCCTGAGGCAAAGATGTGAGCGCAAGTAGGGAAGTGATCCCAGAAACTGCTGGCGGAGGTCAGAGATGAGAACGGGGAGGGAGGATGCTGCTCTCAGTGTGGACACCTGGGGCTAGGTTTCACTGGGAGCTTGGGAGACAGAGTTGTCCCAAGCAAGGGGGAGGAAGCTGGGGTATCCATTCACCACCTCCCCATCTTTCTTTGACTGAGGACTGCCTCCAGGAGCCCTAGGCCTCCAGCATCTCAGGTTTGTCCTGTGCACAGGCAGAGCGTGTGGAGCAGACAGACCCCAGTCTGTCAGGGGACTGCTGAGGACTATGGCAGGCACAAAGGAGCTCTTTTACAGAAATATGAGGTCCAGCCCCTGCTCTTGCCCTCAACCTTACTGAGACTCTGACATGCCACTTAGAGGTGGAGATTGCAGGGTTTTTGGACCATACCCAAGATGTTCACTATGAGATGAATAAAAAAAAAAAAGTGGATTGAGCCTCCTATTAGAACATAGTGAGGATCTCTCACTGTGGATCTCTCATGCACATCTGGCCAGCATAAGCCTGGGCTGCCTTTGTTCCTGACTACCTTTACAAGGTTGTTCTCATGGTTAACATTCTAGGAAGACAGAGAAAGTGTCTCCCTCTGGAGCAAAGGGCAGCTTGGTTTACTGTTCAGTACAATAAAGAGAATGTCTTCCTCTGGGTCAAAGTTTAGGCACGCTTACTGCCTATTAAAAAAGATTCAGGCTCCCTGCCATCAGGGACCCACTCCTGTAGTGCAGCCTATGGTGTGTGTGAGCACCACCTGGCCCTCTATGCCTCACCTTGTAGGAACTGGGGTCCCCAGAACTGGCTCAAGGGCTGATGCCCTGGATACTGCTGTCACTGTGAGTGAGAAACTGTCCTTTGTCTCCGACCCGGGAGTCTTGTGTGTTTTGCCAGCATCCATGAAGCTGACACCTCAGGCAAACTTGCTAGCTTGCAGGTAGAGTGAAAATCTCAGCTCCTTCTATAGTTCTTGAAACTCTCCCACCTGCCCGCCCCTCCACCTCCCTCCATCCCGCCAAATCAAGTGCCCGGTCCTCATGTAAGTGACCAAAGAGACATGAGAACTTCTGCTCAGGGGCCCAGAATCTGTTGGGGCAAATAAGACACGTGACTAGGAAGTAAGAAGTCAGCACGATGGGCTGATGGCTCGCAGCACAGTGCTTGAGTAGGGGCTCTGAGGGTTGGGGGTTGTGGGGGCAAGAGCTGGAGCAGAGCTGGGGGGTGGGAGTCAATGCCCAGTGTCCAAGCAGCCCTGGGAGGAGCGAGGGTCGGCCCCAACACAGAGGGTCAGGAGTGTCCAGCCAAAGAATGAGGGCTGGGCCTTGGGGTCCTGGGGAAACTGGAAGCCCCTGCATCCTATTTCCTGGTTCCCAGGAGCTTTACCCTTATCTTCCCTGGGACTCACTGTCCTCACCCCTTCATCTCCCTCAACTCACTGTGCCCACGGTGCCTTGGAAGCCCCCCCCGCAGGATATGTGGCACTTTTGTGAGGCACGCAGTTGTTTTGGGGGCCCAGGAGTCGGGATGGGGACTGAGTCCTGAGCCCAGAAGAGCCCTCAGCCGCTCTCCCGGGCAGCAGCCAAAGACCACCGGGAACGTCCAGCAAGGAGATTTACGGTCGAGCCAGGAGGAGCATCTTTGGGAAGATATCTACCCAGTTGTCTCCACGGGCAAATTTACAAGCGTCCTCCTTCTCTTGCTACTGAGTGGAAAAATACACTGGGCCCAGAGCTGTGAGCTCCTTGCCAAGGCCTGTGACTCATCCCCAAGTCATAAATAACAGGTCCCTCATGACAAAGCAGAGAAGAGAGCTGGGCCCAGGGCCACATATTTATTAGAAAAGAGAGTGGAACCATTAGTTGGGGGGCTTGGCTTCCGGAAAACTCAAACCACGCCACATTAGAGAAGGTCAGGAGGCACTTCCACCGGGATAGAGACCTGACAGTTTTTATATTCTCAGGCTTTCCTTTCAAGTGGAGACCCCCCCGACACACCCACCAGGGGCATCCCCCGGCCACCTAGTTTCATGGACAAAGTTGAGGCCTTGCTGTGTCCCAGGCCCTGCTGGGCACCCCCACCCTGCCACCTCCTGATGCTTCTAATGGCCACAAAGGGAGGCAGAGAGGCCATCCTCGGTGGCCACCGCACTGCAAGCGTCAGGAAGCATTTACTGCCTGGACGTGTGGCCTCTGGCAAGTCGCAGGCCCTCCTGGGGCCTCCATTTCCCAAGGCTTCAAGGGCCGCTGTCAGACTGTGGTGCGAGAGTCCGTGCAGGCCCTGTGCGGGCACCAGGACTGGCTCGCCCTCCTGCGAGGCATGGTCCAGGGACCGAAGGACAGAAAAGGACAGACTCGCCCCTCTCTGGTCGCTCTCCTGGGGCTCTCTCCCCGTCTCCGGGTATATAAGACTAAGAGTCCAAAGAATAATGGATGCAGACAGGGAGGAGCAGTAAATCATTTATGAGTTGTTGACAAAACCTTTTATGCTGGAAGAAAACATGGGCGTGTGTGATTCAGGGAAAGCAGAATTTTTCATCTTCCCCTAAACCCACTCCTGTGTGTTCAGCATCGCCTCCTTAGTTGTTCAGCTGGGAAATCCAGGTGTGGAGGATGGTACTCTGCTTTCCCACTCCCTGCAGCGGCGGTCAAGGCCAGCATGTGCTGCCTCAAACATCTCCTCCCTCCTCCCTGCACCTGCTCAGGGCACTGCCGTCCCTCCCCTGATGGCACAGCTCTGAGTAAGTTGCATTTCCAGCCCCTCTGTGGCCTCCCGGGATCTTCTGGCTGAGGTCCATTTCCTCCAGCGTGGCTCCCAGGCCCCCTGGGATGCAGGCCTGGGGTGATGTGCCATCGAGGCTTCCTGACTTCTCCCTCGTTCAGCTGCCTGACACTTGCTTACCCACCAAGGCCGGGGGCCAGCCCCTCTTCTGCATGTTACTTCCTCAGAGCCATCCCAGCTGGGCAGACACCGAACTCAGCCTCTTGTAGCTTTGGTGGCCCCTTAACTGCTGCCACCCATCTGTGTGCCCAGTCTGGCCACGCACTCTTCCGGGCAGAGGCTGTCTTACTCACCTAATCTTTCCTCTCTGCAGACCCGGGCGTATAACCACAGCCAGGGAGAACTCCAAGAGTGAGTGATGAATGGCTGATGAGTTGAATGGAGTGATGGTCAACCCTGCCTTTATGACAGCCCTTGGCCCACCCAGGAGCGCGTGCTGAGTCTGAGTCTCCACACTGAACCGCGCCCTGCTTTCATGGCCCTCTTCTGACCTTCAAAGCTGATGGCTTTAACGACAACTGGCCTTGAGCACAGATGACTAACAGGAGCTCCATGTGTGGGTTGGCTGTTTGATCTTTGCTACCTCAGCTGTTAGGGAAACGCCACTCTTCTACCGCGAGCTACACTGGCCATTCAGACACTGCATGACGGCCATGAGTATTTATTAATGGGGGCTTCCAGGGTCCTGGTACTGAGATACTGAGGTTGGCAGTGCATTCCCCCCATTGTGTATCTGTGTGCCTTACAATCACAGCACATGAGCATCAAAAAATGGAAAATGGAATCCTGATTGTCAGACCTGGGAAAACTTGGAGGAACTTCTGGACCAACCAACACCCTCATCGTACAGATGAGGCCCTTGGAGACAAAGAGTTTGGTCCATAGCTGGAAACTTTTTTCTCTGCTAACCCAGCTCTTATTGGGGAGAACCACTGGGGTCACAGCCAGAGGGCGACAGAGAAGGTCAGAGGATTTGCAGGTATTCAGGGCCATGGCCATGGTCTCCCAGGGCAAAGAGGTCAATGTCGTGGGCTTCTTCTCCTGGCCGGTTAGCTTTTCTCACCAGAAGATCTGTCCTACAGCTCTGAACAGCACTCCCAAGTCCAGCCAACCTGAAAAATTCATGATGCTGCTCATAAGGGCCTGGGTGGAGAATGTGGGGACAGTTCCCTGCAAAGTCACCCTGACTGGGCACAGGCCCCGGGGTAGCATTCCTCCTTGGGGGGGTGTGTGTGTTGGAGGGGTACTTCATAAGAGGGCTATAATGTATTGTGACATTTTATTTTTAATGAACATATGCTGAAATTTTATTTCTTAAAAAAAAAAAAGAGCTTGTTTCAAAGTCCCCAGTGCTGGTGGGAGAGGCAGCCCTGAAAGCCCCAGGCCTCACTGGTGACCTCTGTGGCCTGGGCAGCTGCCCCACAGTCTCATCCTGGGCCGGCCAGGCTCCCTCTCACCCACCAGATGCCTCCCCAGCCTCCCAGGCCCCCCCCCCCCCCACTTTCCTTAGCTGCTTTTTCTTTTCTTCCTCTTATCAAGTCCCTGGTGCTCAGGGTCTTCTTGGGGTGGGGACAATGAGACCTCAGCTTTGAGGAGGGACTTGGGTCTCAGAAACCCAGGGCTTAGGATCAACTTTTTGGGGCTGATTCAAGGCAGGTCATCAGTGTCCCCTTGGTCCTATCCATGGCAGGCTCAGCGAGGGCCAGGAAGAGCCTAGCGCAGACTTACTATCGGCCCATCCATCTCAGAGGGGAGAAGGCGCCCCGCCAGAAGCTACAGAAGGAGACACACGCATGAATAAACAGAAGGCAACTCCTGGGCTTGGGTTTGAGCCCTCACCACCTAAGTGTTCTCAGAATCCAGAGGGCTCCTTGGGAAGGGCTCTCTGGAGGGGGAAGTCTCTGGGGAGGCTCAGGGTAGAGATGGCCTGGGAGGGTAGGACGGACAGAGGCCAGGAGGATGCCCGTTCTTCCCCGGACCAGCTTAGCCCTCGTGCTGGAGCGGCGCCACCCTGGGCCCAGGCTGACCTGCCAGGTGGAGTCTTGTCCACTACCTGGCTTCCTGGAACTTGGAAGTGTGATTCCCAGCAGGCCCTGGTACCAGGTCTAAGTCGCCCCCTGGAGCCCGCAGCTGGGTGTGAGGGGAGGGGGAGCTGGATTGAGCCTGGAGGGGCCAGTCAGGCTGGGGCCCTGGGCTGAAGCCCTCAGCCTCACTGCCTTGGCTTCTGAAGGGGTATTACCTGTGACAAACAGGGTCCCCAACACGGTCCTCACGGGCCAGCTCTCATTCCCAGCTGCTGCCCCTGCCTCGTCCAGCCACCCCCTGGGGAGAGACACAGAGTCTCCAGGTGAGCAGACAGAGCCGCCTGGTGCTTTCCCTCCCCATCCCGATCCGGTTCGGCTGCATTTGTGGGGGAATGAGGGTCTGAGAGCTGCCGTCCTCATGGCGGCGGGGTCGCAGGCGGCAGGGATGAAGATGAGCATTACTGGGAGGACTAAGAGCAGCTGGTCCCTCGGCCCCTGCACTGGAAACCTCTTGGGGAGAGGAGTCGGGGCGGCTGGTTTCTTCAGCTGCATTTTCTACCTCGACCCACCTGTGCTCCAGGCGTGCCCAGCTCCGGAATCATCTGCATATTCCAGGTCCTCGCCCACGCTGTTTTCTCTGCTCAGAACACCCTTTGTACCCTCTTCCCAGTCCCATCTCAGGCTTCCCGCACTAGATAGCGCCTGGAAAACAGAAGCCCACTCACACAGCAGGCACGTGGTAAGTGCTAGTTGGATAACACAGCAAGCCCTGACCCAGGGACTGTAGGGACCAAGAGATCTGAATTCACCCTCCGTTCTCTTTGCAGATAATCTGTGCTGTATTTGCTTGTGATCTCGGGCACCTCTCTCCCCGTCTCTGTCCTCAACTTCTTTATCTGCCAATGAGGCGGCCGAGCTGGCCGAGCTGTGAGCCTTCCAGCTCTGACACAAAGCCTGGTTGGCAGCGAGGCCAAGGTCCCATCCCCCTGCTCTCCCTGCGGGCCCGCCTCGCCCTCCCCAGCTGGGGAGGACATCCTGAGCAGCGTCAAGAATAATAAACACGGACTGATAAACATCAATAGGGCCGCCCGGTGCCAAAAGGGAAAGAGGGAAGACTGCGCTTTGCTGGCCGGAGCCTCCCTGGACCAAGGAGTGTCTGCCAGCTCCTTAATCATCTGGAGACAGCCGGCCGGCTCCCCTGGCCCCGCCCCTGGCCCAGGGCAAGTGGAGGCCAAGCCAGCCCTGGGGAGCCGGCCACCGGGTCCTCGGCCACAGGCCAGGCTGCAGATGGCCCCCATCCCTTGTGCCAGGGCCTCCCTCTGATGAAGGTTATGTCACGGCCCCACCTGAAACCTTCAGTGGCTCCCCAGTGCCCCCAAGACAGAGCCCACCTGCCCCAGCCTAGCATGGAAGGAAGGCCCCTCCGGCTCCAGCTCATCTGTTGATAGACTACAGCCTTGGAGGGTGTCTTGCCATTTTCTGGAAACGCCAAGCTGTTAGTCCTCTGAGATTTTTCCCAGGCTGTCCCTTTTGGGAAGGGAGACATTTTCTCCGATGCCCGGTTAAGGCACCAGGGCCCTGCTGAGTTAGCAGCTTTAATTCAGGAGGCTCAGTATGAAGGGGCAGGAGAAACGAAGTAACTTCCCTGAAGCTGCAATTGTTGGCAGATTCTTTCTGGCTGCGATACTCTGAAACTTGCTTTCTCTCCCTCACTGCTTTTGTGCTAAGTAATCCCTAAACTTCTCCCTTACATTTTTTTACAATAGTTTTAACCCAGAGGCTGTGCTCCAGGAAGAAGGTAATGGGCCGATAATCTCAGAACGGACAGACCCTCTGCAGTTCCCCCATGACGCCAGAAAGATTCACAGAGGTGAAGGGGAATGTGGCAGCACCCTGTAAAATGCCCTGATTGTTATCACCTTTTCTGTTCTATCCAGTTTTTTTTTTCTATAAAACTTCAAGACCCCAACTCCAGGATGGATTCACCGTCTCTAAGGCAGGAACCTGCTGTGACTCCCCTTTGCCTGGCAAAGCAATAAAGCTGTTCTTTTTCTCCCAAAACTCTGCCTCCGAGTCTCAACCCATTTTCAGGATAAAGAGGCCAGTTTTGCAGCAACAAGTATTCCAATTATTTGGTTCCTTACCTGGCCCTCTCCTAGATAGTAAGCTCTTGAAAGAGAAGACCTGGTAGCGGAGGAGCAGGGTAGGCTGTTACCCAGAGCTTGAGCTCTGGAGCCAGGTGGTCTAAATTTGAAACCTACTCTGCCATTTTGCTGTGTGGCCTTGCACAAATTACTTAACCTCTCTGTGCCGCAGTTGCCAGGAAAATAAGATTGCCAAGAAAGGTTGTTGTCAGGCTGACATGGGCTGACACATATTGAGTGCTTATAGAATGCCCCTGGGACCCAGCAGTGCTCTCCAAGTGGTAGCCCTTATTATTTACCCTTGTGCACCATGCACTACCAGTGCCCAGCCCATGGTAGACTTCAGCTGCACGTGTTGTGTGACTATATGACTGTCTGACTCATAATTAGAGAAAGACCATAGGCCTGGCTCCTCCGCTGTGTCTGGCCTGTTGTGGTTATGCAAAGAATGTATATTGAGTGCCTAGCTGTGGTGGCTAACAGGGAGATCAAGGACAGGCAAGGGCAGGGACGTCTTCTCCATCAGGACAGGAGAATCATTTCACGTGGAGCCTATGAGTGTTGATGGACTTGGGGACTCCTGGTTGCCTAGGCCTCCCTAAAGGTGCCGATGAACTCAGCGGTCATGGCTCTGGGTGCTGAGTCATGTTACGCTTGCTTGGAGTCAGTGGTGGCTGGGGGAGGGAGTGTGGCCAAGGCAGGAAGTGGGGCTGCTGTGGTCAGGGTGGGCTGCCCCGATGACCTGCGGGGCCTCAGGGGCTCCTCCCAGAGCAGGCGACCTGGCTCATTCATTAAACCGCAAGTCCAAGGGCACCGCCATTCCCAGGGAGGCTTGGCTCGCCGACTTCCAGCCTTCCCGCCTCCCTGGGGAAGCTTTGTCTCCCTGCTTCAGTCCAATTTTCCATATGGGATTTCCGGAGACACCAAATGGGTCATGTGATAGGAGACATGGTTCGGGAACTTCGTACATTTCTAAAATTCCTAACCCTATTTTCAGATGCCTGCTCCCCTGTGCATACCCTCCTCCAAACGTACCCTTTTCTTATGAGCAACATCCTCCTCTCCAGTGGAGAGTAAGAATCATTAAATGGTTCATGAATCAGAGTTCCAGTGGGTTGAGAATTATCCCTTCATTTGAGAAGGTCTTCCTGCTAGACGGTGGTTAAGTCTTGACTGAGGAGTCCTGGTGGGAAATGTATGGTGTTTGAAATGCAAATACACTGGAGGAAACTCAAACACTCTCCTTTCATTTGGGGATTATCTCTTGTCTGGTTGTTCATAGCAAGGAGCTGCTCTGACTTGTCCTTCAGGGAACTTGAGAATGACCCTGCCTTAGGCTGTTTTAGAGAAAGTCCGGTCCACACTGTCCAAGCTCCTTGCATCTGAAAGTACAGCCATGTGTGGGCACCTGGGGCTATGGGCCCCTCGTCCCCAGTGACATGGAGATGGGGAACGATGGGCAGATGGCATTAAAAAATCAGCACCTGGAAAGTGTGGGTCCTGAGGGGCAGGACCTCAGTCTATGCAGGAGGAGGGGTGTGAACGAAAAATACTGCAAACCATATCAGTAAACAGAGAATGCTGAAACCATCAAGTCGTCAGTGGCTGCCACCACCCCCAGTGAAGACAAGCCTGCAGCCCAGCCTCTGCAGCCACTCACCATGGCGCACTCTGAGGGGACTCGGAATAAGAAAGAACAGGATACTGGCCCAAGACAGCTAGTTGCTTGTCAAAAGAATGAATTCAGTGAGCCCAAGTGTTTGCTTCCTCCCGTACACAGAAAAGTACTAAATTCTTTAACTTGAGATGTCTGATTTTCTTTAGTTAACAAGTAATCTTTAATGTTCCGATGACCTGATCTTTGCTGTAATCTCCTATATATCCTGGCTCCTCCCCTACCTCTTTGGAGCAGTCCCTCAGAGTGATCTGGGAGGCTGTCATCCCGAGCTGAGTGCTCAGAATTGTCCACCGAATAAAACATAATTCTCAACTTTTAGGTTGTACATTTATTTCAGGGGGCAAGCAGCTGGGGAGACTGGGGTTCCAGAGAGACAGAAGGGAAGAGGGCAGGACACAGCCATTCAAGGAATGACATGGCAATTAACACCAAAATGATGGAAAATTCAACTCCCAACAGACCTTGAGGCCCAAGATGGCAGGAGATTTGATTTCCAGTAGACCGTGAACTTCATTATATGCCCCTTGTAATATAAGACATGGTAAATGGCACTTCCCCAGGGGCCAGGACAGTTCTGAGGCTGGTCGTAAAGGGTCAAAAAGTAGGTGGCAGCCCAGGTCCTGGGAACCCCAGCCCCTTCCCCAAAGTAGCTGGAATAATCTCCCATGTGTCAGCGTATGAAGTTCCTGAGCCCGTGAGCACTGACTCCCATACCTCGTGGCCCATCTCATTTTCCCTAGCCAACCCCATGCTCTGAGCAAGATGGCCCGCATTGTGCAGGTGGAGTATGTGTCTCCTAGGCTCTTCGGCCCTTCTCTTGCTTCAGGCCCGCACTCTGTCTATGGAGTGTGTATCTCTCTGAATAAATCTACCCTCACTCTCCTATGGCTCACTCTTAAATTCGTTCCTGTGCGAAGCCAAGGACCCTTACCTGGTGGGGCTCATCCCAGGGACTCGACTGAGACCTGGGACACGGCCATCATCTCATGCCCCTCATTTTCCCTGTATCACTAGAAGGAGGCAGGACCAGTGTTGTGAACCAGGGAAGGTGGGGCCGGGAAGGAAGGGGGAACCCAGATGTACACCAGGCACCGCAGCAAAGACCGTAACTTTGAACGAATCAGGAAAAGATACCAGAGCACAGTCCTGAGCCAGATTGCAGGGCTCAGTGGCAATGGCTGGGCTGGATTTCAGCCCTGTGTGGGCTCCTCCTGCCGGGGCCCCAGTGCATGGCGTGCACCACCTCGTGCTGTGGCCCAGAGTCCTGGAGCAGAAGCGCTGTGTGTGAGTGTGTGTGTGTCTGAGGGAGTGTGTGTGTGTGCAAGCTGAGCATCCAGGATGGTAAACGGCCCTCCCACGGGCACCAGGACAGTTCTGAGGCTGATCGTAAAGGGTCAAAAAGCAGACAGTAACCCAGTTCCTGAGAACCCCAGCCCCTTCCCCAAAGCAGTTGGAATAATCCTCCCACTTCCTGGATCAAGGACTGCGTCTCCTCTCTCCTCGACATCCTTCTGTGTCCCTTCTCGGGAAGTCTCTCCTCTGCGGGGCCACGGCGTGGGGGCAGTGAGGGGAGCAGTGAGTCGGCTGCTGTAGCCTGGGGCCTTATTAATGGGGGTACTGAATGCAGCCAGGGTGCCCTCTTTCCTCTGCTGAGGTGCCCTGGGGACAGCTGATTAAGCAGGCTGGCACAGTGTCTGCGGTGATTTACGAGCTACCCGGAAGTTTCTGCCTGGAGAGCAGCGGGGCTGCTGCATTATTCACGGCTGGGAGCTATAAATTTGCTCCCAGCTCTGGCTCCGGCTCTGCCCTGGAGGATGCGGATGAAGGGAAGAGGGGGTGCGGGGAGGAGGGGTGAGGTGCTCAGAGGGCCGGGCAGTTCTGAACAGGAACTTGACCTTCGATGTCTTCTTTGGTTACTCCGGTCCAGCGACCCTCCTCTCAGCTAACCCGGGTACCTTGCACTGGTAGTTGAAGCTCAGGGTTCCTGCCTGCGGTGGTTCTTAATAGGACTTTAAAGATTCAGATCACATTTCTTTAGAACAAATGACCTGTCTAAAGTCCTGCCATCCGGCAGTGGGGGCTTCCATCAGCAAAGTCCAGACTGAACCTCTGCTGGTCTTCCTTCTGGCTACGGTTACCCACCGAGCAGGCTAGTATCTCTGTGTCAGAGAATGCAGGCAAGGTAGCGCCTCCGGCATGAGACGAACGGTTAGCGCAATGACTCTCAAACTTGACCTTGCGTCAGAGTTACCTGGAGGGGTTGTTAAAACACAGAATGCCCTGCCTCCAATGTTTCTGATTCAGGAAGTCCCGGGTGGGCCCTGAGGATCTGCATTTCTAACAAGTCCCCATGTTATGAGATGTTGTTGCCTGGGGATCACACCTTGAGGACCACCATCTCAGTGTAATTGAACGTATCTTTGCAGTGCTAACATCACCAAATGAAGGCAGGAACCAGAAGTAAAACAAGCAATTACTAAATTCACTCATTCAATAAACATTTATTAACACCTATTAAAAACACACACAGGAAGAGCCAGGCACTGGCCTCTGTACCACAAGAGAAGAAAATTGAGCAGACTCTAGGCATTTGCTGAGAGCTGAATCAAGAAATTGAACAAATTCAGCCACTGCCACTGCCCATGGCTGTGTGCTCTGATCTAGATAAATGGAGAGCCGGGGAGGGTATAGCTCAGTGGCAGAGCACATGCTTAGCATGCACAAGGTCCTGGGTTCAATCCCCAGTACCTCCATCAGAAAATAAATAAATAAATAAACCTAATTACCTAGATAAGTGGAGAAAGTATAGTCACATGGCGATTTCTTCTCTGTAACTGACTGGAGAAACACTCAGAGGTGTATTTGATGGGCTGGGAATTAGTCAAGTCTGAAGGTATGACTGTCCTGTAAAGGAGCTAATCCCCACAGACTGGAGGATGCAGGAGATTTCACGGAGGAGGTGAGCCTTGAAGGATGGATTTGGGAAGGAGGGAGAACTGGTAAACATGGCTCTTCACGCTAGATTAACAAGCTTTCCAAGTTAAAAAACAATGTGACTTTCCACTTGTTTTCTGAGTTTTAGGCTGAAACCCTTTCCCCTGACTTTATTGATCCCAGATCTTTAGTTTTTTTTATAGTTTCTCATTTGCATTTCCCCCCCGGGGCTTGCAGACAACAAACATGCTTGTCTCAAAGACTTAATTATAAGTGCAAACAGAGAGTAAAGAGTAAAGGAGGTTGTCTGGGCAGTGTCTGAGCCTGGAGGGAAGGGAGGATTATTAAGGAAGGGGATTTGTGACAGAGCAGAAATGGGTGGCAAGGAGCCTAATGGGGGACGGGTGGTACCTGGCTGGGAACAGGAAGCTGGTGTGGGGTAAGGAGTAGGTTATTTGGATGCTAGCCAAGGAAGTCCTGTTGAGACCACTCAGGACTGTACCCATCACCCTCCTTCCATCCTGCTTCCCAGAAGGAAGCATTTTAAACATTTTTAGTATTTCTGTTGGCATTTATACCCATATTTCTAACTAAAATGAATGCATTGCTTTCTCTTTCTCTTTTAACTTCTGACATTATTGACCTTCCATTATGATACAAATATAGGTGCATTTATACACTCTCTTCTACATCCCCTGTTCTAATATTACATCTCAATTGTTAGTTAAAGTCATTTTCAGAGTTTCATCATTATGGCTATAAATTTTGCTCACTGCTGATACAAGTGGTATAGTCCAGTTACATCTCCTTTATTTTTCAACTTTTAGTTTTTCCTGGAGTTAATAATTGCCTCAGTTTCTCATTCGTTTTGTTTCCTTTGAACCTCGGACTAAGGGATTTCATACCTTTCCATAGCCCTGTAAAACACGTCTCAATACAATTTTCTGATTGGTCAAACCTACGAGATAATTACCCACTTTCATTTTCTCCTCTTTAGGGCCATGTCTCTTTGTGCTCTGAGTTTTACTACTCTATCGGGACTCACTTCTCTCTATGGCTGTTGTTTATCCTCGTCCTGCCCCTTCTCCTCTCTAACATTCCTGCATTCCCTTTGCCCACGACTTATGCTTATTCCTTATTGCTTTGATCCCGTGTCATGTCCTCTCTTTCTTGATTTACTCCCTTGCTTTAAACTGGATTTCAATCTGGAGACCCATGATCTTCAATTCTGGGAAAAATTTGTGTACTCTTTCTCTTCCTTCCTTCCTGCCTGCCTTCCTGCCTTCCTGCCTTCTTTCCTTCCTTCCCCCTTCCCTCCTTCCCTCTCTCTCTTCCTTCCTTCCTCCTTTCCTTCCTTCCTGCCTCTCTTCCTTCCTTTCTCTTTCTTTCTCCCTCTCTTTTTTTCTCTCTCTTTCTTTCAAATTTCCTTCAATTCTCTTCCTATAATTACTTAGGTGCCATCTTCTCTCTTTACCCTGGAAGCTTCTAGAGGTTGGAAATTGGGTCTCCTGCACTTATTCCTTCATATTTGGATCATTCATTATATTGTTTATGTCCCTGTCATTTTGTTCTAATTTATCTCTCTCATGATGTTATCTTCCAATTCTCCTATTTTTTTTTTTTTGGTTCATATAGTTAATTTTTTTCAAGAGCTTCTTATTGTCTGATTATTCTTTTTTTTAAGAGATTCTCTTCTTACTTCATGGATGCAATGTTTTTGAGAATCTCCCTGAAAATGTTAATTACCTATTTTTAAGCCTTTGCATTGCTTTCCTTGTTATCTCTGTTTATTTTGAGTTCTCTTTCATTTGTCTCTTTCATGTGTGGAGTTTCCCACATGAACAATATCTGCCAGTCCTTGATTATTCACACTTAGAGGCAAGAACTAAAAAGCAGATCAGAAGATGGGAAAGGAGGTGGGGCTTTTAGACAGGTAATCAGGTAGCTCAGAATCCTCTGTTGCAAACCTCCAGAAAATCTGTGTATCTTTTCTTTCAGGTAATTCAGTTTCTCCACTGGAAAAAATAATCTTCTATTGTCCTCTCTCCATTCTCCTTACAGCATAAGTGAGGTAGAGCCTCAGTTATATTGCACAATAGCTGCTAGTGTTCTGGCACTGGGTGAGTGTGGTGCATTAAAGGTGGTCACTGAGCTTTTGCCATTCTGCTCTCAAAAGGTGGAATTTTCCCCCCCTTAAATCTGGATTGGCTTTGTGACCACTTTAACCAGTAGAATATAGCAGAAGTGATGTCGTGACAGTTCTGAGACTAAGCCTTAAGAAGGCTTGGAAAATTCCACTTTTGTACTTCTGGGAGCCCTGAGACCCCATGTAAGAAGTCTAGCTACCTTGATGGAGGGACCATGCAGAGAGGTTGCAAGTATAGAGAATGCAGCCCTAAGACTATACGGAGAAGGAGAGACCCCGCCATCCCAGCCGCCCAGCTTAGCTCAGCCTTCCACTGTGACTCACCAAGGCACCAGGCATGTGAGCTGGCCCTCTTGGATGTTCCAGCCCAGATGAACCTTCGGATAACTAAGCATGCCATCAACATCCTACGGTACGGAAGAACTATCTAGCTGGGTGCAACCAACCTACAGAACTGTAAGCAATGAACTGCTCATTTTCTTAAGCCAGCACATTTTGGGGTGGTTGTTAAGTAGCACTGGATAACCAGAACAGTGTGGGGAGAGAGCCTGGGGCTACACGGTGTGATTCGATCAGTAGATTTTCACTCAGTGCGCTACATTAGCCGGCTTCTTACTTCTACCATCACTGTATTTAGATTCAGGAGTGTATATAATTTGGAAATTTAACTACTGATATTGACCTCAGCATTCAAATTGTAGCATTCAAGATGTCTGCCTTGATAGAGGTCAGGCCTAAGGTTTGGCAGTATGACGAGCCACAGGTTTTTGAGCCAGTATCCCGATTGCAGCTAGACAACCTCTTCCATCAAGCCGGTTTCTCCCTCTGATCTAGGACATTTTCCTTACAACCCTTTTCTCCATAGTCTGCCTGCATCTTTCAAGAAAATGGAATTAAAATTCCTTTTGCACAACAGCTTCCTAGAATTGCTCCGACTCACCTAATTCCTCCAGCAGGTGTGACAATGCACTTCTATCAGACACTCATTCTGGACTGCTAATGGTTTGAACAGAGGCAGGGTTTGCAGTCCCAGATGTGGCCTCTATGACTTTGCCTCTAAAAGTCTTAGAAAAACTTAGAAAGAGATGAAAATGTGTAACATCATTGAAAACCAAGGCTGATGAACAACGTAATATCAGATTATAGAAGGAATTCTTACTCAACACAATTTGTATCAAAACCCAGAAACAAGTGGCATGCACTTGCTCCTCTCAATATAAAGCAAAACACTTCTTCTCTCCTCCTCTGGTGGCCCTAAGATACTCTGAGATCAAGTTAATTAAAAAAACGAGGAAGCTGTGCCACCCCTCTGTGGTGCTGCTTATTCTGCCTTCCTAGGAACATTTCTGCATCTATTTGGAGACTGAAACCACTACAAGACAACAGGACAACTTAGGGTGGCCTCAGTGGAGGGGCTTTGCATTCAAGGAGGTGTACTACCCCGCGTGCGGGCACGCCTGCGGGTGAGAACAGACACTGCCACCTGCTAGCAAGGCATTGTGGGAACCACAGCGTCAAAGTTCCAGGCAGCCAGGTAGTAGGACCAGACTCCACCTTGCAACACAGCAGCGCCACATTAAAAGGCAGCCTGGACCAGACCCTGGGAGTTGGGCTGAGAACTCTCCAGAGTTCTCAATAGTCCTATTGCGATAGAGCTGAGAAGGAGACTCAGCTAATTCCAAAGGAACAGTATGAGGACCAAGGGAAATCTACACATTCCGTTTGTTGTTAAAACGAAATTTTAATACATCTCTTATTTTGAAGATGAATAAAAAAAGAAAACAGGCAACTTGATCTATTTTTAAAAAGATGAACTGCCGAACATTAGACAGAAAAAAAATTTTCATCTAGATGACTCAAAAATGCATAGTGTCATGAGAAGTCAATTTGAGAAAATTGTTTGGAACTGTCACTAAGTTGCAAAGAAATGTGGCCTCTATGAATAGCTTAAGAAAATCATAAGGAGAGAGGAGACCACGATAAAGGAAGATGAGGTGGACAAATGAGAAAGTAAGATGAAAAGGAACTAGGTAATATGTCTGGGGTGTGTCAAGTTACTTGTTTCTCTGAAATGAACTACCCTGAAACTTAGTGGCTTAATCCACACCGTTTTATTTGCTCTCAATTCTGTGAGAAGGAATAGGAGAGGTTCAGCTGGACAATTCTGTTCCACACAGTGTGTGGTCTGCTCTGTGAGGTGGTAGCAGTCAGGTGGGAAGTGGGCGGGAGCTGGAATGTTCCGGGTGGCTTTGCTTCACACATCTGGTACCTGGTGACTAATGAATTGTGGGACACTCTCTCTTTCTCGTGACTTGAGTTTCATTATATGGCAGATAGATCACCAACGTGAGAAAGTGGAAACTGCCAACCCTCTTAACAGTGAAGATTGGAAGTCTTATAATATCAATTCTGCTGCATTCTGTTGGTTATATCAAGTCATGAGGTACCCCAGTTTAAAGGGAAGGGAGTCTCTGCCTCTTGATGGGAGGGATGTGTTGTATGCAAGGTCCAGGAGGAATTGTTGACAGCCATCTTTGTAGTCAACCTACCCAGGAATTGTAGGTTCAAAGGAACGATGAGAAGAAAACTTAAACAAACTAACAAAAATAATATTCACACCAAAGTTGGTGAGGAGCAGAATTGACACAATGGAAAACTGGAATAGTGATGTGGAACACAAACTTGAGTAGTTGTCCCCAAAAGTATGAATGGATATAGAGATGAAAATAATGAGTGAGAAGATGGAGACCAGAGAAACAAGGTCTTAGGGGAACTTCCTTTCTCTGCTTGTGAAATTCCCCATGTTAGGTATCTTTATGGCAGAACTCTCTCACACACAGAAGCTGAAAAGGCCAGAATCTAGGGGAAGGTGTAGCTCAAGTGGTAGAGTGCATGCTTAGCATACACAAGGTCCTGGGTTCAATCCCCAGTACCTCCTCCAAAAATAGATAAAACAAGCAAACCTAATTACCTCCCCCCTAAAATTAAAGAAAAAATTTGAAAGAAGCTGAAAAGGCTAGAATTTCATTTTTCTCAGGATGATGTCAAAATTCCCACCTTGCTAGGGTACCGGCATGTGATGTATGCCAGGCAGGCAGGCACATGTACCTGGAACTTTGAAAAGGATGCTTGTAGCATGAAGATGAAGGGATCGGGGAGAATTCATTTTGAGGTTGGCAGCACTAGGTCCAGGATACAGAAGCCATGGCACAAGCGCAGTGTTCAGGGTCCAGTGTTAGAGTGGTAATGGTGTAAACAGCCCCCAGGGTTCATCCCTGGAGTCCTCAGTGGATGGGTTCTGTGGTCTAACTTGGCTCTCATTCTGGCTGCTGCTGAATCTCATTCTGTGCCGCCCATTTTTCTGAGCCTGGGTCTTGGTCTTTTTGATATTTTTGTAAGATTCCCAATATCCATTTAATAAATTTTTTTATGACTAAAATAGCCGGAGTTAGTACGGGTTGCTTGAAATTAAGATCCTTGGCTTGTACAGGATATGAACAAAGGAAATAGGTGTTGCTGTGGGAGGAAAACCAGGATAACTGAAAGAGGCAATGACCAGTCAAAACAAAACCTTTTTTTTTTGGCTTCTTAGGGGCCAGAAGGAAATCCAAGTATGTGTCCATAAGTCTTTTACTATATTTTAGGTAAGATAAATAAAAAGAGATCTCATCTAGGCATATCATGGAAATGATTATATATAATAAGAAAAAATATTATACAGGAATCGAGAAGTTAAAAAAATAGATTATCCGCAAATTAGAATGACGTCAGACTTCCCATCTGCAACACTAACTGCCCAAAGAAAGCATGAAAATGTTTCAATTTTTCAGTTTTATGGGTAAGAGTCTATGATCCACATTCTTTCTTTAAAAAGAATTATTTGAAGATGGTTAGCCCAGAACTGAGTGAGTAATTCTCACACTTCATTTTTCTTTCTTCAGGTTGTTTGAGCTACTCTAGGGCCTGTGTCTTCCCCACAAACTTCAGAACAAGCTTGTCTATGTCTACAAAAAAATCTTGCTGGCATTTTAATAGGAATTGCATTAAATATATAAATCAATCTGAATAGAACTGGCATCTTTATTGAGTTGTCTAATTCATGAACACAGTATGTTTTTAAATTTATTTAGATTTTCTTTGATTTCATTCATCAGCATTTTGTAATTTTTAGCATACAGACCCTGTACATATTTTGGTGAATATATCCTAAGTATTTAATTTTCTTTGGTGTGGTTGTAAATGGCATTGTGTTTTAATCTCAGTTTCCATATGTTCATTATTAGTATGTCGACATGCAATTGATTTTTGTGTGTTGACTTTGTATCTTGAAACATTACTTATGTCACGTTACAGTTTTTCTTTATAGACTGAGTGCAATTTCCTACCTAGACAATCATGTCATCCTCAAAGACAGTTTTATTTCTAAACCATACGCCTTATTTTCCTATTTCTTACCTTATTGCAGAGGCTAGGACTTCTAGTACTACACTGAACAAATACAGTGAGGGCAGACATTCTTGCCTTGTTCCTGATCCTAGGGAAAAAGGATTCAGTATTTCACCGTTAAGTATGTTAGCTGTAGATTTTTTTTTTATAGATGCTCTTTATCAAGTTGAGGTAACTCCCTTCTATGCTTAACTTACTGAGTTTTTATCATGAATGGGTGTTGGATTTTGACAAATGATTTATCATGGACTTAAATGTAAAACAAAAACTATAAAACTTTCAGAAAAAATAGAAGATCTTGGGATCTGGGGCTAGACAAAGAGCTCTTAAATTTGATATGAAATCATGATCTATACCAAAAAAAAAAAAAAGATAAGTTGGACCTAATCAAAATTAAAAGCTTTTTCTCTGTGAGAGCCCAGGAGAAAGGGATAAGAAAAACCATGGACTAGGATTTTGTAAATCACATATTTGAGAGTGACTATTATCTAGAATATACAAGAACTTTCAAAACTCAACAGTGAAAAATATCCAATTAGAAAATGGGGAAAAGATGAACAGACATTTCACAATAAAGAGAACAACAGATAAAAAATAAGCACATGAAAGGATGTTCAACATTAGGTAAGATGTTCAACATTATTAGCTTCTTTATTTATTATAGTCTGGAAACAATACAGATGTCCTTCAATGGGTGAGTGGTTAAACCAGTTGTGGTACATCCATACTATGGACTATCACACAGCAATAAAAAGAAAAAGAAACCAATTATTGATACACACAACTTGGATGCCAGGGAATTATGGTGAAATCGTGAAAAAGCCCATCTCAAAAGATTACATATTGTATGATTCCATTTATACAACTTTCTTGAAATGACAAAATTATAGGACTGGAGAACTGATTAGTGCTTGTCAGGAGTCAGGGATGGGGTTTGGGGGTTAGGGGCTGAGAGACAACTGTGGCTATAAAAGAACAACATGGGGGGTCCTTGTGATGGGGGGTCCTTGTGATGGTGGAACTGTCCTTATCATTACTGTGGTAGTGGATATAAGAAACTTACACATGTGATAAAATTCCACAGAACTAAAACACACACACACACACAAGGAGAAGTGGGAAAACCTGAATAACATAGGTAAAAATTGGATTGATGCTAACATCCTGGTTGTGAAGATAGTTTTGCAAGATATAACTTTATGGGAAATTGGGTAAAGAATACATGAGGTCTCTCTGTGACTTCAGCTGCACGTGAATCTACAATTATCTCAAAATAAAGAGTGTAATGGAAAAAGTGAAACGTCAGAGACATTTACATTAAAGTCAGAAGCAGGACAAAGATGCTCACCATTCCCATTATTAGTTGACATTTTTCTCAAAGTTTTAGCTAATGCAATTATTTGAGAAACTGAAAGAAGAAAATAAAAGGAGGAAATGAAATGATCATAATTTGCATATAATACACTTTTTTCTGCCTGGCATGAACTATTGAAAACCGTGTAGGACTCAGAGAAATAAAATTCTGAAACAGTACTGAAGAGACACAAAAGAAGACTTGAATAAAAAGGGTGACATGCTCCTTGGGAAGATTCAATATGTAAAAATGTCATTTCACCACAAATTAACTTATAATTTCAATAAAATCCTGATAACTCCCATAGGAGTTTTATTAGAACTTAAAGAGAATACAAAGTTCAGTTGGAAAAATAAAATGGGCTAGAATGCTTCATTATTCAATAAAAACATTAGCATTCAACTCAAGAAACCTGAAAAAGAACAAAACACAGCAGAAGAAATAAGGAGGGAAAAAGTAATGAAAAAAATGAATCACAAAAAGAAAAATGGTAGAGTTGATAAATATATTCAATAACTCTTTCTTTGAAAAACAGCAATGAAATAAACAAATTCTCCCTTACACTGTTCATCATAGTAATCATGGAAGAAATAAAGTGTAAGGAAAAAAATAAACCTGTAATTCTTTGCTTATGTTAGGAATAAGATAGGTATATATACTCCCATTAATATATATAATTTATATATTTATATAGTAGGGACAAATTCCTATGAATTTGCTCAATTGGACCCTCTCTCAGTACCAGGTGGTTTTAATTTCTCTAAAGTTTGTAAGATATTTAATTAGCATACTAGTTAAACTTTAAGTTCTGAAGTAATGAGCCTTGGGTTCAAATAAAACTAATATTTAGTACTTCTGTAATATTGGCAAACTTTTTAAACATCTCTAAGTGGCAGGTAATTGTACTTCACTGAGTTTCGGGGAGGAGGAAATAGAAACTATAATGCATGTGAAACACGCAATTCAGTGCAGCATAAGTACTCAGGAGATGTAAAGTTTTTAATATGCAGGGGGCAACATCTCAAGTTTTTCCTGGTTTCCATTAAATCTTCCACCTCAGTTACAGAATTTGTATTGTCAAATTTTTGAAAACAATGCTATTGAGATTGCATTAAGTTTACAGATTGATTGAAGGTAGCTGAACATGTTCACAATATGCATCTTCCTACCCACGCACAGTGCATGTCTCTCCTTTTACTCAAGTCTCCTTTTGATGCCTTCACATAATATATTCTCCATTTCTTCAGTATTCGTACATCACTAGTATTAATCCTCTAGGTACTTTATAGTCTTTTGTTGATATTATAAATGGAATTTTTCCCCATTGGTTTTTTCAAGCTGGTTATTGTTGATTTCTAGGAGTTACTGATTTTAGAATATTTATTCCTAATGAACAGATATAAGAACCAGTTTTGCCTTTTCCTTCCTCACATTTACTCTTCTTGGTTCTGATTTATTGACTTCCATGAGATAGCTGTATGTGTGTAAACTTGACTTGGGTTCTGTTACTTGCAACCAAAAAAGTCTTGAGTTATACACCTGGAAAAGAGTCTGAAGTCTAAAAAAAAAATCCATTTGATGTCAACTGCTATCTCTATGTCTCCTTTTACCTATTAATTTAGGGTTAAGAGATTTCCTAATGTTGACCCACTCCTGCATTCCTGGAGTTAAATCTAGTTGGCCACGCACTACTCTCAAATGTGTTGCTGAATTCAGCTTATTCTTATTGAAGTGAAGTTTTTTACTTCTGTAGTCAGGTTTTAATATCAGAGTTTTAATGGATTAATACAATGATTTGAGATACTTTCGATCTTTTCCTCTGGTCTTGGAATAGTCTACGTGGTGCAGGGATGACCTACTCCTCACGGGCTGACAATACTTCTGGGCCTAACACTTTTGATGGCTAAGGCATTAATGGTTTCTTAATTTCTTTCAAGCTCATTTCTCCATTTTTAAAGAAATTCATTTTGGTGTTCTATTGGTATTCATTTGGTATTCTGTTGCCTGCTTCACAGTCTTTGCCTCTTTCCCCTTTCTCCCTTTTTAAATAATTCTTTCAGAAGCCATTGGATAGAACTGGACAAGGTAGCTGATGTCCACACAGGGTAGGTGATGTCCACACCGGCTAGGTGATGTCCATACACGGTAGGTGATGTCCAGAGCTCTAAGTTGGAGTGTCAGGGTCTGAATGGGTGGAGGAAGCCTGCATGAGTGGCAGAGGAAATTGGCTCTAAATAGGGGGTGGAGGGTGGGGAATTGACCCAATAAATACATATATTAGAGAATGATGTGATTCAGATTCTCACTGCCTGAGAAGGGAGTCACAATTATGGAAAGGAAGAAAACTAGAATTAATCCTGTGGTGTTGAAGTGGAATTGGAGGGATGGGTGTGAATTCATGGCTTTCAATCTATAGAATAGATATAAAAATAAGTGTACTTATTTGTGTGTATAGTTTCTTTTTTAACTGCTATGTAATAAAGTATCCCAAACCTTAGTAGTTTAAAACAATAGCTCATATTTATTATCTCATAATTTCTGCACATCAGGAAGCTAGGAACGACTTAGCTGAGTGCTTCTGCCTCAAGATCTCACAAGGCTGTCAGGGTTGTAGTCTCATCTGAAGGTTCTGTTAGAGGAAGACCTGCTTCTGAGCTCACTCATGTGGTTGTTGGATGAGTCCTCACTGGCAGATGACCCGAAGCACCCTCAGTCCCTGGCCACGTGGGCCTCTCAATTAGGGCAGCTTAACAGCATGGCAGCTGGCTTCCTTCAGAGGGAGTGAGGGAGGGAGTCAGAGCGAATGCCCAAGATAAAAGTCACAGACTTTTTGAAACCTAAACTAGAACTTGAACTTTTGTCATATTCTGTTTGTAATAAATGAGTCACTAGGTCCAGTCCACATTTGAAAGGAGGGGATTACATGAGGGCTGGAATGCCAGGAGATGGAGATTACTGGGAGCAATCTTGGGGCTGCCTACCATAGACAGACAGAAAGATGGATAGATGGATAGATGGATTTCTCAACTGTATGCCCTGTGCCCTAATAGAAACGAACACCCGGTACCTCGATCTTAGTTTTTAAGTACCTTTCTCCACTAAAAGTAACCAGGGATTTTTGAACAAATTATGGATTCCAGGACTGAGGCAGGAAATTTACAAGATGAGTCAGGAACATCTTGTTGTGCCAGAAAGTAAAGAAGTACTCAAAGGATGGTAGATATGGTTCAAAAGGACATAGAAACCAGTTTGAAGGGACTCCCGCTAGCCAGATCTGGGATGGTTTGATGAAACACAAGACAATAATAACAGATTTTTATCATCAACAAAATAGAAATCCAGGAGTCCACACAGAGACAAATCAATAAGTGAATATATAAATGGAAAAAAGAGAAAAACTTCTTCTTAAAAGAAGAATATCAACTAATTTATAGTAGGAGGGGTGGTGGAGTTAGATAATTACGATTTGACAGTGAGCGATTCAGTCAAGAAACATCACTGTATAATAGTGGGTGAGGAATTGGTTAGGTACATAATCTCAAAGTACTTCCCCAGGAAGGATTTATTGATTACAGTGGGGAGAAGAGTCACTTGACAGTGACTCTTAATTCCAGGATCAAAGTCAAATTGAAGTCATGTGACCCCCTGCTAGGATGTAATAAGGAGCATGTGATGCTCCTGTTCAAAATATGTAACTTGAGGAAACATCATGCAAACCCAAACTGAGGGACTTTCAAAAAAGCCACAACGAACACCTGGTGTTCAAAACTAGAAGTTAATGGCAAAAGGAAAAAAGTGTCAAGGTCAAGAGAGTCAAAAAAGACTGAAAATTGATCCAGATTAAAGGAGACTAAAAAGAAGTGACAACAAAATGCAACATGTGATCCTGGATTGAATCCACTTATGGGTATTGAGACAGCTTGAAGGCAAAACTTGAATGGTGTCTGTGCGTTGGATGGTAGTAATGCATTGCGATTATTTTCCTGATTCTGATGGGGACATCTGTGCTTCCTGCCTCATGATGATCACATGTCTATAGTTTTTATTTTTCATTTATTGTCTTCAATTCATTATCTCTGAATTCTTTGTCTAGCACTTCCTAAGTTCACTTTATTGCTCTTTCACTGGCCTTTTGAGTTGAATACATTGCTCAATAAATTTCTTTCTTCTGTTTAATGAGAAAAACGTGTAACTCTGTATTGTTACTTAGAGCTCTGTGTTTCCTTTTTGCTATAGCTCCCCAGTTGTTTCTTAAACAATCATTAATTATAGTTTTGATTTCCTATTTGACTCTAGGCTATTAAGACAAGGTTTCTCCGCTCCAGAGTGGCTTCATTTTATTGGTTTCTTTCTTTTTTTTTCCTTTTGCTATTAACTTCTAGTTTTGTTGCAATGTGGTTTGTGTTTGTGTATTGTACTATTTCTGCTTTTGAGATTATAATGAAATTTTCCTTGTGGCCTAAGATAGGATCAAATTTGTAACCATTCTTTAGCCATTTGAAAAGGATATGTGTTTTCTGTTTCTAGGAAGGACATTTTGATATAGATCTATTAAGTTAAAATTTTAATAATCTTTAACTCTTCTATGTTCTTATTAAATTTACGCCTACTTGATCTCACAGAAATGATAAGGCATATTAAAAGTTCTATTATTACTGTGGTTTTTTTTTTCCAATTTCTCCTTAATTTCCAAACTTTGTGGCTTTGTACATTTGCTGCTATAGTCAGGATACACAGATGCATGGTGCTTATATTCTCATTTAGTTTGTACAATTTACTGCATAGGTTAACTCTTTCCCTCACTTAGTGCCTTTTATTGTTTATTTTTTTGCTGTGAATTCTACATTGTCTGATATGAACATTGCTTTCTTTTTGTTGGTCCTTGGGTAGTGGATTCCTAGTAGATTGTCTACCCTTTTCTTGGAAGGTGGTCCACTTTGCATGGAGTTCTGTAAGACCCTGTCCCTACCTATTCTTGTTTGCTCCAAATGGGCATCTGACCCATGCTCAGCCAGTCAGAATCATCCCCTAGTGGTGGGAACTGGGACTGACGATTTTCACTCAGCTTTGCCGCTCCTTAGTTCAAAGGAGAGCTATACACTGACTTGCTTCCCTTGCCATGGCCACCTTCCTACAGGTACACTGGAAAACAGAGGGCATGGATTATTGCAAATGGGGAAAAAAGGAGATCCAGTGACGAGAGACTGGGAGAGTTCTCAGCATGAAGTTCCCAGTGTCATTTTAGTCCTGAGGTTCTGGAGTCAGGATATTTGATCATTTACTTTGTAAGATGCTTTCTGCTCTTCATGCTTCTTTATATTTTTCTTTTTCATTTTTCCATTTGCTTTGCAAGTTTCTTTATATTTAGAAATTAGGAAGTCACACTTTCCAGCTTTAGTTTACCTCTGGTTCTTTTAATTACACACACACACCATATACATACTGTATCTTTACCAATTTCAAAAAGAACATAGTATGTATTTATGCTTTTAAAATTTCCCCCTACTTCTACCTCCCACTTTTCTTGAGATAATGACATTTTAGACTAAGATTGCTATTATGAATTTATTTCTTATATTTATGTACCTTCTCCTTCAGTAATTATTTTGGAAATTTCTATTATTTTTCTCAATCATATTAATATTGATTTTTAATAAATTAACCCTAATTTTCCTTTTTGTTTCTTGCTTAGCTGGACCATTATTTTGAACAAATTTTTCTGGGTGGTTGAGGATGTAGTATGAATTTGAATGCTTAAATGTTTGAAAAATATTCTTTTAATTGACCTCACAAATGAATCACAGCTTTCCAGTTTTAAAATGCAGTGGTTTCCCCCTTGGAACTTTGTAGATGTTACTAGATTTATAATATTCCTTTTTGTTTTTAGGCTTGTAGAGGAGACTTTTGAATTCAAGTCAATCCTTTTCACCCCAACATGTAAACTTTTTCTCCCTCAAATACCTAAAGAATTTTGAACTTTGTCCCTGGCAGCTAACATTTCACCAGGAGATATTTAAGTATGGTTCCTCTTTTGTGAATAATACTTGGTCCTTCATGGGATCTTTTGTTCCTAAGATGAAAGATACTGTTCATCTCTCATATTTTCCCATTTGATCCATCTTCTCTTTTTCTTTCTAGAACAGTGATAAGGAAATTTGTTTAAAATGTAAGTTTTATTGTTATTCAGGTATGGTAAGGCCAACAGGTCAGGAGATGATTGCCATCGAAAGGGAAGTTTGTTTCAGTTCCCAAGAGAAGGGAGCATGCCACCAGCAGGGCCACATGGGGAGGCACCAGGGTCAGTCAGGAGGCAGAAGGGGTGAGGGGGAAAGGATGGGCAAGAAACTTTCCTGTGGTTTCTAAGAGAATGGGCAAGGTAGAGTAAGAAGGCTTAGGATTGGCTAGTCTGAACAATTTCAGTGGGCTCTGGCATAAAGGCTGCCCCTTGCTGTCTGTGCCTGTCCTGGGGTGATTAGGGCAGGTGAATAAAGGAAGTAGATGAAAAGTGGGTTCTGGATTAGTCGGTTTGCATATGAAGGGTGCCTGCAGATGAGTCTTTTACTATATCTAGGAATTGTGAGGGGCAGCCTCTCTGGGGTCAGCACGTTCCCAGATATCAAAGCATCAGGAAATATAGAAAAGAAAAAGACATGATTAATACAGAAGTAGCTACTGAAAGCCCCCAAATAACTCTACTGAATCTGTACTTATGTTTGCTTGATTATAACAACTTTGCAATATAGAAACAATATTATTAATATTACAATACATTTTTTTTCTGTCTTGCTAGAGGTTTTTTTCCCCCCACATTTTATTTCATCGGTCCTTTCTGTGTTTTGTTATTTATTTTTATTTTATTAATTTTGGCTTTCACCTTTATTACTCTTTTTTTCCCTTCCTTTTGTTTTGCCCCATTATCCTATTTTCAACTTAAAATAATTTTTTTTGAAGTACAGTCAGTTACAATGTGTCAATTTCTGGTGTACAGCACAATGTCCCGGTCAGGTATATACATACATGTATCTATTTTCAACTTCTTGATGTGGCTCCTCTGTCTGTTTATCTTAAACCTTCCTTGATTTCTAATAAATGTAAATGGATCTAGACATTTCCCTCTAGGGACAGCATCACAAATTTTGATATGCTATGCTCTCATTATTGCTCAGTTCTGAGATGTTCTTAATTTCTATTATGAATTCCTCTTTAACCTATAAATTATTTGGCAGTGGGACTGTTTTGCTTGTTTGTTTCTAACTATGTGGGCTTTTGGGGTGCCTTTTCTTAATGGTTTGAGTTTTATCATGTGGCAGTCAGAACCGGCGGTCTCTGTCATACTGAGTCTTTGGAATTTGGTGAGACTAGTTTTAACATGCATTTCAGATCAGCTATCACAAGTGATCCATGTGTACTTCAAAGATATGTGTGTTTTCTATGTATTGGGTGCAAAGTGCTACATGGCTCTATTATATCAAATCTTCTATACTTTTGTTACTCAAGTCTTTTATAATCTTGGCAATGTTTGACTGTATGATCATTTCTGAGAAAGTGGCCTATTCTGATTGTGGATTTCTCAGCTTCTTACAATATTAACAATATTTTGGGTCTGTGTTGTATACAAGACATTACTGTCACATAATTTTAATGGGTAATTCTTTTTAAGACTAGGAAGTGTTCAGAAATGTTCTTTTTCATTTCCATAAAATTAATGTTTCCTTCTATTTAATTAACATTTTTACCCATCCCCTTTTGTATAGCATTTGACATGTGTGTGTGCATATATGTTTTTCAAATCTTCATTTCCAACCCTTCTGTCTCAATCTTAGATGGTTTTTTCATAAATAGCATATGTATGAATTAAAGGGAAAGAACTTTGTGATATTTTGTCTTTTAATAAAAGTTTAACCCATTCAGGTTCATTTACTCTAAGTATCAATATATTTAAATTTCTTCTGCAATATCATTTTTATTTCTATTTATCACGATTTATCTTTGCTTCTTTACTTCCCCACCATTCCCACTTTGTGTTGAATCAATCTTTTGCTCATTGTATTCTCTACATATTTGAATATTACTCATTCTGCTTCTTTCAGTGAGTAATTTTTTTTTTTGAGGGTTCATATTATATGAGAGTGTTTTTCCAAATGCCCTCCTTCCCCACCAGGTGACTTTGTGTTACCTCAGCCCCAGCTCTGAACCAGGGAATTCAGAGTTGTGAACAACTTTGCCTGGGGGTCTTCTCCATAAGGATGGAGTAGTTCTGAACTTCAAAACTTCAATATCTTATAGTAACATATACTGGAAAAGAATCGATCTCTCTCTCTCTCTCTCTCTGTGTGTGTGTGTATATATATATATATATAAAATCTCCAAATCACTTTGCTGTGCACCTGAAACTGAACTTCATACCTACACAGGGAACAGGGTTGGGACTCGGTTTTGCTCCTGGGTTACATCTCTATCTCTGGCTTTGAACAGACAGTGTGTTTCTAGACACCTGTCCCAGGCTGAGCAGTGTCCATCTGCCTCCCTTGGTGGGTGGGCAGTATGTTCATGGCTCCCCAACTTCACAGAGGAGCCCGGTCCTGACATAGCAACCCTATCCCCAGGGACACGTCCCTGTTCCCAGTTCTTGGCTGCGTTCCAGCCCCTGTTCACCACTTTGCTTTCCTTCCCCATCATTTGCCTGTGAAGACCTTCCTTTCTATATTCCCGTTAACATAGTTACCTACATATACTCTAGATGAACAAACACAGCCGTCATTCCTGTATGTTGAGAAGGAGGCAGGAGGTTTGGCCTCTTGTCTTGAAAGTCCCATATTAATGATTCATATATAAATTAGACTGAACGACTAAACGACTGACACGTGGTGACACATGTTAGGGTAAAACTCCCCTCCGGGCAGCAGTCGTAAGGGAAGCAGGGGCCTATCTTCAAGCAGCCCTAAAAGCCACATCTTCTTTTGGGTTTATCCTGTGCCTTCCCAGGTCTCTCTGGGCTCTTGATAGGACCTGGCCATCCCTACAGCCCCTGCTCCCACCCCCGCAGCCAGGCCAGGGAAGCCCAACAACTTCTCCCAAAATACCCACAAGCAGCTTGGAGGTGAGAGAAGGCAACACAACAGTGCAGTAGCAGAAA
Source organism: Vicugna pacos (assembly GCF_048564905.1). Taxonomy (NCBI): domain Eukaryota; kingdom Metazoa; phylum Chordata; class Mammalia; order Artiodactyla; family Camelidae; genus Vicugna; species Vicugna pacos. The sequence goes on along the minus strand of NC_133001.1, from coordinate 7,932,195 downwards.
CAAAAGGCACTGGCAGAGACGGACGTGGGTAAAGCAAAGGAAGAGATTTCCCCAGGGCAGGTTTCTGAGCTGTTCTGGACCCTGCACAACTGTGTTGCAGATGTTTGCCCGAGGTTGTGCTGGGCTGGCTCCAGAGCTGCTGGCTGGGACGACTCTGACCCCGAAGCCTTCTCCCCATGGGTGGGCACTGGCAGCTTGGTACCAGGTCGTGGGTGTTGCCACCGACCAGGCTCCTGTGGTCCTGCTGACACCTCTTCCTGCCTTTGTAAGCTGAACAAATTCACTGACTGCTTGATGAGGCTGCCAGAGCCTCTCTGATTCTCACCCCTTCAGTGTAGCACACTCGTCCTAAATACCATTTATGAATCGCTTATATGTGCTCCGTGGCAGATCCTGTGCTGAGGGCTGTGTCCTCTTTCACCCTCATGGTATCCTTACATGAGCACTCTCGTAACGTGGGGACGCATGTGGTCACTGTTTGACAGGTAGGAAATAGAGGCCTACATAATTTCAGCCCATGTCCAAGTTCACACACCTGGCACATGGCAGAGTTGAAAATGAAATCCAGAGTCATCTGATCTCAAAGACTAGGTTGCTTCCCCTATACGTTCCCGCTGGCCCATCCAATAGAGTCAGATGTGACGTCAGTATTTGCTTCCAAGATAACTTCCCAGGCAGTTTCCAAATGGCCAGTCTTGTCTGGGGGAATGGCAAGAGGGGTTTCTCAATTCACCGCTTCTCTAGGAAATGGTACAGCCCTTCCAGGGTCTTCTGGAAGGAACTCGGTGCATTCCATAGGAAGGAGGATTAGATTTTTCAAGCAGCTTTGGCCGGGGTGGGTGTGGGTAAGGGTGGTTCTGGGGAACTGTGGGTGGGGAGATGTCAGGGGAAGAGTGAATAAAAGCAGGTCGTGACTGGAGGGAAAAGGGAAAGTGGTGGAAAGATATCTGGGGGTCACTTATGCCTTGAGGCATCCTTCCACTCGCAATAATCAGGCAGCTGTCACTTAAGGGAAAATCTCTCTACACCCTCCCCTGCCCCATCTTCTATAGGGATCCCCTCTGAGTACCTGGTTCCAAGATCTCTCTCAGTTCAAATCCAGCTTCAGAACCACCTTATCCAGAAGGGGCTGTTTTAAAGCCTACCCACTTTCCCTCTCTGTCTTTTGGAAATGTGGGCTGGGGGAGCTCTGTTTGTGCTGGAGAAGGGGAAGCGATAACCCAAGGGAAGGGTTAGAGTCCATGCGCCCCCACAGGGTCAGGCCCACTCCCAGGAGATCCTGCCAGCACTCTGCAGCCCAGACCTGCTGCTGCCGTTTGTGTTCCAGAACTCATGCCCGTGGAGGACCCTGTCCCCTGCCCACAGGGTCTGCCTGAGGAAGTAAGCCTGCGCCCAGGTGACGGTGCACCAGTGCCTGAGCCTGTCTGCCAAGGTGCCCATCTGCATCTCTGCCCAATGGCAGCTGTGAGAGGCCCTGCTGGCGCTTGGCCTGGGGGCAAGCCGGCTTCTCCCAAGGCCAAATTTTGACCCCTCTTACACAAGGCCCAGGCAGCCTGGATCTGGTCTGTGTGAGGCAAGACTTCCCTGACCCAGCTCTCCTAAACTCGGATGGGCCAGATGATCGCCCTGTAGTCTGAAAGCTCTTTGGCTCAGGGCTGTTAGAATCCTGCTGCCTGTTTCTCCAGGGCCTTGGTTTCTCTGAAACATGGTGGTGTGGTGGATGGAAACGTGCCCCTGTCCTTTCCCTTTGCTGATCACTACTGTGTACATCTAGAAGAATTCACCTGCTTCGTCCTCCCAGAGTGTTGCAGAAAAGCATGTGACAGCTCATTTGTGACAGCAACCTGGATCCTGGCGAAAGACCAAGCAGCTCTCAGTTGGAGAACTCAGGTTTATTACACCAGCAGGCCCAGAGGAGTTAACACTCCAAGCTCTGGACCCCGTCTGTAGGTTTACACAGGCTTTTATGGGCTGCCAGTTTACACTTTGCAACATCATATGCAAATTAGGTATAACAAAAGTTGACTAATTAGAAACAAGCTTTGTAGAAATGGACAAATCAAGAGAGAGAGAAATAACCAATCAGGAGTGAAGGAAACGGACCAATCAGGAGTGAGAGAAATAACCAGTCAGGAGTGAGCTCCATGCAAATGAAGTACTACAAATGGACCAATCAGGAGTTAGCTCAGGGAACCAATAGAATTTTAGGAGTAAGTTACACTTTCCTAGAAATAAGCCTTTCAGATGCAAAAAGTGAGAAAGAGCTGCTGAGCCAGGGAACCCGTTGGTGCTGGCAGGAGAGTAGTTGCCCTGCTTGGGGGTCCTGCCGATCTTTTTTATGGGACTTCCCACCTCAAGACAGCAAGGAGTATCCATCACGATAGGATAAGTTGTGCTGCAGTAACAAACCTCAAATCTCAGTGGTTTAAAGCAGTGAAGGTTTATTTCTCACTCATGCTCCATTGTCCATTGTGGGCTGGCTGGGGGCCTGTCCACATCACCCTAATGTAGGATCCAGGCTGATGAAGCAGTCTCTCTGGAACAGTGCTGGTCACTATGACAGTGGACAAGAGCTTGGGAGGACTTCATACTGACAATGAAATGCCCTAGCCTGGAAGTGACACACAGCAGACGGTCCACCAGCCACAAGGAGACTGGGAAGTATGTTCAGAAAGCAGAAGGGTGGAAATAAAAACCGCAGGTCTTGCAGGGTGGCAAAGCAATGACACATTTCTGGGAGGGTGAGGAGCTGGTGTTTCACAAACCAGTAGGCACCCGGGGAGATTTATTCCCCCAATTGCTGCTTCATTCAACACTATTTACTTTGGAGCTAGACTGTCCTGGTTTAAGTCCAAATGCTGCCATGAGCTACATGTGTGACTTTGGGCAAATTGCTTAGCTAGGCTAAGCCTCAGTTTCCTCATCTATAACATGGGGCAGTACTGTCTAAGATGCAGCAGCCAGTGAGTTCCAGGGCTGTGATTCCCAACCACCTATGTCTGGAATCCACAGCCACTTCTTTCAAAATCCAGTGTCTTCACCAGCTAAGGGAAAAAAAAAGTCTGGGTGACTTAGTCACATCCTCGTGGGACAAGATGACAGCACGAGCTCTTCCCTGTTCCACTTGCTCACTCTTCTCCCCCTCATCCTTCTTGCCCCAGATTTCGCTCCAGCTCCAATCTGGCTGGAAGACAGAGCTTGTTCTCAGCAACTCAACATTCATTTGCTGAGGACTGATGGTGGGTCTGCTTCAGAACCACTCAGCCCAGGTTCTCACCCGGCCCTGCCTCTCACTGCACATGGAGTGACCCCCAACCCAGTCGGAGGCCCTGAGCCTCAGGCTTCCTGGGCCCTGGGTGCACGTGGGAGGGTTCTGGGGAGTCCTTTCTGCGGAAAGGAGGGAAAGGTTACAGAATCACTCTAAACAAGGCAAAACAAAGCCATTTATCTTCGGGCATTAGTCACTGAGCTGCTGACACAGGAAAACAGGCTGTACTCTTCGCAATTGCCATTTACATTAAAACAGGATGATTTGTGGACTTGGAGGCCTGAGAACCTTCCAGATTCCCCGACCCATTTCCGTCTGTCCCTGCAAATGCCAGGGGCTGGGGCTGTAGCTTTTCCTTGGGGAAGAGGGGCTGGCCTTGGCCTGGGCATAACAGTTGCCCAAAGTCCCAGCCCCATCCCCTTCCACACGCACATCGGCTACGGGACTGTAGGAGGTGCCTCAGCCTCCCAGAGCCACGCTCACTGGGTTCAGGGTCAACACCACATTGTACGTGTGGTCTTTTTTTCTTGGCTATGACTGGTTAGTGTTTGGAAGGAAGGGCTTTCAATCCCCCAATCTCCCTACACTTCAAAGGAATATGATACAACCAACACACACACATACACACATACGCTCACACGATCGCTCATAGAGGGATGAAAGTTGCACTGCTGAGAGCTAATGCTCCCTCGTTCCAGCTTAGGCAACACGGAGAAGTAAATCAGGAGAAGGGCAACCCGGAAGAAGTTGGGGGTTCGCCATTTTCTCCCAGAGTCTTTCTTTTCAAGGTGACTTGTTATTTGGTATGAAGTAAATCCCAGGGGGCCTTCTCATCCACAGGGTACAGGACAGGTGCGTCTCCAGCCCTGGGTCCATCTTCAGTGCACCTGGTCCCCGTGTCCTTCATGCCTGCTCTCTACCTATGTGCTCAAGGGTGGAGCACATGACCTGGCCTGAGCCAATGAGAAGATCATATTCTCCCAGTCTCAGTGATTGGTTCAAAGATGCATATTTAATCCAGTCATAGCCAATGAGCTTTAAGGAAACATTTGCCATATTTCTGCAAGGAAGGGAGGGGGAGTGAAGGTGAGTGTGTCACTGGCACAGGATGTCTTCTCCTGGGCAGGTTGGTGTTAGGGGACCTGGCACTGCTGCCTGGAGCGGGGAGCTGGAAGGTGCTGGAAGGTGCTGTAGGGGGCCACCTTGTAAACCTGAGGATAAAACAAAGACAGAGAGAAACCGAGTCTCTGGTGTTGTCTTTAAGTAGCTAGGTCGAGTTTCTCCACTTCAATCTGTTGCGTTTGGGTTGAAAGTCAACATGTTCATTTTGTTGTTTAAGTTAGTCTGAGGTGGCCTTTGTGTCACTTAGGGCCTCAACAGCCTTGACCAGTACAATAAGTAAGTCTGATCAGGGCACAGAAGACCTTGAAATCCAGCCTCTGAGCCTTTGCACAGGCCACTCCACCACTGAGAACACCACTGTTGCCTAGCGGGGGGCTAGCCCTCTTCCAGTTCGCCACCCCTAAGAAGTGCACCATGACCCTGAGACCCAGCCTGCACCCGGGGCAGGCTCTGTGCTGCCGCACAGCTCTGCTGCACCGACTCGGTCATGTCCATCTTCTCCACCAGAAGACAGGCCTCTCCTTGTCCCCAGTTCCTGTGGCCCCTGGCACACAGTAGGTGGGCATTCAGTAAATTCTCGTTCTTCTATATACAAGATCTTGTGGTAGCTCACAATGAAAAAGAATGCGACAACGAATATATGTATGTTCATGTATAACTGAAAAATCGTGCTCTACATTGGAAATCGACACAACATTGTAAATGACTATAAGTCAATAAAAAGAAATGTTAAAAAAAAAAGTAAATGTTTGTTCTCCTGAGCAGCTCTGCTGGTGGGGACGGAAGACTGAGGCCAGCGTGAGGATGGAGAGGCAGGCAGTCCTCAAGGGGAGGACTGTAAGAGGCCAGATCGAAAGTTATGAAGGCCTGAACTGGGCAGTGGAAGTGAAGAAATTTGGGACAAAGAGAGGAGCTGCTTTTAAAAACAAGCTGGAGGCAAGAATGGTCCATTTTTCACATGGGAGGAGTGGTGAGCGGCTTGAAAGTCCTCAAACAGAATAACAGAGAATAGCTTCAAGTTGGAGTCGGGTGGGGGCAGGTCAGTCTCTGGGCCACAGCCAGGAGGCCCGCCCCTCTGGGCTGCCCTAGCAGACAGACAAATTAGCAGGTGCCCCCTTGCCCCCACCCACATCCCGTGCTGACCTGGGTCATCCGAAATGAGGGGTGGTAAAAAGTAGGCATTCCTGATTGACCTTGGAACACCTTTTTATACCTCAAAGGACTGGAATTTAACTCCAAACTGACAATGAACTAGGCTAGGAGTGGGGAATCAGTGTGCCTTCCCCGTGGCTGCAGATCTCCCGCCCTGAGCTCTTCTTTGAGGCTAATACCATTTTGAGGATGCACGGATCCAGCCCAAGAAGCACTGTCTTTTCTCTTTGAGCTGTGGACGGCCTGGCCTTCCATCCTGGCTGTTACCAAGGTGGGGATAAAGGGCAGCCAGGCTGGAGTCCTGGAGGGGGGAGGGCAGGGGCTAGGGTAGCAGCCTGGGGCAGAAGGTTTGACGCTTCCATCCCAGCAGGGAGCAGAAATGGTAGGAGGGAACAGAGGCACGGCAGAAGGTGGGAAGGTGAGGAGGGGACTCCATCCAGATGCTCTTGAGGGTCCTTTGGCTCGGTCAGCCCCGGCTGCCAGATCAGATCCTGCAGATTCTGGTTGCCAGCAGGGGAAGGGGTTTCTGGTGGCCCCTTAGGCCAGTCTTTTGACTCAAGGCACAGGCTAGTGCTGCTGTCCGTGACCAGCACAGAGGCAGAAGTTCGGGTGGGGGCATGTGGCCTGGCTAGGAAGGGAAGCCAGCCCTAACCTGGCCCCCCCCAGCAGCAGCTCCCTGAGACTTTCGGCCTAGAAGCTTGGTGTCACCCAGCCACGGGGCAAATCCAGCCGGACCAGGTGGGACTTCTGGCCACCTGGAGCCCTTAATAAGCATCTCAAGTGCCAAAGCTGAAGCTCTGGGAACTCACAGGGCGGCCGTGCCGCGGTCCTCTGGCTAGTACCCACTTTGTGGGCTCCTGAAACCTCTGCTCTTAGCTGGCCTTTGTTCCACTGTCTGCCCAAGTCTTGCTCTTCATCTGGGCTGGGGACACTCCTCCCTCTCCTCGCCTCCCCTCACGACCCAGCCCAGCCCCCTCCACCAGCAGGGGCCCGGATCCACCCCAATGGAAAGGTCAGAGTTGGGGCGCAGTCACTAGCAGGAATTCTGAGTGATGCCCAGATGCCCTGTGGCTTCCCCCTCCCCCCTCCACGATGCTGGCGTGGGGCCCCCAAGGGCTTTGGGCTTGGATAGAGAAGGAATGGAGTGAAATGAAGCAGCCTGGGGGCGGGCCCATCTCTGCAGCCCCTCCTGCCCCTGCCCTTACCCGCCCTTTCCTTTCAGCCCAGCCCCATTCATGCGAGAATCTTTACACAGACCCATTATTCTGTTTCCTTGGGCTTATGTCTAGGAGTGGAATGGCTGAATCATAGAGTAGGTGTAAATGTAACTTTGGAATAAACTGACAGATAGTTTTTCAAAGTCGTTGTCCCAGTTTCCGTTCCCTCCAGCAATGTGTGTGAGGACTGGTTGTTCCACCTAGCTGCCAGCCCTTGGTATGTGAGTCATCTTAGATCAGGGCTGAGGCCGTGTGGGTTAGAATGGCCCATGGAACAGGACAGAGTCGGCATTGAGAGGACAATGGAGAGGAAACCAAGATGAGAGATGGGGTCTGGGGACACCATGCTGTTTGAATCTCACCGCCGTTGATTATCAGCCATGTGACTGTCGGCGAGTACATGAACCTGGCTATGCTTCCATCTTCTCACCTTTAAAACGGGGACATCACATCTACCTTTGCTGAGACAAAATGAGATCATGGATGTCAAACTATTTCCACAGTGCTTGGCATCAGGGCTCCTGTGAGTCTGTGCAGTGTCTGCATCAATTAGGTAAAGGTGCCCCCCCTTTCCTGGTTGACACAGCACAGGGCCAGGATGCAGGGAGCTGCAGTCTGGGGCTTTTGCTCCCTAGACAAGGAGCCTTGGGCAGCACACAAGCTGCACAATGATTCCCAGTGATTCTGTCTGACCCACAAATTCTCAACAAAAGCACACTGAACAAATGAAGTCAAAAGTAAAAGGTGAATGTATCTGTCTGTGGGGTCCCGTGTATGTTGCCCTCTACCCTGCAGCCCTCTCATCTGCTCTGGTGGCTTCCCCTACCTTCCACCACTTCTCCTTTGAGTCACTGAGGCCTTGGGCATCAATCTCGTCATCACATCCCATTGCGGGAAATATCTGTGGAGTTTGGTATTTGTATTGAGTCAGAGAGAACCTTGCTTAAACTCATAGTCTGGTTCTTGGAAATAATCCAATGTGACAGAGATGTGCTTCAGGCACTTGGTGTAACTGAATTTGGCCTTTGGAAAGAGACAGAAGCACAAAATATTTGGGACCGCTAGGAAATATGGCCAGAGTTTGCTTTTTCCAGTAGGGAGATGCCGAGAAGCTAGAGATGAAATTGAAGGGCCCTCGCGTTGTTTGAAATGTCTCTGGGCTTCTGAGGGGGAGCCTTTGGTCAGCAAAGCATCTCTTCAGAAGGCAGGCATCCCCTGCGTCTCTCTCTGGCCCCAACATACAGAAGACCAAGACACATCTGCCTAAAATGAACTCGAAGGAGACAACATCAGCTCAGAACACAGAGCTCAGCAGATGAACCAGGCAGTCTAACCTCACTCTTATGCTATCGAGGGGAAGGATAGGACACTGTCATCTATTGGGGGGTGACCATAAAGAGGAAGTCAATTGAACCAGGCCTCTTGATTTCTGTGTTTACATCCTCAAAAGGAGACTTTCTTTACCTGAGGGACTACTGGCTGGGCTCCTTTAATTACGAAAACAGGACAGGTAAACTCTGTTTATGGAGAGGGTGTGGTGGCAGGAGGCAGAGGTCCTCAGAGCTGCAGTCTGGGCAGCCCGGATAACTCTCCCCTGGAGAGTTTCGCCTCTGAACCTCTGTCCTCCACGCCTCAGGTGGGGCACACAGTATAGGACTTCCTGGTCGAGTGACACATGAGCCTTTTCTGAGACACCCTGGTGAGTCACTGGAGAAGCAGTGGTACGTTTCCAACTGTAATTCACCAGCCACGTGGGGATTTCAGGCGTGTGCCAGGGAGCCGTGCCTCCTGGGTCCCGCCCCCTCCCCAGGACGACCACCTGCTGGCCGGGAGGGGTCTGGAAAGGAGAGGACACTAAGCACCTTCCAGCCAGGTAAAGAGAAGGAAGATTGACTTCCTCTTTATGGTCAACCCCCAATAGATGACAGTGTCCCATCCTTCCGCTCGACAGCGTTAAGAGTGGTTAGGACTGGCGGAGAGCTCTGACCAGTGACGGAAATAGAATGGAACTCACTTCCCTCCAGTCTCCCTGGGCTGAACCTTGCCAGGCGCAGAGGAGTTGGCCAGACACAGGTTGGCCGCCTGCAGGAGCCCCCTGTGGCCCAGGGCTGGGCAGGGGTCAGGCGGGAAAGGCCCCCTCCGCCCTCCCCTCTCCCGTCCATCGGGGGAGAAGCCCAGGCCGCTCGGCTCATGTCGGGCTGCGTCTGAAGGTGAAAGTCACCTTCCGCCGCTCTCCCGACGGCCCGCCGCCGGGGTGGGGAGGCAGGCGGCATAAATCCTTCCTCGTCCCTGTCCCGCGGCGCTTGCCTGCGCGGCCGCGGGGAGGAGACTCCGGAGGCTGTAAATCAGCGTCGCCTCCGCGGGCCGCCTGCCCTTCATCACGGTGCTTTACGGCGCTGACACCAGCCAGGATTTAGTGGGCCAGCCGGGCTGAGGCCGCCTCATTGAAATGCCCCCTCCACCGTCCCACCTCCTCCCTCGGAACTGAGGCCACCCATAAATCCTGGAGATGCCTATTTGCATATTTATCTGCATACATTTGTCCCTCAAATTGCCTGCATGGGAACTCAGGGACTCATCAGGAGCCGGCCGGGTCTGGGAGTTTCTGTTGCCCCAACTCTTGTTGGAGAAGGGGAAACTGAGGTCAGGGAGGGATGGAGACTTGCCTGTGGCACTGTGGAAAGCCGGTGGCGGGGGGCAGAGTCGGGGCTGGATGCAGGAAGGATTTAGTTAGAAGAGGCCAAGGAATCAGACGTGGGGAGAGGGAGAGTGAGCAGATGGCCCTTCCCTAGGCTGAGAAGCCAAGGGCCCTGCAAGCCAAGGGGACGGTGGGAGAGCCCTGGGGAAGGACTGGCACCAGGAGGCCTGAGGAGCCCCTCAGGGAGGTCCCACAGAGGTCTGGCTCCTTCTGCCTCGAGGTGATGTCAGTCAAGACCAGGCCCTGGTCTGGACATGAATAATCTGTTGGAAAAGGCCAAGGCTTGCTGGAAGCTTGTGGTGCAGCCAGATTCTTCTGCTGTTCATAAGCCCCCTTGCCCTACACCTCAACACACATGCAACCCTCAGTGTGTCTGAGAGCATCACTCATTGGTTCAAAGATGGCTTCCCTGGGCAACTTTGACTGGGCCCTCTCCCAGAGTGAGTATGCACTGAGCCCCTCCCTCCTGCTCCCTTCTGCTCAGGAAGGCTCTGAGCTTTCTGGGCTCTCAGGGAGAGGTAAGGCCATGGCAGAGCCAGTAAGTTTGCCTCCCTCGACTCCAGACCTGGTTCGGTCTTCCAAGTCGAAGCCCCGTGGATGGGACACCGTGCCCCCAGCTGGAGACTAGGTCAGGGAGCTGTCTGCCTGGGGGTGGGGGGGTGGCCTCTGGCTCTGCATGTCTGCCCCTCCCCTGTCCCCGCTCCTCTGTCCCTCACCCCTGTGGTGTGTGCTTCATGTGTTTCTGATTGACTCATAAAAAATGCCTTCTCATCAGAGGCCTGTATGGCAGCAGTCTGGGGAGAGGCAGGCTCTGGGGGAAACCTGCTGCTGCTTCTGAGACCCAGAGTCCTGACAGGATTGGGGTGAATTCTGCTTTGAGCCAGGCCAGCCCATTGCCACAGCCAGGCCTGGTGGCTCGCTCACTCCCGCCCCCAGAGTGGGACCTAGAGAGTCATCCATACTTGGTCCCAGGTGTGAAGCCCTCTTCTCAAAGTATCCTTTCCTGATTCCCCTCTCCACTCCCCTCCACTCTTTCCCCCACCACCTGAAGGCTGGTGGACAAATCCCAAGCAGGATAGAGAGGGGTAGGGACCCTGCAGGGCTGAGCCCCGTCACCAGCGTCTCGCACCGAGCTTTCTCCGATCTCTGCAGGGCTCTGCACTGGGAAGCCCAGATGAGGCCATCTGCCCAGGGTGTGGCTGCGTGTCCTCAACACCCCAGCTCAAGGAGTGGCTGATGGTGGGGATAGGCTGGGAGCAAGGATTGAGCCAGGGTGGTTAGAGGGGAGAGAGTTAGGAAGGGGAATGGTCCCTGAGCATGGTGTGGGCACCACCTGGCTTCCCTGAGAAATAACCCTATGGAACAACAGAAGAGTTGGACCCCCCCGACCCTGCCAACCCCACCACCCTTACTGTGTGCTGGGAGAGGACCTGGAGGCCACCCCTCCTTTCTGCCCTCCTTCCTAGCCTCTGTCCCTCCCCTCCTCAGAGGTCCCCGTGTTGTTCTGTTTTCTCCTCTCTCTTGATCTTCCCATGGACCCCCCGCTTTGGGGAGAGGCAGGTCCTTCCCTCTGATGCCTGCCTTCAGGGCAGACTGGTCCAGATGACATGGACAGAGGGCACGCGGGGATGTGGAGACCCTGGAAGGAAGACCTTCTCAGGGGAAGGAAGAGGGCGACAAAGATGAACCCAAACTCTCTGTGTCTGTAGCCTTTTAATAAGCAAGAATAACAGCGATGGATGAGACATGGCCCCTATGAGCTCCAGCAGAGTGGGAGCCGGAGGCAGGGGAGTGCCTCGGAGGGCCTCCCCAGAGCCTGCCGGGCTAACATTTGCTGGGATTCTTAGAAAGCGCTGCACAGACTTCGTGGCGGCGCGGCAGCAGGCCTGGGCAGATGGGCCCCCCATCTGGAAGCCTTTAAGGTCTCCCTCCCCCTCTTTTCCAAATAGCTTGTTCCCAGAAAACAGGAGGAGAAGTTACCCAACAACAAGCCGGGGCTTCCTGTGGGGCTGGCGGCCCCCTCCCTGCCTCTGTTGTAGCACACCCGGCCCTTGCCTGCCCCCCAGGCTCTGCTCAGTGGGGTCCCTGCCAGCGACACATCGCAGAGTTGGTTCCTATCAGTTCCTCAGTGATCTGGGTGCGGAGCTCACCTCCCCCAGGAAGCCCTCCAGAGCTGCCTCTCGGTATTTCGGTAACTGCTCCACCTCCGTGGTGAACACACATTCTTAGCCTTTGTGTGTGCCCTTGTTCTGGTCCAAGTCTGTTGGTCTATTTGCAATTGTTCTCTCTTTTCATCCAGTCTGGGCTGGAAGCGTATTTAGGGGTTGGTGAGCCGCACTTTGGATTTTACAGAATGGAAAATTGAGGCCCAGAGGAGCCAAATGACTTGCCCCAACACACACAGAGGCAGATGGAGCCTCTCAGCTGTCTTCCTCCCAGTCTGGGATTCTGTCGGCTCCCGCCATGTCCATTTGGTTGTGCGCATCCCCCCAGGATGACAGTGCAGACAGTCCCCAAGTTCTGGTTTGTTGACTTGAAGTGGGGTTGAGCACAGCTGAAGTGCTGCCTGGGTGCAGAAGCTGCCAGAAACTGAGGGGTAGGGACCTTGGGGAGGTGGCCAGACTGGCCACTCGCTGGGGTGGAGTGGTCTTCAGAGGGAAGAGCTGCAGCCCACTGATGCTAACCCTGACCTGCAGGGCCTGGCTGCCTGGCCTGCGTGCTGATAGGCCACTCTGGCTCCTGACCCGCTTACTCGGCATCTGAGGATATCACCTTGGAGTGAAAAATCTCCATCAAAAAGAGGTTTTTAACTTTAAGGGGGGCAGAGAGTTCAGTTTTAGACAGCACTCTGGTCGCTGTAAGATTTCACCATACATACAGTGACTTCTGGGTCTCAGTTTCTTCGTCTTTAAAATGGGGATAAGAGCACGGAGGCTTCAAGAGGAAGGTGGAAATGGGCTTTGAAGGATGAGAAGGAACAAGTGAGGGGACTTCTAGAGCAGAGATTCAGAAGGATGAATGGGCACTGACTGTTTGCGAGCACGGAGGGGACCATGCTCTGTCACTCTAACCAGGTGTGTGACCTGGGACAAGTTCCTTAACTGGTCTGTGCCTCAGTTTCTCACTTGTATAAAGGGGATACCAGTGGCACTTACCTGAGGCAGCCGAGGCCATATTTGTAAAAGTTCTGTAATAAACACAAAAAGGGCCCCCGGAGAGGCTTGTTTATTTCTTCATTTATTTAACAGCCCCATTTCCTTTGTACTGTCTGTTTTAATTCCTATAAGCAACACAAGATGGCGTTTACTCCAGCTTGTGACTCCGGGATACTGGGCTTGAGGGCCTGTCGGGGAGGGAGAGCCTGGGACTTGTACCCTCCAGCCTCTTCACACAGGATGCTGCTGGTGTCTAGAAGGCCTTCCGTGCCTTCCCGGGGTTGTGGGGGGCTTCTGCTGTGCCTCTGGGGTGGGAAGGTGCACAGGGTGTCTGGGCGGGCTGTCAGTCTTGAGGCGCCAGCATCCTCCAGAATCCTGGGTCTCAGCTTCCAGTCCCCCTGTGTCCATGACCACGGCGTGGTCCAGCAAGGGTCCGAATAGCGGGCCCCTCTCTCGGGATACACCCCACAAATTCCCAACTCTGGGAACAGCCTGGGTAAAGGGGGCGGGGAGGGAGGGGGCACGTGTGACCAAGGATTCCAGTTCCAAGTGAGAAATAAGCAGGAGCAGATGGAGCCCAGAGCACAAAGTTCCTGTTTTCACGCAAATGTCTGGGACAATAAAAGTCAGGGGGGCAGCCAGAGTGGGGGTGAGGGGTGGAGGGAGACACAGACAGAAACAGGCCGCGGGGTGGAAAGGAAGATGCTATGTCGGCAGAATTAGCTCATATTCAGAATTGTCATGAATTGGCTGGGGCTGAGGGTGGCCTTTCCAGCCCCCAGCCCAAGGGGGACTTGGCCAGCCCTCAAGGGCCCAGGCTGGCCCCAGGACAGTGCGGAGGGGTCTGGGCCTGTGCCCGCTGAGGACAGCCAGACAGCAAGTTCTCCTAAGAGCTGATTGCATTTCCTGGCCTTTGATGCCCAAGATCAAAGCAGGGCCAAGGCCTTCCAGCCTCCCAGCTCCTGGCAGTTCCTCCCTGCCCTCGAGGTCCGGGCTATGTGGCCGCGGTGGCAGGAGAGGGCAGGCCAGCCTGGCATTCATGGCAGGCTCCAAGTGAGTGAGGGGCTGGGATGTGAGTTCTTTCCCACTCTGGGGCTGCCAGGAGCTCCAGCTGCGGGTCCAGCCCATACCTGCTGTCACCCGTGCTTGTCACGCTGGCTCTGTGTCCTCAGACACCCAGGGGTTGGAAGTGGAGGTCACTAACACCCGGCCACGGTGGGGGGCTGGGGGTGGAGTCCATGTGGCCTGGATGAACAGCAAGAGCAAGGCTGGAAACCCGCAGCCGGTGGAGACGGCACATGGTCTGTTTTGCTGCAGTGAGAAAGAGCTGTGGCCCGGATCGTGCAAACTGGCCTTTCGTGGGAACCCGGCTGGGAAGTATATGGAGCTGGTTTAGGGGAGGGTCCCCTGCACAGGCTTTCCTCCAGAGGACCCTCTAACCCCCCACTGACCATCCAGGCTCCATCCTGGGGGATCTTCCACTCCCCTGCTCTTGTTTGCACTTGACCTGAGCTCCCTCGGGGAACTAGCTCCAGGGGTATCCACTGCTGGGAAGACGGCCACCTGGGGTCCTGTGCTGAGTGCCCAAGGATGCCGGCAAGCCCCTCTTGAGGCACAACATAGATCTGTAAGGGTCCCATGCTTCCCTGGGGAACTTTCCTAGGCCTTTTTGACTGTGATGCCCTTGGGAGGACTCCAAGTTCAAGGGGCTGCCTCAGCTCAGGGCAACCACTGCTTGCCTGGCTCCTCCCCCCCAGGTGTCTGTCACCTGGCACTGCCTCAGTTTCCCTTTGGCAGAAGTCTGCAGGGCGATACCAGGCAGAGTGAGGGCCTAGAGTAGGAAGGCGGGGAGGCAGAAGCTTCTATAATCACATACCTGCAGGTCTAGGGGAGGGGTCCATGGACAGAGTGATGGCAGGGCCCCCGCTGGCCCGTGTGCTTGCAGTGGGGCCCTGGCTCTCTGTGGTGCCCTCCCATGTGGAGAAAATTAGGGCCGGAAAGACATGTTTTTCTCCCCTTCCTTCTTGGAAGGAGGATCAAGGGGACCCGGTGACAGCCCAGAGATTCTGGGCATGTGGACAGCCCCACTTCCCTTCCTGTCCATCTCCCAGGCAGCCTGGGAGATGGACACCATCTGCTGGCAGTCCCAAGCCTCGAGCCCCCAGCCAGCCGGGAGCAGAGGCTGTGAGTCACACCTGCCTTTCCATTTCCGGATCCCCTGCCTGAGAGGAAGCACTGGGCTGGGGGCTTGATGGAAATAAGGAAGCAGGTATTATGCAAAGTGTTTCTTGGGCTTAATGGACCTGAGAAAGGTTGTTCAGGGGCTGCAAAGATGTAGGGACCCCTCCCACCTCGACTTCTCTGTGCCCATTAGATCCAGGAGCCAATACTTCAGGGGAAGGACTTACGGGACCTATTGCCCCAGAAAGTGGCGTTGGGATTGAGGCTGGGACCGAGGGTGGCCTTGGGATCCTGCTCTTGTCTGGGTTTGTGTGTGGTGGGTGGGGGAGTAGTTCCTGAAGCCAGATGCGCTCACACACATGTATACACACACCCTCACACTCACACTTCTGTGAAGACCGTGTCCAACACCGGGCTTCCATGCGGTAGGTACTCCATCAATATTTGCTGAATGGATGGTTGAATTAGTGAATGAACAGCCTCAAAGATCTAGCCCACAGGGCTTTTCTGCCTCTATCTCAAAACCTTAGTTTTTGAGACTCTTTCATTCTTTATTCCCAGCTGGTGATAAATCCTGGGTTATCTGGGGAGGTCACTCCTCCCTTGCTGATTTTTCTCTAATTCTTATCGTAGAATTCAACTGTGGCTTTGATCTCACCCGCACAGAGTTCCCATAGATGGGGCTCGGTCTTCAGCCAGCCCCGCCACAGATTTCCTGGGGCATCTGTTGGGCCTTGCCGGGTTTGGAATTGGGCACAGAGGCGACGATTGCTGCTCTAGTCTGAGCTGCGCGCCTGGAGCATGGTTGACGTGGCTAGGAAGGTTCTGGGGCCCAGGGACCAGGTAAAATCAGGACTAGAACAGGAATTTCTAACCTGGCAATATGTGTGAGGCCAGCACCCCCATCCCTCAAGACCTCACTGCTTCAAGGGATGTGTGCGGGAGTGTCTCAGAAGCACATTTAAAATAAAAAATGTTTAACTTCGGTCTACACAGGGATGGAGCAGTCAGAATGGATGCCAGGCAGAAACAGCTACAGGTCAGCCCTGCGGCACCCTTCTTCTCCCCACCTCCCACCCTCCCCTCCCCTCACTCTCTCCCCTTCCTTCTCTTGATTGGGTACCACAGATTGGGTGGTACCAGTTCTCTGTCGCAATTGCCCCGCACTTCCATGCCTGTCACAAAGGGACTAGAAACTTCCACGCTGGCCTTGGTCCCAACCTTATGGGACAGCTGTGCCTCCTCCCCTCCTCTGAAGCCTCAGCAGAGGTCGACGTGGCAGGACTGGTCACGTGAGGGAGGAAGGGATGGAGACCTTGGGCCTTGGCCAACAGTGGGGTTTGGAGGTTCTGACCTTGGTTTTCGTGCTGTTACTCCACAGGAATCCTCTTTGGAAGTGACTCATTGTGACTGAGCAAAGCCACTCTGCCACACACCCAGCAGGATTCCAAAGGTCCCCTCTTCCCAAACCAGGTGCCCCAGGGTGGCTGAGCAGGGGAGGGGCTGGGACCTGCCCGGTGACAGGACCTGTGCCCAGCACCTTGACTGAGCCTCTCTGTGCTGTGTGTCTGGGTGTGCAGTCGGGTCAGCCAGTGGCCGGCGGGCATCTGTGCGCACACGTGCCTGTGAGTGAGCGTGGGCATGAGGCGCTGCGTGTGTGCACGTGCGCGTGTACATGTGTGCACGTGAGTCTGTGTGAGGATTACGTGCCTGTGTGTGCACGCTCATAGACGGAAGGCTTGGCTGGGAAACCCGAATCTCCCCCTCCAAGGCCTCAGCCCCTGCTCCCTGGGGCCCTGGTGGAGGAGAACACAGAGTCTCCAATCCCTGATCTGGGACGGTGGCTTCTATCGGATCCCCCGCCCCCTCTTTCTTGACACAAATAGCTTGTGGAACAAAGGGAGCTGGGGATTTGGATTATTTACACAGTCAACATTAAACAACTTGTGGTCTATTTAAATTCTTCTTTATTAGGCCGGGAAATTCCATGGCAGACGCTCAGGCAAAGGAAACCTCCGCCAGGGCAGCTCCCAGCTCCCGCTGTTGCCTCTTGGTTCCTCATCTCCTTTCCTGCTCCTGACCCTCTGACCCCTGCTTCTTCCATGTGAGCTCCCGAGGCCAGGCTCCACCCCTCTTCCCCGCTGCCCACCCTCCAGATGCCCCTCCATCCTTCCCATCCCCTCCACTGCCACCTCTCAGACCTCCCCCGCAGACCCGCTGCCTCACCCCACCCCCTGTCGCCTGTGACCTGGGAGGTGCGGCCAGATGTCAGGTCTCACACTTCACCGTCAGCCCTGCAAGCGCAGCACGGGCCCCAGGGACGGGGAGTCGGGCTTGGGGGAGGATGAGGGGCAGACTGGGGGCCTGTGCACATCACCAGTGTGCTCCGGAGGCCCAGAGGACCTCTGCTCTCCGAGGTACCTCAGCTTCACAGTTTGGGTAGTGAAAGAAAGGGTCCCTCCTTTCTCTGGAGAAGCCACTAGTGAATTCCAGCCAGTGACAACCTGAGACAAGTTGACTGGTCTTGGAGATGTGCTGTCACCTAGGCTGACACCTGGGCACTGTGAACTGGGGCTGCAGTGGAGGACTTGTCCAGGCCGGGCCGCAGTGAGGGAGGTGTGAAGTGTTAGGTGAAGAGCGGTGAGGAGCCCTGGGATCAGGGGTGGCAGTGAGGGGGAGGTGGGGCGGGCGAGAGGGAGGTCCCTGAGGCAGCAGGGCTTGGAGGGGCCAGAATTCCTAGGAAAGGTCTGCAGGCAGCCTGGTACCCAGGTAGCTGAAGCCACATCAGCTGCGTTCTTCAAGATTTTTTCTATGAGGCCCCAGAGCCTAGAACTGGAACCCGAGGCTGGAGGATTCAGGGAGGCGGCTTCCGGCCCCTGCAGGGCAGGGAAGCTCTTTGGCGCGTTCAGAGCTGCCAAAAGCGCTCCCGGCTTCCTTCGGAGGTCAGGGTGTGCAGCCCTGGAAGGGCTCCAGCAGAAGCTGAAAATGCACGGAGGGGCTCCTGGCACGGGTGCCGTCGGACCAGGAGGCCTTTCCAATCTCTCTTCTCCGCTGGATGCTGTGGTTACCCGTGGAGCTCGGCAGGGCCTGGGACAGAGGAGGGGCTGCAGGATTCCTTCAGAGAGGACAGCCTCTGGGCTGAGGGTCTGCAGGGCCTGGCTTCTTCCTCCCTGCAGAGGACCCTCCATCCTCTATCCCCAGGCTGTGGCCCAGAGGCAGGCATGGCTGAAGGTGGAAGGAAAGCTTGGGAAAGGGGACAGGAGAGGAGAAAGGAGACCCAGGAGAGCACCCTGGGTCCTGGAGGACCCCAGCGGCCGCCTCTATCTCCCACTCCTGGGTGGGTGCCCCTCTCCCAGCTCCCAGAGTCTCTCCTTTCACTGTACTTACCTCTAGTGAAAGCTCCTCTGTCCTTATTTTTCTCTCCAACTAGACTGTCAGCCTCCTGAGGACAGAGAATGCAAACATTTACCTTGTAGCCCTGTACCTGGCATGCAGCTAACAGCAGGAGGGTAATAAATGCTTTATGAACTCAAAGAAGCAGCAAGTTTGCGGCCTGGGCGGGAGGGCGTCCGACTCAGCCCAACCTTCACTTTTCTCTCTGTGACCTCAGCCCCAGAATCCCCTCCCTTTCCCCAGGGGACAGAGCCTGTACCCCCCCATGGGGAGGGGCCCACCGAGGGCTCAGAGGCTCATCCTGAACCTCTCCTGATGTCAGACTGTGCTGGGGCAAGGGGAACACGCCTCAGGGGTTGGAGGTGGGGGCGCTGTCACCGGGAAGGGAAGAGGTAAACGTCACTGTGCCCTGATTCCATCCTCTGGAGAGTGGCCCAAAGCTTCAGCTATTGTTTAAGCTGCTGTTAGGGTTATGGATGATTCTGGATGGGCAATGCACCCACCCTCCAGGCAGACAGTACAGGGGTGGAGAAGCTGCCCCTTCCAGATTGCAGTGTGACAACCTCTGTCTCCAAACGGCAGCCGGAGAGGGTGGGGAGACGGACCTAGAGCTTGCTGCCAATTATCACCTCGCTGTCAGCCCTGCCCTCTGGGCCTGTCCCTGCTGCCACCTCTGGGCCTGTGTTTCTGATTAGTGGGCCCCAGCTGGGTAGCATTAGTTGCATTTTTCCAGGATGAATCTTGGTTGTGACTTCCTGCCACGGGTCTGAAGCAGCTGCCTGCCTTTGCCTCCTGCTTCTCATCCCAGTCCCCCGGGCTGCCCCAAATGCCCTCTCTCCCAGAGGGCTCCTCCAGGGGACAGTGAGGCCACCACAGTCTCAGAGGTTGGCCTCCTGGGTTGGGGGAGATGTCCCTCAGCCTGCCTGGGGCAGCTCAGGGCACAGCCATTGCTCACAAGCAGAATCCACTCAGCTTCTCAGACGTGTGACCGTCAGAGTGGGTGAGAGGGCCCCAGACGTTGGCAAACATCCAGATGCCACTGAGCACGGGCAGAGCAGGTCAAGGCCAGGGAGGTGTTTGGACAGGGCTGGGGGGAGTTGCTCAGGGAAGTCTCCAAAGGCAGAGAGCATCACCTTCTGAGTCTCCTGGGTCTATCTTCTGTCTAGTCATGGTCTTGATCTGATGGAGCCAGTTTCCAACTGAAGCCTTTAGAGGCATCAGCCTCCTTTCCTGGGTTTCCAGGGCACTTCTGGTGAGCTGCTCAGTGAAGACAACAACTCAACACACTCAGCGTCCTCCTGAGAGGTGGGGGGCTCCCTGCCCTGCAGGTAGGTAGGTGTGAGATAGAGGATAAGATCTTTTACATTCATAGCGGCCTTTACATCCCATGTGATGCTCACTGCATCTCTGTCAGGGGCAGGGGCAGGGGTAGGGGTGATCCTTACAGTTTGCAGCGGAAGAAACAGACTGTAGTGAGTGAGAGAGTGCTGAAGGCTGAGCTAGTACCCAGCTGTGAGGCTCACTTAGTCAGTGTGGGTTTGATCAATGTGTCTCCTCTCTGAGCCCAGCCAGACTCCCAGAGACTGTAAGCCCAGAGCCCAGCCGGGTCTCTGGTGCATCCTCTCCCCTCTCTCCCTGCTTCCCAGCTTCCTGGCTGATCCCTCCAACAGTCTGACAGCCCCATCCCAGGCAAGCCTGATTCTGACTGCCCCTTCTTGTCCCAATAGCCTCCCCTCAGGCATAGCCTCTGGTCTCTACCAGGATCTGGGATCTGGGACTGCTCTCTGGAAGGCAAAGCCCTAGAGGATTCTCGAGGCTGTCGGCATCCTGAATAGGAGGTCCACGGCGGGCAGCTTGCTCCTGTGTCCCCACTGCCCAGAGGAGGCCTGGCACACGGGATGACTCAGGCTGGAGAGTGCGCTGAGCATCTGGAAGAAATGGAGCCAAGGGTGGCAGGGAGAAGTGGCTACCGTTGGCACCGGGGACCCCAGCGATCAGGGAGACCTGCTCGCTCGGAAGGAGGCATAGGCTGCAGGCAGGTGGCTCGAGCTCTCCCTAGGGAGAGGAGGCTCATGTCCCAGGAGCATCTGGTTCTTGAAAATGCTGACCAGAGAAGGGCCGGCAGCCGCATGGGTGCCAGACACTCTGGGTGGGATAACGTTCTCTTGTGGCCTTTGGGGCAGGGCTGCTGAGCGAGGACCAGATGCTGCTGGGAGCTGGGGGTTGCCACAGGCTGCCTCTCATCTGGATCCCTGCAGGGGTGCAGTATTCCAGCCCCAAACCCATTCCAGGAGCCCGGCCAGCAGCTCGGCTCCTGAGAGGTGGGCCCATCGGCTCCCTCAAACACCCTCGAAGAGTTTCCTGGACTGATGTGGCGGGTGGTGTCAAGCAGGGGACAGAGACTCTGCCCTGGGGACACCTCTGTCCCAACCAGGGAGATGCTGCCTCTGCCCTGGGGCTCCTCTTCAGTTTATGATGTGTTGACATATCATAACCCCCAGGTTTCCTTTGCCCTGGAACTAAAGGTTTTATTCCTTCAATTTTCAAAGTTATTTTAGGCAAATGCGAGCTGTCTCTCTAATTATCTGCAAAGAACTGCCAACAGCTACATTTGGCTTCGGTGAGACTATGAATGAATCTTGTGTTTGTCTCTCACGATCTTGGTTGGTTTGAACCTTCGCTGTCCCTTGGATGGCTGGTGGCGGAGCGCTGTGTATGGATCAGCTAATGGGAACACAGTGTCGATTGGCCTCGGCCGTGTCAACAGGGCCTTGGAGCAGGGTGGACCCACGTCAAATTTTCGCATGGGAAAGACTTTCCCCTGTTGGAAGACAACTCCTTCAGCCTCCATCACACACCTGCAGAGATAGGGAGCTCCCTATCTGCCAGTCGGTTTTAGGTTCTGTCATTTACTCTAGGGCGCCAGGCCAGGCCAGGGGTCACTGAAGGTTCTCCTCCAGAAGCAGCTCTTGTAGGGTCCCCCAGAGCCCCCTGGTGGTCACTGTGAAGGTGTGCTGCTCTCCCCAGGGTTCTCTCACAGCCCTCAAGTGGATGAAGGGAGCTTCCTGCCTTGGTAGGAGCCCCCTTGTGCTAGTTCTGAGGCTGGCAAGGGGCCCCAAGCTAGAGTTTCCTTGCTGCCCACCAAGCGTAAGGGCAAAGCCCACCCTCCACTCCCTGCCATGACCCTCTTCGGGCACCTCTTCTTGAATATCCTCACTCCACGCTGCCAAGTCCGGGCTCACTCAGAACCAGCCTACACAGAGATCAGGTTTTCTCCTGAGCTGAGAGGCTCCCACCTTCTAGCAGAGGCTCAGCCTTCATTGTAGGGAATAGGGGACCACAGACTGGGAAAGACAAAGGAAAGGTAGGAAGCAAGGCAATGTCTTCCTTGCCGGGGCCCCTTCCACCATCTGACCAGATACCCGAGCTTAGGTGCAAACCTACCTTGGTCACTGCGGGTTCAAAGGAGAGGAGGCCTTTGTCACACCCGAGAGACCAGGGGACGTGGTATCACTTCTCTAGTGTCTTGGCTTAGAACATGGCCACCTGCAACCAGTGATGGGGGCTCTGAGGAAGGACCCACCACTTTCCCCATCACCAGCCATCCCACTGTGGTCACATCCATCATTCCAACCAAAGATTTTCAAAGCCATGTTTTGGTAGGAGGAGCAGGAGGTGGCTCCAGAATCCAGTCAAGTTTAGACTGTGACTTTAAATTAGACTCATTGAACAGTTGGGGATAATGGAAGGCAAGGAAGGGTCCAGTGGGGCTCCAGTCAGCCCTTGGTCCAATCCATGAGCCCAGGGCACTATAGCCCAGCTGGAGTTGTCCCAGTGCCCTTAGGCCTGGGAGCCCAGGAACTGCCTCCACGCCCTCCTCCTGTCCTGTGTCCTGTCCCACTGGAGACAGCAGGCAGCGTGGGCTGGTCCCATGGCCTTGCACGGCAGGAGAGCATCGCAGTGATTCAGCTGGGGCTTTTCCTTTACCAGCATCACGGTAGGAAGTCTGTGGGCCTGTCCAGTTACTTTAAACAGCCTCCCCCAGCTAGAGCTGAAACCCACGCCTGTCAGTCTTTCCTGCAGCCCTTGGGGTTTCCTCTTCGGCCCTCCGGCAAAAAGCCATTCCAACAAAAACCTTCAGAGCGCCTCGAGCACTTCCCATAATTTATAGGCACAAAGCAGCCCAAATCCATGCACAGAAAAGTCATATTCCTCCCCAAGAAGCAGCTCAGCCAGCAGAGAGAGAAAGAGGGAGACGGGCAGAAAGGGAGGCAGGAGAGAAGAGAGAGAGATTCTGCTAAAAGATACACTTGTTTACAAAATAAACTGGTGAAAAACAATGGGAGAGTGAGCAGATGTCATCCTTATGGCAGGCAGGCTAAGGGTGACCAGTTGTCTCCAAGGACAGCGGGTACCTTAGGACAGAGGATGGTTACCAGTTTTTATTTGCCTCAGTGATGGCTTTCCTAGAACAAAGGGACACTTGAATTTTTTCTCCTCAAAAGTAATTCAAGCCCCTGGCTTTAGAGAAGCCCAGAAAGATTTGCACCTTTTTAATGAGTTTTCCCACCATTTATGCCATTATACAATTTAACTTCTGCAATGAACTGGGGAGATTAGGTTTTATCAGCTCCATTTTATGAATGAAGAAACTGAGGTTTCTGGAGGGTACATGGGTTCTTCTCTGATGAGGTAACAAAAGGGGGCAGGAGGCAGAGCTAGGTCTGCAGCCTCCAGAGCCCACAGTGGCGGGTGGGGGGAGGGAGGAAGACGGGGACCCCAGAACTTAGAGGACATCGAGTAAAGAGGAAAGGCCAAGTAGGGCTGCACGGGAACCGGAGGGGTTACGAGGCACACTGTGGAGGTAGTCTTTCCCACATCCTCCCTCCCCCCTTTTTTCTTCCTTTTCCACTGAGTTGACCTTTAAATTATGGCATCAGCTGCCGTGCCAGACACGCTGCGATTTCCCCTCGCTCCATCTGCCTAGGCTTCCGACTGGCTCAGTCTCTCCTCTTGCTGTTTCCCCCTCCCTCTTTCCCACTCAGTCCTTCTCTCTTCCCCTTCCCCGGGCAGGGCTGCCTCCCTGGGCGTCCCATTCACAAAAACCCCAGCATCTCAGCATCACAGGAGGCCTTGCTGCAGGTGGGCAGGGCTGGTACTGCCCTCTCTCCGCTGTGGGGCTCCGCAGGCAGGAAAATCTCCTCTGTTCCTGCCTCCCCTCCTCCGGCCGCGGCCGCGAAAACGTCACGCCAGCCCCTCCTCCCTGTTGCCCCGTCCCCAGCTCCTTCTGCCCCCCCTCCCCGTGGCTGCCCCAGCCTCACCCCTCCCAAAAGCCTCCCGCAGGGATGTACCCTCTGCTTAATGTTCATTTGCATTTGGCCCAAGGCCTAAACGATATTTTTTGCCATGACCGTGGAATATAGCAGACTTTAAATCTTATCGGTTTAATATTCTTCCAGATAATAGTACAGCCTTTGATTTTTTTTTCCTCCCAAACTATGGAAAAAGTGTCAAAGAAAAGTGGAACATTAATCAAAGGACTTTGATGAAAAGAATGAACGTGTTTTCCTAACAGCCCAACATGTGGTGCAGCTGCTGGTGGATATTTAAATGACATTTTTCATATGTTGCTGTAAAAAAAAAATCTCTTTGAGTCGATTCTGGAAATATATTCCAATTTGCTACAAGGCCAGTGGTTTTAAAATAATTTAGAAATAAAATGTGTTTATGATTTCTGCTCTACTTTTTGTATATTTGTCTGCTGCAGGCCTCTTTCCTTTGAGGAGGGCCTAGCCTGTCTCTCCCAGAAGCTGCGGGCCTCTTAAGGCAGAAACATTCAGACTGAGGGGTTTCTCGAAGGTGGGGACCATATTTTCTTCCTCTGTGGACTTTGGTTGGACTTCTCACTCTGTCCTAGATGTTTAAACTGCAACAGGAGGGGTTTAGGAGAAGAAGAAGAAGAAAGAAGTTGATGGGGAACGTCCTTATGATGAGGAAGGTCCGGGGGAAACCTTTATAAAAGGCTGGATTTCTCCTGTAAAAGAGAAAAGAATGAACTCATTCAACTCTTAGGTTCTCTGACAAGCCTGAACACCTGAATGAGGGAAATCCAGAGGCCAGAAGGCCTTGGCCTCCAACCTCTGATGTGTAAGGCCTCTCACAGTAGTGGAGGGAGCCCCAGTCCCACTTGGGCTGGGAGAGACCTGAGTTTTAGCCTCCTTTTTGGAACCCACTGGGCTAGGAAATCCCCTCCCACCCTCCTGGGATCTCTCCCAGAAGATCCTTTAGAGATTTCCAGACTCCTGCCCTCTGAACGACCAGCCGCTTCTCTCATCTCAAAGTGCCATCCTTGGGGACTTTGCCGACCCTAATACCAAAGGAGGGAGAGAGACTTCTCAGGGCCTTGTGTGTGCACACCAAGGCTGTTCTGTCCCGGGATCTCTGACCACATGGGCAAGGCCCGGCTGGCAGGAGTGGGAGCATAAATTAGATTCCAGACAAGGAGAGGCCCGCAGACCCTTCCCAGGGCCAGGAAGGCAAATGGCCTGGAGGCTCATGGTCCTTCTCTAGGGCAGGGCCACCCCTGGGGGCAATGAACTAGGACCTGAAGGCCTCTCAGGCCTGGCCTGGGCTCTGCACTCCCAGCGGTCCTGTCCTGGCTGGCCAGTGGGGGGCACACTCTCCTCAGTTTTCCTGTCTCTGCCGTATCATCATTTGGACCTGAGGGAACGTGGTGCCTCTCCCCTGCCAGGAGCTTCCTGGGGGCTTCCATGGTCTGTCCGGGGCCACCTCCATCCTCCTGTGCTGGCCTTTGGCTGCCCCGCCTCATGTCCTCCCAGGGTCTTACCTGGAGGGAACATTTTATGGGGTAGATGTGGTTTGGGTGAGGGTAGGATGTCAGTCCAGACCCGGGGCCGGGATGAGAGCTGCTGGATTTCCTTGACTCTGAGCTCAAGTCCAAACTCAAGCCTCCCCTTTTCAGATCTGCATCCCCCTTCCCTCCTAATCTTGTGTCCCCTTCTTCCTACCGCACTTGCTCAGTTCTGCACTGTCTCCCGTGTGTCCAGCCCCCTCCTGCCTCTGTGTCTTGGCTGCAGTGAAAGGCTGACTCCCGCGGGTCTAGGAGAGGTCCGCCTTCTCTCTAAGGCCTTCACGTCCAGCTCCCGAGAGCTCACTGACTGAAGCCGGGGAAGGAAGAAGCCGGGGTTGTGCCCAGTCGCTTACCCACCTATGTTGTCTTGTCTTGCGCCCATGTTGGACGTGAGCCCCTGAGGCATGACGGTGGGGACCCTTCCTTTGTGTTCCCCCAACACTGCTTGGTGCAGGCAGGCTGGGGCTTGGAGGGGCTCCTCCAGGCCAGTGAGGAGCGGCCTCTTGGAGAAAGCCTGTAATGCTCCAGGAGCCGGGTCCCTGCGGCTGCTCTAAACCAGTTATCGGATAATCCCATCGTGTAAGAAGGAGATGTGGGGGGTGTCTGTTGGGGGCTTCCAGAAAACAATCCCTCACTCCTCAGACAGAGACACAGGAAGACAGGTCCTTTGCCTTCCTCTGGACATAGTCATACCTAGATGGGATGCCAGGAATTCCTGCCGCATCTGGGGTGAAGCTCAGACACAGAAGGGAAGATCGAGAGCATCACAGAAATAGGGACCTCTGGTTAGCCTTCTTAGAATAAGAGATAATCAATTGCTCTCACTGCAGTCTGCCTGGAGACAGGATGTCTTGTTCTGTACAGCTATGGAACAGCTTACCTGATGGGCTGAGAGCTGGGGTGGTGCCCGCAGAAATTCCCACTGCTGCCGCTGAACTGGGAGTGCCTGATACCAAAGACTTTCCCTTTCTCCCTCCCTCTTCCTTTCCAGAAGGAGAGCAGAGACCGGAGCTTTGTCTAAGACCACCTCTGAGACTGACTGGGATGGCCAGCCTGCCTCTTTGGGCCATTCTGAGTATTTGCAAGGATAACCTACATACTAAAGTTTCATCAGATGGTCCTTCCCTTCTCATTTCCCCTGCCGTCTTGCTTGCCAAGACAAGGTCTTCCCATGGCTTCCTTGCTGTTGTTATGCTAAAGGTAGTCATTAGTCTGGAAAGGAGAACTGAGGGCCCTAGTAGAGGAATCCCAGTGTCCATCCTTGATTGCAAACCAATAGGATCCAAGGGGCTTTCAACAGAGACAGGGCATCGCAGAGTCTCACTACACCCTGAGCACTGTATTTTGTGATTTAATATCATCGGGAGATGGACTGCATCTCACGATGGGCCCGTGAACCCAGGGGCTGCCCCTGCAGAGGTGCTGCACGACATTAGGGTTGGTCCCAGCAGCCCACACCGGATCCCCGCAGTTGCCTTTGAGGATGCTTGCAACCAAGGACCTGGCTGTGCCTGGTGAAAGCATGCCAAGCAGGGGAAGGGACAGAACCCAGCCTGGCCTGTCCAGTGCTCTTGGACTTTTGCGTGTTAAGCAGAACTCAATGTTGACCAGCGCTCCACGGAATCAGCTAAACCTCATGCCCGTGCTAACTGGAACCAGTGAATAAAGCATCGCAGCAGAGCTCCAAGTTCTTCTGCGAATTGGCAGGTAGAAACGGGCTTGAGCTACAGCCAGGAGGGCATGGGTGAGCTGCAAGGAGAGCTTCTAAAACAGTGGTTGGGCCACGGGAAGAAATGGGCAACCAGTGATATTTTCTGTTTCTGTTTTAGACTCGTGTCTTTCAAGGCAGGCGAGCTGCTCAGGAGACAGGTGCGGATTTGATGCTGCTCTTGGTCAGAGGCTGGGGCTGCGTGACCTCCTGCCCTCTTCCAGGCATGGAGAGTGACATGGGGCTCAGTCTCAGTCCTGAAATACGAGGACTGAAGCAAGGCATGGCCTCTCTCTGGTTGGCTGGGAATTCTGGGAACCCCAAAGCAAAGTAATTAGAGTGGAGTGGAACTTCTCCAAATGAAAATATTTTCCTACTGCGTAAGTACCTTTGTGGGGTTCCTTGCCAGTGTTGCTCTTCCTCCCAACCATGCTGAAAATTCATTCATCCAGTGTCATGAACACACAAGAAGGGCAAAGGCGGGATGGGGGGTGGGCACACTTCCATGTTCAGTGGTCAGTCTCTGCCAGGGAAGACCGAGGAGAGGACGGTGGTGAGCTCTCTAATGAAAGCTGGACCCTGGGAAGGAGACTGGTGGGCAGGACACAGCTGGAGGAAGTGGAGATGGTCACGGAAGAGAGGAGCAGGCGGCATCTTCCCAGCCCCATGGCTGGGCTCTGCTACCACCAGCCGAGTCATCCTGGGCTGGATTTCAAAGGGAGCCACATATTTCTGGCTTTTGGAAAACCCTAGCCCTATGAGAGAGTCAAAGTCCTGGTCGCCAGGTGATTTTTTGACCTGGGAAGTTTCAGGCCCATTGGCTCAGATAGAAACCAAAGATGTAAGTGTGAGAGAATAATCTTAATACTTAGCAGAACTGAGAATTTCTGTACCTGCTTCAGAGCACTTGTGGCAGGGCAAAGGAAAAAAAAAAGCCAGTCTTTTCCCCAGGGACCTGGGATTACAGGGACTGGAGTTCTTAGACCATTGTCCTCAAGCCATTGCCTCTTAGAAATGGTCTTTTTTTTTTTCCTTATGTCTAACGTTGCAAAAAATGATCTGTCAACTCTAGAGGTTTCTTTTGCTATGAGGCATAACCACTTAGTCCCCTGATGTCCTTGGCTTCCTCTTAACACATCCTTGGCTATGAACGCCTTTCAGATGTTGTCTTTGTTTGGGTTCCCTAGAAAATAGAGCCTGAGGCAAGGCTTAAGTGCTACTGCTTTATTTGGGAGGTGCAAATCCAGAGCAGCAAGAGTGAGGCAAAAGGGGAGCAAAGGCTGGGACCAACGCCAGATGCCTGGCACCGGCGTGGCTTCCGGACAAGTTGTGGAGACATCATTGATCAAGACGTAGGTGCATCCCATTGGCCAGGAAGGAAGTCTCTGGACAAACTGCACAGAAAAAGAATGCCTTGGAACAATCCATTAGGAAGGGACAGGAGAGAGAATTTTATCTGAAGATCGCTCCCATCTTCTCTCTGTCAAAGTCCATCTCACAGGCAGCTGACTGACCTGAGCTTCCTGGCTATATCCCTCAGCTCCTTCGGCAGCTGCTTAGGAACTCAGAACTCACTCTGCAGAGTGATGCATTTCCTAAGACTGAGAGTGTAGTTCCTGAGACGCCGGTGGGACAGCTGGTCAACCTCAGATGGCCACACTCAGCAAGCGTGTGTGGTGGAGTCAGTTGACTGTGGTGGTAGCTGAGCAGAAGTAAGTGGCTGAGGGTCTGATAGAATCTGAAGAGCTTTGTAAGCCATGACCAGTAGAAATGGAGAGAGTCCCTGGAAGAGGAGGATGAGAAAGGGGTCCCTGAAGAAAGTCACAGTCCTTAGAGATCAGGGAAAGTCAGAGAAGAAGGAAATCTAAGAGACAAAAGAAATTGATGAGGGTGTTTGTGAAAGTGGTGATGATGGTGGCAATGGCTGTGGTGGAGACGTTAATAATAGCAGTAATGGTGACTGGGGTGATGGTGGTGGTGGTGGTAATGACTGTTGGTGATGATGCTAGTCATCATGGTAAAAACAACAGGGAAGGTGATAAAGATGAGGGTGACAACCAGAGTGATGATGTTCATTGGATGGTGGCAATGGTGGTCATCGTTGTCATGACGATAGTCATGGTGGTGATGATCATGGTGTTGAAGGTGAGTTTTGACCCCAGTAAGTTGCTAGCTAAGATGCATCTGCATCTTGATGGCAAGCAAGTTCTTGGACTGGATTTCTCCCTTACACTATAAACTCACAACCTAGCTCCCAAGATAAGAGAGGTTTTCTGAGCAACTTATTCTACAAGCTGGGAAGATTAGAACCCCTGGCTTCAGTTTCTTTTCTGACAAGAACTGTGAACCAGAGCCAGGATAGAAGTGGATGGAGAAGGAGGGGCCTCTGTTGTCAGCGCCAGCTGCATCTTTGAAAGCAGAATGCGATAAAAGGCCCACAATAGGCTGGTCAGAGGTGGAGGGAAGAGAAGGCAAGTCTTACACCACCTTAAGCCAGAAGCCACAGTCTTGGTCTCTGGAAGCTCCAAGAACATGCTCCCTGGGCCCTGGAGAGCGCCCAGCAGCTGGGGAGAGAGACCCTGACAGCGAGATGCCTGTAGCGTCGTATGGCCAGGCTGAAGTTCTGTGTCAACGTGTGGGGAAGGTCTCAAAGGGCCAAAGGCTCAGTTTTGATGGGGCTTGGAGTGCTTGTCATCTGCCACCTGACTTGGGAGGAGCCCACTGTGCCTTTGCTCTGTCCCAGATGCTGTGGGAGAATGCGCTGCGGAGGATGGGGCGAGAGTGAGAGAAGATGCTGACGACAGGCTGCTGGCTTGGGGGGCAGTGTGATCTGCAGGGCCATGTGGAGGTCAGACGTGGGGAGGATGGGGAGGGCCAGGGCTGCCCCAGCTGCAGTGCAGCTGCTCCCTGACCGGTCATCCAGACCTTGCCGAGGACTGGGAATGCTGCAGAGGTTTTATCACCCAAAGCGGGCCCGCCTGCTGGCCAGTTGGATGCAGTGCTGGCTTCTCTGCTGCTTCCCAGAACCCTGCTAGTGGAATTCACACCTATGTTTCCCCCTGGAGGATAGGACCCAGTTCCCCCAGCCACCAGCTGTCACTAATCACAGGAGCATAGCTGGGAGCCCTGTGGACTATTCAGGGTTTGTCCTTAAATGTGATTCTTAGTAAGGCCCGTGACAGGTGTCAGCAGAAGTAGGAAGAGAGTACGGGAGGGTGAATCATTGGTTTGGGAAAGTGGCCAGAGCCGGTGGAAAGGCCAGAGATGTTGGCAGAGCCAGACTCCAAAATACAACTCTGAGAGAGGCTTCACGGGTCCTGTGGGGAAAGAGGGGTACAACTTCTTGAGCCCCAACTAGGTCTTGAGAATGCTGCAGAATTTCAGAACACGGGTCAGTGTTTAGCTAGCCTGAACATTAGCCCGAGTTTGGACCTGGGTCTTAATCAGGGCACGTCCTACAAAAAGGAGCTTGCTGCACGGGTGAGTCAGAGGTGAAATGCAGGCGATCTGATTTCACTTGGTAGGGCCTGTGCCCTGCCACTGGGCTGCAACCCCTTCCCCGGGAGAAGGAGCATCTTTTCCTCATCTCACAAAGGCGCAGTACAGGCGAGGGGGAGCTCGGGTCTAAATGCACTTGGAGGAACATCTCCAGCCCAGGTTGGTTCCTTCCTTGCTGCTCCGATCCGGCATGCAGGCTGCACCCGCCAGTAGAACAGGGAAGGGGACACAGGCGTCTCAGCTCTTGCCCACGAAGGCCTGGAGTTCCTTGAGTCAGCCCACTATCCGCAGCCAACACAGACAGGGCCCCACTCTCCAAGTGCTTATTCTAGTTGAGGGAAAGAGACATGATTACATGAATGACTATTGACATTTCATGATGTTAAGGGTGATAAGGAGCACATACTGCAGGGCACTGACTTTACCTGAAGGTCAGGTAAGACATCCCTTTCTGAAGAAGTGCCGTTTACATTGAAATGAGAATGATGTGCAAAAGTTGGCAAGAAGAAGAGAGCGGGGATGGGGGAAAGCGTGGTGAGCCGGGAAGAGCAGCTGTGTCAGTTGTGAGGGAGGCACGTGGAAGCTGGCTTGTGGCAGGTCCCGAAGAAAGGCAACGTGGCTGTCATCAACAAGGGGACGCCCTGCTTGAGAGGAGACGGAAGGGTCATCAGGGTCCAGATCATGCAGAAATGTGTAGACCGTGGAGGGTGTGGGTCTGATTTGTACCCTGGCTTCTCCCTGGCTTCTGAGGGGAAGTGCATTGGGGGCGGGGAGGTGGGATGCTGGTTGATGGTGGCTTCGTTAGCGAGCAATGGAGAGGCAGATGCCACTGGAGTTCTAACTCGAAAGCGGTCCTTGGAATTTAGTCTCCGCTCTGTGTACCAAGTTCTGTGCCCCACTCAGCCCTGGGAAAGAATCAGGGGAGGAAGTGAGGTATCTGGGACTCCGGCCACTGCTGGGGTCACCGTCTCCAGGGTTCCTGCCACGCTGGCCCCACCAGGTACGTCCAGACAGACAGCCATGACTTAGCATGTGGAGTCTCGGCTCACCTGGGCTCTCGGGATGAGAGAAGTATGACAGAGGTGATGTCCACACTCAAGAGAGACTCAGAGTGCAGGTGGGGATCCAGGTGGGAGCCCACGGAGACCGCAGGAGAGCTGGATGGGAGCAGGGCCCTCAGGGAGGCCTGAGACAGGAGCACAGCTGCAGAAGGGACTGTGCTTGAATAAACCCAGCGGTAAGACAGGGTGAATAACTGAGAACATGGTAAACGCATCGCCCTCCAAATTTTGACGCTGTTGGGTTGCCATCTTGGGCTTGGATCTCCCCCAGAGCCAGTGTGGGGCACAGAGAAATGGGGAGAGGATGCAAGCAGGCCTCTAGGTGTTCAGGGCCAGAGAGCCCTTCCTGACGGCAGAAGAGTTTCTCTGAAGTAGGGACCTGTGGGAGATCAGCCTCCAGGATCTGAGGCTGCAAGCCTCCAGCATCTGCTCTCTCGGGTGCTTCACGTTCCGTACTTGAGAGCTGGCCGGAGGAGCCTGGGGTCATTGTGAAGGGACAGTTGGGGTCAAATGAAGATCAGAGTTAGAGATCTATTATGTTCAGGACAGGACAGTGTGAGGCTGAGGGGACAGCCCAAGGGACAGTCCGTTTCTCACCAGAGCATGGTCTCCATCCTGGATTCTGGGTCTGTCTGTGCTTGGGTGAAGGGAACGGTGCAGATGTGACAGCCCTTCCACGGAAGGGGTGGTCACACTTTAGGACTCTAGTGAGCCAGCAGGGTACCTTTTAGGGACAGGGAAGGGGAGTGACAGGGTCATCAGGGGCCTGCTCAGGGCCCTGACAGGAGAGAGGGGACGAGGTGACCTGGGAGGAGGTGGAAGGAAGGGTTGTGAAGGTTTGGGCCAAGATTCCTTCAGGCAACTTAGAGCCAGAAAGCTTGAGAGGTGATGGGAGGGCAGAGTGGGGGGGTGGGGAGGGGAAGAATCCAGGCTGTTCTGGGAGCTCAGACCACCTAGGTGGCCTCCCTATCTCTCCCCCTAGTGCTCTGCCTGGAACGCAGCAGAGGAACACAAGGTCCTGGCCTTCCCTGGGGTCTGCAGTCCAGGAGGAAGAGACAGCAGCCTCCTTGTGGTGTACATGCAGGCAGCAGGAAATGGCCTTGGGTCTGGACCCCTGGGAAGCCCGCAAGGGGAAGAGGGTGCTGAGCGTGTGGAGAGAGTCAGGGTAGTGGAGCTGGGGATGCACGTGTGAGGGAGGCTGGAGAAATCTCCTCCCTCCACGATAGTCACAAGATTTCTAGGAGCCGGGTCCGGCTGGGACTCCCACCGCTGATGGCCTCCAGGACAGGGGTGAGCTCTGAACACCTACACCCCAGGCTGGGAGGGCGGACCCACCAGATGGGGCCTGGCGAGTTCCATGTGGACGGTGAGCCTGTAGCCTGATGGACTGGGGTCCATCCCCAAGGTTATGGTGACACTGAGCACCCAGGGAGAGGGGCAGGTCAGAGGAGCCCACCAGGCAGTGGAGAGTTACAGGACTTGGGCTGGTGAAGGGAGGCGGTCCTCTGGGTGATGGATTGACACATTTTGGAGAGAGAGATGGCAGACTGTGGTGAGGGGCAAGGGAGGGGAGACACAGGCGTCCACCCCAGAGTGTCTTTTGTGTGTTTCCCATCAATCCATGGGCTCCACTTTCTCACCGACCCTTTTACAGTGGGTTCTGCACATTCATTTATATATTCATTCAACAAACATTGGTGTTTCCATTGTGCTGGCCCTGCTTGAGCGCCTTGGGATACCTCAGTGAGCAAGAGCCGAGGAATCCCTGCCGGCAGAGGGTTCACATTCTAGCGAGGGCCCAGGCAGTCAGAAGGAGCGGGAAGTGGGAGGGGCCAGGAGTCTGGGAGCAGGGCTGGGGCTCTGGCCACTGGGTCTGGGGTCCAGAGGGAACTTGGGCCTCCGGGACGAGCAGAAAGACCTGGGCTTCAAAATGGTGCTGAGAGGATGTCAGGGTGGAGGGTCAGACTCGGGGAACGGGTTTGTGTGGATCCTGGGTCTCAGATACAAGGTAGAACCCATTTATCAGAACACAGGCACAAGGTCGAGGCTGCCAGAGGATGGGCCGGCCTCTCCCCACGTCCCCTTCCCCTGGCCAGCCCGAGAGGCACGCTGAGCAGGCCGGCCCATGATCCAGGTGGGCCCTGGTCCTCCCACTGACGGTCAGCCTCATCTCAGGCTGGGGACGGACTGGGTATTTTCGGCAGAAGATCTGCCAAGATTGGCCTTTCTCCTGAAATACTTCAGATGCTTTAGTGTTTCCTGGGTGCTCTGGCCACCCTGGTTTCTTGTTAACCCTCCACTGCACGTGAGGTGAGGTTGGGACTGATCTCCATTGTGCATGATGTGCTTACCGAGTCCCTGACCGTCTACTGGGAGCTTCGTGGTACGACGAGGGCTCTGGGAAAACGAGGCCTGGCTGCTGGCTCCGCTGGGTGTAACCCAGCTTTCCCACCCGGCTGGGAGCCCGAGCAGAGCCCATCCCAGACTCCCTCAGAGGCAGAGGGCAAAGGAGGAGCAGGTGGGCCGTGCCTGCGGTCTCAAGGTTGTGGCGGTGGCTTGGAGGAGGAAGGAGGCTGCAGAACCGAGTCTGAGGCCCAGGGCTGCCTGTGGCCCCTGCCCATGCTGGAGAGGTGATGGGGGGGACATGCCCTGGATTCCTGGTCAGGGTTCTTGGAACAGCAGCAGTGTGGTGCACGTGGCCAGCCTTGGTCCACTGGGGGCTCCCGGGGTGCCCGAGGGCTGGGCAACCCAGGGTAACCTTGACTCTTGTGGACTTGGTCTCACTCTGCTGCTCCACCTGGGGCTGGCTCCCCTCCGTGGAATCCTCAGTGCTCTCTGTGTATCTTATTCTTGCTTGTTATCCTCTCCCGGCCAGTGAGCGGCTGATCTCCGTGCTTGTTGTCACATCTGTGCCACAAAACTGGCCTCCAGAGGCCACGGGCTGGATCCTTTAGTGGACTCTGAGTGGCCCAGCTGAGATGCGGGTCTGTCTGTGCCGCTGGGGACACACCTCGCCCTGGTGGCTCTTTGCCCCTCCCTGGGGGTATGATGGCAGCAGAGCCCCCCCCACCCCAGCTCTGGCCCCTTCCCCAGCTCTGCGCCTCTGATCTTCAGCCCGAGCTGCCCGCATCCCTCCCTCCGCAGGCAGCCTCCTGGCTGACTTCACTCGCTGTCACATTCCTGGCTGTGAAAGGGACCTCTTCCAGAGCCCTGGGGAGATGACACGACTTTGTTTGTTTTTCTCCTGTCTCCACTTCAAGGGCTCCCCTGGCAAAAACAACACCCTGATGACTTCCAGCTCTTCCCCATCTTTGCCCTGAACATGGGAAAGACGGCCTCCACTCTCGGCCGTGTCAGCTGGGGAGAGAGGAGCCCAGGGCGGCTTTGGAATGGCCACTTGCTCCCACTGCCCTTTTGAGGAACAGCCACAGAGTCACCTGGCATGCACAAAGCTCTCCCATGGGACCAGCCTTGGGGACCCCTCAGGGGAGGCAGGAAGACCATTATTTGAATAAAAGAGTCTGGTGAGGGCAAGCTTCCACCCAAAGGAATGAATCCAGTGGAAAAACATTAAGCTAGATTCGAGGCTTGGAATATCTTTCCTGACACCTCTCACACAAAACTCCGTGCGACAAAGCCCCCTCATAGCAGATATGTGTTCCTGTGCAGATGAACTGTGCCAAGCCTTTAAAATCATGACTATAAGAGACTTCCTTCTGATGGGAGGGGCGTCACACAGAACCGGTGAGAAGGGATTGTGTGTGGGGTCCAGGGTATGTCCACCCTCAGGTTCCGAAGATGAGCTGCTAAGGACCAGTCTGTCTTTCGAGGGACAAAGAGAACAGCCACTGTCCCCTTTAAAGGATAGTGTTTGCATCAAAGAGGCTGATATTGAGAGCCCAGAGGAAGGATGAGGTGAAGGACCAAAGGGATCCTGAATGCTGCATCACCGTCCACAACCTTGGCATTGACGGGGCTGCCGTCTTGGGATTTGGGTCCGTTGTTGGGAACGGCCTAGGTTCTAGTGGGGAGAGAAACTGAACTTTCTCTTAGGGCGGAGCAAAATTTTAATACCCTCGGCTTTGTGCATAAACTCCAGGGAACCACAGAGAAGTGGGTGCAGGGTGAGAGCAGGATTCTAAGGGTCAGAGAGCCCGTCTTGATGGCGGAACGGTCTCTATGAAGCAGTGAATGCGGGGATAACTCTACGGTCAACTAAGGACCCACAGAGAGCCATGTCAGTGCTACCCAACTGCTCGGTCCATCTCCTCTAGATTCTCAAAGAGCAAAGGAAGATGATGGTGCTGAAATAAGAGCTGATACAGGAAAATACAGGGCAGTGGAGGAGGGGAGGTTGAACTTCTTCAAATGCTCAAGGTTCAGGCCCAAGCCCCTCACTTCACCCAGGGCCAGCCATTTGCCCTGGGGAGAAACTGTTGCATAAAGTCCACCTGAGGTTGGAGAGGAACAATAGCCTCACTTTGAGCTCCCCAAGCCCCTGCTCTGTGTCTGCCATGGACAGGGCTCTGGCTGGATTGTTCCCAAAGATCAGATCTCATGGTTGTTCCCTTACAAGCCCATTGCTTGATGAGAAAACAGGCCCCTGGGGAGCCCTTACTCATCCAGATCAGCAAAATATAGCTCTCACCCCTGGGGACTCCAGGTCCGGTGGAGCCTCCTCCTTGGGGATCTGCTGATCAGCCTGAAGGAGAGAGCAGTCAAGGACATGAGACATATGTGCTGGAACACGAATGAACAGTGACCACAGCCACCACGTGGGGTTCTTTCAAACTATACTGGGGGATGCTGGACAGTGTGGAGCGTGGGACCAGCTGGGGTTGGTCAGGAGAACCTTCTCAGGGCTTTGCAAGGACAATGGGGGACACGGATTGGTAGAGACGTGAGAAGAGGTGTCACAGAGGAGAGGCTGGTAGGAACGAGCAGTCCTGTGCAATTACGCACCAGCATCATGGTGCTACTGAAGGGCACTGGCCACAGCATTTCAGTGTCTCGGGACAGAGAAAGGCCACCTGGCCCAATGAGTTGTCCTCTCTGTCTCTCCCTTACATTGTATTTCCTCTTGGTCACTGTCTTTGGAACATACTTCATGCAGGATCAATTCCTCTTGACGTGTGGTGTTCAAAACTTATTCTCTCATCTACTCTCCCAATCCCTATATATCTAGCATCTTCTATGCTTTAGATTCTATCCTGGGTGCCCAGGGTACAAAGAAGAATAACACCCAGTTTGGTCCTCAGGGAGCTCTTAGTCTAATGCAGTGCCATTCAGCAGATTGAGAAGATGTTCTCAATTTGTGCTGTCTGATGTAGGAGTCACTAGCCATATGTGGCTATTGAGCACCTGAAATGTGGCTAGGGCAGCTGAGGTACTGAATTTTTATTTTATTAAATTTTAATTAATTTAAACTGAAATAGCTACATGTGACTGGTAGGCACCATGTTAGACAGCACAGATCTAATGGAAAGAGAGACAAATAACCAGTCCATTACATTACCAGGACAGCATGATAGAGTCTGGTCAAAGAAGCAGAAGAGAGAGAATGGCTAGATCTGCCTGGAGATTAAGAAGGCTTCCCGGAGGAGGTGATCTTTGAGCTAAGTGTGGGGTGATGAAGAAGACATGCATGATGATGTGGAGGGGCTATGTGTGGGCAGAGGGCTCAAGCTATGATTCTTGCATTTCTTTTTTTCAGTAGACTTCCCGGCTGGGCTTCTCCACAGATTAACCAGCAGAGTTGGGCTTGAACAAGGAGATACAGATGTGCTCTGCCCGCTGGCCTGGCTGTCAGCCCTCCTCAGTTTCCAGGGAGGTGGGTGTTGACAGATGGACTTATGACTCTTCTTAGATTGAGGGATACCAGGGGCTGAACTGACCCTAGGAATGATGATTGCACCCAGGGGAGAGGGTGCGGGTTATCTGGAGACCATCTGGGAAGCTGGGAAGCATTTAGGGGAAGAGAATTGACAGGGGGAGGAAGTTGCTGGGAGCCAGTTTCCCAGTAGAGGCCAAGAGTTACTCCCAGGGTCAATCCCATCCTCCTGTCCAGATGGAGAAATTGGGAAGGGGTATTTGAGGGCCCGTAGGGCTGCTGGAGAGCAGATATTGTGGGGCTGGGGCAAAGGATGGGTGATGAGATCTTCCAGAGCTCCCCTGTGCTTGCATCCTTGGTGGTTGGCTGGTAGGGCCCACACCACCCCCATCAGACAAGGGTCCCCCAGGGGTGAGGTCCAGCATGTGACCATAGATAAAAGAGAGCTTTGGAAGTAGATGCTTAATTTCTACATGCCTGAAATAGAACTCTTCATTTACATGTTCAAGACTCGCCCCTCCCCCATGCTTTCCCATCTCAAGTTAGCATCACCATCCAACAAATTGCTCCATCCAGAAACCTGTGAGTAATTATGTATTCTCCACATTTCCTTATTTCCCACACTGTCTTCATCCGAAGGTTCTGTTGATTCTTCCTCCAACATACATCTCTAGTCCATTTACTTATCTCCATCTTCACTGACACCATTCTGGTTCAAGCTTCTATAATTTCTCATTTGGGAGTTTCCCTACTTCCTATGCTGCCCTTTCCTATCCCTTTTACATACAGAAGTTAGAGCAATTAAAAAAAAAAAAGAAATCAGAGTCCTTTCTTCACCTGCTTAAAAACATTTTCAATGGCTTCGCATTTGACTTGGAATAAAATCCACATTGTTGGTGCAGCCACTATGGAGGACAGTATGGAGATTCCTTATAAAACTAAAAACAGACTTACCATATATGATCCAGCAATCCCACTCCTGGGCATGTATCTGGAGAAAAATATAATTCAAAAAGACACATGCATCCCAATGTTCGCAGCAGCACTATTTACAATAGCCAAGGCATGGGAACAACCAAATGTCCATCAACAGGTGACTGGATAACAAAGATGTAGTGTGTGTGTGTGTGTGTGTGTCTATTTATATATTGGAATACTACTCAGCCATAAAAAGAATAAAATAATGCCATTTGCACAACTATGGATGGACCTGGAGACTGTCATTCTAAGTGAAATAAGCCAGAAAGAGAAAGAAAAATACCGATGATACCACTTATAAGTGGAATCCAAAAAAAGACACAAATGAACTTATCTACAAAATGAAATAGACTCACAAACATAGAACAGTTATAAGGGGGTAAAGGAGGTGGGAAGGGGTAAATCAGGGGTTCAAAATTTGTACCTCTGGAGGAGTGATGCAAATGTTAGCTATCTTGATTGTAGTGGTGGTTTCATAGGTGTACACATCTATAAATATCCATCAAATTGTACATCTGAAGTATGTGTAGTTTACTGTACAGGAATTATACCACAATAAAGGTATAACAAAGGTGTTAAAAAATAAAATGAAAACAAATCCACACTCTTTATCGTGGCCAAAGAGGACGTGCATGATTTGGCCCTGATACTTCTTCAATGTCATGTCACATGGGTCTCCTCCCACACGTGATGCTCCTCCTACACTGATCCTCCAGCTCCTTGAACAAAGCGAACTCATTCCTACCGCCAAGACTTCACCCAAGATGTGGCTTCCCTCCCTCTTCACTGAGATGGCTTCTTCTCACCCTTGACACCTCCATGTGTGTACAACATTTCCTCCTCTTCCATAACACGCTCTTCCCTTGGAGCAGAATTTGATATTTGTTTTCTGTTGACTGTCTTTTTTGCAAGACTCAAAGTTCTGCCAAAGAAGGGGCCATGGTTATTATGTCCACCACTGAATATCCAGCAACTGGTGGGTTGATTTGCACACAGAAGGAACTAGGGAAATATACATCTAAAATATGAATGAGTGGTATTTCTTCTTATTCAGTCCTATGAAATCAACACTGTTCTCTGTGAGAAAGAGCTGGCTAACCCCAAGGACTTCCAACATGGTCTTCAGCTATTGGTGAGTTTGCCCTACATTTTCCCACTCTCCCTTCATCGTACCTAAGATAAATCAGACTTTTCAGGGATTACCAAAGCCCTGTAGGTTTCCAAGGAATCCTGGTGCCATTAATTTTGATGTCCAATCTAGCTTTTTTTTTTCTTTTAACAGAAGAGCTGTTAGCTGCATGAACTTTGTGATGGGGACAGTCCTTTCCCATCCGAGTCAGGCTGGGATTTCCATAAACTTTCTCTTTTCCTAAAAACTCTCTCTGGAAAAATGTGGGTTGTGTGAGAATAGAAGGACTGGATCTTTGAGAACTCATTTGGGCAGCAGTATTAAAGGGGACCAGGCATCTGATCCTTGGTGAAAAGGGTTCTGTAACCCAGAAGAGGCTTCAGACCCAGTTATGAAAAGGGGTATTGGTTCTGTCCTTCCCTGAACTTTCAGTTCCAAGGAGTTTATAGCCCTTGTTCTGAGCAGTACAGACCAACCTCCAGGGTAGTGTAGTGGTGAGACTAAGAGCTCAAGCTTTGGAGGTAGACAACCTGTGTTCAAAACCTGTGTAACTGTAGGTAAGTCACAGGCTCTCTGCATCAGCGTCCTCATCCGTCTTCTGAGTGTTTCTTTCCCTCCATCAGATTTTGATCCTGTTTGTTACACCATGACCACTCCTGATAGAGGTCATGTGGAAGGAACCGTTGGGGGATTGAGCTATCCTAGGCGCTTGCCTCTTATGTGATTACTGTCAGTGTCTTAGGTCCAGGAAAGGCAAAGGGCTAAAAGCTGAGCCAGGGGCCATATCCTTTCTCCATATCCTTGAATCTTGGCTCATATATGCCCTCCATGGGTGCCCAAAGTTTTCTCCCTTAACCAGGAGCTCCCTTGAAATAGAAATATGTCACAACCGACTTGTTGCTTTTTACAAGTAGTCTCTTCATCTCCATCAAAAAACTATTCACAGGAACACAGAAACTGTCCAATGTGAAAAAATATATCCATGTAATTCATTACACAAATAAAAGAGAGTAAATGCACGAACATAGTAATTGACATTTAATAAAAATTCAATTTTAATTCCTCAGTAAAGAATTTCAATCAGCTGGGCCTAGAATGGTAGTTTTCTTACTTGGTAAAGAGTGACAAGCATTGTCCAAATCATTTTCTCTAGAATGATAAAATACTAGAGGCATTCCCATTGAAGTCAAGGAATACTATTGTTACAATTTTCAACATAGTTCTGGACATCCTAGACAGTGCAATAAGAAAAGAAAAATTGGGTAGTATAAACATTGGAAAAAAGAAGCAAAAACACCATTATTTTCAGATGACTTGATTGTCTTCATAGCGAGCATTCAGTGCGTCTCCAGCATCTATTGCCTCTTCTTCTTGAAATAGCTCACAAACTTACCTTGTAGACTGACTCCTTCATACATTCTTGGTCCACATGATCTGGATGGAGCTTCTGCCTCAGCACCAGGAGTCAAGCACGTGATCCAGGCCTAACCAATCAAAACATTCCATGCTTCTGGGTTATTTTGTGATGGTCATGTGACTAACCATAAGGAGTCTGAGAATGAATTTTATACATCCAAAGGCCAAGGAGATATTATTTTCCACAGTGGCTGCACCACTTTGCATTCCTACCAGCAGTGTATTAGGCTCCAATTTCTCTACATGTTATTATCCTTTTGATTATAGCCATCCTAGTAGATAGGTGGTACCCCATTGTAGTTTTGATTTGCATTTCTCTGATGGCTAATGGTATTGAGCATCATTTCATGTTCTTATTGGCCATTTGCTTATCTGCTCAGAGAAATATTGATTCAGACCCTCTGGAGGGTTTTTTTTCCTTCTAATTGTGGAGTGGGGAAGACCTTCCTATGCAATGCACCAACTCACAAGTCTTAAAGGAAAATATTGAAAATATTAAAACTACCTGAAAATTTTAAACATCTGTATTTTCAAAGACAGACACAGTTAAGTGAAAATCACCTTCTCTCTGCTTTAAAGGAAAAAAAATTTGAAGCACATATAACAAGGGTTATTGTTAATAATATGCAAAGAAATTCTACAAATAAATAAAGAAAAATCAAACAACTCAAAAGCAAACTGGGCAAAGAGTAAGAATGAGCATTTCCCAGAATTGCCAATAGCTAGTGAACATATGAAACAATGCCCAGCCAGCCTGCAGGTCTGGGACCACAAATTAAATGAACAAGGAATTACAGTTTTTTAACCATCAGTTTGGCAAACTTTTTAAAGATCAATATTATCCATTAGTATTAATCTCAGGACTAACTAGTACCAGTCTCAGGAAGTAGGAGTCTCAAACACCCAGCTGACATTTACATCATTACAACCTTCTTGAAGTTTATGGTAGGACCTACTTGCATTGAACTATTAAGAGAAGTCATCTCAGGGTGGTAAGAGTATAGATGGATTTGCTTTGTGCTTTTGTGTGCTCTTTGAGCATTCTGCATCAGGTATATTTTAGTTTTGCAGATGGGATCAGGGAATATTATTTAAAATTAACAAAGGGCCATGTTGTTTATTTATAGAACTTATAGATTTATAGAACTTACTTGTCGTACATAATTGAAACTTTATACCTATCGAGCAGCAACTCTCTGTTTCCCCCTCTTCTCAGCCCCTGGTAACCACTATTCTACATTCTGTTGTCATATAATTGGAGTCATGCAGTATTTTTCTGTGGCTGGTTTATTTCACATAGCATAATGTCCTCAAGTTTCATCCATGTTGTCACCTATGGCAGAATTTCCATCTTTTCATGAGTAAATAATATTCCATTGTATGTATATATCACATCTTCTTTATCTATTCACCCATTGATGGGGCATTTAGGTTTTTTCCATATCTTGGCTCTTTTGAATGATGCTGCAATAACACGGGAGTGCAAATATTTCTTCAAATTCCTAATTTCAATTCATTTCAATCAGTACCCCAGAGTGGAACCGCTGGATCATGAGGTTGTTTTATTTTTAATTCTTTGAGGAAACTCCATACTGTTTTCCATAATGGCTGCATCATTTACCTTCCTTCCAAGACTGTTCAAGGGTTCCAATTTCTCCATATCCTCATCAGCAGTCATCTTTCTTTTTTAATAATAGTCTTCCTAAAAGGTGTGAAGTGATACCTCACTCGAATTTTGATTTGCATTTCCCTGACAATTAGTGATGCTGAGCATCTTTTCACATACCTGTTGCCACTTGTAT
Organism: Vicugna pacos; assembly: GCF_048564905.1. NCBI lineage: Eukaryota > Metazoa > Chordata > Mammalia > Artiodactyla > Camelidae > Vicugna > Vicugna pacos. Next base: position 7,889,716 of record NC_133001.1, on the reverse strand, counting down.
GTCTTCTTCTGAGAAATGTCTATTCAAGCTCTTTGCACAGTTTGAAATTGGTTTATTTATTTTTATGCTGTTGAGTTCCTTTTATGTTTTTTTGTACTAACCCTTTATGAGGATATAGAATTTGCAAATATTCTCTCCCATTCCATAGATTGTCTTTTCACTCTGTTGATTGTTTCCATTGCTGTGAAAAAGTTTTTCAGTTTGATGTAATCCCAACCTGTCTATTTCAGTCATGCAAGAGATGTTCTAGAGATCGGCTGTACAATATTGTACAGTAGTTAACAATATTGTAATGTATACTTAGAATTTCAAGAATATTGATTTCATGTTATGCACTCTTACCACAATTATTTATGTACAAGAAATTATATATCTAACCTAATTGTCATTTGAATGACAATATATAATAAAGATATTCTTAGTGATATGCGGGCTTGGATAACCAGCCAGAGACCCACACTGAGGACAGTCTTTGAAGTGTCCTTTAAGAAGGGAACTAAATTCAAGCAACAATGCAAGATATATCAGAAGCAAAGGTGATCAAAAGTCTTGGCAAAGCTATTTATTTGTCTTTTTTATTGATAGGATCAAAGAAAAAAAAGAGAAGGGACCCACTATGACATGTAAAAATCTTGGTAGCATAATTTCGAGTGAAAAAAAGAAATCTCCAAATGTTCTGATGCTCAACTATAGTCCCCCAAGTTTGAAAACAAGTAAAACTGAAAAAAGTCTTATATTTAAACATACACATATATCTGATAAAATTATATATTTTTTGAAAAGAAAGAGAATGGTAAACATGATATGCAGCATAGTTACTCTGAGGGTGGGCTCAGGGGACAGGAAGGGACAGGACCAGTGGTAGTTGTCCATTATCTGTAATATCGGGTAGTGGTCTGTGGGTGTAGAAATAAACAAAAACACATCAACAGAAAATAATGGGGAGCCACAGATGAACCGATGATGCTAACACGCCAAGAGGTAAGTTGAGTATCACTGTAGCTTTGTGTACCGGAAGTCCCTAAGAAGTCGAAGTTAAGGAAATACAAGGCAGTCTCACTTACTTGTCTTCTTGGAGTCACAAACTGTTTCATAGCCAGTGTTTGGAGCCTCTGCACAAAGTTGGCCTGAGCCAGAAGTGGATTCCAAGGTTCACTTGTGCCTTCTGGCTGCCCAGCCATCTCCCCTCCACCCCTCTTAGATGCCTTGTGTTGCAAGGAAGGATGTGGACACATGGCCAAAGAGAGGCAGGATAGAAGATAATCAAAACACAGATATGGGGGTCAGAGAGCTTGAGTTTAGTTCCCATTCCTGCCACAGAGGAGCGACTGTGGGCAAATTATTTAACTCCTCTGAACCTGAGAAAATGATTTATGTACACAGTGATTGAACCTGATAAAAATATACACAATCACATTGCAAAGTGCTTGGCACATGGCATACGCTCAAAAACATTAGGAAAAATGTCTCTGAGAATGAGGATGATTGGAACAGTAAAATAAGAGCAAGGACTAAGAATCACTTCTTCTTCTAAAAAAGAAATCCTTGGGGATTTAGGTTGGGTTCTTTGACCCAAGACTGTTGGTAAATTCTGGAATTCTGTAATAGTTCCTCAACCTCCGTCACTTGACTTCAGTTCTGCCTTGCCTGCTTCTTAGTTTCCTAGTAAACACTTTGAAAAAGTCCAATCTTATTTTGGCTGAGTGACGGGGGAAAGAGACTTGGCCGGAAGAGCCAGGAGGAAGCTGTTGTGTTCCTGGTGAAGCTGCCGCCCAGGCCTCCTGGTGCGCAGAGCTGGAACAGGGACGGTAAATGGAACTTACATTTGTTGAGCCCCTACTCGGAGCCAGGCACTGTGTTCTGTGCTCTCTCAAAGGTCAGAACAAGTTTGCGTAATGTCACATCCAGTCCTAAAATGCCAAGACTCTATACACTAGGTGAGGAGTCAAAAATCTCCTGGATCCGAGAGAGTGCAAGGGACCCAGGGAAGCTGGATGGCAGCAGTTAGCAAGCCCGCTCTCCATCACCTTGCTCCAAGGAGTCTGAATGGTCGTGCCCTCTTGGGTCACCCCAGCAGGAGTCCAACTGCCGAGCCTAGTGCTTGGATGCTAAGTCTTCCGCTCTCTCCAGATCCCCCAGGGGTCTGATCTGAGCCCCTGCCTGAGTCCCGATGCCTCCACTCCCATTGCCAGGAAGGGCACAGAGGTGCAGAGAAGCGGGGCCATCAGCTTCCCTGGCGTTTGGGAGCCAGCGGCCTCCGGGCCCTCCTGAGGTCATGTAGGCTCTGTGGGTCACCCAGACTCTCTCCCCAGTTTGTGCTGGGGTTTCTGGGAGTTTCCCGGATTGTCTCCAGTTTGCCTGTAATGCAGCCTCTTCTTCTGCATCCCGCTGCCCCTCCAGCTCCCTTCCGGCAAACCCTTGGGAAAGTGCCAGAGCTCCCTCTCCAAGCGTGCGAAAGCTCAGATCGCCGAGGGCCCCGGGGCCTGAGTGGCAGCTGGCACTGTGCACATGGACAGCGCACATGTGGGCTTGGTCCTAGGGCGGGTGGCGACCCCCAAAGGTGGCCGTTGACAGATGGTGGTCCTGGCCCCGCGTTGACTCGTCGGTGACATCTGAGTCTTCGTTGCGTTCGAAGCTACATCTTTTGTCTTCTTGCTTTCCTGAAATAAGGAATGACAAACAATCCCAGAACCGGAGCCACATGTCCCCAAATGCGTGTGGCTCAGGATCAGTCATGTTTTTCCAATTATCCCTTGTTCTGAATGCCACAGTTAATACGCGCGTGCACACTCACACACATACCCAGGACAATTTTTAGCCAGACATTCAGGCTCCTCTTTTCCCAGAACCCCATGGCCCTTCAAGGCTGTGCCCCACCCAGTCCCTCCATCCCTGCTCCACGCCCCTCACAGTCCCCTGGCCCCTGGGCTCACCCCTGCTCTGGGAAGGCCACTGTCTCAAGACAAGATGTTCTTATTTTTGTGTTGCCTGGAATACCCTCTCACCCGCCTCGTGACATCTAATTCCTGCCCATCCTTAAGACCCTTGCCACCCCAAGGCGGTCCTAAGACCCAGTGCAAGGCGGTCCACCATGACAGCTTCCCAAGGCCCGGTCCCCACACCCATCTCTCTGAAGCCTGAATTCTGACCACACACACTCAAGGGTCCAAATGAACACCTCCCAGTCTCTTTGAATCTAAGAATTCTCATTATAACGCATTAAAAATTGTATTTTGAAAGGAAAAAGAAGGAAAACAGATTCATTGGAAATACAGGTAAACAAAATAAAGAAAATAAAAATGATCCCATTCCTTCTACTTAGAGGTAACCACCATTCACATGTCTGTGAGGGTCTGAAAGGAAGGTCTTTTTCTAGACACACACACACACACACACACACACGCACATACACTCATTTTTTTAAAAAAAAGAATTGAAATCATACTTACATATGGCTTCATAACTGCTTTTTTTCATTCAACAATGTATTGTGAACAGCTTTCCACAAAAAAAAAAACTCTCCCTTTTTTAATGTCAAAAGATTCCATGAATGACCACATAAGAGCGCTTATAGTTTTTAAAAAACTTTTTATTATGGAAAGTTTTGAATGGACAAAAGTAGAGACAACAGTATAATAGCCCCTCGTGTACTCATCTTCCAGCTTCAATAATTATTAACATTCTCTCCTTCTAGTTTCATCCACCCCCTACCCCCCGCCTTTTGTCCCTTGAGTGTTATAAAGAACTCAGATATCACTTTATTTCGCTGTAAACCGCGGTTGTCTTTATAAGGTCTGCTGTTTGAGAAACTGCATGGTAACCCAAAGGAGGTCTGCAGGCAGGACCAATTCCGAGTGAATCTGTGTTTCATTCGTGACAGCAGCGTTGATGATTTGAAAAATCGTCACACATATACATGCAAGTTGTATTATTTATTCGGCCTTCGGTCAATGCTTGTAGGGCATATGGATGTACAGCTCCCTTGCAAGAGTTCCAGCCCACAAGCCGGCACTGCTGGTCTGATCCACTCACTCAGGCATTCAATCAAACTCTGCCAAGCGTTTGTCTCCAGTTGGTTCGCACATGTGAGTTTTCTCTCCTAACCCCATGGCTCCACCATTACGTTTTCTGGGCTTCTGTCCTGCACACAAAGCTGAAGACATCAAACCAAATTCCGATCAGAAAGTTGCTTAACATGAGAGGTTGTGAGGTCCTCTGGGGTCTTCTAGACCCATCTCCTCATTCTGCACGTGAGGAAGCTGGGCTGTGGAGGAGGAAAGATGCCCTCGGGGGCAGAGTCAAAATCTCAAGTCTCCTCTCTCCCAGCCTGGGCTCTTTACTTTATCTGCCTTGGGGGCAGAAGGCTGTGGACCGGGCAGGGTCTGGGGAAAGTGCCATCCTGAGGATGGCGTCTTAGCATCTTTGCTGAGTGACCGCTGCGCTGGCTCCTTGTCAGGGGTTCCCAGGGAGGTCTGGGGCCTGAATTCTCCTGTTCACCTTCCGGCTTCCCTGCCCAGGGAGTCTTGAACATAGGGATAAAATCCAAAAGGGAAACCAAGAAGCAGCTTCCTAATCTCTGAACGAGTAGCCAGCATCTCCCCAAGCAGGGCTGCTCCAACAAGCTGGGTGGACAGGACGCTCTTCCCCCCGGGGTCTCAGCAGGTCAGAGCTGTGTGGCCGGCCGCCCCGCCCACTCCCGTGTAGGCTGGGAGCACCTGGTCCGCCTGGCCGGCCTCGGAAGGCTGATCCCTAGAAAGGGAAAGAGAGAAGAAGGTGTCACCTAAGGAAACCCACCCACTGTGAAAGCCGGGGACTGTCCGGCTCTGACCAGATCGCCAGCTGGGCGAGTGAACGGCAGACAGGAGGGGAAGGAGGAGACGGTGGAGATCACTCCCGACGGGCCCTCGATGGGAGAGGGGCTGGAGTGGGCAACCCCATCTTGAGTCAAGTTGAATTGCGGGGTTCAGAATCTCGTGCCCTTCCTCAGCATTTCAAAGGCACTAATGTTCACTATTTTGACTATATCCTGCGGTCCCTTTGTTAAAAGTGAGATCAGCCCATGTTTCTGCTGCTCGCGTGCTGTGCGCTCTGCAGGTACACGGAATGATGCTGCAGGAAGTCTGCCTGTTTAATTCCTGTTTTATCTTTGCTGTCCTGCAGCCAGAAGTTTTAGATCTGAAGACTTATTTTTCTCTCCCACCTTCCCTCCTCCTCTCCCTTCCTGTCTTCCATCCAGCTGCAGCTTTGAGGCACCTACTGAGGGTCAGATTTTATGTGAGGCTCAGGGCTTCTGTAGCTCAGAGGCTCCCAGATAAGGAGTGAGGCAGTTGGACAGAGACAGCAGGAAGGAGATGGTACTGGGAGAAAAGCAAAGGAACAGTTGTAAAGGACTGGACCACCTTTAGACTCACCCTGGGCTCGGTGTGTCCCATCCCTCACCACTGAGGAAGGAAAATCGGAGTCACCGCCGCAGCTGAGGAACCAAAACCTCTACTCTGGGGTCCTGCCAGCAGGGCTCCTCCATCTCCAGCCAAAGTTGGGAGGCTCAGGATGGGACCCAGGCACTTTTAGCACAAAAGATGGGGGCACTAGCTCTTCAGGGTGTCCAGGCCTATCTTGAGAGCCCCAGAAATTATTCAGGAATCCCAAACACTCTAGTTCTTTCCTTTGGGTTAATAGAGTCCTCCACGTATTTGTACACAAGAGCGGGCATGTGTGCACGTGTGCTCTCTCTCTCTCTCACACATGCACACACACACAGTGGAATAAGGCTCCCCATCCTTCCCTTCTCATCCTACTGACTCTCCACCTTCCCTAACCCCTTGTCTAGAATGAATGCAGCCTGTCCCGGGGATGAAGAAGGGCCCAGCCTGGGTGGAGGGCAGGTGCACGGGCCAGAGGGGAGCATGCTGAAAAGGCTGGTGGGGGAACAGCCGATTGCAGGCGCCTGCGTCAGGCACATTTGTAGGACACGCTGCCTGGAATTTTTCCGGAGAGGTAGGGAATTTGGGTCTGAGTGTATTTTTAGCCCCGTCTTTTCCGCCCTCTTCTGAGCAAGGATTCTAAGAGCTTTCAGCCTGAGGTCATCTGTTTTCCTAGTCCCTGTTCCAGGGAAGCAGATGCCAGCATCACCACCTCACACGGAGGCTGCTGCCGCCCCGGCGCTGACCCCAGGAGAGCGACGTGTCCACTGGACCACAGGAGCAGCCTGTGGGAGGCCGCCCCGGGGCAGTGGAGCCGTCCCGAGCCCTGCCAGGATGTCACCCCTCTGCTCTGGCATGGCTCTAGAGGAGGCACTGAGGCTTCAAGACACCCCCCCCAGTGCCTGTCCCCACTTCCTTTCAGGCCAGCTTGGGCACCCCTCAGGCTGGAAGGAAGGCCCAGCCTCCAGGACTCCTCCGGTCAGAGGGGACTCTGCCTTTCTCTCTTTCTACTTCTGGCTTCCTCCTCCTTCCCTGACACCCTGCGGGTGGTTGCCAGGATCTGCCTTCTCCCTGCAGCATCTGTCCCACACCCCTGATCGCCCTTGGAAGAGAGCTCATCTGATTCTTCATCTTCTAAGGCCACATCCCGGTCCAAAGCCTCGGTTCTAAGCTCTAGGCCCACATTTCCAAGCCCCTGGTGGACATGACTGCTGGAAAAACGTGACCCCAAACAATTTGTCATCTTCCCTCTGGGACGTAACTCCTTTCAATCATCTTGTTTCCCTCGGAGGAGGTACCACCAGTCTACTTGGTGGACCGGAAACCCTAAGGCCCCTCACTGTCTTACCTCCCTTTCAGTGGTCGCATCTGTGGGGCCAACCAGTGTCCCTCAAGGTGCAGCCCCCCCCCCCCATTCCTGGGCTCTCGGATGTCTGCCTGTGGTCCCTCAACAGATAAAGCACAGTCTTTACTGGGCGTGTTTGCCCAAACAAACTAACAGGCCTTAATCTCACAGCAGCTCAGGCTGGCTCCCTTCAGCCCACGTCTCCACCGCAGCCGAGTCATAAACCCCACCACCCTTCACGGACCCTAAACCTCTCATAACCAATCAAAAACTTGCGCATGAGTCAGTCAGGCACCTCGTGACCTTCCCTTGTAAAGGACCCCAGCAGCCGAGCCCTGGCGCTCACACAGGCACCTTCTGTCTGTGTAGCCTGCTGTTGTCCATACAGCATCACCTAATAAACTCCTTTCCTATTTGCATCCTTTGTCTTTGGTAAGTTGTTTTACCACCCAAGCACCAGCCCGCCGGACCCCACAACAACATCCAGTGAGACGATGAGACAGATTCTTTCTCAGCCCATCTTTTGTGTGATGCTCCATCCACCATTCCAGTCCCACTTGCATCGTTGCTTGGCTGGACGACCCCAGCAGCCTTCCGATGGTCTCTTCCCCACAAGCCCTCCCTGCCCAGCCACTCTGTAACGCACTTCCCCCCAATCAAGCATCCTCAGTGTCACCTCTTTCCCTGTCTCCTCAAATCTCAGGTCCTCTCCTTGGCGTCCATGTCCTCCCCTCGTTCCCTCCCCATTTCAGCTTCAGCTTCGCCTCTTCTCCACCTCCTCTCCTCCACCCCGAGTGTTCCCGGAACATGTCAAGTTTATTCCTGTCTCAGGGCCTTTGCTCTGTGGTTTCTCTACCTTTCTCCCTTCTTGCCAGTCTATTTCAAGTCCCAGGCAAGGATTTAATTCTCCAAAGGCAAGCTTTACTTTGTTTCCCAAAGCATATGACACATCCCAGCCTGGAATTGTCCTCAGAGGCAGTTTGAAAGTCACAGAAGAAAATCTGTCTCCTTTCAAAAATGTTTTTAAAATTTTTATGTTCCCCAAAATGGTATCACAGAGTTTGACCACTTAGATTGATCCCCTTGGGTCTTGCGAAAAGCGCAGAATAAAATGCAAAAAGACTTGAAGGAGATTTACTAGGGGAAACACCTGTGAAGGATAAAGGAGCACGAGCTGGAGGAGCGAGGGGAACCTTCAGAGGGTCTGCCCTCTGTGAAGGAGAGAGGGAAGGAAGGAGGGCTGGGGAGAAAGATTTTGAGGCTCAGTGCAGTCCCAAGAAAATCTCAGCCGTGGCGAGGAGTCTGATGGGGAGCCCCTGAAATTCACCTTGCCCAAGAGTCTTGCCTCTCCAGGAACGGGCCCGCGTTAATGGCCCTGCTGTGCTCTGTCATTTCCTGGAGCAGGCCTCAGCACCGACGCTGGGGTGGATCCAAGGGCAGCAGCCAGAGCTGTCTTTCCATATGCTCATCAAAGCAACGGTTCTGAGCAGAATATTTTTATGGCTGCCTCATGAGGCTTAATTTCTGCTTCTGAAGAAAGATTAGAGTAAGGGCTCAGATTCTGAATCATTCCAGAGTTGAAGATTAGTGTCGAAATTGGCATGCACTCCGCATTCCTAAAGAGAATTCCTTGAGAGAAAGGGGACTCGTCTTTATTATCACATCAAGGCACCGTCACCATCATTACCACGCTCGCACCATCACTTCCACCCTCATCACCATCATCGCTAGCATAGCCACCTTAACTGTCGCCATTACCACAGCACTTCATCACCACCCTCACCACCATCACTGACATCGACTCTGCCATCATGGCGATCACCCCCATTGATACCATCACCACCGCTCTCACCGCCATCACAGTTATGAAGTCAGAGAGTCTGGTGCAGGGAGAAGAAACTCCAAGGCCCAGCACCTGGGCTCTAACCCTGTGTCTGCCACGAGTTTGCTGTGTGACCTCAGGCAACTCTCTACCTCTGTGAGTCTTTATTTCATTTTCCCATTTAGCAAACAATTCCAGTGCCTCTGCTCTGAGTCAGGCGGTCCTGCGTGAAGCAGAGAGGATTATTGTTAAGTCGGACTGACTGCCAATTCTGCGGCCAAAGAATCGGTGGCATTGCCTGATGATTGACCGCACCCAAGGCTTCCTGAAAACAGTGGCCATGGCAGCTGCGGAATGGGATGTGACCTTGCCCGGGTTAGACTACCCCAGGGCAATAAAAGATGTTTTATATTTTATCCAGTTCCTGTGGGGAGCCAATAAATGCATCACTAAACTCAAGGGCCTCAGGAAGGATGAGGAAATTAGGTAGAGAACTTAGGGCTCAAACTTGAGCCCAAATCTATGGAGGCCCGGGGACGGGAGGCCTTTCCCGTTGGTGGCACGGCACAGTATGGCTGAGCAGGGCCTGTGATTCTCGGCCGCTAAGTGTTCTCTGGAGCTGCTGGAGGAGGGTGGTGGCTGAGGTGGGGCCTGTCTGGGACAGGGACAGGAATGTTGCTAGAATACAGCTCAAGGGTGAAATAAAGGCCATCGGCCCTGGGTGATGACAGAGGCAGCTGCTGCAAGCCAGAGTCCCAGCCACATCTGGGTTGTTGATTGCACAACCCAGCTGTCGGCTGGGCCTTCTCACTCCCCAGTGGGATGGGCTGGCTGGGGGACTGGAGGAGGGTGGGCTAGAGGCCTTGGGAAAATTCAGCACCTGCAGGTGGGTCTGGGGAGTCCCTCCTCCTTCAGAGGATGCTCTGGCTGAGGATGAAAGTTGGGGCGGGAAGCCAAGGGGTCCTTCTCAGCTTTCAGTATTCCTCTTGTTTCTGCCACCCCTTGCTCTCTGGGTCACCCCCATGTTCCTGAAAAGGGAATTTCCACAGTTCCCTTCCCACCCGTCCTGGGGACAGGGCAGGGGTGGAGGGTGAGTTGAGGGGCAAAGAGGAGATGGAAATCCCCTTAAAGTTGGTGATAGTGGGGGATGCCATGTGTAGGACCGAAACTACAAATCTGTGGCTTCAGGTCCATTCCAGGAAGGCTGTATTCTCTGCTCCACTCCCCCACCCCCGTCCTCCATCCCCGCCTGGAACCCCTCTGCACCCAAGGGCCCACTGTTCCCTGGACCCTGAAATAGGTCCTGATCTTGCTTGGGCCATCCGCCCTTTCATCAGTCTGTGCCCCTCATCTGACCCCTCCCCCCACACATGTTAAGGCTGGGACTTGGCAAAAGGAAGGCGGATACCTGGGTCATCCCTGAGGTCAAGACGCCTGTCTCACTTTGGGAAAGGAGTTCCCCCATGCCTCCCCCACAGGACTGGGGTTCCCGAGGGAATGCGTGCAGAGTACCCCAGGGAGGGGAGAGCAGGGTGGGCCCTCCTGCTTCTTCACGGTCAGGAGGAGCTAGGCTCTGTGATGGATGGGACACTGCTGCTCATTTTAGTGGTCTTTTTTTTTTTCTGAGAACTGACATGGGAGCCCAGAAGATATGACAGTTCCTCAACTCAAAGATGTTACCGATCATGAGAATCACTATCGATGTAATTAGAAGTTTTCCCTTGGCTGTGTTATTGTTTGGTGAGGTGGGAAGCGGATGAATTGCCTGGCAAGGACTCAAGGTCCTCTCCCGTATGAGAAGATTTTTGCAGCAGAATTTTGGGTTTTCCAAGATGGAGGCAGAATTCTAACTGCCCATGTCTCTTTCTGCAGTTGTGGCTTGGATGGAGGTGAGGGAGCTGGGTGAAAAAGTGGAGTCGTCTGTCCTCTTTCATGACTCCATACCTAACTCACTTCTCATTCAAGGGGGCACGGTCTCTTGAAGCACCAGAAGAGACCTTAAAAGACACGTCCAGGCTTTGCTCAGATATGTCTAGGGGCAGGAATCTCAGAATACTGCCCCACACATCCATCCTATCTCAGGACCCCTGGGAGGGTGAAAGATTTCTACTTCATTGATAAAATAGATTCCTTTGGAACCCTGTGGTTTGAGTTCTCCCCTTGAGGACCACAGAACGTAAGTCCCATCCCTTAAGAAAATGGCATAGCTTCTTAATTTTCTCTTATTTTGCTGAAATTTCACACCAGTTCCTTCCTTTTAAAAAGTGCTTTCTGGATCCCTCCCCATCTAGGTGTCCTCTGTTTGTCCATGTCTTTTTATTTCTTGTGGGTTTTTTCTTTTTCTTTTGTCATTGTTATTTTTTAAAATGGAGGTACTGGGGGTTAAACCCAGAACCTCGCACATGCTAAGCATGTGCTCGACCACTGAGCTATACCCACCCCAACCCCATCCATATCCTGGAATCATAGCTAAACACTGTGCTTCGGTGATGACATGGAGCCCGCGGGACCCTTCTCAGTGATGACATGGAACTTCTATCTCCCCATTCCAAGCCCACACAGCTTTTTTTGCGTCTCTTTGTGTATTTGTCTTCTACTGAGGTTATAGTCAATTAGAATTCTTAGGCCCTTTACACATCATGGGAGTCTGCTATATTCCGGCAAACTGAGTTTGATTGTTTTCGTTGACTTCAACATAAAATTTTGCATTGAATTTATATTTTAAAACACTTCCTTTTGTTAAACCATCTTACAATTTCAGTCAATGTATTAGCTTTGTTTTGCTGCTATAACAAATTATCACAAGTTCAGTGGCTTAAAACATTACAAATTTATGTCTTACGGTTCTAGAGGTTGGAAGTTCAAAATGGGCTTCACTGGGCTAAAATCAAGGTGTGGGCAGAGCTTCATTTCTCTGGAGGCTCTGGGAGAAAAATCAGTTTCCTTGTGTTTTCTAGTGTCTAGAGGTTTTCCACATTCCTGGGATCACGGTCCCTTCCTCCATCTTTAAAGCCAACAGCATAGCATCCTCAAATATCTCTCTGTTTCTGTCACCACATCTCTTTCTATGACTCTGAAGGATTCTTGTGATTATATTGGGCCCACCCAGATAATTCAGAATAATCTCTCCTTCTTAAGATGTTTAATGTAACCACATCTGCAAAGTCTTTTTTGCCATGTAAAGTAACATATTCACCAGCTCCAGGGAATAGCACCTGGATGGATATATATATATATATATATATATTTTTTTTTTTTGGTGGAGGCACATTATTCTGTCTACAGTAGCTAGTCAAGATTTTTTTCTTGGTCCTGATTCTACTGCTTAATATATTAGTTATTCCCATTAACTATCAAACTGAATAGCATCAAGTCATTACCCTCACCCAAATAATTGATTACAATGTTAAAGAAGACAAGGACCAGTATAGATTGCACATGCAAATACTTCTTCAGGCTGATGCTGATTCATTAATAAACACTCTCCGATTATGATGCTCCAGGGAGCTGAGTCTATAGATAGCCTTCCTTTTCTTCTTTTCCTTCCTTTTCTTTTACTTTCCCTCCCTTCTTCACATGAATCCAATTTGTACAAGCACTGTACCAAGTTGCAAAACATAGGAAGAGACAAGATAGAAATGGTCCCTTCCAAGCTGGATCTGATGGTATATTGGTGGAGAAATATTATTCAACAATTATACCAGTTAATATTAAATTTGGCAGTGACTGCTAGAGCTCTAAATTCAACGCCTGAAACAAAAAACTGTTTTCACTCTCTCATGAGAGGAGCCTAAGGGTAGACAGCCCAGAGGTGGTAAGATACACATTTATCCTACTTGGAAGGCACACATCTATTTCTATTTTTATGGAATGTACTTTTTTTCCCCCACATTACTACCTAACAAAGTCTAAACTTGCTCAATCTATCTACTGTCTTCTTAAACAGTATGAAGACCAAGCACTACTTTTTACTAATATGTAATTTTCCGATCTTTCATTCCCACTTATGTACTCCTCCAAAGTTAACCATCATAGTAATGATTGTTTTCTAGAATCAATACTTGTTTAGATCTACCTACAAGCTGATACATTTCTTTCCTTGCTATAGTTTCTCATCTCTCATTGCTAACTTCTGGGTTTAATTTCTTCCCTCTTGAAAACACCTTTCTGTGTTTTTTTGTTTTTCAGTGAGGGCTTATGAATAGTATACTTCCTCTGTCTTTATGAAAATACTGTTTCATTCTCACTTTTGAAATATACATTTGCTGGGTATGGAATTGTAGTTGACAATTAACCTCATTACTTTGAAGATGATCCAATTGTCAACTGACATTTGTTGTTGATGATGAAAAGTCTGCTGTCTTTTTAAATGCTGTTCCTTTCTAAGTAATCTGTTTTTTCCCTCTTGCTACTTTTAGTATCTCCCCATTATCTTCTGGGTTCTGTAATTTCACTATGATGTGTCTACATAGGGATTTATTTTTGTATCCCTTGTTTGAGGTGGTTATTTCCTGAATACAAGTCATGTCTTTCACCAGAATGTAGACGGTTCTCAGCCGTTATCTTTAGATGTTGCTTCTCTCCCATTCTCTGTTCTCCCATTCAGAAACCTCTGCTAGAAACATGTTGTGCTTTATCATTCTACTCTCCACATTTCTTAAACTCTCATATATATTTTCCATTTGTGTGTCTTTCTGTCCTACAATTTGGGTAATATTCTCAGAACTGTCTTCCAGTTTACTAATTCTCTATTCAGCTACATTTAATGGACTCATCCATTGAGTTTTTTTTTTTTTTTAAGGAGGAGGTAGTTAGGTTTACATATTTTATTTTTAGAGGCAGTACTGGGGCTTGAACCCAACACCTCATGCATGCTAAGCCTGCACTCTACCACTTGATGGTTCTATTTTTTCATTTTTTCATTTCTAGAAGTTCTATTTGGTTCTTTTTCAAGGTCATCTGATCTTTTTTAGAGAGCATTTTTGGTTTTTTTTGTTATATATTTAATTTTGGTCTTTAATAATTTTTAAATCTTTATAATTAATTTCAAAGGGTGTTAATTTAAATTTCATCAAATCCCTGGTATTTCAATAATTTCTCATTTATTTTTACACAGTGTTTTTATGATAAATGCACAATTGTTGTTATTTAGTTAATAATTTGCATTCATTTTGTGCCAAATGTTTACCAACTGAACAGGTAATCTCTCATCCTCTCAGTGCACTGGGGTGCTGGTAGCATTCTTTTTTTTTTTTTTTTCCAATTTTCAGTTTTATTAGGTAGAGTTGTTACAATTTGATTGCAACATACACAATATATTGCATGTAAATACATATATACAGTATACTGCACATTTGTTTAGTTTACATATAAGTACCATTTATTGTTTCTAAGAATACCTTAGAGCTTTCTCTTTTTAAACTTACATAGTTATCAAAGGAATAAAACCAATCACAAAATAAGAATCAACAGAATGCTATAATCCAATCATAAAGGACAGTGAAGTGTGCTTTCATGTATTCAAGAAATCATCTAAGTTATGAATAATACGTAGTTCACTTGTGTCCTTTTTTTTTTAGAGTCCACATATAAGTGATATCATATGGCATTTTTCTTTCTCTTTCCAGCCCACTTCACTTAGAATGATGATCTCTAGGTCCATCTATGTTGCTGCAAATAGCATTATTTTATTCTTTTTTATGGCTGAATAGTATCCCATTGTATGTATATATATACCACATCTTCTTTTTCCAGTCATCTGTTGATGGACATTTGGGTTGTTTACATGTCTTGGCTATTGTAGCTAGTGCTACTATGAACACTGGGGTGCATGTGTCTTTTTTTTTTTACCGTTTAATACTTTTTAGAAAACTACATCTACAAAGTAGGAATGTAAAAACTAACTTTCTTAGCCTTGCATAGATTTTATGACATTAGATAGATAGATAGATAGATAGATAGATAGATAGATAGATAGAACGAACAAAGCCAAAATTATATGCTTATCAGGAAAGCATTAGAGGCATTCCCTTCAAAATCAGGAACACAAGGATTCCCCCAATCTCTTTTACTGCTTAGCAGAGTGCTGTAATTCCTGGCAAATGCTATGAGGAAAATCAAATAAAGTTGTGCAGCTTGAAGCAAAAGTGATCAATACCTTAATTCACAATAGCATGATTAACTGTCTTTTTTTAAAAACATTTTTTATTGAGTTACAGTCATTTTACAATGTTGTGTCAATTTCCAGTGTAGAGCACAATTTTTTCAGTTATACATGAACATACGTATATTCATTGTCACATTTTTTTCCACTGTGAACTACCACAAGATCTTGTATCTATTTCCCTGTGCTATGCAGTATAATCTTGTCTTTTTGAATTGTATTTTTCTCCATGTATATGCCCAGGAGTTGGTCCCTAATAATTAAAATGTTTAATTTTATAGTATCCATCAGATAGTTCTATTATGTGAATTCTGAAGAGTCTAATCCAACTGCTTGTTTGGGTTACTAACTCTTGCTCATGACATAATGTTTTCTTTCTGAGTTTCATCTCCGAGGGTCTTCATTTGTAGGAATCCAGTGCTATCTGGGTTGAGTACTTGCTCTTCAAGGACTTTGTGTTTGCCTCTGCCGGGCATCCTAGGGACATCATTGGGATGGAACTACGTTTCATGAGGACCCTTCGAGGAGTGTAAACAAAAAGCCAAAACCCACATAAGGACAGATGAACAGCTAAACATCCCCAGAGGTTAGTTTTTCTCTACATCTAGATCTTAGACAAAGAAAGTAGGTAGCTAAACATTATTCTATTCTATTCTTGGACTAAAGGTACATCTCAAGATTGTGACATTACGAAGAATGATAAATTCCAACTCTCCAACTTTAGGGGACATATCTTTCCGGATTCCATGTGAGCATTAAAATCTGAGCTTCTTAGTTCCTGGAGTTCTAGAAATCCCTAATATCAAGAGATCATTCAAAACATATTCTCTGGCCTTCGTGGAAACCCAACCAATCTCTTTCACATGATGGAAAAATAGACAAATAGAGAGAAACTTACTGTTTTTGAAGATAACTTAGGCTTTCTGTTGAGCATTACCCAATTTAATTCTCAGAGCAACTGTAAAGACAAGTATTATTATCCTCATTTTTACAGATGAAGAAACAGGCTTAGAGAGGTTAAGTAATTTTCTCAAAGTCACACAGCTGGTGAGTTTCATTGCCAGGTCTTAATCCTAAGTTTGAAAGATGCAACAGGCTTTCTTTCATTTTATATATACTTTAATAGATATTAAAAATGCTATCTACTTCCATCTTTAAAAAAAAATGCTTCCCATCAGCTAATGCCTTCATTCGCAACTTAATCACAAAACAGATGTTCTTGAAAGACTGGTGGATCATGACCCCTATTCAGGCCTCTTTACTATCAGACGTCTCCCCCTATGGTACCCTGGGACCATTTCTTCTTTGTTCTCCAGTGAGCCTTCTAACTGCTGTGACTATGGCCCTTGTTGACCTTGATTTTGGCAGATTTTTAAAAATTGTTCCTTGACTCCCTGTTAGAACACTTCCTCCTTTGGCTTCTTGAGTTCTTCTGATTCTTCATTTGCTTCTTTGTTTTACGTCTCTTCCTCTTTTTCGCTTCCAAAGTGTAAGTGTTTTCTTCCTCTCCCTCATACTCTCCTTGAGCCTTCTTTTACTCTCTTCTCTTCCTGATGGTCCCAGCAGTCCAGTGGCTTTGACCTCCACTTCTAAGCAGGTGACTGGAATTTCTATCTCCAGCTTGGGCCGGTCACCCCAGCTTCAGATCCCTCTGTGCAACCACCTACCAGACATCTCCACTGGATGACTCACAGAGACCTCAAATTCAACATACCCAAACCTCTACTCATCATCTTCCTCCTAAAGCTTGCCTTGGTCTCATCATAGAAAACACTCTATCAGTTCCCATTCGTGCATAGATCTCTGGTCTTCCCATCCCTTCCATGGCTTGACCATCACCTAACAAAAATTTTCTGCCCTTGACTCATTCTAAGATCCCACTGTTCCTGTGGTCTTGCTTCCTTGACCTTCCCCTTGTTGTTCCCCTTGCCTTGAATGCTCTCCTTGTTGCTGGTTTTTAAACCTTACCCAATCTTTAAAGTCCACTTCAAATTTAACTCCAGTATGAGCCATTACTCATCCCTGTCTCCTTTAAACAAACTCCTTAGTACATTGTAACAGATGCTGTCAGTGCCCATATCCTCTTTCCCTTTCCATTTTAGTGCATTCTGGCTCAACCTCCAACCAACAGAGCTCACACTCATTTTCCTGTGGGGTTTCTCTGGTTACCAGTAGCTTTGTTCTCTGTGCAGCAGGCTAGAAGTATTGGGGTATTAACACTCCCTGAAAATAGCTCTCAACCAATAAAATACCCGGCTCCCTTACTCTTGGGTAAAATTACCTAATGAGCATCTTAGTTGGCCCCTAGGGAACCCCCAGTGGAATTAAACTTCAGTTGCTCACAGTGATAGCCCCTGTTGATCGCCCTTCACTCCCTGTCTCATGTCCCCACTCCAATACTTGTGCTTCCTGGAAACACTTCTTGAATAGACTACCTTACTGAAATCCTGGTCTCAGAGTCTGCTTCTGGGAGACCCCAATTAGGATGCATGTGGTCTGTGCCTCTCCCAACATACTTGGCTCCTGGAGAGCCAAGCTGGCATTTATCTTTCTCCCCAGTCCTGGT
Source organism: Vicugna pacos (assembly GCF_048564905.1). Classification (NCBI taxonomy): domain Eukaryota; kingdom Metazoa; phylum Chordata; class Mammalia; order Artiodactyla; family Camelidae; genus Vicugna; species Vicugna pacos. The sequence goes on along the minus strand of NC_133001.1, from coordinate 7,872,397 downwards.
GAAGCCCCTGCACACCAAGGATGAGGAAATGGCAGTGTAATAAAGAGGCTTTGGGGGCTACAGAGAAGCAAGCCAGGGCCTGCTTATGGTATCTCCCGTATCTCAGAGGAGGATGCTAGATTCTCATCACAGGCTCTGGGCTGCAGGGGTACGACTCAAGCCACATGAGGAGAACTCCCAGAGGAGAGAGGCAGGGGATGCCGAGTCCTTAGTGATGTGAAGGCCAGCCTGGGAAGGCACAGATAAAGGGCAATGATGAAAAGATGGTTCTGGAAAACCAAAATGAGACAAGCGAAGCTGAGAGTCAAGAGCGGAGAAGGGGATTTACCCTAAAAAATGGCGAACAATGAACCTTAAAGAACACTGCTGTAACCTGAGCGTGCCAATTTCACCTTCCGTCCCAGGTGGGTCCCACTTTGCTCTTGCAGCCTCACAAGGTTTCTCCAGGCCAGTGGCACGCTGAGTCCCATGCCCTGGGGACCTGCCTGCCCACCAGCACCTTAGTGAACCAGTGCCTCTCCTGCGAGCCTAGGGCTCTTCCAGTATCTCGACAGCAGGACTCAGCTTCCTTAGTGTCCTGACGCGTCCATCAGATATTTACCAAATGTCTGCTCTGCTATTACCCCAATCTTTACCTCTGAGTTGTCCCTGACTCACTCTGGTCCTTTCCTCTCTGTCCCTCCAGGACAGGCCTGGGAGCCCAGTCGTGCTGGGAACCATTCTGAATGGAGTGTTTCAGGCCCTCAGTGCTGCCCTCCACCCTCCTGGAGGCTGGAATTGTACAAATAGCACATTCCTTCCGATAAATACCCTGAACTCATCTGCATGCCCTTCAGGCGGAACTGCAGAGGCCCTGGTCCTGCAGCAGGTTTAGAATGTGTCCGAATTTACCCAAGGGGAGGGAGCAAGGCCCCAGAAAGCTGGGCCTTGGGCCAGCATTGGCTGAGATGCCTTCCTACCTGCCCCAGAGACAAGGACCTCAGGCAGCCCTCAGCCCGCCTGCCCAGGGGAGGAAGTGCGAATTCTGCAGAAAGGTTCAGGCTCTAGAATGATAAATAGTGTTGGGGGGGGGCGGTGGGGGCAGACGGGGAGCAGCTTGGAATAATGAAAATTGTCAGGTTTTTGAAGAATTGTCCCTGGCAACTCGACCCACTAAACCAAGAGATTTAAACTGGGTAGAAGCTGTGTGGCTTCAGGATAGGCACCAAAAAGGACATCACTGACAATCAGTTTAACAAGGCAGTGTTGGTCACCTGCTCTCGGTTCTCAGGAACAAGGGAAGAAGACATAGTCACCCACAGGAAGCAGACATCCTTACTGTCTTCTAACCACCTGCTCCAAACCTTCTCCCCGGATCCCTCCCCAACCCTCATATCCCCGGGGGCAGGGGAGTTCCTTCTCTTGAGAAAGGCTCGTCTCTCCTTCCATGTCCCTTCTGCAGGCCGCCCTGGCTCCCTGTCATCCTGTAGGCTCTGATTCAATTTCCTCACAGGAACCCTGGCTCTCAGTCAAGTTCCCCCACCCCCACCACTGTGTCCCCGTGTTACCCCCAGAAATGATAGTATGTATTTACTCATTCACTTCCTCCTTCTCCTTCTTCCTATTTTTAAACCAAAGATCAAACCTCCTCTCTCTGGCCCTGCCACTCGACTGCCCCTCAGGACTCAGACCATGGGGCTTGGCCAAGAAAGCCAGATGGGAAAAGGCATCACTGGGTGTAGGAATAGCGGGCATGGGGTGAAGGGGGGAGGAGGTGGAGGCTAGGAGCGGCTGCCGCAGGGTCGGAGCTGTGGTGGGGGACCCAACCCAGCAGAGCATCTCTTTCCCGTCACTCTTCCTGGAGCATCCTCTTGGCAGGGACAAGGTTTGGACTGGAGGCCCCCCAGGAGAGGACTCTCAGGCCTCGGGTCCCAGGCCTCAACTCCACAGGCCTGACTTAAAAACCACTGGCTTAAGAGAAGTTGGATGGAGTTTTCCCTGGTGCTGACTGTGAAGCTGAGATTACTCAGGGCTCCTGGCAAAGTTCCTGGCAGAAATCATAGGAAGTGACTGGTATGGTAATTAGAGTGACAGAGAAGGCCGAGGCCCAGTTCAGAGTGAGGGTGGGGTCATTCCCATTGTTCTGTTTCTCATCTCCTCTTCTCAGCCACAGGCTGAACCTCTATTGGCCTCGGCAGGCTGGAGTTTGACCCCAATTCTGTGGTAGGAATCCCCACTCTTCCCCAATATCCGGTCTCCTCACCTTCTAGGTACATGGGGGACTGAGTTTCCCCACCCCCTGTAACTAAGGGTGGTCACATGATGTGCTTTGGCCAGTGAACTGAGAGCTGAAGGGAAGTGCACCCCCTTCTGGTGGAAAGATTAAATTGCCTGCGCTCAGCTCGCAGCCTCTGTCTTCTGCAAGCGCCACGGATGTGAGGGTGCAACATTAAGACATTACACGGAAGGAAGACTCTGCCCTGGAGAGTCGCCCAGATCTTTGCTATTTAAGTCAGTGGTATTTGAGGGCTATTTGTTACTGTGTCATGACCTGGTCTGTTCTGACTGATACCAAGCTGAGCCCAAGATGTCTTCTGGGGGGTGGGGAGGAGGGGAAAGGAGATAAAAAAGTCATCTTCCAGAAGGTCTATAAAGCAACTGGGGGAAATGGGATAATCTTGAATTTAATTCTGATTGGCAAGAAGAAATTAAAAATGACACAAATGAACTTACTTACAAAACAGAGACAGACTCACAGACATAGGAAACAAACTTGTGGTTACCAGTGGGGAGGGATAAATTGGGAATTTGGGATTTGCAGGTACTATGATAAATAAAATAGATAAACGATAAGGTCCTGCTGTATAGCTCAGAGAACTATATCCAATACCTTGTAATGACCTATAACGAAAAAGAATATGAAAAGGATTACACACACACACACACACACACACACACCTGAATCACGATGCTGTACACCAGAAATTAACACAACATTGTAAATTGACTATATTCCAATTTAAAAAAAGAAATCAATTAGAAAATTGAAAGTGGGAGGAATCCTGATAAATAGTGACTTATGTAGCTAGAGTGATATCCAAAAGCTCTGAGGAAAACACCCATTCATTAACTCAGGCCTTCAGTCAGTCCTTTTCTATTTATTTGTCCAACAGTTACTTGCTGAATGCCACGCATGATGCTACGATCCGGGACACCAAGAGAATGTAAGGCCACTTCCCTTGAGAAGCTTGTGGAATGCAGAGGCCTTTACAGCCGGGAATCCTAGGAGAAATGCTGCCTGGAGAATCCTGAATGATCACGGTAAGGAAAGGAAAGAGAAAGAGCTTAGGCTTGGATGTAAGAGGCAGGAATGGATGCAGGAGGTGGAAAGAGGCTCACAGCCCAGGTTGAGAAAACTCGAAACTGCATCGCAGTCACTTACTGAACATCTAGTATGTGCCAGGCATTGCTCTAGATGCTAGGAGGGTGCAGAGGTAAACAAGGCTTGCAGAGAATCAATGTGCAATATTGGTCTAACTAATAATGTAATATGAACATCAATGTGCTAAAGTGTGTGGTGAGAGTTGCAAAGAAGTGAATATGGAGTGAGTGGCTCTGTCTAGGCACTGGGCATTGAGGGAAGGGATTGGTATGTGAAGACTGAATAGGAGTTTACTGTTCACCATTCATTCATTCATTCATTCATTCATTAAACCTCCCTTTCAGGCCCTGGTAAACCTGGATGAGGGCTGTCTGGGAGGGGCCATGCCCAGATGCGAGAGCTCAGGGTCAGGCTGAATCAGGGCAGCAGCCCTCCCCCAACCCAGGGCAGGGGCAGCCCCACAGCAGTGGGAACCCTGCGTCCTGGTTCCAGGGAGAAGCCACCAGCCCCGGTGAACAACTGATTGAGGGATGAGGTGAGGGCTTTGAAAGGAGACAACCCAGTGTCAAAATCTGAAAAGACCGGGCTAGGGTCAGAAAGGGGAGCTTTTAGGGAGGAGCCTGAACCACAGCCCTAGCCTCGACGTGGCTGGTGGGTGCTGGCTGCATAAAGGGGGTAGATTTGTAGCTGACCACAATGAACGGAACCGATCTGGACAAAGAAAACTTTGTCAGATTTTAAAATCACCAAAGTAGACCTGCTCTGGCTCAAAAGAGAAAGAGCCATCTGACCATGTTGTGTGAGGTCCTTTGTTCAGGACCAGGGAGCATCAACCCTTGTCATCCTGAAAACAAGATGGCAGTGAGAGGCTATGTCCCAAGGTGTAAGCTGAGGTTCTCACCGTTAGTCTGGAGGGATGTTGGGCAGCTGCCAAGACCTGAGCATCCCTGGCTGGGGCCACCAGACTGCCTAGCTCACACCTCAAGAGGGCTGAGAGCCCCAGGGCCTTCTGGAAGGGCTGCAGATGAGGTGGCCCCCACAGGCCCAGCTTCTGGGGGCCCTGGAACCCAGTGCCCAGATTTCCCCACTCTTAGGCCAGGACTCCAGGGCTGTCAGGCCCTTTTTCACATGTGTGTGTGATTTCTTGGTTGATGTGGGTCTTTTTCTGTCTTTAATTAAATTCCTTTTGGAAAAGATCCATCTCTGCAGAACCAAGGGATGAAAAGTTTTCAGTTTTGTTGTTGAGTTTTGTTTTCACCCTGTCTGTGCCGTGGCTCGGGGGCCCTTCATGACAGGTTTTCATGCTGGGGACGGCAGGCACCTGATCGAGCTGGGTGTGGGAGGGAGGTGTTGAGTGAGGGGCCTATGTGAGGCCAGACAGGTGGCAAAGCCAAGGCAAACGTCTTCCTCTCAGACTTACACACACCTCCCCGAAATGCCCACCCTCGGGGAGCTTCCTGGAGGACCTGAGCCCCTGCACACCCGCCACCGGCAGCCCTGACCACCCCAGCTTCGCCCCCTCCCTCCCAGGCCCACCCCTCTCCTCCTGTGTGGCCACGTCCCAGCCTGGACACTCCATCTTCAAAGGAAGAAGACAAAGCCTGCTTGTTGCTCCGTATTTGTCTTGGGAGCTCCTGTTCCTCGGAGAGCCTCCTGGCCTCCCAGGCCAGGAATAGCACCAAGTCTATGAGGCCGGCCAGCCTGCCTGCCCCGCCAGACCTTCTGAATTGCTTGTTTTTATTAAAATTCTTGTGCACGCGCAATCCCGGACGGTGTGTGGATCTTGGATGAGGCGGTGTGGGGGGACCCGGGGAGAGGAAGGCCTCAGGCTTGTTCGGCCTGGTGTTTATCTGGCCTGCCTTTCCAGAGAAGTAGAGAATGGAAGCCCATAAAAGTGACCCAAGAGTGGTGCCCCAGAGTGTGGCAGAGTGTGACAAGTTTGGTGGCGGGCCTCGGCCTGGCTCTGGGCTGCCAGCCCCTAGACGATACAGGAAACCCTCAGGAAAGCTGTGGGGACGGAAAAAGGACAGGGCCCAGCGCTGCGGGGCAGAGCTCAGAAGAACTGCTCCCTCTCGGCTCCTACCTGTCGACTCCTGCAGGGCGACCTGGCAGCTTGGCAGCTGTCCCCTGCCCACAAGCACCCTTCTGAAGCCAGCGGGGGCTGCCTGTGACAACTTCAGCAAGGTGAGCCTGTTGGGAGCAGGGTTGGGCTCTTGGCTTCCAGTTTTTCTCCTGGTCCCAGGCTCTGAACTCAACGCTCTTCGGAGATATGTGTGTCACCTCCCCAGGCCCAGACATCCTTCATCATCCCCGCATCTGGTCCTGGAGGGTAGCACTGGCCCCAAACTCCAGAGTAAATCTGTCCTGCAAGGCTGGAGCTGTGCAGAGAAACTCTGCTGCCATCATCCTGTCCCCTTTACCTGGAGATTGGTTTCCTTCTTGCCCCGCTGATCTCTACCCTCCGGAGTCTTTAAGCCAGTCATTGTCCTGGGAGGCCGTCAGCGAGACAGGCAGGTGATGGGAGCTTCCAAAGAGTGCACTTTGCCACAGCTGAAGACCTAGCGTTATGGTCCCAACATAACGTCTGGGCTCTGAGCCCCTGCTGAGGTGACCACCCCAAAAGACCTGCGGGGATGTGGTGGAGGGCGCAGGGGTGGGGGAGCAGTTTTCGAGTCAGGAAATTGCAAAAGTTCCAGTGTCTGCAGCCAAAGTCTCAGTGTGGAAAATTTCAGGCTCCAAGCAGGGTTCCAGAGGAGGGGGAAAGGAGCCCTGGGGCCAAGACGCTTGTCCTGGGCTTCCCAGACCTGGGCTGTCCCGCCACGGGCAGGAGGTGTGGCGAGGGCGCAAAGTAGTATATTCCTGCAAACCCAGAGAGCCCAGGGCTGCTGGCTCATGCACTTTCGGTGCCCTGAGGGGGTCTACACTGGGAAGAGAACAAAGCATGCGAAAGTGTCCTCGTTCCCGGGGAGGGCTATAGGGGAACCCCAGCCCCTGGTGTTCAGGAGGAAACCGAGGCACAATGAGAATTTGCTCCAGACAAGATCAGAGTTTCAGTGCGGGGACTGCCTCCCCCACATGAGAGGTGAGCATCCTAGTAGGACACAGGAAGGGGGTGCAATCGTAGGGGAATATTTAGGGTAGGAGTGATGGGCTGGGCTGGGGACACCTTCCCTGCGCCTTCTCCCCTCAGATTCATTGCAGGGGCTTCGTTGAGGGAAGAGCTGAGGCTCAGGGTATCCAGGACGATAAAGGGATGAAATTAAATGGGGGTGGGGGTGTCAGGCCCAGGCATAGAGGCCAAAAGTGGCTGCAGCCCTGTCCAAGCTGCCAGCCAAGACTTCCTGCCCGCCTGGCCCAGCCACCACTGCTGTGTCCCCTGCAAGGGCCCTGCTCTGCTCGGTGGCCTTGATCCAAGTGGCAGGGCTCCCACCTGTCATCAGGAATCACCAGGGCCCCACAGGCACCATGCTGACCCTGCGTCCGGGCCAGGACCATTTGACCGGCCCTGGGGGGGAGCTGCCCACCCGCCGCCGCCGTCGCCACCAGCATCCCTGCCGCCTGCTCAGGCTTCCTCGGGGCTCCTGGAGCCCGGCCGAGCGTGTGCAGCCCGCCGGCTTGCGGCTGGGGATTTCACTCGGAGCCGCTACATTTGGAACCTATTATTTAATCATTAATTTCCTCCTCTCGTCGACCCCTTCCACCCCGCCTCAGCTTGGCGCCCCCGCCCCAGATTAGATCTCCACGTGGTGCTTTGCAGTGATCCCTGACGGGGGCTTCTGTGCTGGGGACGGGGAGGCAGGGAGGGGGGCGAGGAGGCGGCTGGGGCTGTCCCAGGCCTGCTCAGTCCATCGGGTTGGGAGAGGCGATAGGGCAGCCCAGGACCTGGATCTGAGAGACTGGATCTAGAGGGTGCAAAAGAACTTGGGGGTACAATCTGTGCCCACCTGGGGAGGGGGACTCCAGAGGTTCAGGGAGTCCAGCCAGCCCTGCTTTGATGCTTTTACAGGCCAAGGGCTCCCGAAGCTCCTTTAAGCCTCTGTGGTGGGATGAGACACAGCGTGCCCCTCCCTGCCCTCTGCTCCTGGGGAGGGGTGGGGTTCATGGAGGCAGAGATGAGAGGAAGCGGGGAGGGAGACTCGCCACTGTTCTGAGGACCAACCACCTTGGCCCCGGCCCAGCCAGGTAGCAGACATGTCCCCTGTCCCCAGGGAGTTCCCAGTCTGTACGAGAAACAGACTCACCAGGAAGACGAGACCTGGCCGGGCACGCAGAGCACTGGTCCAGTCCCGGGCAGCCCGGGGAGCTGAGGCTGGACCAGGGAAGCAGAGCCTCTGTTGGGTGTGCATCCTTCCCCCGAGTTCGCCTCATACCTTAATTATAGGCTCAGAGATCTGACAGGTGGTCATGACCAAAGCAAGTCCCATTCCTGGGGAGGGCCAGCCCTGAGGACACTGTGCATCTGGGAAGGGAGAAAGCGCACAGGGAAATCAGGGAAAGAGGGAAAGAGACAGCATTTTGGGGGGGCCTACTATGCACTTACCTGCAAGCTAGCTTCATTGTATCGTCCTCATTGTCCGCAGTGACAGCATGGCTAACCCTCACACGGCGCTTTTATGTGCAGACAGTGTACTAAGCACTTTATACCTGGTACCTTATTGTTATCCTCCTGACAGACCCATAATGCAGGCACCACTGTTTTGCTTACTTTAAAGATGGGGACACTGAGGCTCAGCGCGGTGAAGTCACTCGGTCTAAGTGAGAAGAGTCAGGACGAGGATCTGAAATCCATACTCACCCCAGCACCCAGTGGACTTCTAGCCATGAGCATCACGGTTATCTGGGCTCTGGTCTGGACACAGGCCACCACTGTCCTCTCTTGTCCCCGGCCCTGGAGAGAGCTGGCCAGCCCAGGCCGCAGGGGCAGACCTCAACAGGAGATGGAGAAGGGACAGGGAAGTCCTTTTGCCCACAACCCCGCACACAGCAACATGCCCTCCCTCATCCTTCATCCCTCATCCCCTATCCCAAACCCTCCACCTCCTTCCGAGGCCCAGCTCAGTGCCCGACCCTCCCTGACATCCCCAATCCCTTCTCTGAGTCTTCCTAACTCTTTTTTTGGGGGGGTAGGTGGGAGGTAGGAGGAGGGAGGTAATTAGGGGTTTTTATTTATGTATTTATTTTAATGGAGGTAGTGGGGATTGAACCCAGGACCCTGTGCATGCTAAGCATGAGCTGTACCACTGAGCTCTACCCTCCGCCCAAGTCTTACTGGCTCTAAAAGGTTGAGGCCCGTCACTTGCCCTGTGCTGTTCTCCAGAAGTTCCTTGTGGGTGAAAATTTTCTCTAGTCCAACCTGGAAGCCCTTGAGGGCAGGAAAAGCATTGGCCTTCTGCTGAGCATCAGGGAACCGTGGCTGGAGGCCAGGATGCTGAGGTCTGGGCCTCACTGCCTCCCCACTGCCCCGCCTCCCCCTGCCGCAGGTGGGTGAAGAGAGGTGGGAAGTCCAGGCGCAGGCCTGTGTCTCTTTCACATACTCACTGACTGCACCAGCTGCTGGTAGCTGGCTGAGCCTGCGGAGGGACATTTATCCTTTTTTCTGTTTTTGTTTTTGCTTCTTAGCCTCTGAACCCTCTTCCTGTGCTTGGAGGCATCCCTAACTGAACCAGTCCTGGTGCAACACAGATCCCGTCTCTTACTACAGGTGCTGAAGCCAGACGCTTACTTTCTGTGCAGCTGGGACCCGGGCATGTGTCCTGGGCTTGTTGGAGGCACCCTGCCTGGACATTAAACCCAGGACAGGGAAGAATTATTCTGGTGGTGGCTGCAGCAACAGCCTCCAGTTTTGAGGGGTGGCAACAACAGTGGTGGTTGCGGTACCCAGCGTGCGGGCCAGCAGGTGCTTCTGCAGCATGATTTGGGCTGTGCTCTGGCTTTTCAGACTTCCCTGCTCCCCTGTCTTCTGAGCTTATCTTTTCACCTCTGGGCAATTCCGGGAAACACTGAATAGACTTTTTTCTTTTCTTTTCTTTTCTTTTCTTTTCTTTCCTTTTCTTTTCTTTTCTTTTCTTTTTTTCTTTTCTTTTCTTTTCTTTTCTTTTCTTTTCTTTTCTTCTCTTCTCTTCTCTTCTCTTTTCTTTTCTTTTCTTACACATTTATTGTGGTATGAGTAGACTTTCTTTGCTTAAATCATCCAAACTAAGTTTCTGTTTCTTGCAACCAACACAGTCTGGATTCTCGGAAGCTTCTTTGTCCATCTTCCACCCATACTTTGGCGTCTACTTGGCCTTCAATTAGATATGTAGTGACAAGTTACCAAGCTGACAGTCTTCCCAGGGCTGGTTTCCCAAGTCAGGCCCTCTTTCTTTCTCGGAAGATGCCTGGGAAATTCAGGGCACATGCTGTGATGGGTGAGAACAGGCTTTGGCAAGGTCAGAACTAGGGATGAGACTCCACCCCAGCCTTTCAAAAGTGATATATTACTTAACCTCTTTGAGTAATAGTTTTTTAAGAGCTGCAAAGTAAATATAATAAAGTCTGTTTCATATTAGTTGTTGCAAAGGTTAAACGGGATGATTAATGGACACAAAGCCCCTAATGGTGCCTGACATAATAAGCACTCAACATTTATTTATTCAGCTAGTGTTTTCTAATTATTGGCCGCAATCTTCACTTGTCTCTATATCCAAGCCCTTTGTTTGGTGAATCTGTGGCTCTTTCTGCTAGAGGAATAATACACTTTGCCAGCCCTCAATTCTGTGGGCTCCTTTATGTGACATACTTTGGTTAATGGGATATTAGCAGATGTAATGCAAATAGAGATTTCACATGTGCTCGCACAGTTGAGCTTGTCTCCCTGTTACTCTACTTTCATTATGGGAAGACATGCTCTGGGTTATGTACTCGTTCTAAGGGGATGAGATGTGCATGAAGCTGACCCAGCTGTAGCTTGGAGCCAAATCCAGTTGATCCTCAGGTGCATGCATGAGAATGAATGATGGTTTCTTAAGCCATTGACTTTTGGAATGATCTGTTGTGAAGCACTGTTGCAGTAGTTGCTAACTGACACGTGAAGTACCAAGAAGTTCAAAGATAGGCAATCCAGGGGTGACATTGTCTGGCCTCCACACCATGGTATCAGAGACTCAGGATTTCTCTACCATTCTGCTTTGCTATCCTTAGTGTACAAAATTTTCCCTCATTGTTGCCAACTGGTTCCTGTACCTTTGAGCATCATGTCCATGTTCCGGGCAGGAAGAGAGATGAAAGGTGAAGGGTAAGGATGAAGGACAAAAGTTGAAAAGGAACATGCCAGTTGAGTCTGCCCCTTCAATAAGCCTTCCCAGAAGCCCCACCCACTACATACGTTATATTATATTCTCCCGCTTCAGTTTTATTATGCAGAACACTGTCTTTACATGACCCTAGCTGCAAGGGAGTCTGGGAAGCTGAATACTTTTAATAAAGCACACTGCTTCCCTGAATAGATTTGAGTTTCTGTTAGTAAGGAAAAGGAGAACACCTGCCTCAGGTTTACTGAGAAGCTACAATGTGCCAGGGAGTATGCCAAGAGCTGGGGATGCAGCTGGTCTGGGCTCCTGGCCTGGGGTGGAAGAGGGGTGAGTATAACAGAGATGTGCATTCTTCCCAGCTGCCCTCCATGAAGGAGCATCTTGAGTGGGCTCTGTTCTGTCAGGTGTGAAATGGGTATGGGGAATTTCCCATCCCTGCCTCTCCTTCAGAGCCCCACATCCCTGGGATATTGCAGTGTTGGTGGGGGTCCTCCCTGCATGAGTTGAATGGAAATTGAGGACACAGAGCACAGAGGGAAGTTCCCCTTTCTCTGGATGATCAATAGGCAACATTCTGGCTGCTGCCCATAGCAGGTGCTGTCCAGACACCAGGGACAACATCCTAGGGGGTCCACTCAAGTGGAGATCAGGGAGTTTGAGGTTGTACCAACTCGGTTCCCACATGGCTGCCTGCTGTTGGTAATAAACGTTGCCTATCAAAGCGCCAGGCATTTCCAGATGCTGATCCCACCCCTGGACACATGGTTCTTTTTGGTGCCATGTCTTCCTTCTACTCTGGCCCCACTCCTCTCTTCATATTTCCCTCTCACTCCCTTCACTTTAATCTGGGGGCATCTTATCTGCACTCATTATTTCTTCCATCCTTTCAGAGTCTATGCTCTGAATTTTCTAACATATATTTCTCCCTTTCTACTGAAGCAGCCTCTCCTGAATGCATGCATAGCTCACAATCTAGCTTCAACGAGGGAAAGCCATGGGATAAAAAGTACATCAGTGAGGATGCTAAAATCCTGTCATCTGCACAAGAGACCAGGCTATTTCAGCACAATGTGATAAAAGCTAGGGACTCCTAACCCAGTCGGAGGTACCTAACCTGGCCTGAAGGAAGGAAGGGAAGGCAGAGTCTGAAAGACTCATTCATTCATCATTATTCATTGGCACCTACTTGGTGCCAGGCGCTGTCCTTGGTGCTGGGGTGAGAGGCCTTAACCAGGTGCGTGAAGGAGGGTACTGTCACAGCAGAGGGAGCAGGCAGTGTGGGGGCAGGGAGAGTGCGGAACACTTGGGAATTACAAGTGTTGTGAAGTGGATACAGGGACACGGGCAAGGTGTGGGTGTCAGGACATGGTATTGGAGTGGTAGGAGGGTGCTCTGTCAGGAGGACCTTTGGGGACATACTTGGGAACTTGACCTCTATCCTGAGAACTAAGGGGAAACATGGGGGCTTTTAATGCAAGGTAGGTGTTAGTACCTGAGAGGAGGAAGAGGGCTCTGGTTGGGCTGTGGGGAATGGCTCTGAAGGTGCCTGGGGTACACACAGCAGGACTGGTTAGGGGCTTTGCCCTTGTGGTATTTCAGGGCTCTCACCCTAACCAGAAAGAAGCATGGGCATGGAGAGAAGGGGATGAACAAGAGAGGTGAAAGGCAGAGGAGCAGTGGGTTTGTCTCCTCTTTTCCAGAAAAAGTCAGTAGGGCAGAGTCACCTCTCCCTCCCCTGACCCACCACCCTATTTTCCTTCTTGGGACCCAGGCCTAGCGTTTCTCCAGGACTCATGCAGGTGTGGGGAGGGGGGATCAAGGGGAGGTGAGAGAAAGAAGCTGTGGGCAAAAGTGAGCTCTGGGCTAGAACAAGCAGGGACACAAGACTGGGGAGCAAGTCCAAGCGTCGAATGATCCCTGTCCTCCCACTGGGCCAGTCACCACCCTCTCCCTCCTGCCCTCCATCAGGCTTAGAGGAAGCCTGCTCCCCGTGGGCTCCTCAGGGAACCTCGGGAATCTCCATCCACGCTCAGGCCACCCATATTCCGGCTCTAACCTCCTGCTGATCGTTCCCTAGCAGCCCACTGTGGGGAGACCAACCCCCAACTTGCCTTCACTCCTGCTCAGACAGGACCAGACAGGACCCCTTTTCCTTTGGCCCCCGAGTCCAGGGCCTCCTGTAGATCCCTGCCCACGGCCTCCATCTGGCCTTCAAGGCATCGCTTCATTTTCTTTGGCTGTAGGTTTTTCCTCTTTCCACATACCTGGTTGGCTTCCAGGATCAGCCGAGGCTCAGACTTGGCTACATGGAAGCAGAGATAGACACAGTCCCTCTATTATTTAATTTAGTGAAATAAAAAAAAGAAAGAAAGAAGAATTCTTGGCTAGGGTGGTACCTCTCAAGCCAGGAGACCCTACCAAAGACCCTGGGAGCTTGGACAGGAAGTGGCTGGCAAGGATCTCCCTTCTAAGTGCAAATGGCCTCCCCACCCCCACCTCAGGTCTTCTCCTCTGGCAGCTTCCAGGCCTTCTGGCTACCTTCTGCCTCCCCCCACCCCCCCCCAAACAGGCTTCCCTTGCTCCCAACCCCCCAGGGCTGCAGCCCTTGCCAAGCCCTGGCAGTGACACATTGCTCAGCCCCCGCCTGGGGCCCTCCCAGCTCCAGTGACCTCTGGATGCCCCCCCAGGCCCACCACACGCTACGGGCTGTTTCAGCCGAAATTCCCTTGCACTGTGGAAAGAGGAAATGAGAGCAGGGGTGGGGGCAAGGGATAGCAGAAAAAAATAAGATGGGACCAAGTCCTGGAAGGAGAGAGAGAGCTGGAGGAAGGAGGAAGAGAGGACTAGCTGACTTGGCCGAGGGTTACTCTGGGGCCATAGCAGAGGGTCTTGTCAGGTCACGGTCAAAGGGAGATGGCCCAGCTCTCCCCTGTGACAATGTCTAAAGGCAGATCTTGTCTTGGTCTGAGCTTGGGTGAGTCTTCTGCCCTGACTCCTCTTGGGTAGGCATCACTGTCCAGCAGAGCTGGCCAAAGTGCTGAGAGCAGCTAAGGCCCCCGAGGATGCAGGGGAAGTGTCTGGGCTGGCTGGCGCCCCAGGAGCCCCTCTCCTGAAAAGAGCATCCTAGCCTCTTAATGTCACTCTGTCGTTTACACCTTTATTAACCCACTAAATGCTTTCCCAAATGGATCATGGTGATTGTGTAACTACTGTAATTATCTCTACAAAACTTCAGTTCTTTGGGAATGGGCTCTCAATGCCTCCCTCTGTTCCCAAGTGTGGGGTTCCCTGATGTAACTGCATCAGAGAGCAGAGCACGATGTCCTGCCTTGTACCTGAGTTGAGGCAGAGCCACTGGGAAATGACCCATCTGCTGGCTGAGGGCCCCAGGGGACTTCAGGCTCTCACCAGCCACGCCAGTGCTGGAAACACTACTAAACAATTGCTTAATGAATTAAATGCATTTATAAAAGTAGTGTATTAAGTTGATCTACACTACGATATAAATGACTAAGGACCTCGTTAGTCTCCCAAACAAGGTGCTCCCATTTGTCATGAAAATGCTTAATAAACTAGAAGGAGAGAGAGGGTTCCCCAACCTGAGAAGCCTGATGGGAGGGATGGGAACCTTGTACAACTGGGTTGAGGAGGTGATTGCCCAGCTCTGTGAATTTACTAAAGTCAGTGACCAAGCTGCATTATGAGTGAATGTCATGGCCTGAAAATGTACCTCAATAAAGCTATAAGGAAACCAAAAAGATAGTGCTCGTTAACTTAACGGCGTCCTCCAGGGAGCGTGGGGCTCAGGTGAGGGGAGACTGTGACGAGAGGCTGATGTCCCCAGGACCCCTCAGCCAGGGGTCAGGTCACTGCAGGTAAGAGGTGAGACATCCCGCGCTGGTCCTGATCCACTGACCCGGGAACACAGCACTTGGGAATTACTGGGATTCTGACTCTGGGCTTTGATCCCCATTTGACTCCCAGCTGATTAGAAACAGAGGGTCCACGTGCGTGAGCCTATGAGTGCGTGTAAGGGTGTAAGCCTGTGTGTATGTTCGCAAGTGTGTGAATGTGTGTGTTCCTATTTGTGATCTCCATTCTGAGCTGCCAACTGTGCACCTTGGAGCGAGAAGTGTCTTAGCAGATGAAACAATGGATCAGGTGGACTGGATGGCAGGGGTGGGTGATTAAGGGTTGACAGCGGCCTGAAGCTAGCTTGGGAGAAAAGGATGGCTTGAAGTCCTCTCCTGCCCCATACACCTTGCCATCTACACACACACACACACACACACACACACACACACACACACACACACCCTATTCTGAATATTGAGACCACAGTCATCAAGAAAGCCACCACCACTTCTGGACCTCCAGACACCCCTGAATCTGAGCCTCCTGCTGCTGTCACACTTTCTTGAAGAGGACAAAGGGGAGAGAATCACAGGCATGTGAGCCTCAAATCTTTCCACTCTGATGCAGGACATACCTGTCATCTGGCATGCAATAGAGAAACAGGGGTGGACACACCATCCTGCCTGGGTCTTAGCCAGAATCTCTTGCTCCCTCCTCCATCCCACTGGAGCATAAACAACACAGTTCAGACCCTCTTTCAACTATCCATTTCTCCATCCATTCATCCATCCATCCATCCACCCAGTCCTTTGCTCAGTGAAATTTTTACTAGGCGCCCACCAGATGCCAAGCACCATGCCCAGTCCTGAGAAGCCAGTGATGGAGGATCCCAGGGGGCTGCCCTTAAGGAGTTTATGTCTGCTGGGGACGGCAGAGAAACTAGTCCCACACAGTCACAGAGGCTGAGTTGTGTGGGTTTGTGTGTGCAGCGAGAGGGGTGGGTACTGTACTAGGGGGATTACGGAACAGGGGCACCCAACCAAGCCTCTGAGAAGGGAGGCTGGTCAAGAGAAGGTTCCCACGAGGGGTGATGCCAGGTGAAGAGCAATTTGCCTAGCAGAGAAGGGGAAATGCTGTCTCTGGCTGTGGGAACAGCTTACGCAAACCCTGCAGGTAAGGTGAATGTTGACTTGCCCCAGGGGCTGCAGGCAGGAGGGGGGATGGTGGATGGCCCCAACAGACTCCTAGACATGCTGGAGGGCGAGACAGGCTCTGGGCTCAGCACCAAGGCAACAGTGCCCCACAAGTGCCCCAGCCTCCGGGAGTCCCAGCCAGACTCCCTGCCGTCTGTGGAGGCTGGAGCCACTCAGATGTGCTTCCGTATGTAAGGTTTGGGAGGAAAGAAGTGCGGGGGAGGAAAAATTGTGCAGACCAGTAAAAATCTGCCCTGGCCCCGTGCCTGTCCGTGGACTGGTGGTTGGGAAATGCTGGGCTGGAGGATCTCTAACATTCCATGAAGCTAATGTTCCAGCCTTCCTGGTCTGGGAGTTGCAATGCTAAGTCCTTTTCTCCAAAATGTCAGGGAGCTGTGGGTGAAAGCAGAGCAAAGAGTTTGGGAGAATCAGACCGCACGCCTCCTCGAGGGGCCCCAGGTGGATGGAGTCACCATCCTTGCCCAGGGGCAACGCCATCTGATGGAGAAGGCGGGGCCTGACTTGGTCGCTCAAAAGCAGCCCAGAGGCATGAAGGGCAGGGGAGGCCCCGCCTCTGGAGTACGACTCCCAGGCCGTACAGTGGCCCTGCGGACGGGGCTCTGGGCCCTGAGCACCCACACAGCTCCACCCTCAGCTGCCAACAGGATCACAAGCTGTTTTGAATCTTTTAACCTCATCAAATGTGTTGCCCCAAATTGCATTTTCTGAAAGCGTGCCTCAGACCCGAGCACTGTCTGAAGCACCATGTGATGTGAATGTGGTGGAGATGTTGGGAAGAAGAGGAGAGTTGGGGGATGTTAGAGACACCGCGTTCTTCTCAGGTGTCTTCGAGAAGGTGGGTAGGAGCTGGGCCGCGATCCCCGTGATGGTGAGAGCATGGCCGTACCCCAAACAAGTGAAGCCGATCATCTGCCTTCCCAGTGAGAGGAAAGCACAGTCAGTCTTAGCGCCGCTCAGGGCTGGGGCATGTCAGTGCTGCGCTCATGGCAGTTCCCAAGCCTTTGTCCCTGTTACTGGTCCAGCTGGAGCCGCTTCCCGTCTCTGCGCCCATCCACCTGCCAAGGCCAGCGCCGATCCTGTTTCCTCTGATGCTCTGGGGTGCCACGTGGCCCTCGTGTGGCTGAGAAGCGGTGCCAGCTCCTCTCTAAAGCCCTCGGAGGGCAGATGGCCACTCGCTTTCCACCTCCGCGATGCCCACCTGTCACACCCCTGGTGCCAACACATACAGGTGGTGCCTAATAAATGATGCCTGGTAAGATTAGATGGGAGATTTTGTACCCCAGCCCGTATGATTCATGTTCCCCTGCAGGTGCGTTCTCCCAGGTTGCAAACCTTATCTTCCCAGCCAGAGTGGAAGCAAACTGAGGGCGATGTTGCCTCCTCTTTTGTTTCTTGGAGTCCCAGAAGGGCTGAGCCGGAAGGGTCTCTCAGAAACCATCTCGGAAAACCTCCTACTTTTACTTGGAGAAAACTGGGCCCCAGGGCAGGGAAACGTGGTACTTGAGGGAAGAGTACCTGAGTATATAACATCAGACCTGGTCTTAATTCTGACTCTGTGTTCATTAACTATGTGATGTTTTCCAAAGCGTTACACACTCTGAACCTTGTTTTTCTCATCTGTAAAAGTAGGCATTAATTCTTACCTCCCAGGTGCTAGGAATAAAAAATAAGGAGTGTCTGGTCCCCAGTTCCTAATACGAATTCAGGTTTACCCAGAAACGAGCATTGTTGCTACTTTGATGCACTTTCTTTATATATATTTTTATATATATATATATATATACACACACACACACATGGTTTTTACATAATGGTGATCTTGCAGTATGTATACAGTTGGCAATATTGATTTTTTCGTTGACATTATTTCCTTAAAAATCAGTAATTGCAGAATTGATTTTCTCTTTATCCCAAGAGTTATTCAGGAGACTGCATGTACATTCCTAAGTAGTTGCAATTTTTTTTTTGTTTCAAGTTTTGTTATTAATATCTAGCTTTATTGCAATGTGGTTTAAAAATATGGTCCGTACGGTTTCTACTTTGGGGATTTTATTTTGAAGCATTCCTTGTGGCCTAAAATATGATCGTTCTGAACGTAATTTGAATGCTTGAAAGGGAGGTACGTTCTGTGTGGAGGATGTGAGGATTGTAAGTATACTAATCCTTCGTTATTAGCTGCACCATCCAGACGCTCTGCACTCTTGCTTTTGTGATTATTTCGTTAGTTAAATGTTGACATGGACGTGTTACGTCTCCCATAATGCTCTGTTCCTGTCAATCTCTCCTTGCGTATTTAGCAGATTTTGCTCTTTCAAGTTCGACAGTGTGTTAATTGTGCCTAAAGCCTTGTGCGTACTGGAGCAGATGTATCCATTAACATTTATCAAGTGAACTTTTGTCCAGTCGAATTGCTTTGTTTGATATTCCTGTGGCTTTTGCTCTTTTTCTTTTTCCTCATTTGTTTGGCATTCTGTTACTCATCCTATCACTTCTAAGTCTTCCGCTCCACTTTGGTAGAGATGTGTCTTCTGTGATGGGCATATAATTGGATTTATTTTCATATTTTTGTCATAGATAGTCATCCTTCATTCATGTTGTTTACAGTTCCTCTTGGAGTTTTTGCCGCATTACTTATGGCTTTAATTTGCTACATGCACTGTATTTCTTTATTTCCACCCACCTCCTCCACCCTCCCTGGCTTCAAGTTGGTACCAAACCAGAAGCGATGCTGTCTGGGGAAGACAGTTCCTATCTGGGGCACACTTTGGGGATTTCCTCAGGGGTTTTAATCCTAAGGGCAGTGTGATAGGGGAGAACAAATCTGGCTCCATACTGGATTTGTTTCTTTTACTTGAACCTCTGTATTCTATTACTTTTGCTACAAGTCAATAACGAAAAGAACGGTGCCTATAGCCTGAAATATACAGGATAGCCCACTCTCAAGGCTCTGACCTTTAAGAGGATAACATTCATCTGGAGATAAAAAAGTTGCAGAACAGAGAATAACATTTGTCTTGTTGGAGGTTTGTAGGAACACCGTGACCGGACCCATGTGGACAAATGCAAGAACAAAGGATTTTGGCACCAAGAAGTTTATAAAAACCAACCACCTCACTCCCTCTTTTAGTATAAAAGAAGCCTGAATTCTAGCTCGGGTAAGATGGTTCTTTGGGACAGTAGTCCACCATCTCCTCAGTCTGCTGACTTCCTGAATAAAGTTGCTATTCCTTGCCCTGACACCTTGCCTCTCAATTTACTGGCTTATTGTGCAGCAAATAGCATGAGCTTGGACTCGGTAACAGCAATATTGAGACATGGTACAGATTAAATCGTCATCCAAGAGTGCATCCTTACTACCAAGCTAAACTCTGAGTCACTTGGTGCCTGGAGGAGGGACTAGCCCATGGGAGCTTCCCGGGGCCCTAGAATTCACCTGAAAGCTGGAGGGAAGCCAGGAAGCTCTCTGAGCTTGATTTGCAACCTGTGGGGGGGCGGCTGTCTCCAATCTTGGTGCCTGAGACAGAGAACCAAGGTCAGGAAGGGCTATGTCAACTCACTAATGAAGTCTAAGAGATTTCCTGGTGAAGACAGCAGGCCTTGGCAGATAAACAATTTCTTTAAAAATTAGAGTCTTTCCTGGAAGGGGAAGGGAGGTCCCTGGCAGGTTTCCTTTAGTTTCAGTGACCCTGATTCACCTGCTGCCAGACTTCAGTGACCCTGGGGCTGTGACACTGGGTGTGCGCTTCCAGAGACCGAGGACCCTGCGTGACTTTCATAGACCCCAGGCACCTCTGCCTTCATGAACCTCTTCAATAGAATGTACATACATACATATATAAATATAGTTTACAATTGCATTTGTATAAAGATTAATTTAATTACTATATGTCATTATTATCATATTATTTTTCTTCTGATTTTAAAAGTAGATACAATTTAACCATTTTTATGAGCTCCTAAAATTACCGTGAGCCCTTAGCACTGTGTCCCGTTCCTAATGGATACATAGATCCTGCAGAAACCAGGGCCATATGTGGGGACTGACAAACCCAGAGGGATGAGGGGGAGACCTTTGGACTGTGGTTATGACTTCAGGTGCTTGCTTCAGGGACAGAGAGCTCAGACTGAGAGAAAGTTTGATAGGGCAGACAGTAGGGGCGTTAATGGTCTCAAAGCCACAAAAGCCTTTCCATCTGCGGCAGGCACGAGGGCTGCCAGCCCTCGAAAGGACATGTGGTGAGGTGGGAAGGTGCTGGAATGCCCTTAAGGTTTCTGACCACAACGATGAGAAGAAGAAAGGGCCTCTACACAGATGTTGGGACGCAAGAGATTTTGTGTAGAGCCGCACTGTCAGGTGCTGAAGGGGGCGGACTGCACAACCAGACCACGTGGACCAGGTTGCTGGCAGAGGGAGTCAAGGGCAGCCTTGGTGCTGGCTTTCATCAGCGCCTCCCCCATTCTCTGAGTTAGGCTTCACTCTGGACTTTTAAAACAGTCTCTCAACCTCAACACCACTGACATTTGGGGCTGGATAATTTCCAGGGCAGGGGGCGGTGGGGAGAAGGGGGCAGTCCTGTGCATTGTGGGATATTTAGCAGCATCCCCAGCCTCCACTCACTAGATGGCAGTAGCATCTCCCTCCCTAGGTTGTGCCAACAAAAAATGCTTCCTCATTGTTTACGCCAAGTGTTCCTTAACCACAGGTATTACCACTGCTACCTGCTGGCACGCTTTCCTCACTCCCATCCTTCCCCCCTTCCCTCTTTCAAATAAGATCTGAGTAGGTCTCTTCCACCCTGAAGTTTTGTGGAACCAGGTGGACACAAACAATTTTGCACATGCCGGCCATTTGCTTCAATGTCGAGAAGTGCTCTGACCCTTTTTGTAACTTCTCTAGGGGTTGAAATTATTGGCCATGGTGAGCATCAGTCATAAGTCTGCTATCTCATTCGAGGGCAACAAGTCTCCCTGTGTTCTGCCATAGCGACATCTAACAAATTGGCACGGTCTGGGACAGAGTAATTTCTCACAAGAATTTTATCAGTCTTAGATGCATTTCACTTGTTAGAATTAGTAAAATTCACCTTTAGGGAAAGGTGCACCCGAATTCCAGTGCCACTGACCTCTTTACAAAGGAAAGTGTTAAAATTTGTTAATTAATCTCATTTATCCTTGAGATAGATAAAATAAATAATTAAATAAACAAAAAAATAAACAAATTCTATGATAAGAATTTATATACAAACAAAGAAGGAAATAAATAAACAAGCAAATTCTGTGATAAGAACACTGGGGCTTTAGACCCGTCCAGGGAAGTGAACACTATAAAATCCTACAGCTCATGAGAATAAACATGTCCTCAAATTCTCATCATTAGTAACATTGATTCAGAAAGAGAGCGAGAAGGTGGAGGCACTGGCTTCCCTTAGGGGACAGACGGCGGGGGCAGGTGGCACTAGGGAAGGCCCGGGAAACTGGAGGTGGGGTGGAGTGACCATTCCTGGTCAGCAGACTTCCCCAAAAGACGAGGGGTTCTGCGGAGCCTGGGCCCACCGCTTTGCTCCCTACATTAGGGTACCTGGTTACAAACAGGACAAGGGTGACCAACCACAGGCTCATCCCCTACTTAGAGGAGGCCCCAGGATCTGTGGGGTAGATTTAGGAAAAGACGGGATTTCTGAGCAGCTGTAAGAGGTGCAGACCATCCACTCATTTCTGACAATTGTGCCGAGGACTCTTATGCCAAACTTATGGCAGATCCCTTGGCAAACTTCCCCTATGCAGAGAAATCTACTCTATTTCTCCAGAAATTAGGTTTAGAAATAAAGAATGGGCCAGTGTTGATGAACTCTGCCCATCAGGCAAGAAGACAGCCCAGCAGCAGTTGGCTCTCCCTCCAAGCAGAGGCAGAGGCTGGGGAGAAAGGGGTTGGGGCAGGCAGGGCAGCCAAAGCGAAACCGTAAGCGTGGGCAGGTTGCGCACTGCATAAGTGCACCATAGCCAAGGGGATATTATTTAATCATAGTGAGCAAGGACATGTATACATATTACTTCAGTTTTTAAGTGATGGGAGTAAAGCATCTTGAGATGCCACTTTCTAACTTGCACAAAGAGGTCACGTGGACAGCTCAAGGGCACCCATTTAACGGTATTTCTTCCCAGTGGTGGGAATTTCAATCTTTTGATATAAGTGGACTTTTTGGTCTTTTCATTTTGCTTGTTTATTTCTAATGGAGGGAAAACTTATATGCAATCAAATGCACAAATCTGAAGTATGTATTACAACTCAATCAGTTTTTACATTTGGATACAGCTATGTAAATACGATTTAAAACAAGGTAGCATATTAATGGCTTAGGGAATTCTTTATCTGCAAAGAATTCATGAATCTAGAATAGAAGTTTACAAAGGAATGGTCACCTAGGTCCCAGGTATCTTCCTCCAACTTTGGACATGGACAGTCGTTTGCCTTTAAACCGGAGTAACCACGATTACTTAGACCCAAGCCTGTGTTTAACAGTGCTCACTGCTGGTCCTATGTTGCACCCTCCCTTTTCTTGAGTTCTTTATTGGTTAGATTGTGTCTTCAAACAGGGAAGAAGTCCGAAGTTGACCTTTCTTCTTTTGTAAGTAACTTATTTTCTTTTTCATCATGTTGTTCTTTGTCTTTGAATTTTGGAAATGTTATTGGGAGTGTGTCCAATATGTTGCTTCCTTTTCAGCTCTTTCTTTACCTCAGTAAAGTCTCGTTTCTGTTGTTGCTGTGATGGGTTTCTTTGGTTCTGATTTCTTCCTCAGGATAATCAATTTTCTGTACACTGGACCCTCTTCTTTCCTTCCACAATGCCTTGTTCTCTTTTTTTTTTTTTTTTTGCTGCTCTTTAAATGGACTTTATTTTTCAGAGCAGTCTTAGGTTCACAAAAAAAGTGAGCAGAAAGCACAGAGGATTCCCATATAACACTTGCTCCCCTCCCAGTTTCCCCCAGTATCAACATCGCACCAAAGTGGTACATTT
Source organism: Vicugna pacos (assembly GCF_048564905.1). Taxonomy (NCBI): domain Eukaryota; kingdom Metazoa; phylum Chordata; class Mammalia; order Artiodactyla; family Camelidae; genus Vicugna; species Vicugna pacos. The sequence continues at coordinate 7,849,662 of NC_133001.1, read as the reverse complement.
GTGACAATAAATGAAACTCCATTGACACCTGATTGTCACCCAAAGTCCATAGTAGACATTAGGGTTCACTCTTGGTATTGTACATTCTGTGAGTTTTGACAGACGTTTAATGACATCTCTCCACCATTACAGTATCATCCTAATACCTGTTATCATAGAATAGTGTCACTGCCCTCAAATCCTCTGTGCTCTGCCTACTCAGCCCTCCCTCCAGCTTAGCTCCAGCCACCACTCATCATTCTACTGTCCCCATAGTTCTGCCTTTTCCAGAATGTCATACTGTTGGAACCGTACAGTATATAGCCTTTTCAGATCGGTTTCTTTCACTTAGTAATATGCATGTAAGTTTTATCCATGTCTTTTCATGGCATGAGCCCTTATTTCTTTTTAGTGCTGTATAATATTCCATTGTCTAGATATACCACAGTTTATCCATTCACACGCTGAAGGCCAACTTGGTTGCTTCCAAGTTTTGGCAATTATGACTAAAGCTGTTCTAAACATTCATATGCAGATTTTTGCATGGACATACTTTTCAACTCATTTGGGTAAATGCCAAGGAGCACAATTGCTGGTTGTATGGGGAGATCATTTTTTTATTTTGTAAGAGACTGATAAGCTGTCTTCCGACGTGGCTGTGTTATTTTGACTTCTCACCAGCAATGAGTGAGAGTTCCTGTTGCTCCACATCCTTGCCAGCATTTGGCGCTGTCAGTGTTCTGGATTTCGGCCTTTCTATTTAGGTGTGTAGTGATGTCTCATCGCTGTTTTAATTTGCCTTTTCCTAATGACCTATGCTGTGGAGCATTATTTCATATGCTTATTTGCCATTTGCTTATCTTCTCTGGTGAGGAGTCTATTCAGGTCTTTTGCCCATTTTTTGAGTTGTTCATCTTCTTATTTTTGAATTTTAAGAGTTCTTTGTGTGTTTTGAATAACAGTTCTTTATCAGATGTTTCTTTTGCAAATATGTTCTCCTCGTCTGTGTTTTATCTTTTCATTCTCTTAACAACATCTTTTGCAGAGCAGGAGTTTTTAATTTCAGTGAAGTCCAGCTTATCAGTTATGTTTTTCACGGATCATGACTGGTGTTGTAGCTAAAAAAAGTCATTGCCAAACTCATCATCTCGGTTTTACCTTATGCTCTCTTCTATATGGTTTATAGTTTTGCATTTTATGTTTAGGTCTATGACCCGTTTTGAGCTCATATTTGTGAAAGCTGAAGGTCTGTGTCTGATTCATTTTTAACATGTGGATGTCCAGGTGTTCAGCACCATTTGTTGAAAAGACTGTCTTTGCTCCATTGTGTTGCCTCTGCTCTTTTATGAAATATCAGTTAACCATGCTGACAGGGGTCTACTTCTGGGTTCTGCTCTGCTCCAGTGATCTATTTTTCTATTCTTTCAATTACCACACTGTCTTGATTACTGCAGGTTTATAGTAAGTCTGGGTGTCGGGAGGTGTCAGTCCTCCAACATTGTTACTCTCCTTCCGTATTGTGTTGGCGAGTGTGGGTCTTTCGCATCTCCATATCAGCTTTCGAATCAGTTTGTCAACATCCACAAGACAACTTGCTTGGATTTTGATTGGGATATAGATCAAGTTGGAAAGAACTCACCTTGTGACAATTCTGAGTCTTTCTATTCCCAAGGATCCATGTTCTCTTTCGATCATTCTATCTTCCTATTCTTTCCCTTGGCATCAGAGAAGATGTCTCAAGTGCCCTGCATATTGTTGATTCTATTTTCTTCAGTGTCCAATAGTCCTGTCCATTTCTAAGGAAGCTTTCAATTCTCTATGGCATTTCTAGTTTCCTTACTCTCTTTCCCCATCATCAAGCTCCTATTTTCTCCGAAACTCTTAGACTTATTCCTTTTCATCTCAGTCTTATATTTCATCATCTCATCTGTTAGCTCTTTTTTCATAGGGTTCACATTTTCTTGAATTATTTAAGAACACAAAGCAGCTATTTCCTAACATTTCTTTTATTTCCTGTACTAAATATTTGACCAAAGCGTATCTGTCATCTGCATCCTGATTGTGGTGCTTTACTTTGCAGAATCTCTTTGGCCCGTGGTGCATTCTTTGGCTTCCTCCTGAGGACAAATCAATAAGGTCTGGTGTTTGCCCAGCCATTAGAACCAGTGAGTTGATTGCTCTTTGTTCTCATTACTTTTTTGGTTGCCGTACAAGACCTGATGCCAGATCTTAAGCTGGAGAGGGGGCTGGTAATAATTCACACAATCAATTCAGAGCAGAAGGGAGGCAGAGCTGTGAGCAGTGCTAGCAGGGAACTGTGTGTCTGGGACCCTGGTTCAGTGTTTGGGGAAGCTGTTTTCTACTTCTGTTTCCCTATGAGATAGGGCCTTTATAGCAGGTGTAAGCCACAGCTGAACCCACCCTCCTTCCATGGATTGTTCCCTGCTTTACAGAGGCAAACTCCACTTCCCTGCAGGCTTTGTGTGGAAGGTTGCTGCCACTCAAAACCAGGAGCCCTTCCCGCCCCAGTGCCTCTTCCACAGGCTGCTGCTCTGTAGTGTGGAGGGAGTTCACTTGGTCTTTGCCTCCTCATCCCTCAAATTTAGGACTGGTGGGAGGGTCTGCAGGCTCTGCCCTCCTCGCCTCCTTAAAAGGGTGCTGCTTCTCAGATGGGGCCACTGCAGATCGACTTTTCTGCTGTCCTTCTAATGTGCACTCGCGCAAACCTCCCCGTCCTTGATTTTCTGGATGTGAGTGGTCCTCTTCCCTATGATCAGTGATTCTGCACATTTCCTATTTGCACATTTCCAATAGTTTGATCAATTCAATGATCATCTTGGGGAATGTGAGTGGGTGGGAAGGCAGATCGGACATCTGCTCTCAGAGCACTGTCTTCTTCAGAACTCAGCTGGTTCGTCCATCCATTCATCCACCTAGTTAACTGTCCAACATGGTCAGAGCTCCATGAATTTGGGTGAAGTGTCATCATCCTGCTATTTCCTTCTGACTCAGCTCACAATGGTTTCATCCTCCCTTTCCCATATTGGGAACCTGATCCCATAGGTCTAGGCATGTCCTCATGTGTCTAAAGATGATCAGATGTTATAGTCTTATATCACTGGCCAGCCCATAGGAAGTCAGTTCAGTTCAATTAAAACCAATACGTATGGATGAATCAGAGGTAGTTCCTTAGAGAAGGAAAGGCATAGTCTCAAAGGGGATAGGGTACCAGTCGGGCTTCCACCTCCACGATTAACAGGCTAGGCTGCCCAGGGAAACAGCTTTCTTTTCACAGCGTCTCAACTTTATTCCTTTGTTAAATGAGTGTGTTGAATTTCCAAGGCCTCCCTCAGCCTGATATTTTTGGGTTTTGCAGTGAGCCAAACTCTGCTGTGGATCAGACAAGAGAAAGTGCAGCTCAGATTCCTGGTTAAGCAGGCAGGACTAACACTTGCATCAGCCTGGAAGCTCTAGCATGTCAGGGGAGACTATACTCTGCAAACAAGGATGCGATGCTTAATATTTTGTTGAGAAAAGAAAGAGGGAGGGACCAAGAGAAGGACACAGAGAAACTGGATGAGAAAGAAAGAGAAATGATGTGGAAAAAGTAGAGAAAGACTGGAAATAAGAAGTGAGAGAAGGAGGATGAGAGGGAGAGAGATGGAAAGAGAGGGAGGCGGTGCGGAAGAGGGGTGGGCAGAGGAAGCCCCAGAACAATACAGGTGGCTATGGAAGTGAGGGGCTGGACTGCTGAAGTGGAGGAGATGAATTGAAAAGCGTTTCATTCATTCTGGTCACTGTCTGAGGTGACAAACAGAAGCTCCAAAGGTCTGGCCTATCCTGGTGGCTGCCTGCCACTTACATCACCACTCAAATTGCCAGCGCACCCCTGAGCAGGGGAGGAGGGAGAGATGCAGCTGATGCAGTGACATCCGGGCCCCACTAGGTGGCCGCGGGCCTCCTTTGAACTCCAGGCTTAGCAGAGAATTCCTCCCCATGTAACCGGAGATCTAGTTCCTATTTCCTCTGTTCCCTGGAGAAGATGGGATGGAATTGTGATGAAAAGAATTCTAAATAGAATAAAGGACACACACACACACACACACACACACACACACACAGAGCCCTCTGTGGAAGCAGTTGCTGTGTGTGGAAAACAACCACTGCAGAGAGGCTGAGTCTGACCTCCCAATTTCTTGCCTGGTTTTCCTTAGCAACCAGTGGTTTTCTCTGAAAGCCAGCAGATAGAGTTGGGGTTGAGTCTGAGTCTAGGCCTGAGATCTACCTTTGGTTCGGGTTACGTCCAGTCCACAGTCAGGGTTAGGATCAATATGAGGTCAAGGTCAAGGCTCTGATTGAGGTCGGAGTTGGAGTTATTCTGTAGCTGGGAAACAGAATGACTATAAGCTTGCAGAAGTGACCCCATGACACTTTGAGCTCTGCTCTCTAAGGGAAAAACTAGGGATGAGTTCCTGGAAGGAATAAGCTTCTAGTGAGGCTTTGAAGAAGAGGCAAAGGGAAACCTTGTGGGACCAGAAAGAGCGGCTGGATGCAACTGACTGTAATGTTAGTTAAAGTCCCCATGGGATGGTGTCTCCTGATCCGGCTCCAGATCATCGTCAGACACCTGAGCTCCCAGGTCACGTTCCCTTGCCCTTGGGGGAAGAGAACTCTCCCCTGGCTTTGGCCAAGGACACTTCTCACACATCTCTGACCCTGAGTGCCCCTGGGCCCTGCGTCTGCACTCGGGGCTGCCAGGGCAGGGCAGGGGCTGGCGCCGGGTGGGTGGACGCCACCTGGGAACAGGGAGTGGCTGTGGAAACAATGTGAGTCTGGCACATACCCTCCAGCCACTCCCAGGCTGGTGATGGGCTGGGTCATCACTGTGGAAGCCAGAACCCTGGGACAGATTGGCCAAGGGCTCACTGGCCCAGAGCCACCTTCTCCTGGAGGCCTTACCAGGTGGAACCCCGATCTGGCAGCTGCAGCAGGCTGGAGGTTCATTCCACTGTGTTACTGGGCACTCTTTGCTGTGGATTTTGGGATTTTGGTATGCACCTTAGCTCTGTGTTCCCAAAGGATAGCCTCGGTGAAGCAGGTCCCTTCCTCCGGGCACTCCTGCACCTGTCAGTGGGCTCTGACCACCATGAGAGGACAGCCTTTACCCGTTAGTCAAAGGCTTCCCTAAAGACAGTCCACCTCAGTCAGAATATGGCTCTCTGAGAAGACCATCCCATCAGGAATCTGGGAGCTCCTGACAAAATTCCTCCACCTGCAGTCTGTAGACTCCTCTCCCATCAGTCTAGGGGATCCCTAATATCTCCCAGGAATCTCCATCAATGTGGTTAAACCACTGAAGGATCTTCTTGAGGATGGAGCCCTTGAAAGTATGTCATCCCCAGTAGCCTGGGGTCCCTGGGGGGATGTCATCACCCTCAGCAGACTGGGAAGTCCCTGTATGTTCCTGGAGAAGAGCAGTCACAGTGAGACAGAGACATCGACTGAGAATCCAAGCCAGGCTCGAGTGAAGTTCAGGGTAGGATGTCAGTCTACGCTCATGAAGATTTCATCAAGGAAATCGTGGTGGACGGGACAGTGCTGGCGGTGTTGGTAGTCAAGGGAGAGTGGTGGTGGCGGTGATGGTGGTGGTGATGGAAAGTAGGGAGATGGTATTGGTGGTGGTTGTTGCAGTGGCGGAGGGAGGGTGACCCCAGTGATGGGGCAGCACTGGTGATGGAGGTACCGCCTCCAGAGTTCTTCCCTGGGGATGTTTGAATGTGGTGGTTCTCACACTTCAGTGCACGGCAGCATCACCTGGGGGGGCAGGCTGTAATGCGGATGGCTGAGCTTCTCCCCCACAGTCCCTGATTCAGTAAGTCTGGGGTTGGGCCTGAGAACTGGTGTTTCTAACAAGTTTCCATTTCTCAGTTGCCCTGGATGGAAGAAAGAAGATATGGGCATTTTAAAAGCTGGAGAACGATGATGTCAGCATAGGACTGGACATTACCTGTCACCTAGTCTAGCCCCCTTGTTTGTAATCTGCTTCCTCTTGAGAAACTCAGATGCACATTTAGGTGTAAATGTGGATTTGCAAATGCACATATAAACATACACACACACACACATATATATTTACTTTTCTTTCTTTTTTTCATCTTTTCTGTTTGCCTTTGTGCCTACTCATCGAATTTTGATAAGACAATAAGCTTTAATTCTCTCATTAAATACAAAGATGTGAGGATGAAATATAAATAAATGACTTCTTCAAGACTGTAAAGATAATCAGTGGTAGAGCCTGAGCCAGAATGGTGCTATTTTGATTTCAACATTTTTGAATTTTTTTTTTTGCTAAATCACGTATCTTTTTTGTAAAGGAGATTTAAATGATTAAATAATAAAAATCAATACTATCACTAAAAAAGATACAAACCCATCACCACTGTTCCAATTGAGAGATGGGTCCTGGAGCCAGGGGAGTAGAGAGTTGGGGCAATAAGGAATATCTAAAACATAAATTTTTTTTTTAAAAAGGGCAAAAAATAGCTGTATGCAAAAGGGGTTCTAATTTGACCTGAAACAGGAACACGAATTACAGAGTCCAAAGCTGTGGATTTTACAAGCCTTTAGAGATGTGAGTAAGACACAAACAGAAGCAAAGCCCATAGGACCAAGACTGGGGAGGGAACACGGCCCACTTGGACGGAGCCCCTGGCCAGGGTGGGGTCTGATGGCCCTGAAGCAAAGGTAAGGAAGACGAAACCCAGAGGCCGCCATGCCTCCAGCTGGTCCAGAGGAAGCTGGAGGGTCCAGGGCTGCCCAGGGGCTGACTAGATGGGGAGGGCTGATGGCCAGATCTCGGAACCTCTCTTGTCCTTCAGCCTCTTCGTCTTCAACCCCGGGGGAAGGTGGGGCCGTGTGAAGGACGTCAGAATCAGCTGGTGAATGTTATAAATACACACATACCTCTGCACAACATGTCCTGGATATTGTGACTCAGTTTCCAGGGTGGGGCCTAGGCATATGTATTTTTACTAAGCTCCCAAGGTGATGCTGATACAAACACACACACACAAACTGACACACACACACACGTCAAGACCTGTGACCAGACACTATATTCAGCACCCCCCACCTCCACCACTGGCCTGGGGGTATTTATAGCAATGGCAATAATATCTCCACATCCTCACATTCTCACCTGCCCCACCTGAAGGGTCTTGGAGGCTCAGGTGACTGGATGATCAGAGAGGCCAAGAGGCGAGGAGCAGGGCTGGTCATTTCCCCGTGAAGACCTGACACTTGCTTCAAAGAGTAAACGGCACGTGTTGGTGCCCAGACACCCTGGATTTCCACATGAGGAGACCTGGGGGCGGGGGGCTGAAAGGTGGGGGAAGGATGTGGGGAGCCCTCAGGGTCAAAGCTGAAGGGAGAGGAGGCTGAGGCAGCAGAGGTGATGCTGAGAGGACGCTGGGCAGGGCGGCCGAGGGGCCAGTCCTCCAGCCCCTGGAGGGCGCTGTGCCTTTAGCTGGACGTGCCCTCCCTCCGCACCAGCACCACTCACCTGCCTCCAGCCCAGCTCATCCCCGGGGCGCGTCTGTGAGGTCCTCCCAGGCCCCAGGGACTGCAGGGCCCTCTTCCTTGGCCAGGCTCTCAGGCTGTGTTCTTTGTGTTTGAGATTGGACGCACCCAGTTCTCATATTTCACCCGTTCTGAGTGTTTTGGTGGTGCCCTCACGGTTGACTGTCCCCACTCCCCCAGCTGATTTGTCTTTGGCCCGCAGGCACCAAGGCCCCCTGTTAAGCATGGGAGAGTGTTTATTAAGATGTGTGGGCAAAGGCGTGGGTATAGCTCAGTGGCAGAATGTGAACTTAGCAGGCATGAGGCCCTGGGTTCAATCCCCAGTACCTCCATTAAATGAATAAATAAATAAACCTAATTATCTCCCCCCTCCAAAAAAATAAAAGAAATAAATAAAATGTGTGGGCTTGATTCGAGGGTGGGGTGAGCGCCCATGGGAAGTGAGGGCCTTGGGTTCTAGCCCCGCTCGGCCCCCTCCCTGGCTCCCGGGACCCATTCTGATGGGAGAGACACAGGAATGGCTTGTTCCCGGGTCTTCTCCCTCTTCCTCAAGCCCGGGTGGCTCCGTGTCCCCTGTTCTGATGCAACAGCCGGATCCTGTCGGCAACAGAAAGATGAGTCCCCAGACCTGGGGCCCAGCAGAGTTCAGACTGCAGGCAGGGAAGGGGACACAGAGACTGTCTCTGAGACGCTGACAACGCTGCTCTCTCCCCGCGGAGGCCCTGCAAGGGGGTCACTTCAGGTCACGGGCCTGTGAGAAAGAACTAAGGTTGGCAGTTCAGGTTGAGGGAGTGACTTGAGCTGATCAAAGGAAGCTTTCTGGAGGAGGACAAAGTGAGGGAGGCCTCGGGAGCAGAGATGGCTCACTTTGAAGGTGAGGAAGCCCTGAGGTGAGGGACGGGGACCTGCGACAGAGGGAGCTGGCGGTGGGGGTGGGTTCAGTTCTGAAGGCCGGCCTGTCCACACGGTGACCCCGGCTGTGGGGCGTGTGGGGAGGAGGCAGGGAGGGCCAGGGTGGGAGGTTTAGGGACAAAAGGATGCGGGGCCTGAGGTCCAGAGGAAGGGGGTGCGGCTGCAGCAGTTAAAGCAGCTCAGATACCAATGGGGTTTTTTCAAACTCCTCCACACCCAGCTGCTCCCTCGGCGGCCCCGCAGTCACCTGAAGTCAGGCCAGAGCAGCTGCTGCCATGTGGGGGCATGAGCCTTAGGGCGACTCCACCCTCTCTGCCAAGAGGCCCTTCTTTGGGCTCTGAGGGACCTCTTACCTCCTAGGCCTTCAGCCCTGCAGCTTCGAGCCCCTCTGCTTCCCTATGGGCTACAGAGGACTCTGTGTGTGTGTGTGTGTGTGTGTGTGTACGTGTGTGTGTGTGTACACTTAGGAAAGAAAGCTATAGTTTTGTCAGGAGGAAAGGCCACTTCCTGTCCTCCACCGCAGTGGGAACAGAATGTGCTGTTAGGTCCTTCATTCTAAACAGGGCGTGAGTGAGGAGGCCTGGAGAACTTTTTTCTATAATCCACTGTGTGTGGCGACAGCGACCCTGGGAAAGACAGTCAGGAGCCCCTGATGGGGCGTGTGGGCGGTGGGACTGCTGACACAGGCCAGGCAGCCAGCCCCACCCCTCCCTGCCCCTGGGGACCTGTGGCAAGGCCTTAGCTGGTCAGTCTTGTGTTCTCTCCTCTTTGCTCCTCTCCCCCTTCCTTCTCGGGCTGTCCTCCTAACCAGGCACCCCGCCCCCACACTGGCGGAGTCCGTGCACAAAAGTGGTGGTAAGAAATATGAAAGCGTCTGCACAAGGGCTTGTGCGAAGACTCACACACAGATGTTGGAAGGTTTTATCTGGAGGAGCTGCGAGCTGGCAGCAGCCCAAATACCCATCCGCAGGTGCGTGGATAAACAGCTCCCGGTACATCCAGCCAACGGACCACTAGTCAGCAATAAAAAGGAACGAGCTACTGAGTCATGCCACAGCTTGGACGAGTCCCGAGATAATTATGTGAGTGAAAGAAATCAGGCCAAGACAGAGTGCACACTGTACGATTCCATTTATATAAAACTCAAGAAAATGCAAACTAATCCATAGTGACAGGAGGCAGAGCAGGGGTGGCCAGGGGACAGAGAGGGAGCTGGGAGGGGCCGGGGTAGGGGTGACAACGAGCAAGAGGACACGTTTGACGAGGATGGAAGTGTTCATCATCTTGATCATGGCGATGGTTCCATGGTGTATGTGTGTGTCAGAGATGATCCAACTGTGAGCCTTAAGTAGGTCTGTGTGTTATCCATCAGTTACACCTCAATAAAGCTGTTTGGAAAAAAGATGGTGGTGGTGACCGTGGTGGTGATAAAGCTGAAGGAAAAGTTTTGATGGTCAAGCAGATGCGTGAGTGATGCTTTCTGATGGTAGTTTAGGTCCTTGCCGCCCCTGTCCACTGCGGGGATGGAGGGGACCGTGCTCCTGCCTTCTGTCCCCAGCACCCTGAGTGGGGCTCACCACTCAGCAGGTAAGCAGCAAATAGTCCATTTGTTCATCTTGGTGAGGATGATCCAGTGTGAGTAATGCGACAGCATGAGAGACTCAGGGGGCTGAGGGAGCTCAGAGGAATGTCACCATATGGCGGCACATGAAGGCTTCCTGGAAGAGGTCATGTCTGAGCTGAGACTGGACGGGCCAGTAAGGGCTTGCTAGGCAAGGAGGGCTTGGGTGCGGGAGGAGTGTCCCAAGGGTAGGAGACAGCTTGTGTTAAGGTCTGGAAGCTTCACGGAACCAAAGGGACTAAGGAAGTTCAGCGTGAAGGGAGCCAGCATAGGAAAAGGGAGAAGCAGGATGTCAGATGAGTTTATTGATCGATGGATGGATGGATGGATGGGTGGGTGGATGGATGGATGGATGGGTGGGTGGGTGGATGGATGGATGGATGGGTGGGTGGGTGGATGGATGGATGGATGGGTGGGTGGATGGATGGATGGGTGGGTGGATGGTTGGATGGATGGGTGGGTGGATGGATGGATGGGTGGGTGGATGGATGGATGGATGGATGAATTGGTGGTGTTTACAAGCCATAAGGAGCTCCTACCGTGGAGGGGGTCCAAGAGATTGGCATCGGAACATGACAGTGGTGTCCCAGAGATTTCCCTCAGATGTCAGAGAGGCCTCTGCCATTTCAGCTGTCCCTCAGGTAGGTGCAATAGCCAGGTGCCCACACTGGTACCAGCTCATCAAAAGTGGGGACAAGAAGGCATGGGTTTGTACCCCCCAATCCCCACCTGCTGTCCCCCTCACTGGAGGCGAGAGATCTGTGACTCTGGGAGGGGGTTGAGGAGTGGGTTTCCTGCTATGAGGCCCCCCTCAAAATTCCCCCTGCGATCTGCCACGTCCACATTCAGGTTTGGAGCGGCGGTGTAAACAAGGCAGGGCCAGTGCAGGGGGAGGGGGCGTTCTTTGCTGAGGGCCGTCAGCTGCAGTGACCTGCGCCGGCCCCGCTGGTCCCCGAGGGGCAACGGGAATGAAGTGAGAAGGATGCAGACCGTGCGGGGCTCTTCCGGGCGGGCCAGCTGTGCTCCCCACACACGGAGTGGCCTTGGGCAGCACAGTCAGACCTGCCCTGCAGGCCTGGGGCGAGTCAGAGAGGCGACCTTCTGCCCTGGCTCCAGCCCGCCCCATGTGTGGCCGCACTTCCCCAGCACACGGCCTGCCTTGTGCCCCGACTCAGCCTGACCTGTGTATGGCGCAGCCACCCACCGAGGCTGGACCCTGCCGCCCATCCTGAGGATCAGTGTCCTCAGCACTCAGGGCCTGGGGGCAGCAGAGACCGCCTGTCCGTGCGCGAGGAGATCCCAGTGGAATGGACTGGTCTTGACGCGGCATAGTCCCTTCCCCGGGATCCACGGTCCCCGTTTCATCCTCCTATGTGGCACTCCTTCTTACCCCTGACACTGCCCAAAGCCCTCTTCCGCCCACCCCACTGCCTACCCCCACGGCGTGGCACAGCTGCTTGTCACCTCTCAGCTGAAGCCAGGGCAATGGCCAGTGGCCCTGCCCTGCGTGATGAGCCGTGATGCGGCTGGAGCGTCTGTGCCCCCCCCCCCCGTGGACCCGTGTAACTGTCACCCGCTGTGCGCATCAGGGCTGCAGCATTCTAAAGCGAGGCTGCCCTGCTTTTCCTCCCGGGCTGGCTGTTTTGTTTGATCAACCCTTGGGCTCCCGGGAGGGCAGGCTGTGCCAGGGAAGCTGCAGCTGCAGAGATAGGTGGCGCTGAGGCAAGGGGCAGGAGCAGGTACCCCTCCTCCCGCCCAGGTCTACCCTCACTCACCCCTCGCTCCCTACCGCCTCCCTGGAGGACAGCTTTCCCAAAGCCCGCTCCCCCATGGCCCTGGGTCACTTCTCCAGTCCTGGGGAGGGTCTGGGCTGCTTCTTTCCCGTGGTGGCTCCACGGATGCCCACAAAGCGATGTGTTCCCGGCCCCGGGTCCTTCCGACTGTTTCCGTCATAATTCATAGTCCCTCTGGGGACCGTGTCCCTGCATGTTCTCAGAGAAGAAGAGGAGAGAAGGAAAAGGGAGTGTCTTGGTTACCACCACATCCCCTGTTTCAGGGATTTTGAAGCTTTTGGGGACAGACCCAACCAGAATCAAAGTCCGCGGGTGGCAGGGTCAGGGCAAAGGATTGACTCTGATGGCTGTTGGCAGAAGTCACACCATTTCACGGAAAATCAACCTCTTCTTTCCTCCTGCCTCTTCTCTCCTGCCCCCTGGAGAGGGCAGTGCTGACCAGTGATGCTGGGTGGCCTTTGCTGCCCATCACAGACACCTCCTGGATGCAGATTGGGAAGGGAGCTTAGGAAATGGGTATCAGTTTCAGACCCAAGCTAAGGTTGTGTCTGAAAAGTGCAAGCGGGGTCCAGGAGGCAATGCACATGAAAAGTAGCTGGAACTGGAAAGGCCAGCGTGCAGGTGGAGACACTAACTGGTCAGCAAGTCCAAATGCCCATCTTACGAATGGGGAAACAGATGTGCCAGCCCTGACTGGGGCTTTCTGAAGGCAGGGTCCCAGGACCCCTATGGGATATCCAGACCTGCACTTCAGTCCCCTTCCCCGAGATCTCTCCACACACACACACACGAGCTAATTTACAGGGTGGATACCCTTTGTGGATCAAAGATTGCGAAAGTGACATGAAATATGTAAGTGGAGCATCTCTTATTACGCGTTGAGGTGATCACACCTCCAAGCTTCAGTGGAAGCTGCGCGGTCACAGCAGGTGTGGGCAGAGCTGGCTGCTCTCGGTCACCACCTGACATGCAGGTTTCCCAGGTGAGCTTGAGCCATGCGGCTGGATGTTGGGGAGACTGAGGAGGCTGGATAAAATGAGGGAAGGTTGGGGGAACGTCAGAGTGGACCACAAAGAAAGGAATGCCCAGTCACTGTCGTAGCCTGGGCTCTGAGGCTGAGAAATGGAAGGCCCGTCCCCACTCCGCACAGCCCAGTCGGTTAGAAGCAGAGGGAGGAAGCTGGCAGAGGGAAAGGTCGTGGGCCATTTTTTTTTCCCACTGGTGAATCAGAGGAGAGTGGTGATGGGAGCCCCGCTGGCCTGACCCCGCTCACCTCTGTGAGTCATAGCTGAGGTCCGTGTGCTAATCTTAACCCCTCGAAGAGGACTTGCTGGGACTTGCCATCCAGCCTTGACCACCAAAATACTCTTGGAGCTGACGTCACCCTGGGAAGGCCTGGCCCATGGGGGCAGGGTCAAAGCTTGGAGCCAGGGTGGAGGGGGTTGCTCTGGGTGTTCGCTCTGCCTCTAGCTCACCTGTGACCTTGAGCAAGCCCCAGTGAGGGGTCCAGCCAGATGAGCTCCCAGAGTCTCCCAGCCCAGATGTCCTCCCAAACCCCGGCTGGGCCAGGGTCCGAGAAGGAAAGGACGGGAGCCAGCAGGAGCCTTCAGGCCAGGCCTGGCCCCATCCCTGTCATAGCATCACTCACCAAGGACCTGACTCCTGAAGATGGGCAGCGAGTGATGGCAATCTGGGTTGTGGGGTCAAGCGCCCCCCAGATTTATTGTGTGACTTTGGACCAGTTGCTTCTCACATCCCTTTTCTGCCCCAGAGGCAGTACAGCTGGTGGTTAAGGCATTGCACCGAATTGGGTTGGACAATTGTTCTAACATTTAGTAGCTGGGTGTTCCAGGGCGAGGCATTTAACCTTACCAAGACTCTGTTTTCATGTCTGTAAAGTGGGGGAAGCTTTTTCAGGGAACTGCTGTGAGGATTAAATGAGGCAACACATGTGAAATGCTCAGCTCAGAGTCTGGGTCATGGCAAACAATGGGTAAATCCTTGCTACTGCTACCACCAGCTACTACCTCCGGGCCTCGATCACATCTCTTTATAAAAAGAGAGGCTGGCAAGAATGATTTCTAAGCTCCTTTCTCAAGCTGTCCTTTCCTCTAATCGGCTCCTCGATCCTGTGCCATCAGTCCAGGTTCTGGGACTTGGGGAATGAGAAAGCCGTGAGATGTGGAAAGATCTCCAGGGCTCTAGAGAAGGATGTGAGAGGTGACAGAGGGCCTGCAGCTAGACAGGGGTGAGCCCCAGGCAGGCTGGTGTGGGGCAGAAGCCCGCCAGGTTCCAGACCTCGGGGACAGGGAGCCCGGGTGGCCCCTGATGCCCGGAAGGAAGTCTTCTCCTTCACGTGGGTTGGCACTCAGGTTCCCACTGAATTCCAGCAGAAGGATCTTTCTTTTCAGTTTCCCCAGGTGGTCCCTCCACCGTGGACTCAACCACAATTGTGTCAAATGTGCATTGAAAATGCTGCTACTATAGCAGGTGAGGGGGGACACCTCCCCTCCTTTCCTCCAGGCTGAGGGGTGTGTGTGTGTGTGTGTGTGTGTGTGTGAGAAAGGGAGAGAGAGAGGGCGAGAGAGAGAGAGAGAGAAGAGAGAGAGAGAGAGAGAGGTCTGGGAGTATCCATCAGTGTCCTGCTGGGTCATCAGAACAGACAAGATATGGGCATCCTTGCCATCTTCCGGGGAAGCCGGGCAGCGGTGGAGCTGTGGTCTGATGGGAAGGTCAGGATAGGGGGCCCAGAAAGGCTGGACCACCATCTCCAAACTCCTACCCAGGCCAGAAAAGGGCCCTGTTCCTTTTCTACTCAACATCAGGACCCCTGGAGGTCGGGAAAGAACAGAAGCCCCCTTTGCCCTGGAAGAATGACTGTGGGGAGCTCGGATGGGGCTGGGGCAGGAGGAATGGAGGTAACCCTTCCGTGGGAAGATGAGGCCATGTGAAGCCCCTAAAAGGAACATGGCGCCTGGGAGGGGTGAGGGGCTGAGCCTGCAGCACTTCATCTGGGTGGACCTGTCAGACTGTCTTCTCCCGCTCAGGAGGGTGCTGGGGCACGTGGAGGGCCTGGGCACCTGGTGGGGGAGACCAGCCCTGAGAATCGGGGGAGTAGGATGCTGGGAGCACAGTGAAGATACGATGGGCATCTTTTATATTGTTGCCAAATGCTGGAGTCTACAGAGGCAGCTAAGGAGAGAGAAAGAAAATGCAATGGAAGAGAGAGAGGGAGAGAGAAAATGCAGTGAAAAGGGACCCTCTTAGTTCCTGCCCTGAGAGCAAGAGGGGAGGGGAGTGTGGAGGGTGGGGAGGGCCAAAGGCAATCCCTTGACATACAGAGCTTTGACTCAGGGGTCAAGGGAACAGCTGGGAAAGCCACGGGCACATCTGGCCGGGGCTGGGCTGGAGGAGGGTGAGCCTGGGACGGCAGGAAGCCAGGGACGTGGTGGAGACAGATAGAGCCCCGTGTTTACTGCCCAGCCGAGGTGTTGCAACAGGAAGAGGGCTGGGGGAGGAGGAGGCAGCTCAGGCGGAAACAATTTATCTGGAGCACGAGGAGCAGCTGGGGAGGAGGCCAGCCCTGCTGCTTTCCAAGGCCAAGTGGGATGCGAGGAAGGGATGCCTGGTGCCCAAGCTGCCAGCGATCTCTGTCTCCTGCCCTGCCTGCCCCGCCTCTGCTGTCCTGCAGCCTCCGAATCCAGCCCGGCCGTCCTCACTCGGAGCAGAGCTGTTTTTCAGCCATCTCCAGTCCTCGTCGCCAGCTCAAGGCGGCCCTTCGAGTGGGATGCCTCACCAGACAGACTGCAGGCTTTATCTATTGCTGTGTCCAATGAACGCCTGCCACCTGCCAGGCACTGCACGGTCCTTTACTGCGTGGCTCGTGAGACAGGTTGCGCTCACTTTCAGAGATGGAAACAGAGAAGTCATAAGTGATTTCTCCAGGGCCACACAAAAAGGAACTTGAACCCAAATGTCTTGTTTCCAGAATCATTCAGATGCCCCTGGGCACGTGGAGGTGGGCTCTGGGCCTGCCCTTGACTCTGTGGGACAGCCCTGGGACCCCGTACCTCCCCCCAGCTCACAGCCCCTCCCCATAAGCACCCCTCTCTTGCCAGGGCTGATCAGGCAGCCCTGGCTATCACGTGCCTCTCCTAAGACTCTGTGCCTGCAGCTGGACAGCCTCAGAGCAGGGATTTCTGGAGCCCATTCAGGGAAGAGGCCCTGGGGCTGGGTGAGTTCTCCTGGAACTCTCCACACCTCTCGAGATAGATTTCCAGAATGAAGTGGACAGCTGGGACAGCCGTAAACGACTGGCGTCCCTCTGGGAGGACACCTGGCCAGGTGAGAGGGCAAAGGAGCAGAGAGGGCACCACTGAGGACGACCTCTTGAGTTACACCCATTTTTGAGATGGAAAGGAAAAGGCTTCGGGGGTCTCACCAAATCAAGAAGGCAGACATTACCTCATCCCCACTTAAAAAACCCACCAACCGAAAAACTGGAACAGAGGCTCCAGCCCTCCATTCAGTCGATTCTCAGGGAATGTCATTTCCCACCTGCAGGGATGTCACAGCCCATCTCACTTTGTGCCATGAACGAGACTGGACATCCTCCAGGTCAGAGTCCTTGCCTCCTACCTCTTTATGTCTCATTCATGGAAGGGAAAGTGAAAGGAACACAATTTGTATGTGTCTCACTGAGGTGGGAAGCCCCATAAAAAAGGAATGGCAGGACCCCCAGGCAGGGCCACTACTTTCCTGCCAGCACCATCCGGTTCCCTGGCCCAGAGGCTCTATCTCACTTTTTGCCTCTGAAACGGCTTACTTACCCCTAAAATTCTATTGGTTCCCTGAGCCACTCCTGATTGGTTATTTCCTTCACTCCTGATTGGTCCATTTCCCTCCCTCCTGATTGGTCCATTTCTACAAATCTTGTTCCTAATTAGTCAACTTTTGTT
Organism: Vicugna pacos; assembly: GCF_048564905.1. Classification (NCBI taxonomy): domain Eukaryota; kingdom Metazoa; phylum Chordata; class Mammalia; order Artiodactyla; family Camelidae; genus Vicugna; species Vicugna pacos. The sequence goes on along the minus strand of NC_133001.1, from coordinate 7,832,821 downwards.
ATACCTCATTTGCATATGATTTGCAAAGTGTAAATTGGCAGCCTATATAAGCCTGTGCAAACCTACAGACAGCGTCCAGAGCTTGGAGTGTTAACTCCTCTGGGCCCGCTGGCGTAATAAACCTGAGTTCTCCAACTCTTTGAGTTCTGCTTGGTCTCTCGCCTGGATCCAGGTTGCTGTCACAACTGAGCTGTAACCTGTTTTTCTGCAACACCTCAATGAGCTGAGTACTGTCACATTCAGTCCCTACAACAATCCTATAAAGCAAATGTAATCACTCTCATTTTTTAGATGAAGAAACTGAGGTCCAGAGAGGAAGGGACTGGCCCAAGGTCATATAACCAGTCAGTCGTTATAATTTAAATGCATGGGTATTGAGCACATACTGTGTATTGGTAAAAATATGTGACATTATGCTGCAGTAACAAACAGCCCTGAATCTTAATGTAACAAAGGCTTATTTTTCTGTCACTCAAATTCAGGGAAACTATCTCCCACTCTTTTTTCAGGCTGCTTTGACTGGAGGCTCTATCATCTCATCAGAAGATTTCTCATTCACAGGGCGGGTCATGAGACAGTTTAGTAATGCACTGGTCAGAATTAGCCCCGTGGTCCTGCATCTTTGCAGGAGGTGAGGGCAGTTATGGGCAGGTGGAGTGTTGGCAGGCACCACTGTCTCTTCACAGCCATGCATGATGCTAGCTGGAGTCCAGTCATCAATGCTGGTCCCTACACTGTTCGTGAGCCCCCTGGGCAGTGCCCTCATCATGAACATTTTCCAGGGTCCCTGGACTCTGCAATGGGCCCTACAAAGACTGAGCTCTTTCAGATGGTGTGAGCTTAAGGCTCAGCCTCAGATGAGCCTCGACGATCCCATGATATAATTCCAACTCTTCCATTTTAAAATCCTACTTCCTTAGAAGCTACTTCTCCAGGTAAGATCCTGTGGCTACCACCCACTCACATGGCTTCCAAAGCACACAGTGAGAGCTCTTCCCCTTCACCGTGTCCTCCAGTCCCTTCCCTGAAACAGCTTGGCCAGCAGGCATCGCCCACCATAGGCATCTGCAGTGCAGAGAGAGACCCCAGGGGGATGAGAAGTCCAACCCACTGCCTCAACTCAGCTTGTCCTTGGCAAGAGAAGAATTCACTCCCATGCCTCTCTTCCTGCTTCAGTCTCTGCTTTCTCCCTTGACCCAGCACCATAGCTATCTCTCTGATTCCCAAATCCCTGGGAAAGCACAGTTCTTTGCACCTGGGCTCCAGGTCTCCTCATGTGTCCAGGGCTGAGCTGTTCCCCTAAGAACCTCACCTGGACTTGGAGGCTTCCCTTTTCCTGCCTCCAGAATTTCACCAAATCAGGCTCTGCTCTCCCACATGGCACAGGCACGGGAGGGGCTGTTCACACTCACCCATTCGGGGAAGATGGGGAGAAACCCTACAGAAGTGCCAGACACCTCAAAGAACTTTCTCATCCACTCTGCACCAGAGCAAAACCAAACCATGTGGCTTTAAAGAGCCTCCAGTTGCCTGGGATTCAAATTCCCCTAGGGCTTTAGAAAGCTTAGTGGATAATTATGTAAGGTGCCTAGCATAGCATTCAAAAAATATTAGAAAAACATACACAACAACATTATCTAAAGTCTCCAATATGGAGTGCTCTCCAGAGTGTCAGATCTGTATATGTGACTGCCTGCTTGACGTCTCTATCTGAGCGTCCCACAGGTAGACCTGGTTGGAACCTCCCCACAGCCATTCTTCCTTCACAGCTCACTTTTCTCTGTCCAAGTCCAAGCCCACTTCCCACAGGAAATGGCTGTGAAGTCCACTTGGTTGTTCTCCCCACCTCCCTTGCAGCTAGGACATGGACACATGACATCATCCTGATCAGTGGAACTAGGGGCTTCTGGGAAAGTTTTCCTCTCTACTAAAATAGGCTTATGGATGGAAAGCCTGCTCTTCTTTGGCCAAGAATTAGTAGCTAGAGGTAGGTAGTGCCTAGACATCCAGCAGCCACTTTGTGACCATAAGGGAACAAATCCAATCTGCTGAGGTTGGCAGACCAAAAGTGTAGCTGAATCTTGTGTCACTAATTATATGACTGAACCAATGAAATAACCCTGGGATATCTGGGCTTATTGTGACATACAACAACACATGTCTTTATTCTAAGCCACTTCCAGTTTGCTATTCTGTTACCTGTAGCTGAAATCATTCTAATACACACACATATTATAATCAACAAGTCCATTAATAAGCTCATCGACTCTTTCCCAAATCACTCTTCCTCTAAAATTTCTCGTCTCAGCAAATGACAGGTTTCTTTGCCCAAAGTTCCAGTAATCTCTCTTCCTTCTCCCTCATTTCTCTCATTCAGACTGTCACCAAATACATTGGCTCTCCTTCCAGAGACTCTTTGGTCACTTGTCTTTTTGGTCACTTGCCAAGGTCATGGTGATCATCTCCTGCTGGTTCTCCCTGACTCCGATTTCAGTCCACTGAGTGTCCCTCCCTGCGCCCTGGACATGCCATCCTAGGCACACCTCTGGGCTCTCGCACCTGCTGCTCCCTCTGCTGGAATGCTCTCCTCACTCCCTTTTCATCAAACTCCTGTTCATCCTAAGAGACCATCACCAGATGTTATTTCCTCTGTGAGCCTTTTATTAACTTTCCCAATCAGAGGTGGATGAACTCGCTTTTGGGTCAGCAGGTTGCCACGACCTCATTGTCCGTACATCTCCCCTACAAAACTGGAAGCAGCTTGAGGTGAAGAATGGTGTCTGAGTCAACTCTGAACTTCCGGGACTCAACAAAGCCAGGCAGTAGCTGCTTAGAAATTCTCAACCCCATGAATGAACAGCAGTGCAGAATAAATCGACTTCTTGGGCACCTGCCCTGGCTCTCTGTCACTATACAACACAACTTAGTGGCTTGTTTTGCTTACAAATCTGAAACTTTGGCAAGATGCCACAGGGAAGTCTCACCTCTGCCTCACCTGGCATGCGCTGGGGTGGGTCAAAGCCTGGAGACTAGAATCACCCCCAGGCCCATTCACTCACAGGTCTGATGGCGGTGCGGGCTGTTGACGGACACCTTAGCTGAGGCTGTTGGCTGGGGAACTTACACCTGGACTCGCCACGTGCTGGGCTTCCCTGCAACACAAGGGCCAGGTCCTAAGGGTGAGCACTTGAAAAGAGCCTGGAAGAAACCGTATGGACTTTTACAGCCCCGTTTCAACAATCATGCAGCATCACTGTCACCCTATCACACTCACCAAGGCAGTCACAAAGGCCTGCCCAGGTTCCAGGGGAGGGGACGTGGACTCTACTTCCTGATGGGGCAGCGACAAGGTTCAGGAAGAGGGTGTGGGATGGGAAATACAGCTGTGGCTATTTTTTGGAAAACGCAGCCTGCATAAGTACCCTTTTAAGTGTTTTAAGTCAACTCTTTTGTCTACTGCTCCCCCTAAATGGTCTTTGGTCTTCCTTGTGAGACCTTGTGTCTGGACCTCCCGGGTCCTCTCCTTGTGACGTGCTTGTCTGCACGTGATGTGATGTGCTTCTCTGAATGTAGCTGAGACATGTGGTTTGGTGGGGCAGATAAAAAGCTGTGGGGAGAACTGAGTTTGCGAGCCAGCTCTGCCACCACCTGACTCCGGGACCTGGGATGAGTTACTCGAATCCCATGAGCCTCACTTTTTATCCTCGGTAAGTGAGGAGCTGAGGCTGCCTCCCCCCTAGCTTCACAGAAGTGTGCTCAGGGCGAAGGGAGGCATGCTGAGGATGGGGATCTTGGAGGCCAGGGCCCGGCACACAGGCAGCTTGTGTCAGCCAGAACTCAGCGGCAGGAAACAGAAGACACTGACGTTATGTTAAGCAGAAAGGGGTTTCACACAGGTACTTAGGTGATCACAAAACCACTGGAGGGGCTGGGGGAGCAGGATCAGGGCTGACCTTCTGGGAAACACGTCCTGGATATGGCCAGGGGAGCTTGTCATCTGCCACAACCAGGATGGCAAGGAGTGTGGAGGCTGCTGTGGGGTGAGGTCCAGGGAGTCCCCGCCACCATCCTGCAACTGCATCTCAGTGTTCAGGAAGCCAGTGGTTGGCGTGTGGCCATCAGGGTTTCACCAAATAGTTCTACTCCCCCCAGCCTTCTCTACCCCCCGGAGTTAAGTCACCACGTGATTCAGTGACATACGCGTCACCCTCTGATGGAAGCTTTAAGTGCTATTGTGTAATTTTCTGTATTCTTTCTTTCCCTTGTCACAGTGACCCACATTCTCCACATTATAGTTTCTTTGCCAGCCTGGGTCCCCAAGTTGGGGAAACAGTGACCAGTCACTCATGTGATGTGGTGAGCATAGTATAGGCCATTCAGACCGGTGTCACCGGACGCTGAAACGTTGCTGGCTCTGATGATGCTCACCCAAAGCAAGAGCCAAAGAAGTGGGAAGATGGTCCTTGCTGCAATTCCACCTTCCCAATCCCGCGTCCAGTTGGCAAAAACTAATTTGCATCCAGAATCATAGCTTTGGAGGAGTCTAGGAAATACAGTTTTTAGTTTTCCAGCCTCTACGATACAGGAAGGTATTCTCAAAGGATTGGCTCTGGGGGTCAGTTTAGCACACCTACCAGAGCAAACCCATGCTGGAATTCTAAGGGTGCTCCAGCCAAAAGCCAGGGTGAGAAAAATCTGCCACCTGATACTTAGGCCAAACAGGGCTGGATGGAGGAAATCGAGGTACAAAATCATGGGAGATGGGCTTGGAAGGGCAGGTGGAGGAGAGGGGGTCTGTATTAAATTTCCTCCTCAATGAGGACCAGGACAGTAGTGTGTTTGTGTGTGTGTGTGTGTGTGTGTGTGGTACCCATGTGATTCCTGGGAACACTTAAAGGATTCCAAGCACAGCCAACAGAAGATATTTTTGCTTTCTAAGTATTGCTTTATAAATTATTAAATGTTATGTGAAATCTGAACACCGCTGATATGCCCAGACGGTGACCTCCATGTGTGCAGGGAGCAGGTTTCACGTATCTGTGTATCCTTTGCTTCTGGCCCAGTGCCGGGCGTGTAGTAGGCATTCAATAAACGCTTTATGAAGGAAGGAATTTGTCAATGTTCCACTGAGAAACCAACGGAGAGAGAGCACGACTCGATGTTCCCAGTGTGGTCTGATTAATCAGGGCCTGGTGGGAACGCCCCCTCCCCTGGTCTTAATATTATACTTCTCTTAACGTGGCCCAAGATTATATTAGTCTCCTTGGCAGCCACACAGCACAGATGATTCACATTGAGCTGGAGGTCAACTGTAGTCTCTGGGTCTGTTTCACATGAACAGCTATTAAGTAAGGCAGGGCTTCCCCATCCTGTCCATGTGCAGTTGATTTTTTGAACTAAACGCCTTATGTAACATTTCATCCTGCTGAGTTATGGTCCAGCCTCTAACTCCTCAAGATCTATCCAACTCTTCAGTCTTTTAACTCAATGTATTATTCACCCTTCTTCAAGCTGTTTCATCCATGGTCGTGACACAAGGGCTGGGGAATGCTATAACTTAGCCATCTCTGATCCTATCTGTGTGCGCAACCATTTTGTCCACAGAATAGGACCAGAGACTGTCACAAGTGGAAACAATGAAGTATACAGAGTCCCCTGGTCTCTGGCACTCACACCAGAAGGGAGAATGGATCCTGCCAGGTTTTATTCGCTCTTCGCAAACTGCCTCTGGCTCCTAGGCACCTTCGCTTTCTCTTATCAGCTGTCAAAGACATTTTCTTTCTTTCTTTCTTTCCTTCTTTCTCTCTGTTTTTTTTTTGGGGGGGGCGGTGGATACGTAATTTATTTTATTTATTTAATTTTAGAAGAGGTACTGGGGATCGAACCCAGGAACTCGTGCATGTTAAGCACACGCTCTACCACTGAGCTGTGCCCTCCCCTGCTGACATTTATTCATTTTATCCCTGTGTATCAAGAACCATGAAGTTCTTCAAATTCTTAGACCTCATGGCCTCACCACAGTGTTAACAGCCACAGTCTAGGAGCCCAGATGCATGAAAATGACAAAGTCAATTGTGATACCTCCTTCCTTGGAAAAGCACCATCCAAACCATAATACTTTTTAAAAACATATGTGATAACATAGGAGGGAAAACTTAGATATAATGTGAACTCAAAAAAGCAAGCCACAAAATTGTGTACCCATGAGGGTAAATCTATAAAATGATGTACATGCAAATATTGCAGAAGTTGGGTTAGGGAGGTGGGACTATGGGTGTTACAACCTCTCTGTTTTCCAAACTTTCCCTAACTCTACAGAAGGTAGCTTCTGAAACAAAGGCTAAAGGAAGGCATCTTACTGAGGACTGTGCCCAGGGAGCGGGAGGGAGGGACAGGGAATGGAGTGGGTGGGAGGGAGCTGGCCTCCACCACTTGGCGGTCGCTGGGCTCCACGTGGCTGCCGAAGGAGCCATATGAGATGCACTTCAGGGCTGCTTGTCTGTGGAGGGAAGTGGGAACGCTCGTCAGCTCCAGCCTTACCCCAGAGCATTCGCCCTCCTGCACTTCCGTGGGAGGGCATCTAGAAGGTTCCTGAGGCCCTCCTGCTGCTGGGAGCCCTCCCCAGAGCACCCTGTGGGGAGCAGCCATGTGGGCGGTGGAGGGTGCGGTGCCACCAGGTGATGCGCCATGAGTGTGGCTGGCAGGGCAGCACCCACCCTGCAGCAGGGCGAGGGGCAGAGCTGGATGGGACTGCGAGAGCCCACAGGACTGCCCGGGGTGGCTGTGATCAGCTCCACCAACCATTTATAAACACAGAGCTGCTCCTGTTTATCATGGGATGCCGATTTTCCTGGTTCTCTGGCTGCCAGACTCCATCTGGAAGACCAGGAGAGTCTTCATCCATCTCTGATTTGCATCTTTCCTCCTTTCATCAAAGAGTTTCCCCAGCAATCTCTCCTGGAGCTGAAGCCCAGCTCACCAGGCCCCTTAGACACCTGCGCCCCCCCCGCAGCTCACCCCTCTCCAAACCTCTCTGGGCGTCAGGTTGTGGTCCCCATGTGCAGACAGTTCCCAGGGGTGCTCACTCTCCAAGGAAGACCAGAGCGTTTTTAGGAGGCAAGGGTGGAGCTGTCTCTCTCATCAAAGACCCTTTCAGGCTTTGACACGCTCCGGCTGGCGCGGTCCCGGTGCCCTTTGTGTCGTCTGATCTGAGTACATGTGTGCGTGTGGTGGGGGTGGCTTTTGTTCTTGGCAATAGGCTGAATCCCCCTTCCCCCACCATCTTATTCCTGCTTTGTTGTTGGTGATGTTTTTGTGTTTCTTTTTTGTTTTGAGTCTTTTCAAGGGGCCACATTGGTCTTCTGAGCCATCTTGTCAGGGCCACTTTATTTTCTCGACTTGGAAATGATCTACTTTCTCAAGGTCCACCCTGCATAACTGGACCTGCCCACCACGCCCTTCCTGCGACACCACAAGTGCCAAGATGAGAAAGCCCTTTTCTTCCCAGGCTTCTATCGCTTTCGTTTCACCGCTGCATGCCTCTTGGTTGATCAGATTTTGGTATGTCCTGCCAGTTCCTCTTGTTGCTTTTGGAGAGATTAAATTATCAGCCAGGCAGGAATGTAACAGGCATCCTGGCTTCAGCACTGTCCTTGTAGCCGGACTCCCACCCCTCCCAGCCAGGACCTGGCTTCTGCCAGTTTGGGGGCCCCGGTCTTGGATGGGGAGAAATACTTCCCCTTCCTTCCCCCTCCAAAGAAGTCTGGGGACCCTCCTAGGCCCCAAGGAGAGGGCTGGGAGAGGAGAGTCGTCCAACATGGCTGCTTTCCCAGAACGAGTCTTGCAATCCTTTGGAAGCAGACAGAAGTGGGATGGCAGGCTGCAAACCACAGCTCCATCGCTCGTTGACTGTGTGACCTTGGGCAAGTTACTAACCTCTCTGGGCATCAGCTTCCACATCTATAGATGCTGGAACTCTCTTGATCTTCTGAGAAAGTGTCAGAGGAACGTTTTCCACACACAAGCACATGACAGCTGCTTAGCTGACAGTGATCGAAGGATGCCATTGACTATGTTCTGATTTCAGAGGGGCAAAGTGGGGGGGAGGGGGTGCATCTTGGAGCCAATGAAACAGAGTAGTATCTACTCAGAGGGTTGTTGTGAGAATTACGTGATTTGAAATACACAAAGCATGGAGAGCAGTGACTGGAACATAATGTGTGTGTGCATGAGTGTGTGTGTGTGTTAGCTATTTGGATGATGAAGAAGAGGATGGCAAGGATGAAGGTGTCAGAGGAATGGATGGTGAGATGGCTCACTCTCCACTGTCCCTCCCTGTAGCACAGAGATCTTTTTTTTCTGGCAGTCAGCTGTCCAGTGTGGAATGTCCCCAGCCCTCCTTCCGTCCAGATGCAGTATATACAGGCTGTGTGTGACTAATTCTCACCAATGGTGTAGAAATGATCACTTCTCAGTTAAGGGGTTTCAAAAGGGGGTATGCCTTCTCCACATGCTGTCCATCCACTGGATATGCGGAGAGGCCTCCGGGCCCTTGGGGGGTGATGAAGCCACAAGATGGGAAAGGCTGGGGTCCCCACATCACCACCTGGAGAAAAGTCACAGGCCGGCCAGGAACACCCACGTTGGACAGCCACATAAGTGAGCCACAAACCACCCTTGGATGAGGCCACTGAAATTTGGGGGTTAATTTACCACGGCACCTCGCATCACCTTGGCTAGACACATGGTCAGTGTGGGAGGCAGTGACGTGACGGGGCAGGGCAGCCATGGAGGGAGCCTGGTAAAACGGAAGAGTGCTTCAGAGAAATCTGAGGGACTCCCTCATCAGAATCTAATGCTTCGGAAACAGCTGACAACAGCCAGCCCTCCGCTCGCCGCCCCCACACAGCGCTGACTCCATCGAAGTCTCCATCAACGGACCATTCATTCAGTGTGCCCTGTGTCTCCACCACGTGTTAGCACAAAGTCCCTGCGTGACGAGCCTGCTGGGTGTGGTCCCAGCACGGCCCCCATCCTGTGGTCAGACCCACTCCTTCTGCCCATTCATCATCCTGACATCCAGAAGAGAGCCCATCAATCACAACACCTCATTTGCTAATGTGACTTCCCTCAGCCGCACTCCTCCGGGGAGGGGGGCCCGCCGCCCTGCAGCGGGAGGCTGGCTGGAAGCCGGGGGCAGCAGCCTGCACCCCGCAGACCCGCAGCAGGGCTTCTGGGCCCCAGTTCCGGGCCCCCGGGGTAGAACACCCCCCAGGGCGTCAGTCTGTGGTGTGGTGGGGTGGGGTCACCGCCGCTGAGCTGCAAGCTTCCTCCAGGGGCCAGGGGCCACTCCACCGCCACCTGGAAGGCTGCAAAATCCCAGCGCCACCACCTGAAGTGAGCTTTGACTTTTATTTCTTTTTTTTCTTTAAAAAAAATTTTTTTAAACCCAAACCCAAATAGTTTGTCTGCATTTTTGTTCAGTATGTTAGTATCAAGATTAAATCGTCTGGGCCTGCTCCCCCGTTCACCTCTCAGATCATAAAACCTCTGTAGTGACTGAAAGCAGGAGTCTATCAAGTGGCTTTCTGTTCTCCTCCTCTGTCCCCACAGGGCTAGTTACCAGGAATCCAAGTTACAAAGTGCAGGCGCCCCAAGGCCTGGTCCCAGGTGGCCTTAGAAGTCCCCCTGCCTGGGATGAGGTTCTGGTAACCCCAGGTCCACAATTGGGTGTGACAGGTTGACCCAGGCTGACCCAGCTTTCCCGAGGCACCTCTCCCAGACTCCTGGCTGGGGCTGCTCCCCTCGCCCCACCCCTGCCGAGTCCCTGCCTGGTTGCCCGGTCCAGTGGGGGAGCTCTGGCCTAGCAGGCAGGGCTGCCGGAGGAAGAACCTTCCAGAAGAGACTGACCCAGCTTGCTTCTGCTTGGGAGCTCAGTCTCCCCTCTCCCTCCCCCAGCACTGCTGTTGTTACTGTAAACTCTTCCCAGTAAAGCAAACCCTACAAAATCAAATATTTGGGACCCATAAATTCTACCCCTCAAAATGTTGCAAGCTGGGAAAAATGAAGTCGCTCCAAAATCCAAAAAAGCAAAATTGGAAATCATAAATTTTTAATGAATACATTCAAATGTCATTAATTGTCCAATTTGGTATCATGAAAATTTCCTTCCATTTGAAAACAATTTGTACCTTCGATTCTCTTGCCTCGTAGAGATTCCTGAGTGTGCGTGATGAGGGCTGGGAAGTCGGAGACGATCGTAAACTAAATGAGTAAACTTCAGCCAAATCATTTCAAAAGCAAAATTATAAAAATTCTTTCCAAGTATTTTATAGCAAAATAATTCTACTTAATGTGGGACGCGGGAGCATTTTAATTCTTTTATACACTCTGGGGTGGGACCTACAAAAGGAAGGCTGTCTGGTACCCAGGAAGGCCCTGCCTCTCCCCTCCTTTCCTCTCCCTCCCTCTCCTCTCCTCTCCTCCTTCCCCTCTTCTTCTCAGACAGCAGCTTGGAGGGAACGACAACAGAATCTCCTGTGAAAAATATTCATTTTTATAAAGATACTGATTCTTAACAATTAGAGGGCTCTCCTTGAGGGTGGTGAAAACTGCTCCAAGTGTTGGCTGGTTTTGTCGCTCTCCAGTCCCGGAGGACAACACCCTCTGCTAAATGGACACTTCCTGATAGCACAGGAACAGGAAATACACTGCCCCTGGCTCCCCCACGCACGGTGGTCCCCTCGCTCTGGCTGGCTGAGCAGACAGGCCACCATCACTGTGGTCCATGGATTCTGGGATGAGACTAAAGTCTCAGCCAGCAGCAAACAGAGGCGGCTACACATGGTTTAGCTGAAAGGTGTCTTTTCAATCGGGCAGGTGGGTCACCCAGCAGCCTAGCACCTTCTTGCCAAAGTGCCCAGCACCCTCGGGGCTCCCAAGCCGACTTCCTGTCTCCCAGGAAAAGCACTTGAGTGGCTCAAGAAGCAGAGGTGTGGCCCGCAGGCCCCCCGGCGGGGACAGCCATTTGCAGAACCCAGCAGGCTGCTGAGGGAGCGCCTGGCCTGGAGACAGCCTCCAAGGACACCCCTGGAAGCCCACTTGGGACCGTCTGAGAAAACACTGGGGAGGGCCAGCTGTCTCGGCCTGGGGGAGCACGACCCAGAATGTCCTCCGAGGCCCTCCCGGTGACCACACTCAGCTCGGCAGCTTCTCTCCTTCCCCTCCCCTCACACCCTGCCCCGCTGACCCTGCTCTCCTAATGGCAGTTCTTGAGTCACCCTGCCCCACTGCCTGGCCCTAAGTCCCGGTCCTGCAGCCCCTCCTGCACCACCCATGGCCCCAAGTCTGCACCTGGCTAATTCCCCTGCCTCCTTCAAGACTGAGCCAAGGCACCCTCTTCTCCTAGGAAGCTTTCTCCAACCAGTTCTCCCCTCCCAGGTGCTCTGCTGTGGTCACTGTGTCAGATAGATAGATGGGTAGATAGATACCCAGACAGACAGAGGACAGGTAGGTAGATAGATGATAGATACATAGATGATGGATAGATACATAGATCATTGATACATAAGGACATAGATGATAGACAGACAGACAGACAGATAGATAGATAAATTTTTGTCCCATCAGACTGTGATGACACAAACAGAGCCTCATCCATCGCTGTGCCACCCCCATTCCTAGCACAGAGCTGAGCACACAGTAACACTTAATGGATGGATGGATGGACGGATGAGGGTGAGGCCTGGGTGAGCAGGAAGCTGGGACAGATACTGTGGGTCTAGAATGAATGGCCAGCCGCTGCTGTCTCCAATGCTCCCAGGCAGGGTGTGGCGTCACGTGAGGCCCAGAGGCCAGGGTTGGGGTCAGATGATTTCCAGCTTGGCTCTGCCCCCTCTTCTGCCACCTCTTGGGTAGGAAGCACGCGTGTGCTGTCATCTAGCAAGGAAGATGAGGCCCTCGGCCACCCGCCGGGCCAGCACAATTGCCGCCTTTCCCTTCCTCCCCAGCGGCGGGGTCGCGCCCCGCGCAGTGGGTAGGTACCTGCCTCCGGGGCCAGACCACCTGAGTCCAGGCTCCGCCACCTGCTCACTGTGGAACCTGAGGCAGATGCTTCCTCCTCACTGCGCCTCTGAGATAGCAGTGCTTAACTTTGATGAGTTGTTGTGTGGGTTTAAATAAATTAATTTATACAAATGGCTTAGAGTAGTGCTCAGCGTGGAGGAAAGGATGTGTAAGTATTAGCGTGTGTTATAGCCCGCCAGCTCCCCGCCCCGCCGGCCGGCACCGCATGCACCAATCTGAAGACAGGGTCGGGGTCCGTCTGAGGTCGGTTAGGTTGGCACTGAGTCAGGGGCAGGATGTGGCCGTGGCCCCACTGCAGGAGGGTTGGGAACTCCTGACTTGCTCAGCACCCAGTTCATCAAGCCACTCCCGCTCCCAGAAGTGTTGTCAGGAGAAGGGAGGATGCACCAAGGGACCGCCCCAGCGCTGCCCTCAGGGAATGCGGAGGAGAGGGGTGGTGTCCCGCCTCAGCCTGGCCTCCTCCCTGCTGCTCCCCTGCAGAATTGTCCTCATGCCCAGCTCGATGTGCCATGGACACCGGGCACGGTCAGGGGCAGGCCAGGCCCTGGCGTGCAGCGCGTACATGGAAAACACTCCGCCTGGCTCTGTGTTTGTGTTCCCCGCCTGGGCGGAGACCAGGAACACCAGGGCACCACCCCGGTCAGTGCCCACCGCCGCCCACCTGCCCGGAGGAGGACCTCGCAGGGCAAACAGGGAGGAAGAGAGCCATGTTCTATTCTGGAAATGTCGCTCCCTGTCCCCTTGGCTTCCCCAGACACCCCAGCAGCCCTGCCCCAGGATCTCCTGACCATGGTCCTAAACGTAACACTGAGGCCTACTCAGAAGCACAGACTGCTCCAACTCCCCTTCCATCCAAGCACAGCCAGGACTTCTGGGTGATGTAGAAAGGCCCGCGGGGAACAAGGACACAGTGACACAATGACGGTGGCTTTTCTAAGGCTTACTTTATGGGAATCTGGGGGGGGAAAAGGAACAGTTCCGTCCATATAGCACACCGGGCTGGTACGTCAAGGCCCACTTTTGTCCCCTACTCCAGAAAGCCTTCCCTGGCTGTCGCAGCCCACAGTCCCTTCCTGTCCTCAGTTCTTTCCGCTGTTCGTCTAAGCTGCCCTCATAAACAAGCATAATTTGACTAGGCTGGTGGCCAGGCCAAGGGTGGACATCGGCCCCGGGGAGCAGACATCCCTCTGTCCTCTAGCTCTGCTCTCTGATGGCTCCCGGGGCTGCATCTGGGCCTCCCCTCCATCTCCTGTGTTGCCCACAGCACGCTCCAGGGACGGACAAGAAATAGCCAGCTGCCCAGCCCCGTGGGGGTCACGCGTCTGGAACTACTTGTCAGCACCAGAGTCTCCCCAAGCACCGACTCAGGGTCGGGGGAAGGGGGTTCAGAAGCCACGCTGGTCTGCAAGCACTCCGGGTCTGCAGCTCATCTTTTCTTGGCTCACCCAGACAGTACCCCTCTGGCTTTGTGCTTGCAGGTGCTTGGAGAGGTCCTTTCTCTGCTCCCGGCCTCCTGAGAGCAAACCTATAACCTATGTGGGACCAATAGGAGTGGCCCGTGCCTCCTAGACGCTGGCCAATCTGTTCATCCTTTACCTGCTTTACATCCAGTTTCCATTCTCCAGCGAGTTGGGGGCAATACTTCCTCCCAGATCTATCCCTGACTCAGTCATCTTTCATTCACGCTCCTTCCTGAGCCCCCTTGTCTGTGGCCAGCCTTGAATGTCCCAGGCCCGCCCAGAGGACTCCATGGGCACCTGGAATCCTCTCCCACCTCCCAGGGGAGAAGAAAAGGGCTCCTCGCTGGGCTCCGGCAGCCCCACAGGGCACCCGTTCCCTCTGGAGACCCTGCAGCCCCGACCGTGGGCACTTCTGAGGGGCCCATGTCTGTCTTCACCGTTTTTTCTCTTTGCTTCTTCCACGGCCCTCCCCATCCCCTCCTCCTCACCCTACCCGGATAGAGCCCCATCAAACCTCCTGACACATGTGCTTCGTTAGGTGAGGAGTGGGGTACGCTGTGACTCCCTCATGGAATCTAAAGCCTGCATGAGTGTGGCCATCACCCAAGCCTTGCTGTCAAAGTGGGTTCCCTGGCACCTGCCCAGTGATGGATTCAGTGAGTCCAGAGTAGGGCCTGAGGCTCTGAATTTTTAACCAGTGCCCCAGGTCACATCCTTCTTGTCTCTGAGCCCTGTGTTCAGATGCAGTGTGAGGGAACAGAGGGAGGAGACGAGGCTGGGACACCCAGCAATTTCCCCTGTTGCTCTGGTGCGCACACAAGGAAGCCGCTTAGTCAGCTAAGCTCGTCTGGTTCGACCGCCCAGCGCCATGTGGAGCAGTGAGTTAATGTACTCTCAGGGCAGGGCGAGATCAGGGAAGCAGTTGAAGTGGCGCTTTCTTTTTCTTTTTTTAACTGAAGTATAATTGATTTACAATGTTGTATTAGTTTCAGGTGTACAGCAAAGAGATTCAATTGTGTATATGTATCTATTCTTTTTCAGACTTTCTATTATACATTATCACAAGATATTGAGTGTAGCTCCCTGTGCTATACAGTAGGTCTTTGTTGTTTATCTATTTTATATATCGTGGGGTGTATATGCTAATTTCAAACTCCTAATTTATCCCTTTCCCCTTAGGTAACTGTAAGTTTGTTTTCTATGTCTGTGAGTCTGTTTCTGTTTCGCATATAAGTTCATTTGTATCACTTTTTTAGATTCCACATATGTGATATCATACAGAATTTTTTCTTTCTCTGGCTGACTTACTTCACTTAGAATGACGATCTCTAGGTCCAGCCATGTCGCTGCAAATGGCATTATTTTATTCTTTTTTATGGCCGAGTAGTATTCCATTGCATAAACATACCACAATTTCTTTATCCAGTCATCTGTCAATGGGCATTTAGGTTGCTTCCATTGGTGAAAAGATATGAACAACATAATTTTATATTGTTTTATGTCTGTGTCATCATTTACTCACTTAGGCTTCTATTTTAGGACATCCACATTGTCTCCAATTTTTGGTATAATAAACAGTCTTGCAATAGACATTCTTTTTTAGAATAGTCTGATTCCTACCTCTGCCTCACTTAGAATAAATTCCTAGAAATGGAGTTGATGAGTCAAATGATAACGTGTTCTTAACAAATACTTGATTTCTGCTGTATTGTCCTACCAATGGTTACAAGAGGATTTATAATCCTGTTCATTTCATTGGAGCATGTCTATGGCTTCACTCTCTGAGTGCTTATCTTATCATTGATTTTCATCTTTGCAATCTGGAAAGGAAAAAACAAAAAGAAGCATCTCATTTCAATATGAATTTCTTTGATTACTAGAGAGGTTAGATACAATTAGAAATTGTATCCTTCTTTTGAGACTTGCTTCCTTACATAGTTTGTCTAGATTTAGATTTTGAGAAGGGTGTTTGAGTAATTTTGTTATTGAATTTTAAGTATTCCATATAGATAAACACTATTAACCCCTTCTGTCATATATTTTGCAAATATTTTCACAGTTTACATTATGAAATATAGAAATATGACATAATACCTGTGCATCCTTTCATGTGGCCTTATGAAATATCAACAACTTGATAATTTGCCTTAGATTTTTTAAAGCAACAAGACATTCCCATTATGATTGATGTACTCTGTATTCCTCTCCATAATTACATTTCTCTTCCACTCTCTCCAAATCTAATCACTAACCTATTTTTTTAATATATCATTCTCCTGCATGTTTTAATAGCTACAAGTGTTTGTTCATAAATAATGTACATGACATCGTTTTGCACATTTTCTGTTTTGAAGTTTTACACGAATAAAATCATATTGTAGATGTCCTGTACTTTGCTTTTGGTCAATATTATGTTTTAGAAATGTATTCCTGTTGAAATACACAGCTGTAATTCATTCATTTTAATGGAGGCATAGTATCCTATTTTATAAATGCACCACAGTTTATCCATCTTCCTATGGATCGACACTTAAGGTTTTTTCTTCTAAACTTTCATTATAAGAGCAACATTGCAGTGAGTATTAGTGTATGTGGCCCTTTATGTGCATATGTAAGAGTTTATCCTGGTACATGCCAAGATGTTGACCGTCTGGGTAGCTGGTGTGCATATTTTCAGATTCCTTAGATGGTGCCAAAGAATTCTCCCAAGCAGTGGTACCATTTTACTCTCTCCTAAGTATTTTTTCTTTACTCCAACTCATAGTATTATCAGACTTTTAATTTTTGTTAATACTATGGGTAAAACATGTTACTTAACTATTTTGACATGTTCCTGATCCCAAGTTAATTTGGTTATGCTTTCACACATTTATTGGCCACTGGGGCTTCCTCTTCTGTAAATCCTCACATATTGTGCCCACTCTTCTATTTATTTTTCTAGTTCTATTGTAGTATTCCTTTGTAGTTCTACCTTTTGCAGATTATTTTACAGTTGGTTGTTGGCTTAGTAAATATGTATGGCATCTTTCTTGAGCAAAATCTTATTGAACTTTAGTGTCATCTCACTTTTTCTTCAAGGCTTGGGCTGTCTGTGTTTTAAATATGGCTTTTGTGGTGGGGAGGGTATAGCTTAAGTGGTAGAGTGTATGCTTAGCATGCACAAGGTCATGGGTTCAATCCCCAGTACCTCCTCTAAAAATAAATAAACCTAATTACTTCCCCCTCCACTAAAATAAAATAAATGATAAAATAGTAAATAAGATTCTTTTAAAGATATGGTTTTCCTTATCCAAAGATTATAAAGATAGTGTCATACATTTTCTTCTAGATGTTAAAAGCTTGTGCTTTTTATATTTAGATTTCTGATCTACTTGGAATTTTTTTTTAAAAATATGGTGTGAGGTAGGGATCTAATTGTTTTTCCATATGGATAACCTAGCATTCCAGCACCATTTTTTAAACAGTTCATCCTTTTGCCATTGGTTTGTTATTGCCTTTTTGGTCACATTAACTTGATCTATATGAGTGAGTGTTTCTCTGATCTCTATTATGTTACATTGGCCTTTTTATCAGTTCCCCTCCACCACCAACACCTTATATTAATTATACCTTTATAATACCTTTAAACATGCTCAAAAGAGTCCCTGTACCAGGTTGTTTCAAAAGTTATTTTGAAATGTAGTCAAATATAACATTTCTTCCCTTTATATTTAGTTTTGTGTTTGGGAGAGTGTGCCCCATCCCAAGATTAGAAAAATATCATAGATACAATATGTAACTATTCGATAGCCTACCTTCTTGCATGCCAAAGAATATTCTGTGTCTGTTTGCTCTCTGACTTTTTGTTACATTTACAAATACTTAGTAGAAAGAGCTGCAGAATCAGAAGGACCTAGAAGAGGGGTAGGAGATTTTACATAGGGAAGAAAATTCTAGCAGAAGAAAAATGTATATCCACAGAAGAAAATGAATGGGAGAATTGAGCTATGCATTGTCAGTTTCAGAATGAATTTTGATTGGGAGTTTGAGTGGAACAGATACCAAATTTTGTAGCGACCAGCTGCTGTACATGTGGAAGACACAGAGAATGGCAAAGATGGGGAGATTTTTTTTTTTTGATGTTTTGTGGTTCATTAAAAATGTCCTTCTCTCACACATGCACATACTGTCAGTACAGCGCATTGGCATTTACTTGAGAGTAAGATTAAGCTCTTTTCAATTCCATTTTTCTGTATGGATTCTGTTTAACTGTTAGTCTATGTTAGGATTGAACTATGAAACTACCCAGGCTTGATTTGGATAAATAATCACCTGTTTTTCCCTAGTACTTACACAATTCTGCAGTTTATTTATATGCACATGGTAGAAAGTAGATGCCCCTTCCATATCTGTTCCCTAGTATCCTGCCTGTCTTCTTCAGAAGCACATTGTGTGGCCAGTTTCTTAGGTAACCTTCTAGAGACACTCTAACTTAAAATGTATATGTATTGTATGTCCCCACTACCCCCTTTTTCCCCCCCACATAGAGTAGCACACTCCATAAATTGTTCTATACTTTGCTTTCATCCCCACTGCATGCATTATTTGGAGATTACCCCTTATAAGTGCATAAAGATCTTCCTTGTTATTTTTATCAATAGTGTAATATCTTACTATATGGACACATCAGTGTATTTATCTAGCCCTTTTTGGGTGCACCTTGAAGTTTTCCCAGTGTTTTACTGCTGTAACTGGTTTGTTGAACAAGTGTGCCGCATGACATAATCAGAATAAAACTTTATTTTCTCCTTCCATCATTCCTTTAAAAGTATTTCTTTAGGTTAACACTTTCTGACTTTGTCTGAAAACACTGGAAGTTCTCCTGGGTTTTCATTTTTGGTCCAACATAGCATCAGTTCAGGAATGATAACGTCTATGCCCATGTAATAAACCAACCCCCTGAACTTGACTTTGTGTCATAGCTTCTTTCCTCCCTCGACCCTGGCCAGCTTCCAATAGGAAGCCTGGAGTAGAGAAGGGGTCTCAGTCTGTCTGCTTCTCTTCCTTCCATCATCCCCACAACAAGTTGCTGTTTTACTCCACATGGGAGTCAAGATGGCGATGGGAGGGGGTAAAAGAGCAAGGAAAGGTAAAGGAATGAGATGGTTGCTCTTATTTGGCTGGGTGATTTTGAGTTCTCTGCCCCTGGCACATGGCCCATGCTGCCTCTTGGTCTTGGGAAGCTTTGGGTGTTGTTAGAAGGGGCTCCTAAAAAGTCCCTCTTGCAGTTCTCCTGACCTGTTTCTGATTGTCCTTTGGGACTCCTTCCTTGGCATGAGCGTATGAAGCTATTGCCACCTTGGTCTACCTTGCTCTCCTGGGCAGATCTACTAAACCAGACCCCGGGGAACCCCATGCTGGTCCTCTCTTTGACACAGGGCCCATGTCTGGCCTTGGAAACACTCACATATCCCTTGTCCTAACAATCTGCTCCCAACACAGCAGAGATTGCAGGGCTTTGCCACTAAAGTCACAAGGCAGGCCTTCCCTGACTTCTGAATTTCTCAGGAGAGTCAGCCCCTGGCCCCAGGCCTCTTTAGCACCCCCTAGCCCTGGACCAGGCCAGGTCTTCTGTGTCTCCCACTGTGGTGAAGCCTCTTGAAGCAATCTGAGAGGTTCCTTAGATGTTTCCTTCCTAGTCTTGACAACAACCTCCCTCACTCATCCCCCAGACAGGGGTGGGGTGAGGACCCAGAAAGGCAGCATTTCTCTCTAAAGAACAGTTTCCTGAAATGCCCCACCCTTATAGTCTCAGACCTCGTTTCCCTCCTTGATGTCGCTGAGCAGTCCAAGAATCACTGAACAGATTCTTGGCCAAATCCCTTCATCAATTTATGGAGAGGGCGGGGTGTATGACAAACTCAGTTTGGTGTCCTGAGCCAGGAAGAGTCCCATTCTAATATTTTGTTACATTATCGTAAATAATGCTGCCATTAGTGTTCTTGTCCAAGGATATTTATTTGTGTACATGGACCAGTATATCTACGCAAAGTACCAGACGGATTAACAGAAGAGGAATCGTGGGGCCAATGTGTACGAACATTCTTTTATTTACTATTTGGTTGATATTGCCAAATTGTCCTCCAAAGAGTTATACAAATTGTTCTCTACCCAAAATACATGAGAATGCCTGTTTCCCACCCCCCTGATAAGCTTACTGCTTTACATTTGTGCCTTTAATCTACCTGGATTTATTCTGACATAACTTATGTTTTAACTCCTTACATATTCCTTGCGCCCCAAGCCATTTGATAGTAAATTCAAATTTATTTATTAAGTAAATTCATCCATTCCCCGCTGACTTAAAACGCCAGCTTAATGTCGCAGTACATTGTTGAATATTTTTGGACTGTTTCTGGACTTTGCCTTTTGTTCCACTGATCTGTTTTGTCTGTCCCTGCACTAGTGGCATCCTTTTACGATCCCTGTAACTTGATTATACACTTTAATATCTGGTAGGGAAACTCCCACTTCATTACTCTCTTTCTTCAAACCCCCTCTGGATCTTCTCAAACTTTATTCTTTCAGTGATTTCTAGAATCATTTTGCCTTGCTCTAAAAAGTCCCATATGGATTTTGGTGAGGATTACAAATAACTTATAGTTTAATTTGTGGGAAATGGACAACTTTTCATCATGAAATGTTCCCACGTTAGAGCATGATATTCTCACTGGTTAATTTAAAAATTCAGGTGAACTTTGAGTTTTACGGACATATGTGACGTTGCATATATTTGTTGCTAGTGTGATCAAGGTCTTTCTCCCATTATAATTTCTAATTAGTTAATATTGGCATATAAAAATCTTTCCATTTACAGTAATTTTTAGGTTTTTTGGGGGGGGAGGGTTTAAATAAGCAATTATATTATCTGTAAATAATGATAACATTTCTAACGCCATTCCAAGATTTATGCTACTTATTTTTATTTTGTTTAATTACCAAGGCTTTGTCATCCACCACAAAGTTAAAGTTATAAATGCATATCTATGAGTGTCACCAAATATAGACAATAGTTTGAAGACACATGTCAAAATATCAACAGTGACATGTGGTTATTATTTTTGTCACAACTTTGGTATTTTTGGCAATGTTTGCAGTAAATATCAGGAAAAAAATCAACAAAACTAATTTTTGCAACTTATTTAAGCCCATAGTTCTGTAATTATCCAAGTCACGAAGGAAGAGAGTATTGACTCTTTCACTTCCAGTGATGGTAGGTTAACAGGGACAGGGCTTACCCTCCTACTTTAAACAACTAGAAACTAGAAAAATATATGAAATAATTGCTTTCAGACATTGGACAACAGGCAGCTCAAGACTGTGGTCCTGGGGAGGAGGTGGGGGTGGGGAAGGAGACCCCAGTGATCGCATTGGCTTCCGTCTGGAGGCATCTTCTGGACAACAGAAGAGGGAGAGGTACCCCAAGCTGTGTGTGGCAGTCTCACTAAGCTGAGGAAACAGAGATTATAGTCAAGGGAGTCTGAGATAGCTGAGTGCTGAGGCGAGGAACTGGAATAAGCTATTTAGAAAAACAGCTGGAGAAGTCTGCGTGGGATCCCCTGTGTCTCTGATGGACACTAAGATGGTTACGCGTAAAGCTCCACGAGGCTGGGAGAAGAACAATCAGGGAGTCATAAGCTGAACAATTTTAAGATATTAAACAAGACTCGAAGAGTCCTTGTTGAACATGTGGAGCATTCAATAGAGATCCTGAGAAGACTCACACAGGACTAAACCCTAGATTAAGGGCTCCCCAGAAAAATGTTGTAACAGGCCTTGAAAGGATGAACTCAGTAACTACAAACTTCACAGCTTACAGCAACAAAGCCCAAATTAGTATAGAGTATCTGTTGCTTTTTTGTACACTAAACCATGAACTATTAGAGAGAGAAATTAAGAAAATACTCCACTTTTATAATTGCATCAAAAAATAATAAAATACCTAGGAACAAAGCTAACTAAGGAGGTAAAAGACTTGTACTCAGAAAACTATAAGATACTGATAAATGAAATTAAAGATGACACAAACAGATGGGCTCATAGACTGGAAGAATTAATATTGTTAAAATGCTCATACTACCCGAGGCAAACTACAGATTGAACAAAGAGAAAGAACAAAGCTGGAGGTATTAAGCTCCCTGATTTCAAGCTTTACTACAAAGCTGCAGTCATCAAAACAATATGGTACTGGCACAAAACAGACACACAGATCAATTAAACAGAATAGAGAACCCAGACACGAACTCATACAGGCAATTAATCTATGACAAAGGAGGCAAGAATATACAATGAAAAACATCATCTTCTTCAAGAAATGGTCCTGGGAAAGCTGGACACCCACATGCAAAACAATCAAACTGGCCTACTCTCTCACACTATGAGTAAAATTAAATTCAAAGTGGATTAAAGACTTAAATTTAAGACTTGAGACCATAAAACTTCATGGAAAAAAATTGGCAGTACTCTCTTTGATGTCATTCTTCGTAGTATTTTCTCATTGATCTGCCTCCTTAGAGAAGACAAACGAAATAAAAAATAAACAAATGGGACTTCATCAAACTAAAAAGCTTCTGCATAGTGAAGGACACAAAACAAAAAGGCAGCCTACTAATGGGAGAGGAGATTTGCAAATGATGTATTTGTTAAGGGGTTAATATCCAAAAAGTACAAAAATCTCATACAACTTAATATCAAAAAAGTGAACAACCTGATTTTAAAATGGTCAGAGGATCTGAGTAGACATTTTTTCCAAAGACACACAGATGACAACCAGGCACATGAAAAGATGCTCAATGTCAGGGAAATGTTAATCAAAACCACAAGGAGATATCACCTGGCATCTGTCAGAATGGTTATTCTCAAAAAGATAACAAATAACAAGTGTTGGTGAGGATATGGAGAAAAGGAAAATCTCATGCACTGCTGGTGGGAATGTAAATTGGTGTAGCCACTATGGAAAACTATACAGAGTCCTCAAAAAAATTAAAAAATAGAACTACCATATGACCCAGCAATTCCACACTTGAATATTTATCCTAAGAAAACAAAAATACTAGTTAGAAAAATCATGTGCACCCCTATGTTCATCATAGCATCATTTATAATAGCCAAGATATGGAAGCAACCTAAATGCTCATCAATAGATAAATGGATAAAGAAGATGTTATATATGTACAATGGAATATTAGCCATAAAAACTAGTAAAAGCTTGCCATTTGTGACAACATGCATAGACCTAGAGGGTATTATGCTAAGTGAAATAAATCAGACAGAGAAAGACAAAAACTGTGTGTTTTTATTTTTATGTGGAATCTAAGAAACAAAACAAATGAACAAACATAACAAAACAGAAACAGAGTTACAGATACAGAGAACAAACATTTGGTTCCCAGAGGTGCAGTGAGTGGGGGGAAGAAAGAAATAGGTGAGGTAGATTAGATTAAGAGGTACAAACTCTAGTTGCAAAATAAATGAGTCACGGGTATGAGATGTACAGTGTGGATTATGTAGTCAGTAACTGCAACACCTTTGTATGGTGACATATTGGAACTAGGCTCATCTTGGTCATCACTTTGAAATGCATAGAAATATTGAATCACTCGTTGTGTAACAAGAATTAACACAGTGTTGTAGGTCAATTATATTTCAAAAACAAACAAACTCATAAAAAAAAAAAAGAGATCAGATTTGTGGTTACCAGAGGTGGGGTGTTTGGGTGGGGGATTGGATGAAGGCAGTCAAAAGGTAACAAACTTCCAGTTATTAGATAAATAAGTACTAGAGATATAATGTACAACATGATAAATATAATTAACACTGGTGTATATTATATATGAGAGTTGTTAAGGGTAAATCCTGAGAGTTCTCATCACAAGAAAAAAATTTTTTCTATTTCTTTAATTTTGTATCTGTATGAGATGACAGAAGCTCACTAAACTTACTGGGATAATCATTTTATGATGCATTTAAGTCAATCTATTTTGCTGCGCACCTTAAACTTATACAGTCAATTGCATCAATAAAACTGGAAGGAAAACATAAACTTCTTTAAAATATAACTGATTATTTAAGAAAACAATAAGAATGCAATGTGAATTTTTTAACTTATTAGGAGGTAAAATGTATGCTGACAACAGCACAATGAATGGGGAGAATGGATGTATGTTGTAAGGTTTTATGTAATAAATTAAACAGTATAATGCTATCTGAAGACAGACTGTGATTAGTTAAGAGACATAGACAGCCATCTCTAAAAATAAAACAAAAGTATAGCACAGGAACAATGGTGGAGGCAAAACAGAATTATAAAATAATATTTAATTCAAAAGAAGGAAAAAGAAAAAATATAAATGGGACAAAAAGAAAACAAATGGTATGATGATGGACTTATATACAATGGTATTGATAGTCATATTTAATGTAAATGGTCCAAACCAGATTTTGGTACACTTTTTCTGTAAAGGGAGAGATGGTAAATATTTTAGGCTTTTGTGGATCATGCAGTCTTTGTCACAGCTACTCAGTGCTGATACCATGGCACAAAAGCAGTGACAGACAATATGTAAATAAATGACATAGCCATATTGGTCCACAGGATGTAATTTGCTGACCTTTAATCCATATTTCTCCCAATTTATATTCACAAACCATATATCTAGTAAGTGTTTAATATCTAAAATATATAAAGAACTCATACAACACAATAGCAAAAAAGCAAATAATTCAAATTAAAAATGGGAAAATAAGCTAAATAGACATTTTTTCCAAAGAAGACATACAAATGGCCAATAAGTGTGTGAAAAGGTGCTCAACATTACTAATCATGAGGGAAATTCAAATCAAAATCACAATGAGATATCACGTTACACCTGTTAAAATGGCTATTTTCTAAAAGAGAAGAAATAATAAATGTTTGGAAGAATGTGGGGAAAAGAGAACATTTATACATTGTTGGTAGGAATGTAAATTGGTACAGTCATTATGGAAAACAGTATGGCAGTTCCAAAAAAAAAAAAATGAACTACCATATGATCCAGTAATTCCACTCTTGGGTATATATTCAAAGGAATTGAATTCAGTATCTAAAAGAGCTATCTGTACACCCATGTTCACTGCAGCATTGTTCACAATAGCCATGATATGGAAACAACCTAAATGTCCTTCAAATCTATCTATCTATCTATCTATCTATCTATCTATCTATCTACCTACCTAACTACCTATCACCTGTCTAATTCAGCCATAAAAAAGAAGGAAATCCTGCCATTTGTGACAACATGGATTAATGTGGAGGGCATTATGTCAAGTGAAATAAGTCACAGAAAACAAATACTGTATGGCATCACTCACATGTGGAATCTTAAAAAAAAAAAAAGGTCAATTTTATAAAAAACAGAATAGAATGGTTGTTTCCAGGGTCTGAGGTGGGGGGGAATAAGGAGAGTAAATTAAGGGGTACAAATTTTTACTTATAAGAGGAATGAGTTGTGAGGCTCTAATGTACATCATGGTGACTATAGCTAATAATATGGTATTGTATGCTTGAAAGTTGCTTCATCTCACACACACAAAGTTAACTATGTTAAGTGATGGATGTGTTCATTATCTTGGTACTTATTTCACAGTGCATATGTATATCAAATCATCACATTGTATACTTCAATAAAAGAGTAGACAGAAAGTCAGGAAGTATACAGAAATGTTGAATAACCCTGTCAAGCAACATGAGCTAATTGAAACTTTAGTAAGAACATACATACACCAGTGCATAATAAACATCCTTTTTAAGAGCATAAGGAACATTCACCAAAATACACCACATTGTTGGCCATTAGAAATGCCTTAACTTATTGCAAAGAACAGAAATTATCCAATGTCTGCTTTCAGACCACAACGAAATTAAATTAGAAATTAATAACAGAGAGATAACTAGAAAACCCCAAAATACATGAAGGTTAAACACTTCTAAATAATACATGGATCAAAGAAGAAATCATAAGTGAAATTTAAAAATTTTTTGAATGAAGTGAAAATAAAAACACAAATTATTGACATTTGTGGGATGCAGTGAAAGCAGTACTTAGAGGAATACTTACTATCATTAAATACATGTATTAGGAAAGAAGAAATATCTAAAATCCATAATCTAAGTTTCCACCTTAGCAAACTAGAAAAAGAAGAACAAAGAAAATCAAAAATAAGCAAAAGAAAAAAGATTAAGATTTAGAACAGAAGTCAATGAAATTAAAACAGGACAGCACTAGAGAAAAGCAAGAAAATCAAAAGCTGGTTCTTTCAAAAGATCAATAAAATCAGTAAGTCTCTGGCCAGGCTAATAAAGGGAAAAAGAGGACACAATTACTAATATCAGAAATGAGAAAAAGGACATCAATACAGATCCTACAGACATTAAAAATACAATAAAGGGTTACCATGAACAACTCTATGTCCACAAGGTTGATAACATAAACAAAATGGACCAATTCCTTGACAGACACAATTTACCAAAACTCACACAAGAAAAAACAGCCAATCTAAATAGTTCTATATAAGCTAAAAAGATTGAATCAATAATTAGTAACCTTTCAAAATAGAAAGCACTATGTCCAAATGGATTTATTAGTGAATTCTACCAAATGTCTTAAGGAGGAAGTTATACCAATTCTCTATAATCTCTTTCAGAGGATAGAAACAGAAGAAAAAAAATTCATAACTCATTCTGTGACACCAAGACCAAAATCAGACAAAGACATTACAAAAGAAGAGAACTACAGGCCAGTATCTCTCATGAGCATAGATTCAAAAATTCTCAACAAGATCTTAGCAAATAAAATCCAACAATGGATTCTTTTTATTGTCTTCATAGTTTTCCCTTTTTCAGAATGTCGTATAGTTGGAGACAGTAAGAAAGAGTCAGTGGTTGCCATGGGTGGAGGGGGGGGGTGGGGGGGTGGGGAGGAGGTGAATAAGCAGAGCACAGATAATTTTTAGGGCTGTGAAAATAATTCATAATTATGAATATATGTTACTATACATTTGTATGAATTTATAGAACGAAAACCACCAAGACTGAATCCTAATGAAAACTATGGACTTTAGGTAATTATGATGTATCAATGTAGGTTCATCAGTTGTAACAGATGTAGCATTCTGATAGGAGATGTTGATAATAGCACAGACTGCACAAGTTGGGGGGTAGGCGATATACGGGGCATCTCTTTTGATTTATCTTAATTTTGCTGTGAGTGTGAAACTGCTGTAAAAAATAAAGCCTTCATTTAAAAAGTTAAAAGGAGAAAACCCCCTATACTTTACATAATACTTAATGATGACAATAATTGCTCCCTAACATGGGAAAGTGCAGATACTCACTTTTACCTCTTCTACTCATTTTGCTGGAAATCCTAGCAAGTACAATAAGGCAAGAAAAAGAAACAAAAAGGTTATAGTTTTGATAAGTATTAGTAAAATTCTATTTACAGATGATATAGTTAGGTCCATAAAATAAAAAATCAATCTACAAAAATTCCCACTGAAATGAATAAATAAATTTAGAAATGTTACAGAATAAAATGTCAGTAAACAAATACACATTGTATTTTTATATACGAGCAATAATGAACTTGAAATTAAACTTTTAAAAATACCTTTTATATTACCATCAAAAATAGGACTCACTTAGGGATAAAAGTAAAATAAAACACTACTGAGAAAAGTTAAAGACAATTTAAGTAAATGGGGAAAAAGAGGTCATATTTGTATATTGGATGATTCAAGATCATTAAGATGCATACTCTGCCTGAGTCAATCTATATATTCAACAGGAAAATCAATCAGAATTCCAGTAGGCTTTTTAATAGAAGTTGATAAGCAGGGTCTGAAATTTACATGAAAAGGCAAAGTAACTAGGATGACTTCGGAATAAAAAAAAAGAATAAAGTTGAAGGAGTTACAATACTTGATGTCAAGGCTTACTAACTACACAGAAGAAAAGAAGCCAGATGCAAAAGAGTACACAGTACATGATTGCGTTTATGTTAAACCCTAGGAAAACTAATCTAGAGAGAGAGAAACCAAATTCATGGTTTCCTGAGGCTGGAGTGGGGTGGAAGGTAGTGATTCACCAGGAAGGGCCACATACGAACCTTCTAGGGCCACTCAAATGTTCTTTATCTCATCTGTGGTGGTGGTTACATTGTTGTATATTTATGACAAAACCCATTGGTCCTTATACTTAAAATGTGTGTGTTTTATCATGGTAGATTATACCCCAATAAAATGTATCTTTAAAAAGATTATCTACTAAGATATCCCCATGAAAGATAAAGAACTGATACATCTTTACTTCAGACTTCCTCTAAATTCCTCCTCTCAATTTTCATCAAAATGATTTGATATTTTTATCTCATTTTTATCATGGTCATTATTGGTTTTACATCTTTATCTTTTTAAAATACAGCTAAGAAAACAGTCTGCTTCAAAACAATAATGACAATAGTTTTAAACTATTCTATGTTTATATTACTTCAGTAATCACCACGGTTTCTTTTATATCGTGATTTCGTCATTTGTGACCTTTTTGTTTTATCTCTTTGTTAGCTGTTTTACATTTTAACTAAGTAATTTTTTGCAAAAAACAGATGTGTGGTATTTTTCCTGAATATGTATATAACTAAGAATTTGTTTTTATTGCCTTAATATACAAATGGCACCTTACCTTGCATATAGAATTTTTGAATCTCAACTTTTCCTTTCAAAATTCTGAATATATTTCTTCTAGTTTCCTCTGCTATCTAACATGTCAAAGAAATATGAGCCTCACTTGATTGCTTTCAGACTTGAGAAATTTCTCTTCCTTTGGTTCCAGGCTCTCACAGCCTCCTGCTTCTCCCTGTTTCTCAGAATGTTCCCTCTCTTGCTCCTTTCTAAGAATTCTTCCTCCTGTGCTCTTGAATATTGGTCCTGCTAGCATCTGTATCTAGGCTGTCTCTCCTTCTCATGCTAAGACAAGGATTACAAATTCAGTCAAGTCTACACTTTAAAGCACTCAATAAGATAAATTTTCTTGGGAAATACAAATTGCCCCAAGGAATTAAACAAATATAAAGCCTTAAAAGACAAATAATTCAGGAACAAATTGAGAAGATTGATACAGAACTACCTCCAAAAATGGAGCAGTGACTTGTTTTGTCACTCAAATGTTCATGGAATTGAGGATTTACATGTTACATAAACTCTAAGAGAGAATAGAAAAAGATATAAAAGATTACAGTGGATTTTATAAATGTAGATAATCATGATACAAAAACATAAGAAAGAAGGTAATAAAACTACACTACTTAACAGCACTAGAAAGTCAAATCCAGCACGACAGAAGAGAATAATACAACAGGAGGCAATGGGCATTATTAAAATAATGTAAATATGGTTTAATAGGGAATATATTCATATAATGTACTGCATCCTTAGCTGCAAGGAGAAAACCCTATAATCATTTTGATAGGCATGAAAAGGCAAGAAAAATTTGTTTTCTCTTAAGATGCAGAAAATCACAAGGGAACACTGCTTTCTCCCGTAAGAATGACTTAAGAAAAGCCAGATAATCTACAAAATTTAGAGTTTTCCTGAACCTATCAGTGAGCTGATGTCACAGACTATGAGATGAACTAGATTTCAAAGAGTGAACAGTCCCTTTGAGAAGAATGGAACACACAAACTCTTTCCTTTTGGCAGAGGGTAGAAGAAAGGGTGGTTGCACAGGTAGCAGTGGCCCAATGCTAGAGGAATTTCCAAGATGTGATATTGTGATGATAACTATAGCAATAGCTATATTCAAACCCCGTTCAAATATTGATTAGATTAACTCAACAACTTTCCCCGATACACACACACACACGCACACTAACGGTCTCAGAAAAAGAGTCATGACCATCTCAGGGCAAAAGTACTATTTATCTCAGTCTCTGCTATTTTTTCTATGCACTATGTCCAACATTCAACAAAAATTACAAGATACACTAAAAAAGCTATTAAAATTGTCAAGAGAGATAAAGCAGTCAGTAGGACCAGACCAAGAGATGACCAAATAGGAAACTTAAAATGGAATAATCAAATAGGAACCTTAAAATAATTGATTCATTCATTAAAGGATATAGTGGATAAAATAGACAACATGCTTAAACAGATGGGAATTTTCAACGTAGAAGAAAAAACTATTTTAAAAAAAGTCAAACAGAAAAATTGGGGTTGAGGAGGACATGATATCAGATAGAGAATAATTCCTTTGAAAAGTTTATCAGTAGACTAGATGCAAAAGGGAAAAGAATCACTGAACTTAAAAGTAGGTTAATAGATGTTTTCAAAACTGAAGCACAAAGAGAAAAAAAAAAAGGTTAAAAATTAAGAAAGACCCAGAATCCTTAGGACAATATCAAATTGGAGTCCTAGAAGAAGAAAGAAAGAACTTGGAAGAAGAAATATTTGAAGAGATAGTGGCTAAGGATTTTTCCAGAATTATTGAAGGACAACAAATCACAGAGCCAAGAAACTTGGAGGAAAAAAATTAGAAAGAATTAAAATAATATCTAAATATATTTTAGTCAAATTGCTGAAAACCAAAAGTGTTCCTTGTATTTATTTATAGTTTCAATGAAATCCCAATAGAAATCCCAGTACGTTTTAGGTAGAAATTGGCAAGCTAACCCTAAAATTTACAGGCATACCTTGTTTAATTGTGTTTTGCTTTATTGTGCTTTGTGGATATTGCATTTTTTACAAATGGACGGTTTGTGGCAACCCCACATTGAGCAAGTCTATCAGTGCCATTTTTCCAACAGTACTTGATTGTTTTATGTCTCTGTTGCATTTTGATAATTCTCTTAATATTTCAAACATTTCCATTCTGATTATATTCATCATGGTGATCTGTGATCAGTGATTTCTGATGTCACTATTATAAATGTTTTGGGGCACCATGAACCATGACCATGTGAGACAGTGAACTTAATTGATGAATGTTGTGTGTGTTCTTACTGCTCCACCATTCATCTATTCCTCCGTCTCTCTTCCTCTCTTTCAGCCTCCCTTATTCCCTGGGACACAACAATACGGAGATTAGGTCAATTGATAACTCTACAATGGCCTCTAAGTGTTCAAGTGAAAGCAAAAATCGTGTCTCTCACCTTAAATTGAAAGTTAGAAATGATTAAGCTTAGTGAGGAAGGCATGTGAAAAGCCAAGATAGGCTGAACGCCAGGCCTCTTGCACTAAAGAGTTAGCCAAGATGTGAATGCAAAAGAAAAGTTTTTGAAGAAAACTAGAAGTGCTACTCCAGTGAGTACACAACTAATAATAATCAGCTTTATTGCTGATGATATGGAGAGAGTTTGAGTGGTCTGGAGAGATCAAACCAGCCACAACATTCCCTTAAGCCAAAGCATAATCCAGTGCAAGGCCCTAACTCTATTTATTCTATGAAGACTGAGAGAGGTGAGGAAGCTGCAGAAGGAAAATTTGAAGCGAGGAGTGGTTGGTGCATGAGGTTTAAGGAAAGGAGCTGTCTCCATAACACAAAAGTGTAAGTGGAAGCAGCAAATACTGATGGAGACAGCTGCAGCAAGTTCTCCAGAAGAGCCAGCTAAGATAATTAATGAAGGTGGCCACCCTAAACAACAGGTTTTCAATGTAGATGAAACATCTTTTTGTATTGGAGGAAAATGCCATGTGGGATCTTCGTAGCTACAGAGGAGAAGTCAATGCCTGGTTTCAAAGCTTCCAAGGACAAGCCGACTCTCTTGTTAGGGGTTAATGCAGCTGGTGACTTAAAATTGAAGCCAGTGCTTATTTACCATTTGGAAAATCCTGAGGCACTTAAGAATTTTGCTAAATCTACTCTGAAATTACTCTATAAATGAAACAATAAAACGAGGATGACAGCACATCTGTTTACAACATGGTTTACTGGATATTATAAGCCCACTGTTGAGACCTACCGGTCAGAAACAAGATCCCGTTCAAAATATTGCTGCTCATTGATAATGTACCTGGCCACCCAAGAGATCTGACTGAGATGGGCAACGAGATTCATGGTTTTGTGCCTGCTAACACAACATCCATTTTGCAGTCCACACATCAAGAGGCAGTTTTGACTTTCAAGTTTAATTATTTAAAAAATACATTACATAAGGCTATAGCTGCCATAGATGGTGATTCCTTGGATGGATCTGGGCAACATAAATTGAAAGACTTCTGGAAAGGATTCCTCATTCTAGATGTCATTAAGAACATCTGTGATTCATGGAAAGAGGTAAAAATACAAACATTAACAGGAGTTTGGAAGAAGTTGATTCCAGCCCTCATGGATAACTCCAGGGGGTTCAAGACTTCAGTGGAGGAAGTAACTGCAGATGTGGTAGAAACAGCAAGAGAACTAGAATGAGAGGTGGAGCCTGAAGATGTGATTGAATTGTTGTAACCTCATGATAAACCTTTAATGGACGAGGAGTTACTTGTTATGGATGAGCAAAGAAAGTGGATTTGCTTCTTATAGATGAGCAAAGAAAGTGGTTTCTTAAGAATCTGCTCTAGTGAAGACACTGTGAAGATTGTTAACATGACAATAAAGGATTTAGAGTATTATGTAGAGTTAGCTGATAGCGCAGTGTAGGCTTTGAGAGAACTGACTTCAATTTTGAAAGACTTTCTACTGTGGGTAAGACGTTATCAAATAGCGCTGCATGCTACAGAGAAATCCTTCTTGAAAGGAAGGGTCAATCCATGCGGCAAACCTGATTGTTGTTTTATTTTAAGAACTTGTCACAGCCACCCTACCCTTCAGCAGACACCACCATGGAGGCAAGACCCTCCACCATCAAAAAGATAATGACCTGCTGAAGTCTCAATGACAACTAACTTTTTTTTAGCAATAAAGTATTTTAAAATTAAGGTATATACATTGCTTTCTTTTAGACATAATTCTATGGTATACTTAATAGACTACAGTATAGTGTAACCATAACTTTTATATGCACTAAGAAACCAAAAAATTCATGTGACTCATTTTATTACAATATTTGCTTTATTTTGCAGTGGTCTGGAAATGCAGTATCTCTGAGTTATGCCTGTATGTGGAAAAGCAAAGGAACCAGAATAGCCAAAGTAATTTTGTAAAAGAAAGTTGAGGGGGAGGGTATAGCTTAAGTGGTAGAGTGTATGCTTAGCATGCACAAGGTCCTGGGTTCAATCCCCAGTACCTCCTCTAAAAATAAACCTAATTATTCCCCCCTCTCCAAGAATAAAAGTAAATAAAGTTAAATTTTAAAAAATGTTTAAAAAGAAAAATGAAAGATTCATACTATCTGATTTCTTTCTTTCTTCTTCTTTTTTAACCTTTTTGGCAGGAGAAGTTAATTAGGTTTATTTATTTGTTTAATGGAGGTGCTGGGGATTGAACCCAGGACCTCATGCATGCTGGGCATGCACTCTACCTCTGAGCTATACCTCCCCCTCCCTACTATCTGACTTCAAGACTTAGCATAAAGCTACAATAATCAAGATAGTATTGATGAAAAGATAGACACTAAGGTAACAGAAGAGCCCAGAAATACACCCTCACAAAGATGGTTAACTGATTTTTGACAAAGGATTAAAAACAGTTCATTAGAAAAAGGATAGCCTTCTCAACAAAAGGTGCTGAAACAATTAGACATCCACATGCAAAAAAATTAACTTCCATCCATAGCTCACTCCATATAAACATTAACTCAAAGTGTATCATAGAGCTAAATGTAAACTCTAAAACTATAAAACTTCTAGAAAAATACTTGGAGGAAATCTTTATGACTTTGGGTTGAGCAAGATTGTTTAGCTATGCCCTAATAAGCACAGTTCATAACAGAAAAAAATCAATAAATCAGACTTCATCAAATTAAAAAATTCTGCTCTTCAAAAAGCATAGTTAAGAAAATGAAGACAAAGGACACAGGGTGGGAGAAAATGTTTGCAAAACACATATATGATAAAGAATTCATATTTAGAATATATAAGGAATCCTTACAACTTAATAATAGAAAAGCAACTAACCCTATGTTAAAATGTACAAATGATTTCAACATTTAACCACAGAACCTATATGGATAGCAAACAAGCACATGAAAAGAGGCTGGACGGCATTAATGGTTAGGGAAATGCAAACTACAGCCACAATGTGATACCACCACACCTCTATTAGAATGGCTAAAATTTAAACAAACTGGTAATACCAAATGCTGCAGAAGAATATGATTAATTAGAACATTCCAGCATTGCTGGTGGAAATGCAAAATTGTAGTCTCTCCAGTCTGGCAGATTCTTATGAAGTTAAAGATACACTTACTCTTACACATGACTCAGAAATTCTATTCCTAGGAATTTACCTGAGAAGAATTTTTATGTTCAAAGAGTTCAAACGTATGTTCAGCCAATGGCTGTTGTGTAAATTTTGAGGAGCTTTGCTTACAATGAGCGCAAGTTGGAAACAATATGAAAGTTTATCAACTAGTAAATGGCTAAGCAAATAATGTTATATCCAGATTATGGAATACTGCACAGCAATAGAAAGAAATGCAGTATTGATCCCATTTATTTGACACTCAAGAAAAGGCAAGACCATAGGGCTGGAAATCTCCCGTATCTCTTCTAAGTTCAGAAGTGTAAATATTCTCCAAGTTAATTCACTCCATGCAAGTTAATTTATGCAAAAATATACTTGTGTGAGAACAACTCAGACTCAAGCCTGTACCTTCGTAGAAGGCAGAAGGATGTTCACCAGAATGTTATTTATAATAGATGTTTAAAGGAAAAGGTTGGATGAATAATGTATGACGAGAATACAGCCATTCAGTCATGTTCTAGGGAATATTAATGGCGTGCAGAGATGTCGATATCACATATGTGAGAGGAGAAGACAGGATACAAAATAGAAACACTAACAGCTAACAGGTATTGAGTGGCTACTATGCGATGAAACACGAAGTGCTTTCCCATTCAATTGTGGCAACTGTCATATTATTGTTGTTGTCATTATTGTTGTTAACTTGAGATGTGAGACCTGAAATTTAGGAAAATTGATGTCACATGCTCCAAATGGTGGAGGTTGGAGTCTAGACCCAAAATTCTAACCAGTACACTTACGGTCTCCATCCCCAACTCTGAATCTGTATTTTTTTTTTTTAAAGCATTCAACATGGGTCTGGAAGCAACTGTACCAAAATGTTAACAAAGTCACCTCTGGGTAGGGTTACAGGTAGCTTTTATTTTATTTTGCTTTTCTGTGCTTTAAAAATCTGTACCCACCCCACCCCACACCCCCAAAATGATGTTTATAATTAAAGTTATGCATGTGACTTAAGGAGATGAAGACACAGTCTTGCTGGAAAAGTTGCCTCCTTGTGAGACACCACATTCTAAGAGGGGGTGTAGTCCCTGGAAGTCCCAGCGGGCCACCCTGCCCAGGGCCCTGCCTGTTCCCCGGCGCTGCCCTCCCGCCCGGGTCACCCACCTCAGAAGTCTAGGATGAGCAGCGAAGCACTGTCTCCAGAGAAAAGCCTTCCAGCTGCTTCTGCCAAGCATCCTGGACGGCAGCCGGAGGGCGGCTGGGCGCATCCAGCTCCCCCTGAGTCTGACGCCGGCAGGGCTGGCTGTGCCCTCTGCCGAGCACAGGCAGCGAAGACCCAGGCCTCCAGCCCTGGGGATGGGGAGTAGGGGAGATGGTGGAGGACATGGAGCCCTGGGGCCGTGGTGGCAACTGTTCACCCCAAAAGAAAAGACCTGTTTGATTAAGCCACGTCTTTCTTCCCCAGACACCCCGCCCTTTTCTCCCTGAGCTGTATTCAAACCCCATTGCATTTGGAGGGAAATCCAACCCATGTGTTTCTGATTCATTTACACTTAACTCATCAAAATCCTGTTTTGAAAGAGACCATTGGATGGGCTACAAAGTCTGAGCAGAGCTCCCGCCACTGCGGGCTGGTTGTGGGCTCCCCAAATACCCCTCTAATCCACTGGCCTGCGTGCAGGCTCCGCACCGCGGAGAGGGCTGTCGGAGCGGCCGCTCCCCGGCCTGGCCCCCTCGGAGGCCTTCCCCACCGCCTTCTGCCTCTTGGGGAGCTCTCAGGCTGCTGGCGAGGGTCTGGGGAGCTCACGTGGCCTGGGAAGAGGCACCAAGTGCGCCATCCTTCCTGGGGTAAGGCTGGGTTTGAGATGAGCCTGTAGGGCAGAGCCCAAAGGTTCTCACTGATGGTGGAATCCCAGGCACAGAAGGTGCCTTTGGGGGCAAAAGGGCCTCCGTGGGTCATCCCTTACCCTGGGGGCTGTGCCCTTCCCGAAGCCAGTGACCAGAGGAGGAAGTGGGCCTTTCTGCCCAGCCTGTCTCTTCCATTTTTTCTCAGCCTCAGAGCTGACTGCATTGGATTTAAACAAAGAGCCGGTCTCCCATCAAGAGCAGAGCTCTAGTTCCCACCTTCGGGCCCAGCAGGTTTTCTTGGGTCAACATGGGTAGTGCTCCGTGTCAGCTCCTCCTGCAAAGGCGAGTTCTCCCCAGCAGACCCTTGGGAGTCATGAAGGCAAACATGGTTGTCCCAGGTGCAAAGCATGCCAGAGCTGGGAAAGACCTTCGAGAACTTTGCGGTTCAACCCCCACATTTACAGATCAATTCCCACGAGCTCCCCTCCAAAAGGGTTTGGAGGAAACCAAGCTCCTCCAGCTGGCTGCTTTGGGAGAGCATGGGGTGTGGTCAGCAGACACAAGGAAGGCTGGGCCCCTCCAAGCGAGGCCTGCGATGAAACATGGGAGCAGGAATGAACAGAGAGAGTGGGGACTGGGTCCTTTCTCGTCACCATCACAATGGGCTGTAACGTTCACAATAACCTCCTTCTCTGCATGCAGGTGGCTCCCTCCCCACTGTGGTTACTAGCAGGGAAAAGTCTTCAGAACCTGCCACGTGGTATATGCAGTTGGGAACCAGGGGGCAAGTGGTTGGGACCTGAGTGGGGACACCAGGGGCTGAGTGAGACAAGGGGGCAGAAGATGAATCACAACAGTAGTGACTCTTAATTAGGGGGCATTCTTTACTCACAAAGGTCAGAGGGGGTCAGTCATTTGCTCCACGTCACCAGCTACTACATGTTGACACCAGAACACTAAATCCACATCTACCTGGCACTAAAATCCATGCAACCCAAGAAATAGCGGCTGGGAGGACAGAGTTGAGAAAAGCTAGGGATGGCTCTGTGCTGCCCGGTGTGCAGGGCTGATCGTCAGGGGATCTCCCGAAGAAGGTGCTGTTCCTCAGGGTCTGGCAGAAGACGAGGAGCAGGGCTTAGTGTGGAGGGGAGGAGGATGGTCCAAATGGGGGAATCCGGGCACTGCCAGTGGGGGCGTTCAGTGGCTCCGGGCACTTAAGGGACTTGGTGGTTGCACCAGGAAGCCACCAGCAGGTGGCAGTGTTTCAGAACAAGAAGGTGACAAGTTAGGATTGTGATAGAAAGACATTACTGAGCTCTTACTATGTGCGTGGTGTCGTCCTCAGTGTTTCATACAGAGCATCTCACTGACCTTCACAACAACCCTATGAGGTAACTACCATTATTAGCTTCATTTTACACCTCGGAAGGGTTTAGTAACTTGTTCAAGGTCACAGAGCCTGAAGTCCTGGAATCAAGATTCTTACCCAGGCTGGCTGCCTAACTCAAGACCCAGACCTGAACTCTATACAGATGTAACATCTTGCCTCGACTCACAACATATGCTGAATTTCCACCATGTATTAAGCATTGTCCTGGGGGACAGAGACCCAAAAGTGGTCTGGACAGTGTCCTGCCCAGGAGCTCTAAGGTCCTAGGATGATGGAGGTGGGCGCACTCATGACAGCAGGTAAAGGGCCAGGTGCTGACTGGGTCCTCAGCCGTGGCTCAAGTCCAGCACCTCCACCCACTGCGGGGTAAACTTGGTACATTAACAGATGTCTCAGACCGTCAGTTTTTCCATCTGTCTATGATTAGGTATAATATAGATCTCATAGGGTCAAATGGGAGAAGAATCAGGCAGCCATGGAGTAGGTTGTGTGCTTCACAGAAATGACCACAAATGTCGGACACGGAAGGCATGGGGAGCCCAGAGCAGGGGACATAAGGTGAGTTTCTGAGGTGGGGCAGTTGGCTGACAGGGTAAGGATCCCAGGAGGTAGGAAAGATGCACAGGGAGCTCCCCTCCAGTCCACGGTGCCGGGTGCTGGGGTACATCCGAGGACCAGGAAGTGTCATCTTCAGAGGCTTTCACAGCAAGCCAGACTTAACACGGGAGTAGAGGACTCGGAGCGCCCCAGTCCGCAGGTGTTGTCCAGTAAGCCTCTCGTGGGCCTACAAGAGCCCCAAGCCAGTCTTGTGTTGGCTCAGCCCAGACCTTT
Organism: Vicugna pacos; assembly: GCF_048564905.1. Lineage (NCBI taxonomy): Eukaryota > Metazoa > Chordata > Mammalia > Artiodactyla > Camelidae > Vicugna > Vicugna pacos. The sequence goes on along the minus strand of NC_133001.1, from coordinate 7,794,798 downwards.
CTTCTGCACCAGGAATGCACCCTACAGCCGCTCACGGCACTGTCTTGCCCTCAGCTGGATCAGGCCCACCTCCCAGCTCTGCCCTGCCCATCTGTGAGCAACCTGGATCTGTCAGTGGTTCCCTAGCTGCCTTGCATAATCCACTCCATCTGTGACCCCACCACCACACCCTCCAAAGAAGTGAGGTGCCCCACCAGGTCAGGAGATGGCAAGACAGTCTCCCGTCCCTGGGGTCATTGAGTCATTCAGAGAGTGCCCACCCCTGAGCATTGTGGGAGATGAGGGAGAGCGGGCAGAGATGCAGAGTCAAGCCCCATATACCCGAGTCTGGTGCCGCCTGAGCGGGAGGAGGTGGAGAGGAACTCAGGCAGCAGGGCCCGCCTCTTCTCTCTGCTTCTACTTCTGACTTCCGAATCTTCAGAAGCAGCCGCGAGGACATCCTCCCGTCCCCTCTCCAACAACACCATGCCTCCCCCACACAGGTCCCCCGTGCTGCTAGCCTGCCTTCCCGAGATATGGCAGGAACAAAGACTAGTGGCTCTTCAGGGTGGGCGGGGGTGATGGGAGTGCACGTCTGGCTATGGCGTTATCTGCACAGAGGCACATTCCTTCCCTGGGCCGCCCCCACCCAGAAACATCATCATTCATTCCATCATACACACAGCTGGGCCTGGGGGAGGCCACGACAGGTGGGCCTGCCGGGGAGGCGGGGATGGGGCGCCGCGGTCTTCTCCCCACCCCCCAAGCAAGACAGATATGTCCCCTCTGAACATGCTGGGGGAGATTATTTTAACAAGCACTTTTGTACCAGGAAATCAGTGTGTTTAACCTAACAAGCAAAGAACAGCCCAGTGGGGCCCATAAATCTCGTTCCCACCTATTAATTTTACAGCCTACATAAAGCAGTGTTGAAGTCCAAAGTATATGTGACCTAAAAAGGCATTGCTCATTCTGACACATATACGACGTGGCCAGGACTCGAACTCTGACCCTGACCCTCACTCCAGGAAGCCAGCTCCCAAGCCTCACAGGGTGCAGGGGCTCACGCTGCAGAAACCTGCCCAGCCTCCTCTCGGAAGAACAGGACAGCTGGAGGAGATGACTGGGGAGGGGGATGGAGGATGCGGGGTCAAGGGGATGGATCCCCAGCTCAGAGACACCAACCCACCCCAGGGCTGCAGCGTGGAGTCGTGTAGCGTGGTCACCGCCCGAAGGCACCCAGGCGAGGAGAAGTGAGGGCTGAAATCCAGCCCCGACTCTGTTCACCACTCCTGTCCCCTGGGGCAGGGCTACGTCTGCCCAGAGTGGGCATTTTTATAACCCACCTGAAGGTGCTATGGTTGGCAGCCGTGCTCACAGCACCCCCCCCCCACCTTGGATAAATTCAGACCCCTACCCTGACTGCTTCAAATACTGACCCCCAAATCCAATGGCTCACTATACCCCCAAATTTCACAGCCCCCCAACCAGCAAAATCCATGACAATCGTCCACCCCTGACATCAGTTACGCTCTGATCCCCCCTAATCCGGTGCATGTTTTAAGTATCCATTCACCACAGAATGACTTAAACTGGTCACCCCATGTATATTGACCCCCACAGTCATCAGGACATGGACCCCTGATCCCTAAGCTGAGCCACCTCAGTCCCCTACTGACCCTATAGTAGAAGACCCAGGAAATCTCAAGGTCACACTTCTGGCACCCCGGCCACATGCCAGCCCCCAAACTCAAGTGCACAGCTCTGCTCAGTATCTTCCACTCCACCGTGGATTCACGCCCCACCCTTCTCTGTGCTGTCCGTGCCTGGGAGTCTGACCACTAGGGAGGGCATCCCTTGTCCTCTGGCTTTTAGTCAGTTTCCCGAGTTAGAGCCCCTATTAGTGAGGTAAGGGGGGGGGGGCCCGATGCCAGGAGCATGCGTGGTTTTCGCTCTCTCTTGAAGTCTTGTGGAATTCGTGCTCCATAAGGTATCTTTCTTAACTTTATTACAAAAGTGTTTCTATTAGGTCGGGTTCGCCAGAAGCAAAGGATACGAGGGCAAGTCATTTACTTGGGCCGTGAGTCCAGGAAGCACCATAGGGGCGTGAGGACACACGCCAGGGCAGGGGAGGAGGCCCACACAGGGTGGATGAATGAGTCAGGGACTTCTGCAGAAAAAGGGATCAGTCCTGCTGAGGACCCGAAGCCGAGGTATTTCTCCACCGTTTTCTGCCCGTCGTGAATGTTGAGCTGCCACCGAGGGCACCTGCCTGGTGAGGGCGGAACCTGCTGCCACAGCCAGATCACACGCCCAGGCAGAGTGGCAGGCACTGCAGCAAAAAGCGAGCAGCGTGTAAGGAACGGTGAGTACCACGGGGGTATGGACTGGGCAAGAGTAGAATGTACTACAGTGTTTTTGCCCAAATATTCAAGTAAATTTGACCCCTAGGCAGGCTCTAAGGAGCCTAAGTTTGAAAAGTGCACACGCAGAATTCCCCACCCTAAACAAGGCGCTGAATCTCCAAATACACCCTTTCCACCAACTCCTATGACTCTTTCTTATCTTCATCATCATCATCACATGCAGATCTGCTGACCTTTAGAGGTCTAAATGCCGCTGCGTGGGAAGCCCATTGCCCAAGTCATCAGCTGATGGCAACTCAGCCTTGGGGTGTCTGCTCACTGAGCTCCTTTGCTCTGGGAGTCTTCCTTGGGAGACCATTCACCCATCATCCCCCATTTCATCCACACCCCAACTACTCCAACTGAACCTCAAAATAGCGAGTTGATCCCCAAACACACTAACCACCCAAACCTGCCTGTACCTTGACCCTCCAACCTGATAATATGACTTGTAAAGACCCACACACTGCAAGGCCAACCATATCTTGAATCCTCAACCACGAGTGACCCCAAACCACACTGAGCCCCCAATGCCAACCACACACTGATGCCTCAGTTCCATCCCTAGCTACACACTGACCCACAGACACGACCACAATGGAATAAGTAGCCCAGCCACACATTGACCTCTGAACTCAGTCACACACACGACGCCCCAACCCCTAATTCACACCAGCTCCCCGGTTCCAAACAGCACACACGTTAACCCTTTCAACTCAACAAGACATGATCCACCAAAGCCAAAGGGTGCTGGCTGCCAGCTTTCCAACCACAAGATGACCCCCAGTCCCAATCACTCTCTTTCACTCCCTTCTCAAGCCCTGCGTGGGTGCCCATCACCCAGTTAGAGCCACTGGCATAGACGCCCCAAGCTGAATGCTCATTGACCTCATGATCATCAAACAATAGCCTCAATTCCAGCCATGAAACTCAACCAAAGATCTCAGTCCCAGCTACTCTAAGACCAGGCGCTCTGACCCCCAAGCACCGTCCCACCCTTAACCCCAGAACCTCACCTCACTCTCAGCCCCAGCAAGAGGGTTCCGCTAAACTTAACTGCAGAGTGATCGTGTCCCAATCATACGGTGACCCTCACACCCCAGCCACGCTCTTACCCCCAGCCCAGCCAGCAGACATGCTGACCCCAGAGCCAAACACCACAGTGACCCCCAACCTGACTACAAGCTGAACACTCCTTGCCAAACCTCGCCGCCCTCTGCAGAGAGAGGGCACTGTGAGGGCAGCCCCAGGCCCACCCACTGCTCACTGCCCACTGGTTCCCCCAACCACACTGAACCCCAGCTATACGGGGCCTTCAGATCCTGTACACACACCAACCCACCACAGAACATTGCCAGCCCAGCCTCCCCTTCAACCTCACCCACACCTAAAGGGACCTGCAGTTCCATCCTCAGAGAGACCCCCCCCCAAGTTCAACTGTACCCTAGTCTCCCTTACCTTACCCCATGGAGCCCGTGACCACACACAGCCAGCACACACAGGAATGGTACCCAAAGAGGGGTCATCTCCAGACCCCTGCGGACAGCATCACTTCATCCTTGATGCTGTCCTTATGTCCTGTCTCCAGGACTCAGAGAAGACACCAGAAGCTCCTGCCCAGCAACTCTGAGATCACCAGCTACTTTCCTCCTATTATTTGCACATCTAACTTGACTGAGTCTCAAATTTCTCTCCAACTTTGAGCGTGCTGACCTCTGCTATGGGGTACGATTCCCTTGTGCCAAGTTTGGGTCTCCAGGGAACCATCTCAGTGGCTACACTGAGCTGGGTCATGGCAGTCCATGTAGCCTGCTGGGCGACTGTCCTGCTCACTTGCCTACAGGCTGCATGATCCAAGCTGGTCACTCCACCTCCCTGGGACTTATCTGGTCCTCAACATCGGGGGTCAGCGAACTACTGCCGGTCGATCAGCTCTGACCATGCCCTCTCATTTACCTGTTGGCTCTGGCTACCTTCACACAATGGCAGCAGTCTTGAGTGGTTGTAGCAGAAACAGGGCGGGGCTTAATGCAAAAAATATTTACTACCTGGTCTTTACAGAAAATATTTGCCACCTCTGCTGAGCATCCCCTACCTTCCTCCCAGAGGGTTTAATCACACTGGAGAATTCTGTGTGTGACAGCTTGGAGACAGGATTCCTCCCCTCCTTCTCTGGGCTTCTTCAGGAAGACGCTCCTTCAGGATTGCTCACTATGATGGTGGTAAAACCTGTGATCGCCTGCCCTCAACCTGTGGAGGAGAGGCTAAAGGAAGATCACAGGGTCAGAGAGAAGGCCCTCGGGCTTGGGGAACAATATTGGGATGCCCCGTCTGTTTAGTGTGGAGGTTCTTCCAACGTTATTGCTTTTGTTTATTGAAACCCAACCCCCATGGCACTCAGCATCCTTGGCAGTGGGCCCAGACCTGCCCAGGCCCCAGCCTGCCAGTCCTGGCCAAGAGGGCTGAGACTGGAGGGAGCACTGGCCAGGCCCCATTCCAGGAGCCCTGCTTGCTTCCAGCCTAAGGCACTAACCCCCCTCTTCTTAACGTCTTGCTTACAAGACAGCATTTGGAGACAATTTCTCATCAGACCTTCTTGTAAACATCCTCCTGGATGAAGCAAGCCTGAAGGAGGCCTTATTAGAAACACCTGCGCCAGACGGCGGGCCTGGTGAATGACAGCTTGCAGAGCCACCCCTGGCCCCCCTGCCCACCCTGGGGCTGGTGAAGAGGGTGGGATGGGAGATGGCGTTGAGGGTCTGGGTGGGGGCAGTGTCTTCTTCCCTCTCCTCTTCTCCCCAAGCCCCCATCGAGCGGCACCCTTCCCATTGCTGCATGAGACCCGGGTGTCAGGAAGGCTCAGGGAACAGGAATCTCTCATCAGCTGGTTCCTGTGGTGCCCAAAACGCCCCAGCTAAGTCACCTCTCTGCGTTAGTCATCATCCTCTTTAAGTTCCCTAAATAAGATGGCAGCCACACTTCCTCTTTATCCCCCGGACATCCTCCAGAGTGTCAGCATGTTGAGTTTTTACCTCTTTAAATAAATGAGAATAATCAAGACTTCCAGCACTAACTTGGAGGGGAAATACTTTGGGAGAGGCAGGTAGGAGTCTCCCGCATGGAATTCCCAGGCTGGAAATAACCTTGACCTGCCAGCAAAGACACAGAAAAAGTGAAGCCACAGAGTCCAAAGGCCACATCCCCTACTATAGGCAGTTTTAAGCCATCTTCCCCGCTCCAATCAAACATTTTGGCTGGTGCTGACCCGAATCCCCGTCTTGTTGGGGGAAAACAGCAGGAGATGGGGAGGTGGAGAACGAAGAGAATCTGCCTCAACTGGGCCCTGAACTCGTAAGAAATCAGTTCTTGGGCCCTGACCGTTCTGCCATTGGTCTTTAATGGAAACTTCTAGCCCTCCCTGCACCCCTCCCAGCCCACCTCACCTGAAATACCTGGCCAAGCACACCCAAACCTCTTCCTGCAGGCCTGTTTGCAGAACCTCTCTGCTGCTTCCCGGCTGGCCCATCCTGGGACCAGCCAAGGTCGCCCTGGGTCCTCCCAGGGGCCGGGCCGGGGATCTTCTTCTGCTCCCGGCTGGACACCCCGTCAGAGCATCCTTCCTCAGGTGAGCTGGACATTTCCACAGGGAGCAGGGGCGTGAAGTTCTCTCCAGGCCCAACGAGACAGCTCACACTCCACACCACCCCTCACCCCGACCTCCCAGCAGGCCACGCGGCTGCTCTGGGGCTGAGGTGGGGGAGATTCGAGAAGGGTAGCTGGAAAGAAACCTGTCTTTAATGAGTTGGGCAGAAAGAGGAAGCACGAGGCTCCATGAAATAAATTAGTGAAATCTCAATTCCGATAAATCCAGTTTCTTAAAAAAAAAAAAGAAAACCCAGAAACTGGTAGGAAAAGAAAATGTAATTTATGCCCATTGAAAGGAGGCCAGGTTTAAATTGATGAAGTCTCCTGTTTATGTAATAAATCCATTTCCATTCATGTCACCAATATATTTATCCACACATCCTGGTCCAAGTCAAATCTTCATTATTTTATTATTCAACAGGGGGCAGAGGGGAGGGCAGGGGAACAGAGTTCTGTGTCGAATTAATAAAGTCTCACTCTCTTCCCCAGACCCCTCCTTGCACAGGGACAATTTATTCCTAAGAAAGAGGCAGAAGAACTGGATGCAATTTATGTGCTTTGAAAGAGACCCAAACGTAATTAGGCAAAGTCTCAAGTTCACCGAGAAATAAATCCCAGAGAAAGTAGCCGGGGGTAAAATTTACGTTCCCTGAAAGTCTGAAAGCCTCTCTCCCATCGGCCTCCCCCACCTCCCCCAGGCCACTGTGCTTGGTTCCCAAAGCTGGGAATGTCTCCAGCACCCCCACTTCCCAGAGGCCCCCCAGTGTGTCTGCATGGCGCACCCCCCTCAGCCTTCAGGACCCCCAGTGCTTGCTCTGCCTTTCCATCCCTCCCCTTGACACACACAACCACCTCGGGCCACCGTCTATTTTCTCTGCAGGGCGACTCATAGCTGGTGATAAAAGACTATGAAACTTACCCTGTAGGCGCATTTGCCCCAGGGAAATGGAGATTTCCTGGGAGTGTCCATGCCTCTGCACCAAGACAGAAGGATTTGGGGGAGCAAGGCAGTATCCCCAAGGTAAACCACCATGGGCAGCCCCTCTCCAAGTCCAGGGGGGTCTCATTATATTCCTGAGGACCCAACTTCATTCGTTTGAAAGTGAGGGTACAGGAGAGGCCGTATCCTTTCCCAGAAGTCTGACATTTGGGCCAAGGGGTTTCAGGATTTTTAAAACAATCAATTTGGACATTCCAGAGTGGCTGGGGTGGGGGATGATGCTCTGGGGGGGCGGTCTATGATGCTAAGAGGAAAGCCCACACTGGGGTGGGCAGAGCAGAGCTTTCCACGCCAGGGGGAGGCACAAGGGCTGCTGGGAGCTCTGTGGAGGCACGTCCACATGAGGAAACAGTTGGGGAACCTCCTTTCCCCTCATCCACCCACCAGCCAAGTCCTTACAAAGGTAGCTTTGCGTGGCCAGGGAGTGAAGATGGCCCCAGGACCGAGTGTGCCTGGAGGAAAGGCTTCTGGACACTCAGCCAACAAGTGAGGTCTCACGTCACTCTGGATGGACGACGGGACCTTAACCTACATCCAGCTTCAAGTCCCTCTGGGAGGGAAGCTAGGCTCGTGGCCCATCCCCAGCCCTGCCTTTGTTCTTCTCCCTTGAGGAGCAGGCCTCCTGCTCCTGGTAACCAGATGCAGAAGCAGCCCAAGACGGGGCTGGCAGGTGACGGTGAGGTCCAAGCAGAGCCCAGGCCCTGGCTGCAGAGAGAAAGGGCAGGAGTAACAAGTAACATGTGGGATAAAACATGAGGACTCCACACAGGGCCGGGGAGTGAAAAAATAAGGTGTGGGGGCAGCGCCCGGGCTTCTGGCGTAAGCACCTGTGTAACCAGGGAGGCTATGGCTGTGATGGGGAGTCTGGGGGGGAAGGAGCCAGGTGGGTACAAACGTGATGAGTTTACCTGAGGAAGAACAGGTCTGGGAGGGGGAAGCAGGGATAAGATGGGTTTAGTTTGGGGCAAGTAAGCTGGCCAAAACTTGGCCGCCTTCCCGGGGAGATGTTCAGTAGGGACACCATCAGGAGGAAACTCTGGGAGCCCTTGGCACAGAGAGGGTCACTGGCGCCAGGCCACAGCCCAGCTGCACCGGTCCAGGGAGAGTGAGAAGAGTGAGCAGAGACAGGCTGAGGCCAAGAGCAGAGGATGAAGCGCCTGCAAAAGGTTGGAGAAGGCACGGCCCAGGGAAACGGGTAGGGAGAAGGTGGTGTCAAGGACGGGCTCACATCCAACAGTGTCCTGGGCTGAGAGAGGACAACTCGCTGACAACTGAGATGCCTCCATCCCTGGAGGCAGAGGCTGCTGATGGACTTTTGGTGGCGTGAGGGGACTGAGCAGAGGCCTGGCCTCAGTAGGTGGGGGCGGGCATGGGCCTGTGTGTCACTCTGAGGATGGGAACATCAAGGGCTGAGCAGTAACTGACGTGGGGTCACAAAACCAGGTGCTGGGACTAGGGCTCTGAGAAGGCGCCAGACGGCTGGTTCTCAGAGCAGATGGCCACTGCGGACTTGGAGAGTGAACAAGACACTTTTTCCTCTGAGATGGGAGGGAAGGTGGTTCTGGACACGAGATGGAGGGCTGTGCCCGGCAGAGAGAAGGGCAGGGAATGGGCAGGGTTAGGATGTCTGGGAGAGATCTGTGTGGAACCCTTGGCCCTTCTTTCCAAGCTGATGCTTTCTGTAGGAAGGCTGGATTTTCTAAACAAATGGGACCTAATTAAGCTTATAAGTGTTTGCACAGCGAAAAAACAACCTCATAAACAAAATGAAAACACAACATTCGGACTGGGAGAAAATATTTGCAAGTGATGCAACTGAAAAGGGCTTAATTTCCAGAATATACAAACAGCTCACACAACCCAATAACAACAACAAAAAACAACCTAGTCCAAAAAATGGGCAAAACACCTAAACAAACATTTCTCCGATGAAGACATACAAATGGCCAATAGGCACATGAAAAAATATTCAGTACTGCTAATTATCAGAAAAATGCAAATCAAAACCACAATGAAGTGTCACCTTACACCAGTCAGAATGATCATCATTAAGAAGTCCTCAAAATAAATGCTGGAGAGGCTGCGGAGAACAGGGTTCCCTCCTACACTGTTGGTGGGAATGCAGTTTGATGCAGCCACTGTGGAAAACAGTATGGAGATTCCTTGAAAAACTGAAAATAGACTTACTCTATGATCTAGCAATCCCACTCTTGGGCATATATCTGGAGGCAACTCTAGTTTGAAGATACACACACCCCAGTATTCACAGCAGCACTACATACAATAGCCAGGACATGGAAGCAACCTAAATGTCCATCAGCAGATGAGTGGAAAAAGAAGTTGTGGTATATATACACAATGGAATATCAGTAAGCCATAAAAAAGAATAAAATAATACCATTTGCAGCAACATGGATGAAACTGGAGATTGTCATTCTAAGTGAAGTTAGCCAGAAAGAGAAAGAAAAATACCATATGATATAACTTATATGTGGAATCTTAAAAAAAAAAAGACACAAATGAAGTCACTTACAAAACAAAGACAGACTCACAGACATAGAAAACAAACTTATGATTACCAGAGGGGAGAGAGGATGGGAAGAGATAAACTGGGAGTTTGGGATTTGTAGATACTACTATATACAAAATAAATAAACCACAATGTCCTACTGTATAGCACAGGGAACATGTTCAATATCTTATAACAGCCTATAATGAAAAGAATATGGAAAAGAATGTGTATATATACATATATATATATATATACACACACACACACATATGTATAACTGAATCATTATGCTGTACACCAGAAATTAACACAACAGTGTACATTGACTATACTTCAAGTTAAAAAAGAGAGAAATAAATAAATAAATAAATAAAACACAAAATTAATTAGCTTGACTTAAAACAAAAAAAGAAAGAAAGGAACCCTGAATTTTTGGCTTCTGCCAGCCTCTGGCTGACAAAATGGCCTGCCCCCGGAGAATGTCAGGCACCCGGCTGAACCCGACGGGACCAGTTTCAGCCTCTGCCTTGCGACTCAGGGGAGGCTCCTCCAGCACAGGGTCCCAGCTGCCCTCCAGCACACTCCCAATTGCCGTGCTAATTGGAAGCGACCTGGATACCAGGAATGCTGATGCCTTTCTCAAAAAGGCCCGGGCTGGGTCCCATCTGCAGGCAAGCTGCCTTGGAAGACTGCTTCCCCACGGGCCACACCTCTGGGAAAGTCAGCATGACTGAAGGGGGCCAACTGATCCAACTGACACATTATTGCTCAACACCGCCCATGGCATACTTTGATGGGAAATGCGCTCACAGTTCAGCCAAAGGGCTGGTGTCTTTGATGATGCAACAACTTCCATATCTGTGACGTGGGCGTTCTAGAGCGTTCCAAAAGGGAGCCTGTCTACGCTCCACCTCCCTCTGCACATAGGCAGCCTCCTTGGACCAAATCTGGGTGACCTGGACAGGTCCAGTCAGGTGATGGCGAAGACATTAGGGGGAGATTGGGACCACCCTGCAGTCTGAGGGATGGATGCATTGTCACCACCACGCCTCTCCAGCTGTGCTTTCCCTGTGGCCACACAGCACCAATGGGGACTGCATGATGTCTGTCTGACTTCCCTGATCTGGGCAGCAGAGACTCTGGTTATAAAATTCTTATTTTACGAGGTTCTCTGGGAAGCCAGAAGTCCCCTGGCAAGCCTACCAGGGCAGCCCCAGAGGAGCACAGAGGAGGAAACCCAGCAGCCAGAATGCATTGCATCTCAGTTGCTCCATGAGCAACTCATCTCTCAAAAGCCCTGACACCCAGCGGTTGTCACAGGTCTCGAAGGAGGTCCCTGGCTGCATGCTGAAGGGCTGACAATGAATCAAGACCCCAGGATCCTGCTGCTCTTGCCCCAGGCAGAGTGAGAGGAACGAGGTGTTGGGGCGAAGAGTCAGTGTAAGCCCACATCTCCTCCTCCGTTCTGCATCAGGCCCCGGAAAGCCCCCTTTACAGACCTGCTGTCTCCCCAGGGCACAACCTGAGATGGGGGTTCTTGTGCAAGGGGTTCATCAAGGCCTCCAGGAAATGGTCCCAGGAGAAACCAGTGAAGGAAGGGGGCTGGGGGCGGGGGGTGGGGTGGGGGTGGAGGCAGGACAGGGACGGGGAGAAGTTCAGTAATGGTGTGATTTCAGGTGAAGTCCCAGCCTCGGCCTGATCCAGCAGGGAGCGCTGGAGCATAAATCACACTACAGAGTTTCTCCCCATGGAGACAAGGCAACCAGGCTGCCATATTCCTCCACCAATTAGGCAGTAGCTTCAGTTGCCCCAGGGAGACAGAAACCCCCCGCATTTCCAGATCTCCAGGAGTCTGGGGGAGGTGGCTCCAGTGACCCAAGAGTAGCTTTTAAAGGTGGAAACTCTTAGGAGTGAAGCTCACAAGAGCTGGGGGACGGGCACAAAGAACGAGCAAAGGGCATCTGGGTGGAGCCCCAAATCATGCTTTTCACCCAGTGATGTCACTGATTAAAGATCGCTTCCTAGAGCTTGAGGAGAGGAACTGAAGGGCCTCTTTGCTCCCAGAGCTCTTCAACTTTTGCCCTGAGCCATGGGCCCAAATTCCTGCAAACTGTCTCTTCCGTTTCCTGGGTAGGTACCCACAGGCTGAACCCAAAGCAGGGTCTCAGATCCCCACCAAAGGGGCAACTCCGCTGCTGTAAATATCACACCTTCCAGCCCGCTGCTTTCAAGCTTGGCAAGAGGTTGAGGCTTCCTCTTCAGTAATTTTCAAATCTAGGATGACAATGACCCCGTCACTGACGCCTGTCACAGGCGACAGCTGAAAACCACACATCCTCTTCCCAGTATGGGTCCCACCATCCTGGCCTTTGACTCCTAGGCAGGAGCCACTTTGGGGCCAATTGTGTGGTTTTTGTAAGCTCAGGAGTGCCCTGAGAACCTGTACGACCTCCCTCCTACGCTGGGAATCCCAGGAGAAACCATCTGACAAAGAGAATCTGTTTCTGAAACAGAAGAAAGGAGGACTGATTTCTAGGCCCCTCCTTGCTCTGAACCAAGCATTTGGTCCAAATGTGCAAGCAACTTTTGTCCTGCCCACCAGAGAGATCGGGCTGAGGGACGAGTACTCACTGCTCCAGGGGCTCCCAGCTCTGCTCTTGACCCACCAAAATGGGCACTTGGACGTTAATCTGGTCCTTTCAGAACAAAAGTCAGTGGACTCCCACAGAGAAGCCAGGTGAGTAGAAGTCCATGTGGCCTTTGTCCCTTTTCCATTAGGCTACCAGGAAGCACTTATCACATTTTTAAAAATTAGAAACCAGCCATAGCTTGTGTTTATGTGATTTCTTGACAGCAATTTTCCCTTTTTACCTCTGTACCCTCCACACACCTCTGGATTTAGGGTCTCTCTATCTAGACACTGTTTCCGAGTGGTAGAGTGAGTGCTTAGCATGCATGAGGTCCTGGGTTCAATCCCCAGTACCTCCATTAAATAAATAAATGAACCTAATTGGCCCTCCCCAAATAATTAGACGCTGTTTCCAGTGAGGACTCCTTAATCTTCATGAAAAGCGAGCAACTTCCTTGCCTCTGTCATCAGCAAAGCTCATGGTCACGTCTTCAATCGACAGCAGAGGGGATTTTCAGTCCGGTCGCTTGCCTAAAATTGTTTCCTGAACTCTCTGCTATTCAGCTCTATTCAAAAGCTTGGTTGGGAGAGATCGTCATCTTGGGGGTTGGGGGGCGGGTTGGGTAGGGAGGGTTCCTGGTGATGTTAAAAATCTTTTTCCTGAATGAAACCAGGCTCTCCTAAGCCACCGGAGAGCTCACGCTTGGACCACATGGCTTTGAACTGTCCTATAATTACCATTACTGAATTGCCTTTTGGCCCTCGGCATGCATGTCACCCTTATAATCAATAGTAAGTTTCATATAACTGTATAGGTGCTTTGAAACTGAGCAAGTTGTATGCAATTTACTATTTATTACGGGAATGCTAAGATCTTGTCTATTAAAGTACACATGTTTCCCAGGAGCAATCTACGGGAGAAATGTCCTCTGACCTCATGGCCAAAAAGCCAGAGCTTTATATTATTATACGGGCATTGAGAATCTTGTAAGTAAACACCTGCCCCTCTTTGCTTTGGCTGGTAGGAAGCTCAGAGTCAAACCAGCATCCTTTCTGTATCAGCTGTGCACATGCGTGGGAGTTCCCACAGAATAGCTGGGAGCTCATCTTCGACTTTACTAGATATTGTGATATTATTATTCAAGGAGGTTGTAGCTATTAACACTCCCATCCAGAGACCCAGAGTTCCTATTTCTCCCTCTCCTCCCCAACTCTGGGTCTCATCACAATGTGTAGTTTTTGCCCAGATGAGGAGTTTGGGATTTCCTTGAATGAAGAGTGGTGTCTCATTCTTCCTCTAAGCTGCATTTCCCTAAGTGCTCAGGAACGTCTTTTCCTATATTCATGGGCCTTGGAATTAACTCACTTGGAAGCTACCTGCTCAGAGCCGTTGTCTCCTTTTTTCTCTTAGAATATTATTCTTTCTCTGTAAGATTTGCAAGACCTGTCAACTTCTTTTGATGCTTGGCTTCATCTTACTTCCCTAATCTGTTTTGCCCCTGTCTTGACTTCCTTAACTATTTACATTTATATTCTTGATACATCTAGCTCTGTAAGCTGCATAAGTATTCTTGGGGTTGTAGTGATCATGGTAGGGTAACTGCAGCAGTATACCACCCCCAAGTTGAAATGGCTTAACAGGAATTAGCGTTTGTTTCTCTCTACTATAGCAATCCAATCTGAGCATTGCTGAGTGGCTGACTCCCCTCCTACTGTGATTCAGGGACTTGGAATCTGTCAGCTCCATGATTCCAGAGTTCTTTGCTGGGCTGTTCGTATCCAGCCAGGATGGAAAATCCTTAGGGAGGTTCTCAGGGCCAGGTCGGGAGTGCCCTCCATCACTTCTGCTCATATCCTTTTGGCCAGAATTTGGTCCCTGCGAGGCAGGTGGGAAATGCCTGGTTCAGGAGGCAGAGGAAGTGAGGTCTGGTGAACACACTGCCATCTTTGCCATTCTACAGGCATAAACACACACTGGTTTTGTCTTTAACTCCATGTCAGTGGCTCCAGATGATTGCGTTTGCTGTCAGGCCATCTAGATCTGTCAATCTGACATCAGCAAAGCAGAAATAGATGCAGGCATGGTAGAAGGAAAAGCCACGCGGAAGGTTCGTGTAGGGGGACCGTTCTCAGAACTGTCTCGAGTTGAGATCACCTCGAAGTGTTATGAATATCCCTCTCTGTTACGAAAAATAGAGAAAAAGGGTGGCCGGAGCAAGGGAAAACCCTGAGAAAACAGTGACACAAACAAAAGGAGAAATTTACTTCTAGGGAAAGGGAGTGGTCTGCCTGACCAGGCACAGGAAGAGTCAGCAAAATGAAGCATAGCAAATGGGGCCGCAGGTGGCCCGAGAGGCCAGAAGCAGGTGGCGGGGGCTGGGGGTGACGAGGCCTTGAGGAAGTGGAGCCTGGAGACTAGAAGCCTCTCCTTCGAGAGAAGGAGGGAGCCGGGCTGGGCATGGCCGGAGGGCACGTGTCTGGGGACTGCACGTGTCCCCTCCCGAGCCAGGGGGGAGCAAATGGATGAGGTGAACACAGCCCCTGCCTCCAGGGCTGGCTGGCTGAAAGGACGGTCCTATCCTCCGCTGATTACAGCCAGACCACGATAAATCACGCAGTAAAGCTGTTGCCAGGCTTCCAGCGGGACAGAAATCAGGGAAACAGGTCCTGCCAAGGGGGATGAGAGGCATTCACACTGGGCTTTAAAAGATGAGTGGAATGCGTAACAGGTGGACCGGAGAAACGGGGAGAAACCGGCAGATAACGCTCCCGGAAGGTCGCCGAACACTTGTGGGAGGCGCTTCAGCAAATGCTGGATCATTTCGTCGCTGACGACCGCGCTAGACTGTCACCAGCCCCGCTTTGTTGACGCGGAGACGGAGGTGTGCAGCTGCGTGCGACGTGGGCAGAAGCCCAGCCAGAAAATGGCAGAACTGGCAGAAGGAAGAGTCTGAAGAAGGGACACGAAGGGCAGGATGCACAGGGTGTGTTCACTGCAGGATGTCACCTGGCCGTCCTCTGCCACTCAGGCCCAGAAACTCCAGGATGGTGTCTGCCAGGACCAGCCCCACTCTCACCAGCGATAACGCCCAGCTGCCGGCCAGGGCTGGGGTGTGGGACCAGGCCCTCTGCCCAGTGTGTGCCCACGCCCTCCCTGGGAGCCCCCTCCCCATGCCAGCTCTGGGCCTGGAGGAGGGGGCCGTTCCAGGCATGGTAGGGGTGGGGGCGTGGGTGATGGGTAGAGCCAGCCCTCTGGGATCAGGGATCCAAAATCTGCCTCAGACCCTTCCCAGTGAGTGATGTCCAGTTAAGTTGTTAGTTTTTCTGGTTTGGGTCTCCTCCTTCACGAGATGAGAATGACACCGGTGTTGCAGGTTGTGTGAGGGTCCAATGAGGAAACAAACTGTGGACGCCTTGTGGGAACTCGGGCATCTCAGTTATCTGAGATATTCCTGGGCATAGGGGTTTCTCCAGGGCCCCTCTCGCTGTCCCTTGGTTAGCAATTCTGACCTTTAGAAGGATTTCTAGCCTTGGTCGTCCACTGTGTGCCCTGTAGCCCTTAGGACTGAATCTCTGCAGCCAGTCCCCCAGGTCCCCACCCAGAGACTGCAGCCTCCAGCCTGACCCACTGGAGTGGCTGCAGACCAGTGCACAGGACCTAGATCACAGCCCCCACCCCTGTCCACTTGCTTGCAGCCTGCAGTGACTCCCTCTTACCAGTGGAGACTGAGCCCCTCTCCCCGGAGCTAAAAGCCTTCACACCCTGTCCCTTTACTGGAGCTCCATGCTGCCTTCCACCCCCTCTCACCTTCCAGTGGCCACACCCATGTTCACATGTTTGCCTCTGCTCCCTCGCAGCCCAGTTGGCAGGGCTTAACTGGACACTCCTTCTGCCTGAGGTCAGTCTCACTGGGAGCCTGGCCCAAGCACTGGGGCCAGGAAGGATGGACAAAACAACCTGGGCCACCTCTGCCTCCAGCCTGAGGAGCCCACGTCTCCTCCCGGCCAGAGCACCCGGCAGGAGGAGGCTTCAGCCAGCAGAGGGGCTGCCAGGTTCTTGCACTGCTCCAGGGCTGCGCATTCCTCAGTCGGGAACCAGGTGAGTCCGGTGTGGCAGGCCCCTACCTTGAGGTTCATTTGGTCCAACTCCTCATTTTACTGGGGCAACTGTGGCCCAGAAAGGGCCAGTGGCTGGCTCAGATCCCCAACAGACGAGAGCTCTCTCCCACGTCCCCTCCTCCAGGGAAGATAAGATAGAGCTGGTTGCAGGCTCCTTGTCACCAGATCTATTTGAAAACTGTGAATGGATCTGAGATGCCTGGGAGGAGGTGGAGGGAGGCCAGTAACGGTCTAGTCTTAACAAAATAAAATTTTATGTTCCTTGAATACATGAGGTCACCCAGAACGGCCATTAACAAAGCCTGGTCAAGGAAAGGTGTTGGCCGCTTCAGAGGTGAGGTCAGAGTTCACTTGTGATTGGCATGCTAACTGCTCCCTTGCAACCGGGGGTTGCCAAAGGGCACAGCACCCCCTCTGCCATCTGGAACACAAGCCGCGCTCGGAGGCCGGGAGGTTCAGTTATTATTGCCTCGCTCCCACTAGGAGTTTGCTCAGCACATGTTCCAATCAGCAGGGTCCAATTCCTCTCTGCCTTGCAAAAGCATCACAAATTCCAAATTAGAGGTGTCTGAGCTCACAAGGGCCTCTCTACTCTTCTTAAGTTTCTTCCATTGTGTGTTTCTCACCCCTGCCACCGTCTGCCCGCTAGATCTCCAATTCCGTGGAGACAGGGACCGTGTCTTCTATTTCATCTGTTCAACAAGTGCTGATTGACCACCTGCCATGGGTGGTACCAGGTGCCCTGGGGAATACGAGACATGGGAGAGCCGCGGTCTTCGCCTGCAAGGAAGAGGCAATGACCTTGTTGTGAACACATTGTCTTGCTTTATGTAACCATCAATATTTTCAAGGCTATTTTAGACAACTAGCTCATTTGGATACCAGGATGGTCCTGAGAGAGAGACAGAGATAGTATTGTTCCCATTTGTCAGTTGAGTAAACCGAGGCCCAAGGAAGCTGACACTCTCAGAGCCACTCAGGCTACGGGTGGTGGAGCTTGGTCTAGAACCCCTGGTTCTCTGTTCTGCCAACAGAGACCAGTTGGACACACGCATGCTCTCACACACACAGCCTTCTCTGCCTGCTCGGCTGGTGCCCCCTCCTCGCTGACCCTGCCTGGTATAGCACCAAACCCCTCTACCCCCATCCAGTGTCTACAGTTTAAGCAAACAGAATTTCAAGAAAGGAGAATCCATATTTCCTCACTGGAGACTTAAATTTTAAAAAATGATCAAAAGCAATGAAAAAATTGACATGAAAAGATTTGATATTTGGCCAAATGCTCGCAGGACAGGAGGGGCCTAACTGACAGGAAGCCACCCCCACCCCACTCAGTGCCTCCCACAGGGCTCGGCCAAGAGCTTGGTGAAGGAGTATGTGTTTGGTGCGTGGTTCCTGCTTGTAGTTTTAAAGAAAACAGGGGCCCCCGGTTGGATGTTACATTGTCTTGTATCAGCTCCCCAGGGGCAATGAAGCTGTCCCATCCCAGGAGGCAGCCAGTAGGCAATGGATTTTGTCTGCAAAGAACACCAGTCTTTCAGCTCTAACCTACAGGAGCCAAGCACCATGCCCGTGGCAAGGCAGGGAGTTTGGGGGAAGAAGTGGGAGCCAGGTAAATTGAGCTGGGATGGGGCATTGGTGCCCCCTCCCCTTTTCACAAGCCAAGCCATTTCTCCTGCTGCCTGGAACGTTCTCCGTGGATAACGTGGGCTTCCCTGCGGACACTGCGTGGATGTGGCAGGACAGGCTGGGGTGGGGGTGGGTTGGGAGGGTGAGAAGGCGGCAGATGCGGCCACCTGGCCTTCACTCCCACAGCCCCGGGTGGAGTGGGAGCGGGCAATAAACTTGAAGAGCTAGAGAGTCCATATGGGCGGAAACGACTTCTTGGGAGGAGCAGGGTTAGAGCCTGGAGGGGCCGCGTGGGAGCTTCCTCTCAGGGGCAACAGCAGAAGAGAGACATCTCCCCTTTCTGGGGAAGTTTTGTCCCAAGACAGCTGAGGTTCTTAAACTTGAACATACACCCTGATTCCCCTTGCGGGACTTGTGGAAACACAAATTCTGAGGCCCCACCCTCAGAGTTCCCGATTCAGTGGGTCTAGGATGGGGCCTGAGAACATTCATTTCTAATGCTGCTGATCTGGGGTCCACACCTGGAGACCCGCTGGAGCTTTCTAGAGGCATGGACACGTTGACCTGCTTTGCGGGGCAGGTTTAGAACAGAAGGTCAGCACATGGCCATCTTCAAAGACCTCTTAGCTGGCTCTCTGGGGGCAGTCTGAGATGGTAAGGCAGGGGAGTGGGCAAATGACTTCCCAGCCTGCTTCCTTCTCCCCACCTCATCAAGGAAGAGGGAGACGTGCGGCTGGGGTTAGAGATTGGGACGGCCTCCTGGAAGTGCGTGTGCGCGTGCGTGTGCATGTGAGTGGGTGCGGGTGTGCGTGTGTGTTACAGCCATGGAGCTGGCCCTGCCTTTTCCTGCCTCAGGGGCTCAACCAAACTTCTGACTCTGCGTCTGATTCCTACTGTCTGACCTCAAATGAGTGTCTACAGCTTTCCAGGACTCTTTTGCTCTCCTGTGAAAGTAATTTCATGGGGATTCCCCTCCTGGTCTCTCTACCACCGAGCTCATACCCATCCTTCGTGCCAAGCCAAACACCTGCCTCCTCCAGGAAGGCCTCCCTGGCTGCCCGGGCCCTTCACTGCCTGTGCCTCTGGCTCTTCCCCTACCATAACGGCTGGGCCCATGGGCTCCTTCTCCTGTGTAGCCCACAATGCCTTCATGTGGCTGAGCCACAGCAGGTGCTCAGCAAATAATTCTGAGGCTAACTTGATTTAGAGCAGAGCTAGGAGAACCAGGAGTGGGAGGCAAGGAATGGCAAGGCCACGGGCTCCCAACTGCTGAGCTAAAAGTGGAAAGTGCAGTCACAGCCGCGGAGGCTTGGCCTCTTTCCTTCTCCCGCCATCTGTTTTGCAAGGAAGGGAGCAGCGAGAGGCCACAGCACATGTTACTCCCTTGCTGGAGTCACGGGTTGAGGCAGTCAGGGGCGGGAGTTCGGGAAGAAGGGCGACCTTCCCGCTCCAGTGAACAGCCCCACCAGCTACCCTGCTTATCCAAACTGAGGGCACTCCCCGCCCCTCACCCCCACATCCAACCCTGCAGGAAGACCGGGCAAGTCTTTCTCCAGTGTACACTCAAATCCATCCACTTCTCTCACTCTAACTGACAATGCCTTGTCCAGGCCACCTTCTTCCCTCACCTGGACCCCTGAAAAAGTCTCCTCTTAATGCTCTGCTCCACGTCTGTTCCCTCTAATCCACTCCAGCCACAGCGATATTACAAAAATGTCAGTCGTGCCACTTCCCTGCTTAAAGCCTTTCTAAGGTGTCCCCACCATTCTTCGAATAACATCCAGACTCCTGGCCATGGCCTTCCAGACCCTCCCCAGGTCGGCCCCTGCTCCAAACTCACAGCTCATGACTCGCCTGCCGCCCTACTGATCCCTCCCTGCGCCACGGCCACATCAGCCGCCGTGCACACCAGTCCTTCCCCCTCCTGGCCTCCCTGCTCTGGCTCGTCCTCCATCAGGATGCCCGCCCTGTGACTCTGTACCTCGTTCACCTACAATTCAGGTACATACTGCAAGGTGCTGGCCACTACTGGCTGGATGACTGACTGGTTGTTAGAGACCCTCTCACCGCTGGACGGATGAGAGAGGAAGGATTTCCAGCCCCAGGGCAACCTAGAGGGGACAGATCTCAAAAGTAAGTGGAAGACACTAGTGGGAGACACGGAGCCCTCTGAGTTCCCAGACAAGCAGGGATTTCTCACCATGCCCAGAGGAGGCCTGAGGTCCCCGCTCCTGCCTGGGTGGGCATCAGGACAGCTTAGCAGGGAGCCCAGGGCCATCATTCACACCGCTGAATGGTGCCCCTGGAGCTGTTCAGTGCACGGTCTACAGGGCCATGTGCAGCAGCCAGCAGAAGGTACTGCTGGAATCTGTCTCTCAGGGGACCCGGGAAAGAGACCAGTGATGCCTTTGTCCTGGGAGGAGAGACCAGGGAGAAAAGGGAAGGCACAGCCACTTTTCTGTCCACGCAGTGGTTTCTGCAAGGGTGGTTTTATTTTATGCTTTCGATGCTATAAAGATCTCTGGTTAAGATACTCGATCTTAAGTGATCAATAAAAGGCAAAATGGCGATATCTGACCCCATCCTCCCTCCCACCCTGCAGGACACTGAACTGAGAGCCCAGCACCTCCCTGGGCTCGCAGGCGCTGGGATGATTTCATGAGCAGAGAGCTGTGGAGCTCCCAGCACTGTGTCCATCACAGACTCTGTTGACGGGGTGGGGGTGGGCACCGGGATATTGGAACAAGGAGGACTTCCTGGCACCTCTAAAATTATACTGTGAAGAGAAAGAATTAGAAGAAAGAACAGAAAACGGGGAAATGACAGTACTGCTTCTCATGCTTCTAATTTGGAGATCCTGGCAAAAGGCTGGGAGACAGCGTGGCAGGGTGAGTGCAGCCCTGACCCCGAGCCAGGAGCCTGGGTCTAGGTGCCTTTCTGTCATAGCCTTAGGGCCCGCCACTCTCTCGCTCTGCCTCCGTGTCACCCTCTGCCCACGAAGGGGCCAAGGGGAGAGCCCCCCGGCCGGCTCCCGCCAGCGCTGCAAGTCTGTGATTCTATTTAAGAACACGCAGCCCATCTGGTTCCCATTGAGCAGGCTGCGTTTTCTCAAGTGCCGCCCCCACCCCCCCTTGCAATCCAGATTCCCACCATGTGACCCCATCCTCTCCCAATGGTGTTCTGTTTTATGGCTTGTTGTTCTGTGTGCGTGATTTGAGTTTGGGGACTTTTTTTATCCCCCACACACAGATTTCCCTCCCTCTTCCAGAAAACGTGGAGCCTGAACTTTTGACTGCCTGAGAGCCTCAGGGGGATGGCAGTGAGGACGGAGGGCAGGAGGAGATGGATGTCTCCGCCTGTCTCCTACCGCCGATTTCCCAGCCTCTTCGTTTGTTTCCTCTCTGTTTGAAGCGCTGCTCCTGGTGGCCCCTCACATGAATCAGTCGAGAGCGGAGGCCAGAGAGGAGGCTGGAGAGAAGGAACTGGTTCAGTTCAACAGTTCAACCTTCGTTTATTGAACTGCCCGGGCCTGTGCGTGCTGAAGCTGCAGAGGCGAGAGGCCAGGCTCAGGGCTGGAGGAGGCCATACACCAGTGCGAGCGGCACGGAGGCACGAAAATAACCCCCACTCAGTTGTTCACCGAGAACAGGGAAGACCAGGGGCCCCACTGTGGCCAGAGAGGGCCACAGAGACCACATCCTGGAAGATGTGGTACCCAGGCACTGGTTCATTCAGCTGGTCCACAGTCATTCAGGAGCCCCCTTGTAGGTGCCTGGCCCTGTGCTGTGGATACGGTGTATAGAGTGATGAGTAAAGCAAATGTGGCCCCTGTACTCACCCGGGGAGTCCAGCCTCCAGACAGAAAGATATCAGACAAGAGCCAACATGTATATGGTTATAGTTAAGTGTGAAAATGCTAATGGCATGGATAAAGGGGTCTCATTTAAATCAGCTGATCCTTAAGGAAGTGACATTTAAGCAAGTTGAAAGAAAGAGGAGAGTTAGCAGAGAAAGAGTGTTCCTGGCAGGGGTGCGTGCTCCCCAGGGTGCTGACACCTGGAGGAACGTTGCTCCTTGTAGTGAGTGCGAAGGAGCAGGAGCGTGGATGGGGTGGCTGGCGCCGGGAGCGAGAGGTGAGCCAGGAGAGGCAGGCCGGGGCCAGTCCACCCGGGCCATGGCGAGGCCAGGAACTCTGCCTGGGGTTGGGGTCAGGGGTCATCCTGAGGTCAAGTTTAGGGGTCTGTCTGAAGCTGGGCTTAGCGCTCAGGCACCAGAGCGAGAAGCTGTGCTCCGGCTGGGGCCAGAGTTAGGTCTTTGATGCCAGAATCGGGCTGGTCGGTGGCCAGGGTTAAAGTCAGTCTGAATCCAGGGCCAGAGTCATTCTGAGGTCAAGTTTAGGGGTCGATCTGAGGACAGTGTTAAGATCAGTCATCCATTAAATATTCACTGCGCGTCTCCCTGGCTGGCTCCCGAGGAGTACAGTGATGGGCCTGACAGCATCCTTGTCTTCCTGGAACTCGGAGTGGAATGGGAAAGACAGTTGAGAAGGACTCGCCTGGGAGTGGGTTCATTAATTACCACTGCACTGAGCGCTAGGAAGAGAATGCCAGGTGTCCCGAGACCCCAGGGTGAGGTATAGTTCAGTTAGTGTGGTCACGCAGCAAAAGACCCCACAGCTTCGCAGCTTCAAACAACAATTTGTTATGCGCATAGAATTTGTGGGCTGGGAATTGGAAAGGCATGGTAGGAGGGCTCGTCTCTGCTCCACGCTGTCCAGGTTTCAGCGGTCCAAGGCTGGGAGTGGCTCTCTAGCTGGGGACTGGAATCATCTGAAGGCTCCTCAGTCACACGTCTGGCACCTGGGCCATGTCGGATGGCCAGAGCACCTACATGTGACCTCTCCATGTGGCTTGGCTTCCTCTTCGCTCGGCGGCCTCGAGGTGTCTGGACCTCTTCCACGAGCCCACGAGTTACGGGAAACAGGCAGAAGCTGTCACCTTCTCTGACCCAGACTCAGAAGTACCTCTTCCACTGTGCTCTGTTGTTCAAGCAATCGAGGGAAGGGGGAGAAACAAGAACTGAGGGAAGGAGATCAGACTCCACCCCCATGGGGGCGTGGCTTAGTCACACCGTAGACCAGATCAGAGATGTTTGGAAATCTCTGGAAAATACCCATCCACTGCAGATATCAGCAGAGGGCAGGTCAGACTGGGCTCTGGTTTGGGCTTTCTGAACAGCATTTAGAAAGAAGGGGAGAGAGCTTGCTTAGGGAGCGCACACTGGCCTCGGCACAGTGGGAGCCAATTACTTAGTTCGGGAGCCCCAAGCCTGCAGGACAAGCGGAAGTAGGTGAGAGGACTCAGGAGAGGAAGAGCTCTGTGTGGACCAGACTCTGAGCACTGCCTCCCCTGCACAGTAGAGGCCTGATGGTTTCCTGGGTCTCGGCTCTAATTCTTTACTCCAGCGTAATCCGTTTTCCCTTTATGAAATGGGGATTAAATTCTCCCGATCTGGGCAGACTGGAGGCCAGCATAGTCCAAATTGATCTGGGGTTCCCTGAAGCTTGGGGAACCCCCAGGCAGGCCTAACTTTGATGGGATGCTATATTTTAAAAACCTTTGGTGACTTACAGACGGTCATTGTTAATAACATGTTGCTGATGAAATTAGACGGTTTATGAATCAAGTTCCATATGAAATACACCAGAAACTCCTTGTCTTAATGGAATCGTACAGTCAAACCTTCTCAAAAATGAAGAGTAACGTGTAAAGCGAAGGCTTTCTCCAACTGCAGTCTTTTGGAAAACACAGATGTGTGTCAGCCTGGTTGTGGGAAGCAGAGGCTACCTTCTCTGGCTCCATTTACTGTGCTCATATGGGTCTTTCTCTGCCATCTGGAGCTTCGCTGTCCTGGGGGCAATGAGAGGAAAAGAAATTGGTTCCAACAGCAGCGAGGGTTGAAATCAGCAGTGGACAGAGCCTTAGTGATGTGGGTCTCCAGGAAAAATGAAAACAGCTAGAGCAGGCACCAACCAGGAGACTGAGAAGACAAACTTTGGGCATCACTGCCTGGGGGGCTCCTCCCTGTGGGGGTGCAAAGGGCCTTGCGTAGGACCCCTGGGCACCAGTCACGGTTCCACTGCTAACTCCCTGAGAGTCTAGGTCCTCTGCCTGGGCCACAGTGTCCTACTCCGGCTGAGTCACTTCTGAGATCCATTCCAAGCTCTTGGGTCTTGACCCCAACAGCACCCACCCCACCCACCTCCACCAGTGGCTGGAGCTTGGCAGTAGTCGGGGCATGACCCCTTCCTCACTGGCCTTGGGAAACTCCCTGAACTTGGCCCCAGGGCCGAGGTCAGGCGGGAAGTGTGGTCCAGATGACCTCATGCTGGGCTCTCGCCCTGCTGTTCATCAGTTCATCCTTCAGCAAGCAGCTCGGTGACTCACCTCAGGGGGAGACAGAGCCAGAGCCATTTGAAAACTGAAAGCCCTGTGGGGCCCTTTCCATCCAAGCTTCGGGAACAGGCCTTTGGCAGCTCTTAGCACTTTCATTCCCAGGGACGCAGAATGAGAGGCTAGACACTCAGCCAGGGCTATTGTTCCCCAAGGGCAGGTAGAGCATCCTGCCTTCCCCTTGCCCTCTTCTCTGAGCCAGGACTTCAGGACGCTAGCCTGGCTGTGCGGTGGTGACTGCACTTCTTGCCCTCTCTGGGCCTGTCTCTGCATCTCCAAGCTACAATCCATCTGCTCAATCTCGGTCCATCCCCGCCCTTCCTCTCCATCCAGACCATCTCAGTCTACCCTCCACCTCCATTTCCATGCATCTTAGCCTCAGGAAGTTTTGACTTCGCTTAGAAGAGTATAGTGGCAAAGCTATTTCTTGCTCTGAATAGTCATAGGCTTCCCCACGTTTTCTAGATGCCTTGCAGTTAGGTGGGGCCGGGTGTCCAGCTCTGACCAAGATGACTTCTCGGCTGAGCACTGAAGGGCAGGCACGATGCTCCGCACCCTCTCTTCCCCTGACACCTGGGAGATGAAGGCGGAGACCGCATGGTACAGATCTGCACCGCCGAACGTTGTAGCCACGTGGGGGCATTCACATTATTTAAAATTAAATGAAATTTTAAATTCTGTTTCTTAGTCACATTCGCCACATTTCAAGTTCTTAATGGCCACATGTGGCAGCCAGAGATAGCATTGCACACACGTGCAGGGCATTCCCATCCTGAGAGTAAGTTTTTATGGATAACACCATCCCAGGTAGTGAAGCTCTAAGATATCAGGTCGCCATCAGCCCATGTCCTCAAGGGAGAAAGGAGAGCCTCCCACCAACCCGCAGGGGACACAGAGCATCAGCATTAGCACTGGCGAGAAGTAAACTTGCACCGTGCGAAGCCACTGAGGTTTGAGAGTGGAGCTGTCTCTCCCCCAGGCCTACTGGGCTAGTCAAACCAGCACAGCCCACAAGCACAAAATGAGCAGGGAACAGCAGAAAGCAGGCCACAGAGGCCCAGGTCGGAGCTTGCTGGGCAAATGCCATATGCAATCCAAATGATCCATGTAACACAGAGTCGGCACCTTGCTGACCTTGTGGGGCTGGAGCGGGAGGGCGGGGGTGCTGGCTGAAGCGTAATCCTGGGAGAGCTCCTGGAGGAGGTGAAACTAGGTATGGGCCTTGGAACATGGGCAGGGTTCGCTCCGCCTTGTGGTTTCCAGCCTACAAGGAGTTTTGGCTGCCCACCTGGGAAAGCTGAGATAAGCCAGGAGAAGGGCGGACATCCCAGCGGAAGCCCCACGATGGACCAAACACATGAGCAGAAATGTTGGTGGCAGCACGAAGGACTGGGCCATGTAGTTCCCTTGGGGTTGCAAGGGAACCTTGGGGCAGCTCGGGGGACAAGTCAGATGGGAACTGACAGGTGAGTTTCTCTGTATGTTTCCACCCAGAGTTGGCCAAGAGTAGGGGGCAGAGGTGTAGAGAATGAAGGATGAGTGAATGTTGTCATTACTGATAGTCAAGGGTGGGGTTGACCTCAGGAATGACAGGCCGGAATTCAAAAACCAGGGTGGCAGAGTTTGACTGGGAAGTGTAGGAATTCACCGAGGCGGTATTTTGCTTATAGGATAATCAGTTAATTGGTGATTAACTCATGCCAGAAGCTAGTTAACCCCGGAGCTCCTCCCTTCTGGGTTCCAGACTCAACTTTCCAATTCTCCACTTGGCTTCCCCAGTTGAGTGTCTGCCCAGCACCTCAGCCCAAGCCCTGCCAAAGTGATTCACACCCCACAGCCTGCACCCCAACCAGGCACCAAAGGCCATGATAATCTTAGTATGTGACCCTGGCCTTGGAATCCTTTGGGATTTACACCAGCACCACCTGTGCACACACACATGCACAAGTACATGCACACATAGCTCATCTCTCAACAAGTCCCGCTGGGGCCTCTGCCAGCAGTGCTCCAGCCTCGACTCCTGCCCTAGCCTCTCTGCCTCCCCCACAGTCACACCTGAGTGTTTTCCTCCTAGACCACAGCGGCTTCAGAACTGCTGGCCCTGCCTCCAAGGCCCTGCCCCAGCTCCCCCCAACTCATCCTGCATTCCGGCACCAAACAAGATTCTTAATATTGACATGAGTCACCCTGCTCCAAGGACTTTGGGGCTCTCCAAAGAAATCAAACCTCTCTAGTCTGGCTCCAGTGCACTCTCAGCCTGATGGCTTACTGCCCACTCTGCACACACCCCACCCATGCCAAACAGATCTCACCCCACCTCGTTGCTGCCTCTTCCTCTCCCTTCTGTCATCCTCCTGTCCCCTGAAGCCTTCCTTCCTGGTTCTCCTGTCCTGTCATTTCATCTTTCTCCTACTGCCCCTGTGGAGAGGTTCAGAGGGGCAGAGATCGGGCCTGAGAGCTAGGGCCAGCTTTTCCAATTATTGGCTGCGTGATCTTGGGCAAGTCACTTCACCTCTCTGAACCTCAGTTTTCTCATCTCCGAAGTGAAGACAGTCTGTACTTTACAGAGTAGCTTAAGTCCAGGAAATCACTTTGTGGACCGTCAAGCAATACTCAAGTGGGAGGGATCACATTATTTCTGAGCCTCCTTTTCACACACACACACACACACACACACACATCTTGCCTACTTTTCTCCTTCCCACAGCATCTCGTTCACAACAAGGACTCACCAAAGATGCAGGTGGGAGGCACCTGAGGCCTCTGGGTGAAGCGTTTCTGGCATCCAGCACTCCCCGTGGGAGCTGCAGCGCTGACACCTGCCCCCTCCTTCCCAGTCTGTGTGTCCCTAAAACAAGAGGAGGACAGTCCTTCACGGCACCAGACGTCCTGCGGGCAAAGGTGGGACTCTGAGCGACGGGATTCCTGTGCTGAAGCCTGAGAACCGAGAGCAGGGAGAAGCCGGGCGTTCCTCTGTTTCTAGCTGTTCCCTGGGAAGCGTTCCTGGGTGGAGAGAAATCAAGTGGAAAGCGAGGCTGGGAGTGGTGGCGTGGACTTTTGTTTTCATTTTCTAATCAGAAGGACCACCTTATCACTGCCAGGCAGGGGCCTCCGCAATCAAAGCTCTGCTGTCCACTGAATGGCAGCTGGGAGCTTCCTATTCACTCCAGGAATAAGATCCAAACCCTCTCCTGCCGCCTCCCAGGCCCTGCGCGAGCCGGCCCCTGCCAGCCTCCCCAGCCTCCCCAGCCTCTTCTTCCCCTTCCCCGCCCAGCTCTGCGTCCAGTCCCGCTGTCCTGAGGGTCTTCTGGTTCCTGGAACAGCCCGCTTCCTGTTCCCCAGGACCTTTCTCTCTGCTGTTCCCTTCACCTCAAATCCTCCTCAGCCCTGGTGAATGCCCACCTGTGCTTCAGGGCCCCTCTCGAACCCTCTGCCATTGGGGTCCCTGTCGTAGGCCCTCATGTCTCACAGTGGTTTCTCTCTGGAGCTCTTTCACGGGTCCTCAGTACACCCCGGCACACTTATTTGTTTAAGGTCTGTCTCTCCAGTCAGAATGTCAGCTCAGTGGGGCTGAGACCAGGCCTATTTCACCCACTATTTAATCCCCAGCAATAATCCTGGCACGTAATAGGTACTCAGTAAAAATGTGGGGAATGAATGACTCAATTGGAGAAATGAGGCCTTTTTTTTTTTTAAGTACACTTTTTTGGTTTGCTTGTTTGGTTTTGAGGGGACAGGGCGAGGTAATTAGGTTTATCTATTTATTTTTTTAACTAGAGCACTGGGGATTGAACCCAGAACCTCGTGCATGCTAACCACGCACTCTACCACTGAGCTATACCCTCTTCCCCCTTCCCCAAGACCATTTTTTAATTATGCTGAAGATCCTTGCCACCACCCGGGCCAACCACCCTCTGGGCCCATCTCCCCACAGTCATCGCCACACTGCTGCCCTCACCCCTCATCGCCCTCCCTCACACCCTGCTCAGCCTCACGGGACACAATGGGGAGAGGCTGCTCCATGCAGCTTCAGCTGGTCTGGGCCCCACACAGAGCCCGGCCGGGCTGGGCTTGCGGAGAATAAACAGTTCTAATCCAGAGGAAGCTCGCTTTGCGCAGGAGCCGGGCTTAGACACGTAGAATTCCGTGGAGCTGACTTCTCCAGGCCGCAGGACCCTCCCCGAGCAGCAGCCTCGGCGCCTGGTGGGGCCTCTGGCCAGGAGCCAGACTCTGCCAGCCTCAGGGTCTTTTGCCCTCCCACAGCTCTCGGGCCCCCCAGCTCATAATCTCTCCTCCAAGATGTAAAAATATGTTTCAAGGCACTAACTAGGGAGGTTGTTACTTCAAAGACCCTCTTGGCAATTTTTTTTATTGGCCCCGGTTTAAAGAGCCAGAGTCTTCTTATAAGGGGGAGCCTGAGAGCCAGGCCCACCTGTGAGAACACCGTCCTCTTCAGGGACTGCACCGGGT
Source organism: Vicugna pacos (assembly GCF_048564905.1). Classification (NCBI taxonomy): domain Eukaryota; kingdom Metazoa; phylum Chordata; class Mammalia; order Artiodactyla; family Camelidae; genus Vicugna; species Vicugna pacos. Next base: position 7,765,958 of record NC_133001.1, on the reverse strand, counting down.
TGTGGGGGCAGGCCGAGCCCTCGGCGGTCCCTGGAGGGATCGTGGGGAGGCAGTTCCGAAGAGCTGAAGAAACAGCCTTTTCCTAAAGAAGGGGACACTCCTCTTGGCCAAAGACTCCAGACAAGAATGAATACTTTCAGGGCCTAGTTGAGGGATAGCTGGCATTCTGACCCCGGGAGGTGCCCTCTTCAGTGAGAATTCAGTGTACTAATGGGCCAGGAGCCAAAGTCATTCCTCCCCTCTGTTCCCCAGCCCTCGGAGCAGATGGCCTTGGCTCCCACCTCCCAGGGAGGGGAAGCAGCGGAACAGAGCTCCCTAGATCGCCGGTCCCAAGGCAGATCGTCTCTCCCCTCGAGTTAACACGGGGGAGCTGCCTGCTCCAAGCCTCTGCCCCTCTGGGCTCCATCCCCAGTGACAGTCACACAGGCGTCTCCTCCCGCCTCCTCCAGGACAACCCTCTTGCAATTAGCACCCTGGTGCCCCGGCCACAACTCAATACCTCGCTCTCCACCTGCCCCTCCCATCGACGTGTGATGCTCAAGTGTCTGCCACGTTCAAACCACACAGCGCCAGCTGCCACCCTCGCTCCCCTCTCCCCTTCACACACTTGCTGGCTTTCCTTCTTCGCCCTTACTTTCTCCTCAATCCATGGTAGTGCTTCTGTCCCCGCAACTTTCCTGAAGCTTCTCTCTCCAAGTACCCCGAAGGCCCCCTTGTTGTTAAATCCAGTTTCAGCCACACGTGGCCATCTCTCCAGCTCGCCACGCTCCTTTCCTTGCCTGTCTCAGCCCAGCTCGCCTGAACGGGTCCTTACCTCTGGCCGCGTCCCCACATTCTCCATCATGGGCCCTCATCAGAATTCTGTTTTGGACTCTCCTCCTTTCTCTTCTCACTCCACACTCTCTCCGGGATGACCTCATTCGCTCTTGCAGCTTCAGCGACAAGAATCTTCATCAACAGCCCAGCACCCTCTCCTGCACTTTGCACCTGTCTGTTCACTCATTTGCGCGCTCATACACTCGCTCGCCAGATCGCACACCTGCCATGGACCAGTTACTGTTCTCAGGAACAAAAGAGGTCAAGCTCTTGCTCTTAGGGGCTTCACAGGGTAGCAGAGGCAAACACCACACAGAGGAACAAGGTCACACCATGCAGGGTAAGGGCCAACAGAGCCATGAGCTGGCTTGACCGGGGGCCGAGCGGGGTGTATCCGTGAGGGTGGAGTCAGGAAGCGGAGATACTGTGAGCATGAAGGAAGAGGGTATGTATCATAAGAATAACACACTACAAATGTGTCAGGAAAGCTAGGAACCTGCACGGCTCAGCTTAGCTGCCTCCTCCTCCAGGGAGCTTCCGTGAAACCCACCCCACAGACACCTGGGCCCCTCACAGTGCTCCCCCAGATCCTGTATTCCCCCTCTTTGACCCCGTCTCACACTTGGGTACCTGCGGGCTTGATGTCCTGGTGCCTCAGGGTCTCACGTGGTGATGAGCGCCCCGCGGGAGGAGGTCTCTCTGTGACTAGCCCACACCTGGGCACCATAGGTATCTGATAAGTTTTTGTTGAACTAACAAAGGTTAACAAGAACTGTGCAATAAAACATAAATATGATTATTCTATGATGCTCTTGTAAAAAGCAGAACACAGAATTTTGTGTATATTAAGACTGCCACTTGTAAAATAAATGGAAGAAAAATGTATGCACAGTTAAAATAAAAGGGGGTAGGAGGAACTTGATAATAATTGTTAATAGAGGTTTATCTCTGACTAGTGGGACTAGGAGTGACTTTTCTTCTTTCTATATTTCAGTTTCAAACTGTTCTTTAAAGTTAAAGAAAAAAAGTTATCATTAAATATTTTTCAAAAGCAATAAATTGCTCCCTTACCACCTACTTCTATTTTTGTAGTCACGTTCCTTCCTCACCAGATTTGTTCTATATGTACAAGGACTGAGATCTCCATCTTGGGCAGAGAAAGCCAATTTTTTCCTTTCAGTAGGAGTTGATTGACCTGTCTTCTCTCTGTCATCTGTTCCCAGATACCATCTGCCAGAAAACGTGTTCCTGTCTCTTCCTTATTCCTTTTGCTTTGTATGACAAAAAGCAATTCCGAGGGTTTTGAGTTGTAGCAGATCGACGTAGTGATGGAGGGGACCAGGTCTGGGCTCCCAAATCTGACTTACAACAACAAGCCTTCCCCAAACCCCCAAGGGGAAAATCAGCATAAAAGACAAACTAAAGCAAAGGATCCCTTTGTTCCCACTGGGGACTTTGTCCCAAACCCCAGTGCGGAGCTGAATCAGGTCTTCCTTGGCCACCCTGGTGACCTTCTCTCCAGGTGAGCCCAGTCGCAGATCCTGGAGCTCTTGCCACGTGAGGAAGGGCCATCCTGAGCCCTCCCGCCCAGGGAAGAGGAACAGTGAAGTGAAGAGTGTGTTGGCCCTAGAATCCAGGTCAGCTATGATTCAGGAGGCCCACCCCAGCAGTGGGGACATCATCAGGTTTACCCAACGGGCCATTCCTGTGAAAGTAAGTCATCACCGAATTCAGGAGAGAAAGCAGACCATGCCTCTGGCTCTTCAACCTTGAGCATCCTCATTATAGGAAGGAGGAGGAAGGATAAAATCAGACTGAGACTGGACCTCCCACTAGAGACCAAGACTTAAGTAAACATTTTGCACTTTTTTTTCAAGCCTGAGTTTATTCTGAAATCTGGTTTTCCTTGGAGGCACCAGTCTCCATCTTTGCTTACGTCTTATTTTACCTGTGCTCATGAGTAAACTCCCTCGGGAGCTTCATATGAAACCATTTGAAATAATTTCTGAACATCTCCTAGTCCCCTTAGACACTTTCTTCTTATCACTTTTGTCATTTTAGGCTATGTTAAGACATTTAGATTTGATCCCGTGGGAAAAGGGTGAGTGAGCCTTGAAAGTTGCCAAGCAGTGGACTTGGTGGTTCAGTGCCCTGAAAAGAATCATTATAAAGAATTAATGTAAAGAACAGGGCAGGCCGAGAATTGTGGCAGGGGTTTTGTTAAGGAACTGTTGCATTAGTGCAGTGAGAGATAACAGAAAGGTGGGTTCTAGGGAGTAGGGGAAGGTTTAAGAATCATTTCTGAGATAGAACTGATGGGATTAGAAGGGGAGTTAAGGTTATGTCTGATGTTATAGTTGGGGAAATTAAGGGCATGGTGACAATGCCACTCAAGGCACATAACACAGAAAGAAAAATAGGTATTTGAGGAGAGGATCATGAGTTTGAGATGCCAGGTAGAAATTTTCCATATGTATTTGAAGATCTGGACCCGAAACTTCAGAGACTGGGGCTATAGATGACATAAATGTAGATGTATACACAAGTACAGATACAGATATCAATACTGATACATATGAGAAACAGAGCTAGATTCTGAGCTGGATAGATCTAGATTTATCTTAACAAATGACAATAAGAGCCCAAACCAGGATGACTACAAGAATTTTTTAAGGAAGAAATCATGGTAATTGGTGACCACTTAAACATGTGTGATAATAGCATGTAAGCAGCTAGAAATGATCCCAAATATTTGAGTCTTGGTGTCTGGAAGAACAGTGGTACCATCGGCAGAAGTAAAAAATACCAGGCTGTGGGGGAAAATGGTGACTGGTTTCAGAGTTTTTGAGTTTGAGATCATGTTGGGACAGTTGTATGACTGGAAATTCTAGGCAGGAAGGTTTAGGACCAGAGCTCTGACTGATTCAGCCTAGAGATGGAGAATTTGGAATCATAAAATTAAGAGATCTTAGAGCTGGAAGGAATTTTAGACCTCATCTAATTCAATCCTTCCTTTGATCAATGAGGAAATCAAGACACAGACAGGGTCAAGGCTCTCCTCAAATTCACACAGCTTTTGCCAGCAGAACCAGTGGTAGAACCTTGATCTCTCTATTCCCAGGCCGGAACTTCCACACCTGCCAAGAGATGGGTGTTGAGAGTATGAAGATGTATAAGACAGCCTCCTGAGCAAGTGCAAAGGGCTATTGCAATGTTGGGATTCTGAGAGGTCTGGCATAGTTACATTAGAACAATGGGTTGGAAGTGTCATAAATTCATTTTAAATTAACTCAAAGCATTAAAGGGGAAATTCATGTCATCATCTCATAGTGAGAACGGGAACAGAACTGGCCTTCAGGGAAAACTGCACGAAAGGACTAATACTAACCAGATGAACATTGTTAATGTTTTTCTATGTATATTTTAAACTTAATTAAGAATCAAACTGTTTTTACAGTTTATCCTTCTATGACAAATTAATATTATTTGGGGATTATTGTCCTGTTTCATTTAATTTTTTTTGAAACGCTATTTTACTGTCTCTGTATTTTCCATAGATATGCCTTAAAGCAACCATTAACTATTGTCAATTATCTAAACTATTCCAATTTTGCTCTTATAAATAATGTGTGCTATTCATCTTTAAATACATATGCATTATTTACTATGTAGGATTAATTTCTGGAAGTGGAATTGACTGATTGAAAGACTAAATCTTTATAAGGCTCTGATACAGAGGGGACAGATCTTTCTAGAAAATTTTTATCAGTTCATGCTTCCACAAACTGTGAATAACAGTGTCATATTACACTCTTACAAGGACTATTTTTTCCAATCTTTGTTAATTTGATAGGCTAAAAAAAAGACACCTCATTTCTTTAATTTGCACATTTTGATTATCAGCCATGTTAAAAAAATTTTAAATGTGTTTATTAACCTTCCATAACTTTGTTTCAAAACTCTTTGTGTTTTAAGAACATTATTTTTGGACATATTTTTTGGAGGTATTGTTCAGTGTTCTAAATTGGGCATTTGAAAATAGTACATATTCTTTTTATTGAGTAGGCAAATTTTACATTAATGCCTAAACTGTTTAGATGGATAGTGGCTGGTTAAAAATATCTCAAGAAAATTTGCTTTTACAAATCTCTTCCTACAATTTTGCTTTGTGCCTTTTGATGCTATAGTGTTTGGAGCATTAAGTGTCGATTGAAAGGAATCAGATGGCCCACTCTAAGTGGGTAATTTGAGGAGGGTTTAATAAAGAGACTATATGCAAAAGTGTGGCTCTGGTGCAGTGAAACCACAGTGGTAATGCAGCACCTTAGGGATAGAAACAGCAGGGGATCATCAGCTTCCTTAGTCTGGAAGGGGCGAGGGTGAGAGCAGATATGGGAACCCGGAAATAGGCAGGGCCTTATGGAAAGAGCTCCCGTATGGGAACTGTGACCTCAAGGGAGGGACAGAGACAACTTGTGTCCCCCTTGCAAGAAGGCTTCTGAGGAACTAAGCACCCAGTCCCGCCCTCCAACCTCCCCTCAACCTCCTCCTGGTGCTCTCTATTGGCCAAACCCAAGTGCAAGCAATGAGCAAAGGAGTTTTCAATGTTGTCCCTACAGGCCAGCCTCCTGGGTCCCAGAGCAGCGAGGAGATGACGAGCGGATCCACAGAGGAACACAGAAGGTGTCCAGCACAAAAGCTCCGTACTGTTAAAAAGTTCCTACGCGTTTTAACTCTCGTCAGCAGAAACTGAACTTTTATCAATCTCTCTGTCTTTAACTCTCCGTTTTCCGATTTCTTCTTTACCTGTTTTTCTAATATAATTTAGTCTATGCATTTTCTAATGGTGTTAGATTAATTTGATTTGATTTATTATCAACATAGCTTGCACTTATGCTTGACATTTTCAACTGTGACCTAAGAGTAAGGGAAAAGTACATAGACACTGGACAGAGGCTGTAAGCTGTCCCCTAATACCCATTTCCCTTTCCTCTATAATAACTGAACCCTCAATTATCATCTGGGCATATGGCTGCTCAAAATAAATACATTTTCCAGGCTTTCTTGTAGCTAGAGTGGCCATGGGACTAAGACCCAGCCAATAGGATGTGCCAGGAAGTGATGTAGGTAATACTGTTTATTTCTCTGAAAGAAGGAGCATGAGGCTTCTTTCCCATTCCTCCTCCCTGCTGTGTGGAGCATGGAGGTGGAGTCACTCTGGACCACAGAGATGCTGGAGCAATGGTGTCCCTAGATCACCAAGATTGTTTACCTCCAGAAACTTGATGAGAAAGACATAAACATCCCCCTTAAATTCAAGTCACTGTTATTTGGAGTGTTCCACCAAGCCTAACTCCTAATTGCTGCAAATATCAGAGCAGAACTCAGACACTAAGGGGAAAAGAGAATTGAGATGAACATTTTCTGAGCACCTTCCATACCTTCCCACCTATGTTATTACATTTAATCCTCCCAATAATCCTGCAGAATGAGTTATATTATCCACACTGATACTTATGAAAAGATTGAGATTTAGTTAGCTGAAGCAACTGGTTCATAGTCACAAAGCTAAAACGCTGATACATTGAGGTTTGAAACAGGGTGTTTCTATCTGACTTCAAAGCTCAAGTTCCCTTCATGTTGATCTCCTGAAGGTGAGTGAACAGAAAAGAGACTCCCAGCTGGGTCAAGAGCAAGCTTATGTACAGACGTTAATTGTCTCATATTGTCCAGAATCTGTGTGCCTTTGAGAAACAAATAGGCAAACTATAACACCTTGTCATCATAGAAAGTGTTGTTTAGAACTGGAATTCATTCTTCAGTTCCGAGAAATGGCCAGGAGCCCTCAGCTTTGGGGATTTATGAGTAATTGGAAATGAAAGAACTTCAGCCTCCCCTTCAGCCTCGGCCGTGGAAGACTAGGATACATCACACACAAAGTTAAACATGTGTGACAAATGCCATTGCCAGGCACCATCCTAACTCTCTTAATTCAGAGAAAATGACATTCCCCAGTGGGATTCCCACTTCTCTTTGCATCCCGATGGTGAGAAACAGGCGAAAAAGATTGTAGAAAATTTGGATTGTTTCAATACTTCTCAAGGATAGTTTAAAAAAAATGAATTAGGCCGCCCCTCTCTCTCCCTCTTCGGAGACAGCCCACATTCTGTCTATGGCGTGTGTACCCACTTTTAATCTGAGCACCCAACCCCCAGACCTCGTGGCCTTTCTCTTGCCTTTCAGTGTATCTCTCTGAATAAATCTACCTTCACTCAAAAAAAAAAAAAAAGAATTGGATTAGTATGTGTGTCCAGTTCCTGGATACCATTGGGTTGTCATTATTACTTAACGAGGGCTCCATATTTGTAGTTTCCTGGGTCCTCCTTTAGAGGGCTACTTCGGACCAGCACTTTGTGTGGTGCACTATGAAGTTAGTCCATCTCTAAAAATAGTAAATTGTCACTGCTATTGTCTAGCATGAGCGCCCATTACCAATGCCGAGATGCATATTCCAGTTAAAGCTCCCAGTCCTTGAGGTAGCAAAACTTTGCTGAGTTTTATGTAAAAAGGGAGAGAAACACCTCTTCTCCATCGATTTGCCATTTGATCCCCAGACAACTCTGAACGGTGCACTAAGTTTCTCTTTAATTTATGGACTTCTCTTTTCTAAGGTATAGGTATGAGGTATAGGTTGAGGTTCATGTTTCACATAGCAATATCCAATTGTTACAAGACCAGTCATTGAAAAGACTGTCCCTTCTTCACGGAAGTGATTTTGCACCTTTGTCAAAAATCAATTTTCCAACCTCATACCATATATAAAAATTAATTTAAAATGGATCAAAGACCTATGTAAAAAAAAAAAAAGACCTATGTAATGGAAGTGTAAGGGCTAAAACTATAGAATTCTTAGAAGAAGATGGCTGTAAATCTCCATGACCTTTGTTTTATAGATATGACAACAAAACCAGGAACAACAGAGCAAAGAAAAAAAACTAGACTGCAACAAAGTTAAAAGTTTTGTGCATCAACGGAAACTATCAAGAAAGTGAAAAGGCAACCCACAGAACGGGGGAAAATACTTACAAATCATATATCTGATAAGAGCCTGGTCTCTGGAACACATAAAAAATTCTTGAAACTCGGTAATAAAAAGACAGCCCAGGACAGACTGGGAGTTCAAAATTTGTAGATACTGACAGGCATATGCAGAATAGATAAATAAGATAATAATGTATAGCACAGGGAAATATATACAAGATCTTGTGGTAGCAGCAAAAAAAAAATGTGACAATGAATATATGTATGTTCATGTATAGCTGAAAATTTGTGCTCTACACTGGAACTTGACACAACATTGTAAAATGACTATAACTCAATTTAAAAAACAAGAAGGAAAAAAAAAATGAAAAAAGATAGCCCAGGAGATTTCTGGTCAAGATGGTGGAGTAGTAAGGCTGCCCAATTGCCTCCTCTCACGATCACAACAAAACCACAGCTGACTGATAAACAACCATCAATTAAAAAAAAGACTGGAACCTACAAAAAAATCTTCTTCAACTGGAAACATAAAGAGGGAACCACAGCGGGAGGGTACAAGGGGTGCGCTCAGGATATAATTGGGTCCCACACCCCCTGAGTGAGTGCCCCACAAGCTGGAGAAAAAGACAGCCCAATTTAAAAATGAGGAAAGGATCTGAATAGACCTTTCTCTAAGGAAGACATACAAATGGCCTAGAAATATGAACAGATGCTCAACATCACTAGTCATCTGGGAGAAGCAAATTAAAACCAGAATGAGATACTACTTCAAACCCAAACTAGGGTGCTCATAAAAAAATAAAACAAAACTGGAAAATAACACACGTTGGTGAGGATGGGGAGAAATTAGAACCCTCACTGACTGCTGGTGGAAAAGTACGATGTTACAGCAGCTTTGTAAAACAGTTTAGCAGTTCTTCAATAAATTAAACATGGAATTACCATGTGACCCACCAATTGCATTTCTAGGTATATATCCAGAATATTTGAAAGCAGATGGTCAAACAAAAACTTGTGCACAAAGATTCACAGCAGCCCTACTCACCATAGCCAAAAGGTGGAAACAACCCAGATTTCCACTAACTGATGAGTGAGTAAACAAAATGTGGCATCCTCATACAATGATATTTATTCAGTCATCAAATGGGTTGAAGTATTGATACACGCTCCAACACTGGAAACATGCTAAGTAAAAGAAGCTAGACACAAAAGCTATATATAGTATGATTCCATTTACATGAAATATCCAGAATAGCCAAATCCACAGTGACAGAAATCAGATTAGTGGTTGACAGGGACTGGGAAGAGAAGGGAGTAAAGAATGACTGCTTAATGGGGACAGTGTTTCCTTTTGAGGGGATTTAATTCTTCTGGAACTAGATAGCAGTGATGGTTGCACTGCATTGTGAATGTATTAAATGCCCATAAACTGCACTCTTTAAAATAATTTAAATGACAAATTTTATGGTATGTGTATTTCACTACACACAAGAGCAGCAACTGACCACATTTACGTGGGTGATATCTGGACTCTCCATTGTGCCATTGATTTATGTATCTGTTCCTTCATTCATGTCACCTTATTGATTATTGTACCTTTACAGTAAATTGTGACAATAGGCAATGTGAATTCCTCCAACTTTATTCTTCTTATTCAAAATTGTTTTGGCTACACGAAATTTCCTGTGCTTTTCATATAAATTTTTAACAGCTTTATTGAGACGTAATTCCATTATCACTTAAATTCACCCATGTAGAGTGTAGAATTCAATGGTTTTAGTATATTCACATACAGGTGCAAACATCATAGTCAATTGTAGGATATTTTTATAATCTCAAAAAGAAATCCCTGTCTTGTAGCTATCATCCCCAAACTCCCAGCCCTAAGCAACAACTAGTCTACTTTCTATCTCTATAGATTGTGCTGTTCTGGACTTTCATATGGATGAAGTCATGTAGTCATGTGATATGTGGTCCTTTGTGGCTTTTTTTTTTCCTACTTAGCGTTTATGGTCTGTCTATGTTGGAACATGAATCAGAACTTCATCCCTTTTGATGACTGAATAATATTCCACTGTATGGATATACCACATTTTGTTTATCTATTTGTCAGTTGATGGACTTTTGGGTTGTTTCCACCTGTGGGCTATTGTGAATAATGCTGCTGTGAACATTTGTGTGTATGTTTTCATTTCTCTTAGGTATATACTTGGAGTGGAATTATAGGGTCCTATGGTGTAGCTCTATGTTTAACTTATGAGGAGCTGCCAAATTGTTTTATAAAGTGCCTGCACCATTTTACATTTCCACCAGCAGTCAATGTGGGTTCCAATTTCACCACATCCTCACCAACACTTGTAATTATAGGACTTTTGACTGTAGCCATCCTAGTGCATGGGAAGTGGAATTTTAGTGGTTTTGAATTGCGTTTCCCTAATGACTAGTGTTGTTGAACACCTTTTTCATGTTTCATTGACCATTTGTATATCTTCCTTAGAGAAATGACTATTCAGATCCTTTGCCCATTTTTAAATTGGGTAGTTTGTCCTTTATTTTTAAGTTGTAAGAGTTTTTTATGTATTCTAGATACTAGACCATTATCAGATACATAAGATGTAAATATGTTCCCCCATTCTGTGGGTTGCCTTTTCACTTTCTTGATAGTGTCCTTTGATGCACAAAAGTTTCAAGTTTTGTTGTAGTCCAATTTTATCTATTCTTTCTTTTAGTATTCATACTTGTAGTATCATATATTACTCTTTTGCCAAATCCAGGGTCATTAAAATTCACCCCTCTTTTCCTAAGAGTTTTTATAGTTTTAGCTCTTACATTTAATTCTTTGATACATTTTGAGTTAATTTTTATATATGGAATGAGGTTTACAAAATTTTTAGAACTAGCTTGTCTATGTCTGCAAAACTATCTGGATGTAATTTTGATTGGAATTGAACCTATAAATTAATTTGGAGACAATTGAAATCCTTACTTTCTTAAGTCTACCAATCCAAGGACATAGTATGTCTTTCCACTTTTTTAGATCTTTTTTATTTTTTTCATCAGTGTTTTGTGGTTTTCAAATTCTGTACATGTAAGATTTATATGGAAGTATTTTTGGAGCTATTCTAAGTGATTTTTTAAAAAATTCCAATTTCAATAGTTTATAATTATTTCTTGCTAGTATATATGAAATATAAATCATTTTATGTGTTTACCTAGTGTCTTCCATCCTTGCTAATTCACTTATTAGTTCTAGAAGTTTTTCTTTGATTCCTTAAGATTTTCTGTGTCATCTGTGAATAGAAAGACTTTTATTTTCAATCCATAAGGCTTCTATTTCCTTTCATTGATTTATTGCACTGGCTAAGACTTTTAGTAGGTTATTGAGTGAGAGCGGTGAGAATGAAACTTCTTGCTGTGTCCCTGATCATAGAGGAAAAAGCATTCTGTTTTTTACTATTAAGTGAAATGTTAACTCTAAGTTTTCTGTAACTTCACTTTATCAGGTTAAGAAAGTTCACTTTCACTCCTAGTTTGCTGAGAGTTTTTATTATGAAAGGATGTTGAATTTTACCAAGTGCTTCTTCTGTATCAATTGATGTGATCATATGATTTTTCTTACTTAGATTATTAATATAGTAGATTACATTGATTGATTTCCAAATGTTGAACAAATCTGAATTCCCTGGGATAAATCCAATTTAATCATGGTGTATAATTCTTTTTATGCATTTCTGGATTCAATTTGCTAATATTTTGTTAAAGATTTTTGCTTCTATGTTCATGGAGAATATTAATTTATAGCTTTTTTTTTCCTTTCTTTTTTTCTTTTTTTGGGGTGGGGGGTGCTTCCTTTGGTTTTGGTATCATGGTTGGTAATGCCAACCTCATAAAATAAGTTGGAAAGTGTTCCTGCATCTTTTCTTTTCTGGAATTGATTTAAAATTGGTGTTATCTCTTTTTTAAATGTTTAGTAGAACTCACTAGTGAAATTATTTGGGCCTAGAGATTTCTTTTTTAGAATGCTTTAAACTAAAACTCAATATATTGAAGTTATAAAATTTTTAATATAATTTAATATAATATTTATAATAATTAATATTTAATATTGGTTGAATTTTGGTAGCTTTTTATTTTCAAGAATTTTGTTTATTTTATTACATTTGTTGAATGTGTGGGTTTAGAGTTGTTTATTTCTTTATTATCCATTTGGTGACTGTAAGGTCTACAGTGTTATACACTGTTCATCACTGGTGTCAGTAATTTGTGTCTTTTTTTTTTCCTTTGTCAGTCTTGCTGACAATTTTATTAATTTGATCAATTTTGTCGATTTTTTTAAAGACCCAGCTTTTAGTTCAATTGATTTTTGTTGGTTATTGCTGTTCTAAATTTCATTGATATCTGCTCTTGTATTTATCATGTCTGCGTTCCTACTTGCATTAGGCTTATTTTGCTATAACATTTTTTAGTTTCTTAAATGTATAAGATTAGATTATTAACATGAGAACTTTCTTCTTTTGTCACATAAACATATAATGTAATGAATTTCTCTCTCAACACTGCTTTAGCTGCATTTTACAAATTGCTAGGTTATATTTTCATTTCTACTCATTTCAAAATGGTTTCTAATATCCCTTGAGACTTTTCCTTTAACCCATGTATTATTTAGAAATATAATGTTATTTTCCATGTATGTGGAGATTTTCCTGTTATCCTTCTATTACTGATTTCTAGTACGTTTCATTATTGTCAGACCACATACTGTGTACAATCTCAATTATCTTGTATTTGTTAAGACATATTATATGACCCAGAGCAGGTAAATCTTGGTGAACATTACATGAACACTTGAAAATAATGTGAACCCAGAGGGCAGGATCAACATGTTGGAGCAGAAAGTCCCTGAACCCACCTTCTTTCATGGACACACCAAAATTACAACTGTGTGTAGAGTAATTATCTATGAGAACAGTCTAAAGACTAGCAGAAAGGATTTTCCACAACTAAAGAAGGAGCAATAACAAGAAGGAGAGGAGAGCTGGAAATGCAGTCTAGTCAGGACCAATACCTCTGGCTTGGCTACCACAAACTGGAAGGGTATCACAACTACAGAGGTCTTCCCCAAGGAGCGAGGGGTCTAAGCCCCACATCAGGCTCACCAGCCCCAGTTTCTGCACCAGGAAAACAATATCTGTCTTTGAAGACCAGCAGGGCTTATGTTTGGAAGAGCCAGAAGGCTATAGGAAGCAAAGACTCCACTCTTAAAGGGCAAGCACAAAATCTCACATGCTCTGAGTCCCAGTGCAGAGGCAACTGTTAAAAAGTGTCTGGGTCAGACTCACTTGCTGATCTTGGAAAGCCTCCAAGAGAGGCTGCAGGCAGTGGGGACTCCCTCAGGGGACAGCGATGCTGGAAGCAACCATTTTGGGGATCTCATTCTATTGTGCTGACACCAACACTGGTAAGCACCATTTTGGAATCCTCCATCTAGCCTATTTGCACTGGGGCATGCCATATCCACCAGCAGGCTTGCAGCAACCACGTGAGGCAGAGATTCACAACCAGCTGGGCTGGGGGTCCAGCCCTGCATACCAGCACATCCACAGTTGTCAGCCCCACCATAGCAGAAGGGCACATGCAGCTCACATAGAACACACCCTTGGAGCATCTAACTGGTGACCAGAAAAGAGCATGCTGCTGGACCTCTTATATATGTCTCCTACATAAGCCACTTCTCCAAGATTGGACCTTCTATATTAATGGCCCATAGGTAATGGGCCTACCTAAAACATAGAAGTAAACACAGAGAATTAGGCAAAATAAGGAGACAGAGAAACGTGTTTCAAATGAAGGAACGAGACAAAACCTCAGAAAAGAACAAAAAGAAATGGAGATAAGTGATCTATCTGATAAAGAGTTCAAGGTAATGATTATAAAGGCACTCATTGAACAGGGAGAATGGATGAACACAGTGAGAATTTCAACAAAGTGTTAGAAAACAAACAAAAAAAAGAACCAATCAGAACTGTAGAATACAATAACTGAAATGAAAAATACACAAGGAATCAACAGTAGATTAGATGTTACAGAAGAACAAAGACATCGATCTGGAAGACAGAGTAGTGGAAATCACCTCCAGCTGAACAGAAAAAAGAATTTTTAAAAATGAGTATAGTTTAAGAGCCCTCTACGGCCACATCAAGCATACTGATGTTGGCATTATAGGGATCATAGGAGGAGAAGAGAGAGAAAGGAGCAGAGAACGCATTTGAGGAAATAATTGCAGAAAAATTCCCTAACCTGGGGAAAGAAACAGACATCCAGGTCCAGGAAGCAAGTCCCAAACAAGATGAACCCAAAGAGGTCCTCACTAAGACACATTATAATTAAAATGGCAAGAATTAAAGAACAAATCCTAAACGTAGCAAGAGAAAAAGAACTCTTTATATATAAGGGAACTCCCATGAACACATCAGATGACTTTTCAGCAGAAATTTTTCAGGCCAGAAGGGAGTGGCATGGTATATTCAAAGTGCTGAAAGGGAAAAAAACCTACACCTATGAATACTCTACCTGGCAAGGTTATTATATAGAACTGAAGAGATTAAAAAGAGTTATACAGATAAGCAAAAGCTAAAAGAGTTTATTACCCCCAAATTGCTGTACAAGAAGCTTTTTAAAAAGGGATTTCTTTAAGGAAAGAAAAAAAAAGCCACAACTACAAATAAAATGATAACAGGAAAACTCTCACCAGTAAAGACAAACATACAGTAAAGTTGTGGATCAACCACTCACAAAGCTAGTAGGAACAGTAAATGACAAAAGTAGTAAAATCATCTGTATGTTTAATAAGCAGTTAAGGGGTACACAAAATAAAAAAGATGCAAAATATGACAAAAACACAAAATATGGGGAGGGCAGAGTAAAATTATAGAGCTGTTAGAATGCACTTGAACATAAAAGAGTATGTGTATATATATATATGTGTGTGTATGCATATATATTTACATATATACACACACACACATATATATATGTTGCTATATACGAACCTCCTGCTGCCTACAAACCAAAAATCTATTAAGAGATTCACAGACATGGATGGATTTAGAGGGTATCATGCTAAGTGAAATAAGTCAGACAGAGAAAGACAAATAATGTATGATCTCACTTATATGTGAAATCTAAAAAACAAAACAAAAGAACAAACAAAACAAAATAGCAACAGACTCATAGAGACAGAGAACAAAAATGGGTGGTTGCCAGAAGGGAGAGGGTTATAGGGGTTGGGTGAAATAGGTGAAGGGAAGTAAGAGGTATAAGCTTCCAGTTTGAAAATAAATGTCACAGGGATATAATATACAGGATTAGAAATATGGTCCATAATATTGTAATAAGTTTTATGGGGACAGACGGATACTAGACTTAACATGATGATCATTTCATAATGTATTTAAATGTCAAATCACTATGTTGTATCCCTGAAACTAACATAATATTTTACATCAACTATATTTCAATTTAAAAAAGAGAGAGAATGTGGGCTCTATTTCTGTTGGGTGGAGTTTCCTATAAATGCTAATTAAATACAGTTGACGGTGTTCAGTTCTATGCTGATTTTCTACTTCCCAGATCTATCAGTCACTCAGAAGAGTGTTGAAGTCTTGGACTATGATTTTGAATTTGTCTGTTTCTCCTTCCAGTTCTGTAAGTTTTTGCTTCCTGTATTTGAAGCCTTGTTGCTAAGTACACATACGATTAGGATTGGTATGTCGTCTTGATGAATGGATCCTTTTATTATTACATAAGGTTGCTCTTAATCTCTGGTAACTTTTGTCCTGAAGTCTACTTCTCATGATACTATTAAAGCCACACCAACTTTCTTTTGATTGGTGTTTGCATGGCATATCTTTTCCATCTTTCTACTTTTAACCTATATCATTATACTGTTTATTTATTATTTATGTACTTATCACATAAATACATTTATATGCTTATTATATGTTTGTATATTATTTATTATACTATATTATTTATAATTTCAACTTATATCTGAAGTGAATATTTTTACACAGCATATGTTTTTTTAATCCATTTTTACAATCTCTGTTTTAATTGGTGTCTTTAGATCTTCTACCCTGATATAATTATTGCTATGTTATATTTCAACATTTATATTTTGTTTTCTGCTTATTCTCCAATTTTTTTTCCTCTGTCCCTTTTCTGTCTTCTTTTGAATTGTTTGCACATTTTTCAATATTCCTTTTTAATGCACCTAGTGTTCTTTGAATATATCTTCTTGTGTCATTTCTTTAGTGGTTCCTTCAAGGTTACAATAAACATACAATTTTTCACATCTTCTTAGATTCAATATTTTACCATTTCAAGTAGAATGTAGAAACATTATCACCAGACAGATCTCTTTACCTTTCTCCCTTTATGTTTTGGTTATCTTATGATAGCTACATACGTTAAAAAATACCCCATCAGAGTGGAAAAATGCAATAACTGAAATTAAAAACTCAATAGATGTGTTTATAAGTAGACTGAGCAGAGTTTAAAATGGGATCAGTATACTGAAATATATGTGAGTAGATAAATCTGGATTAAATCATGGAGGGGAATAAAGGGGTAGAAAATCCTGAAAAGAGCTTAAGAGACATATGAAATCTAGTGAAAAGATATAACACGCATATAGTTAGAGACCTAGAAGGAGAAGAGAAAGAGAATGAAGCAGAAGCACTATTTGAAAAAAATTGATGAAAAAGAGTCTAGAATCATTACAGACTCCAAGAATAACTACCAAGAAAAATACACCTATTCACATCATAGTAAAACTGCTAAGAATGAAAATCAAAGAAAAAATCTTAAAAGCTTCTAAGTAGGAAGACACATTACCTTCAAAGGAGTAAAGATAAGGATTAGTATCAATTAATATTAACCCTATATAACGGTAACAATAAATTCTTTTGGGTTATAAAACATATGTGAAATTAAAACACATGGGACTAATAAGACAAAAGCAATAAGGGGAGGTCTTTAGGGCCCTTACATTGCCTGAAATAGACAATGGTAATACTACGTATGATAATCTTCTATATCCTTGCTGATTTCATATCGGCTAAAATAATAATAAAAGAATGCATATCCAATAAGCTAAAGAGAAACTAGAATTTTAAAAAAATACTTATTTAATACAAAAGATGATAAAATTGAGTAAACAAGAGTAAAACAGTAGGTTTGAATAGAAAACAAATAGTGACATGGTAGCTGTATATCCCAGTATATCAGTAATTAGATCAAATGTAAATGCACTAAAAATTCTTAAGATTATGAAACCAAATTAAAGTAACAGCAGCTGCAACAACATGTTTCTTACAAGAGACAAATTCAGAACTTCAGTATAAAGACAAAGGGGTATTGAGAGTAAAATGATGGAAAATGTTATACCATGCAAGTTACCCAAAAGAAAGTTGGTTTAGCCATATGAAGAACCAGAAAAAAATAAGACTTTAAGGCAAAAAGTGCCACCAATACACATTTTGTAATAATTAAAGTGTCAATACAGCAGTAAGATATAACAATTCTAAATTGGCAAACCTCCAATAATTAGCATCCAAATACGTAAGGTGGAAATTGGCAAGACCAAAATGAGAAATAAGCAACTCCAGCTGTAAGTTGGAAATTTCAACAAACCACTCTCAGTAGCTGACAGAACAAGCAGATAAAAATCAGTAAGAATGAAAACAAAACAACAACCTATGGAATGGGAGAAAATTTTTGCAAAAGATGAAACCAAAAAAGGCTTGATCTCCAGAATATATAAGCAGCTCATATGACTTAAAAAGAAAAAAACAAACAACTCAATCCAAAAATGGGCAGAAGACCTAAAGCAAGCAATTTTCCAAGGAAGAAATACAAATGATCAATAGGTACATGAAAAAATGCTCAATATCACTAATTATCAGACAAATGCAAATCAAAACTACAATGAGGTATCACCTCACACCAGTCAGAATGGCCATCATTCAAAAGTCCACAAATGACAAATGCTGGAAAGGCTGTGGAAAGAAGGGAACCCTCTTATACTGCTGGTGGGAAAGCACTTTGGTGCAGCCACTGTGGAAAATAATATGGAGATTCCTCAAAAGAATAGGGATAGACTTACCATAAGACCCAGTAATCCCACTCCTG
The DNA here is from genome assembly GCF_048564905.1 of Vicugna pacos. NCBI lineage: Eukaryota > Metazoa > Chordata > Mammalia > Artiodactyla > Camelidae > Vicugna > Vicugna pacos. The sequence continues at coordinate 7,747,910 of NC_133001.1, read as the reverse complement.
GGCAGATATTCAGAAGAAATCCTACTTCAAAAAGACACCTGCACCCCAATGTTCATAGCAGCACTATTTACAACAGCCAAGACATGGAAACAGCCTAAATATCCATCAACAGATGACTGGATAAAGAAGAAGTGGTATATTTATACAATGGAATACTATTCAGTCATTAAAAAGACAGCATAATGCCATTTGTGGCAACAAGGATGTTCCTGAAGAAGGTCATTCTAAGTCACATAAGCCAGAAAGAGAAAGAAAAATACCATATGAGATTGCTCATATGTGGTATCAAAAAAAGAAAAAGAAAAAGAATATAAATACAAAACAGAAACAGACTTAAAGACATAGAATACAAACTTATGGTTGCCAAGGGGGCCGGGGGTGGGAAGGGACAGACTGGGATTTCAAAATTTGTAGATACTGACAGGCATATGCAGAATAGGGAAACAAGATTATACTGTATAGCACAGGGAAATATATACAAGATCTGTGGTAGCTCACAGTGAAAAAAAAATGTGACAATGAATTTATGTATGTTCGTGTACAACTAAAAAATTGTGCTCTACGCTGGAATTTGACACAACATTGTAAAATGACTATAACTCAAGAAAAATTTTTAAATTTTAAAAATTAAGAAAAAAACAATAAGAATATAGAAAATTTGAATAATGTGATTAATAAACATGACCTAATTGGCATATGAAGTTCACTGTACCAAAGAAATTCAGAATTCACATTTTTAGAAGCTCATACAGAATATTTTCCAAAAACGCTGGGCTATAACACAGGGCTCAGCAAATTTCAAAAAATGGAATAAGACAGAATATGTTCTTGATCAATGCGGCATTAAGTTAAAAATCAGTAACAAAAGGGAAAAAACTGTAAAATTGAGTTATATGTATCAAAATAATTCATGATTCAAAAAGGAAGTAACACAAATTAGAAAAAATTAACTGAATTTTTGTGGAATGCAGTTAAAATTGGACTTCAAGGGAAATCGATAGTTTTAATGCATATATTAAAAAAGAAGGCTGAAAATTAAAGGACTAAGTCCCCATCTCAAGCACTTAGGAAAGCAAAGGCAAATTAAATACCAAAAGTTTTAAATAGAAGAAATACAAAGATGAAGGCAGAAATCAATGAAAGAGGAAACAAACATACAATAGAGAAAATAAACAAGAGTTCTCTCTTTCAAAAGCCTAATAAAATGAATAAAATCTTCGCAAAACTTATTTATGAAAAAGTGAAGCATACAAATTACTCATTCAATCATTAAAAAGGTACTTTATTACAGCTTTTATAGGCATTAAAAAGGTAATGAGCTCGTATTATGAACAACTTTATGTCCCCCCAAATTTAATTTCAATTAAACACACAGCTTGCTTATATAACTTACCAAAGGGGACATAAGAAGAAACAGAGCATCTGCATAATACCGCATGTATTTTAAACATTGAATCTGTAATTTGAACACTTTACACAAAGAAAGCTATCATCCAGAGGTTTTCACCAAACATTTAAAGAAGAAATAACACCAATGTTTTATAAACTGTTCTAAAAAAAAAATGAAAAAAAAGAGTAAGCACATTCCAAGTTGTTTTATGAAGATAGATGCAAAAATAAATTATAGCAAAGTGAATCCAGTGATGTGTATAAAAAACGAAGTTCAGTTTACTCCAGGAATGCAAGGTGAAAGGTTAGTTTAACATTCAAAAACTCAAGCAATGTAATTCACTACATTAATTATAACTGAGAAGAAAAAGAAAATGATTATCTCAGTACATGTAGAAAAAGATTTTATAAAGCTCAGCATACATGTTCATGATAAAATAAATAAATAAAAACTGTTAGCAACCAGGAATAGAAGGGAACTTAATCTGATTAATAGTATCGACAAATGACTCAACAGCAAACATCGAACTTGATGAAATATTGAAAGCCGTCCCCTTGGGATCAGGAGTAAGACAAAGATATCTGCTATTACTTCTATTTAACGTTTACTAACGATTTTAGTCAATGTGCCAAGGTGAAAATAAAAATAAATAAAACGTTTTGAAAATTAAAAAAGAAGAAATTAAAATGTCATTATTCACAGGTGACCGGACTGTGCTCAGAGAAAGTCAGGAACAATTTGTGGGTGAAGTATTATAATTAATAGCAAATTTAACAAAGTCACTAAAAACAAAATTAATACAGGAAAATAAATTGTACCTCTATATACTAGCAGCATATAATTGAAGAGTAAAAATGATTATATGATACTATTTATGACTGATCAAAAAAATCAAATGCCTAGGACTTAATCTAACAAAATGTGTATAAGACCTCCACAATAAAAATGTGAACATCATTACTTACAAGATAAATGAATGGAAGTATATATCATGTCAACAATTAGAAAGCTCAATATTGGAAAGATACCAGTTGTCTCCAAATTATGCCCCACTCACAAAGAGACCCACGGATACACAGTCATCACACTGCCATGCAGCGGGGAAAGGATGGCTTTTCAGTAAGTAATGCTGGGTAAGTGGGAAATCCATGTGGAAAATGAAAAGATCCTTGACCTTTACCTAATATCATAGGCAAAAATTAAATTCCAAGTGGATTGTAGATCTAAATGCGAAAGATAAAATGATAAAACTTCTAGTGTAGTGGATGGCAAATATTTTCTAGAAAGGGCTAGATGGTAAATAATTCTTTGCTGGCTATTTGGTCTCTGTTGCCACCACTCAGCTCTGCGATTGTGGTGCCAAAGAAGCCATAGTCAATATGTTAATGCACACGCACGGCTGTGTTCAATAAGACTTAATTTTCAAAACTGGTGGTAGGTTTTATGTTGCCCATGCCATTGTGTGCATTCTCAACAAGGGTGATATATTGCCTCTGGGGGAGGGTGAAAATGGTTCCCTAGGGGTGAAAAAAATATTTTTTATGTGTAAAGCACAGGTATACATATAGTACATAAACAGATGTGTAGTGTAGTATTAAAGTTGCACGGTGGAGTTGAAGGTGATGATTAGGGGAAAAATGTCAGAGGTCGCCTTTTGGGGGGGTGATATTTTTGTTATCTGTTGCCGCATAATACTACTACCATCAACTTAGTGGCTTAAAGCCACGTGTCTGTCAGTTTTTGTGGGCCAGGATTCTGGGCATGGCTTAGATGGATCCCTAGAAGACTGCAGTTAAGGCACTGGTTAGAGCTGGGTCATCTGAAAATTTGCCTGGGGAAGGATGCATTTCCAAGTTCACATCGTTATTGGAGGAACTCATTTATTTGCAGGGTTTGGGACCAAGGACTTCAATTTCTTCCTAGCTGTCATCTAGTAGGTACCCTCACTTCCTTGCTACATGGCTCTTCTCCTTTGGAAGCCTACAATGTGGAAGCTTACTTCCTCAAAACTAGCCCAGGACAGTCCCCCAGCAATCACTTGTAACATAATAGTGGAAGTGACAGCCCATCACCTTTGCTGTATTCTATGGACTGGAAGCAAGTCACAGGGGAGGAGATTTGAGGGGAGGGGACTGCTCTCGAGGGGAGGGGACTACACAAGGGCGTAAGTACCAGGAAGGAAGGATTATGGGGTCCACCTTAGAGTGTTTGTCACAGGTGATAATGGAATAAAGGTTGAGAAACATAGTTCCAGAGGACAGCACAGGAGAATGTGTTCATGATATTGCAATAAGCAAAGATTTCCCAAACAGCACACAAAAAGCACTAAGTACAGTAGGAAAAAAATGGTAAGTCAGACTATGTTAACATTGAGAACTTCTATTCATCAAAAAACACCATTAAGAGAGAGAGGAGACAAGCAACAAAGAAGGAGGAGACATTTAAAATACAGATACCTGACACAGATGGCAAAGAGCATCTTTCCAGAATTTCTACAGAACTCTTGTAAATCACAAAAGACAGATAAACGACTAGAGAAAAAGACTTAAATAGGCATGCAAAGAAGCCGATAAACATGAAAAATTGTGCTACATCATTAATCATCAGGGAAATGCAAATTAAAAACACACCCAACAGGCTAAAATTATAAAGATAAAAATACTTGCAAAGACGTAGAGCAACTAGAACTCTCAAATACTGCTGGGGTAGTGTAAATTCGTAAGGATCGTTTTTGGCAGTGGTCCTTGGCAGTAGATCCTCGCCAGTATTTGCCGAAAGTGACCGCAGGGATACATCTGCAGTCTAGCAATTCCACTGCTAGATATATATCAACAGGATATCATGACATGCACCGAAATGCTCATGGCAGCAAGATTCATAATCGTTAAGACTGGAAACGATCCAAATGTTCATCAACAATTGAACAAATGGTGGTATATTTGCAGAATGTAAATTTAGAGCAAAGAGAGTGAAAAATTTACTGCTTCATGCAACAATACGGCTGAATCTCACAAAATAATATTGGGCAAGAGTATAGACTATGTGAGTAAGAGTATAGACCACGATTCACTTATAGATACTCCCAAAATGGGCAAAACTTACCTATGGTGATGGAAGTCAGAATGGTGATTTCCCTTGGCGACGGAGTTGGCCTAGTGACTGCTAGGGGTCACCAAGGGGCTTCTGGGGAGCTGGTGGTGTTTCTATTTCTTGATCTGGATGCTGGTTTTAAGGATTTTTTTCATTAAGCCACACACTAGGGTTTGTGTACTTTTCTGCGTACATGTTATGCTACTATAAAAAGTTTACTTAAAAATTATATTCATTGAATTACTAAAACCTAAATACAAAATCTGAATCACCAGGTAGACAGAGAAATGTAGATTAAAGTAATAATGAAATGTCACCTCATCAACAACATGTATTTCTAGAGGATACGTAGGGGAAAAGGAACTCTAACGTGTTGCTGATGGCAATGTGAGAAGTTACAGCTGTTATGAAAAGCAACCTATGAAATTAAACTATATATATATCCAACTAGTGCTCTCACGGCTGGGAGTCTGGTCTTAACATTAGGACTACCAGCCTTATAGGACGTATATTTAAGGACATTTATTGCAGCATTGTTACTGTGGGGAAAAAAACTAGGAGCAAAATTAATGCCTATAAACAGGGGAATAGCTGGGAAAATATGATTCAACCACCCCGTGGAATATTATGCAGCTGTTTTTTAAAGGTAGGATCAGAAATACATCTTTTGCCCTGGAGGGACTTACATGAAGTTTTATTGAGCAAAGTGTAGAAAAGAGTAAATACTTTTTTCTCTATATTTTTATAAAAAATGACACAGAAACAAAAAAATTTTATTTTGTATATGAGTGTGTATGTGCATTCATATGCAAATGGCCACATTAGCATAGAGAAAAATATGGAAGGTTCCATACTAACTCACTAAGATGGACTAGAGCGCTATCAGAAGGGGAAATGAACGTAGCTAAACTCAGAGTAGCAAAGATTTCTATAGCCAAGATTTGCACTCAGTTTCCTTCTATGAGATTAAAAGTTTGAATTTTATTTTACCACACAGAAATAATAAATCATGAATTGCGTCTCAAAAAAAAAAAGAAGAAGAAGAAGAAGAAGGGAGAATGAGATGGGAAAAGAGATGCCAAACAAAAAAGGGAAGCAAAAGGAACATGTTCACGTCTTCATGTAAAATTACCTGTGTACATGCATAGAGAAATGAAATGACTTTGGGGGGAGGGTATAGCTCAGTGTGTAGAGCACACACTCAGCATGCATGAGGTCCTGGGTTCAATCCCCAGCACCTCCTCTAAAAAACTAAATAGATAAACAAATAAATAAGTGAACCTAATTATCTCTCCTCCCAAACATAAATAAAATAAAATAAACTTAAAAAAAAAAGAAATGAAATGACTTTAAAAGACAAAGACCAAATGGTAACTTTGTAGTCATTTTATGAAAGATTAAATAAATTAGTTCTTTTTCATCTTCTGTCTTGCTAATCATTTCAGACATTAAAAAAATTTAAACCAGGGTTATGAACTCCATTATTTGCTTCTAAAATATCGAGCTGTTTCTCTTCTTTTTATTTATATTTAACATTTAACATATTTCTACTTAAAACTTTTGTCTTGAAAATGCTCAGTGCAACCATTATGGCTCCCCTCATCTTTCCTTGCTTTGTTATTTTCATAACACACATTGCCAACTGAGCGCACACCACCTATACGCTTATTCTCTGGCCTCCACACAGGAATTTGCACCCACTGAGGCAGAGCTTGGGGTCCAGTGTTTACCACTGTGCCTCCAGTGCTTGGAGGAATGTCCGGCAAACAGTAGGTGCTCAATCAATGCTGGAGTCAATTTCTTAAGGAATGCCTTTTCTGTTTTTGACTTCTCGATGCTTGAGTTCATTTCATTTGCTCAGGAATTTATGGAGCTCATGTTTAAAGAATGCTTACCATGCTAGAAACAGGAATAAGCACCAGGCTAGAAATAGGAACAAAGGAAGATGCTGTGGCTCATTCTCCCAGAACAGCAAACATTCCAGCAGGAGAAAAGATGAGAAAGTCAGTGATTGTATAGAGCGCTATGACAGTGGTAAGCGCAATGGAGTGCCAAGGAGGGGCACTTCACTCCCAGTTCAGCCTATTTGGGGGTGCAGGTGTGGGGAGTCTTTTAGAAAACAGTAACCCCATGAGGGAAGGCCCCAAAGCTGGGGAGGGAACAGCTCTGGGGGTGGTGAGTAGGGCCCGTGGCTGGAGCTAGGATGCTCAGGGAACCCCAAGGGGAGCTTGGCCGGAAGTAGCCGGGAGAGGCAGGCAAGGCAGGGCTGGGAATGGCTTCCGGGTCAGCATGAAGCTCAGTATCAAATCACCTTGGTACAGGCGTGACTGACTATCCATTGAGGGATCCAAGTAGATTTCTTGTTCTGTTGCCTCTGCCAAAGTTGAGCTTCAGAAGAATGGGTCGAGGCAGCTTGGTACTAAAATCCTCAACATCCATTTCCAGTAGTTTTCTGGGTTAGCACTCTCTCTCTCCTTTGAATCATCTCTGGGCCAATTTTTGCTTAGAGAGGGTGAGATTTAAAAACTTGAGAGGCTGCTGCAGGATCCAGTTCTGTTGGTTTCCAGCTGCAGAGAGCTTCTGGGGCCTATCGGAGCATCAGATTACTAGGTCAGGGCTGTTTCCTCATCTCTGTCAGTGTTGAGCTAAGACCTCCTCTTCTCAGTGCGCCCGTTCTGTCTATGCACCTGATGTGAACTCTCCTGGCAATCAGTTGTAATGGGTTTTGCTTAGCACACTAATTCCCTTTGTCCAGCACTCCTGGGGTTAGTATCTATAGCTACAATGAATGGAGTTATTACTGTAGCTCACTTAATTTCACAAGCACCCTATGAGGTAGTCAATGTTATTATCTTCCTTTTCCAAGTGGAGAGACAGTCTTGCAAGAATAAATAACTTGCACAAAGTCACGCAATCTGAAGGTGACACAGTTGCATCCCCTGACACCCCAGGCTTTACAGATTCAGGGAGCCACACCTGCTGTGCTTCCCCTTAATCCCTGATTCATAGAACTCTACACTCCCGTCCCTTCCCAGCTCTGCCTGGACTTCCCGGGGAATATTCACGTGTTCATCAAATGCCTCCTGAGTTCTTCCCGCCTCCAGGGGTCACCTGGGGCTGGAACACTGCTTGCTCTTCGGAATGCTGCCTTTGTAGGCTCAAGATCAGCATTCCCTAAGATGTTCCTGCTCTCCTGGAACCAACTCTTCCCCAAGTGTGGCATTAATACCATCCTGCCATTCCTCTGTTGATACAGAGTCTAACGCGAGCAGGCAGAGGGGTAAGCTGTGGTGGGTAGATTGCTGCACAAAGGGTATATACTGAGTGTTAGCGACGGCTGCCTTGAGTCCACAGGCCCAGGTCCCTTCACAGGGACCCATTACTGCCCTCCTCTTTCTCTTGATACTGGCCCTCCTTGCTGGGGTAGAGGCTGGCCTCCCTGCCTTGCCCTGGTCTGCTACCTGTCACTAGGTCTACCCCAAAGGAAGGATGCTTTCACATGATGGCCCAATCCAGGATCCAAATGAGTCATATCCCAAGGCCTGCAGCCAGGAGGCAGTTTTCCCGCACTCACTTCCCAGGCCCACCTACCAAGTTCTTATTTTCCAGTCCTGTGATTAACCTTTTGCAAGCATGAGTGACAATGAGAAATCAGCTTCCTTCAAGAAAACCCCAAACTGACCCAACTCACGGGAACAAGGTCTTGCCCTTTGACCCTTAAAAGATACCTGAACCCAGAGTTACAAATCAAGGTGCTTCCCGACCTCCGACTTATTTAGTCTTGAAAAATAACATCTGTGAACTCTCAGTAGTCCAGGCAAAGCCAGCATCACTCCTTTTCCTCTTTTCTCCAGCAATAGTGTTGACCAGACTTGCACAGGCTTTCTGCCATCTTCAGGGTCTCCTCCAAGAAACGCCTCCTGAGAACAAGCAATGTTATACCAAGAAAGACAGCTTAATCCAGAGTTGTGAAAGAGGAACTTCTTTACAGGAAGTCAGCGTTTCTGCCCAGGTGTGCCTCTGTCCACCCCTCCCCACCTCCATCACTCTCGTTCAAGATAACTTGTTAAGATTGTTATGCAGAGACTTAGCTCTTTGGAAATCCATTCCCTTTGCTTTGCTTAATCAGAAGGGCCGTTGCCCAATAATGAATCCAAGAATCCACTTCTAGCAACAAAGAAAATCCCTTCAATCTTTGAAATCACTGTTCTATTCCAGCTCCAACCCTGCCTACCAGGACTATATGAACCCCAGGACCAACTCTTGGTTTGAGAATCAAGCTTGGAATGTCTTGGGCTTCTCCTTCCTCAACAGCTTCTGTGAGAAGGAAGTTTCCAAAGCAGATGGTCTAAGGGTGACAGTTGCTAACGTCCCTGTATTCTGTGTGCCAGTCACCACACCAAGCGTGCTATCTTGTTTTCCAGCAAGGAGAGTGAAACTTGGGAAGTTAAGTGGTTTGTCCAAGGCCCCACAGCTAGTAATTTGGATCCGGTGTTTGAACTCAGTCAGTCTGGTTCTAGCCGCCTAATTGTGACCCCCAGGTGGGGAGTGAGAGCCCATCCTGGGGAGGAGAGTCACTGCGAATCTGCTCCCCCTCCACAGCAGACCGGGTCCCATGACATCCTTCTGGTGCAGACTGAGAAGTCAGCGTCCCTCCGTGGTGCACGCGGACAGCTCCGTGATGTGATCTCCATTTCCCCACTGCCAAGGGGAGCTGCACAGTGTGGTCCCTTTGGTTCACTTCTCAACATGGCTGTTTCTGCTGGCTCTGGCTCATCCCCCGGGGCTGGCATCTGCTGCAGGTGCTCACTCCTGACAGCTAAGTGGTCCCTGCGGTTACTGCAGTTTCCTACCAGCGAGGGCTCTCTGGAGGCTGCAGGAGTAAGTTGGGGTAAGGGATTAATCCAGGGAAAGGGGAGAGAGGGATTCAACCCAACCCATTGGAGGTAACTGGCTTGACTCATTTCTCTCTATTTCCCATTCTCAGCAGAATCCCTTCTCATGTCCATGGGGCTCTCCAAGGGTTCTGTTTCCCTCTTAGTTTACCAAACATCCTGGCGATCTGTTTTGGATGCAGAGGTGGAGCCTGACAACTCTTTATGGTACTTATTAATCAGGCCCATCAACACTGCCTTTAATAGATACTCTTTTGCATCTGTGGTATTGGTTGAGTAAATGTACAGGATCCTTTATTTAACTTCTTTTGCACAAGAGGTTAACTTTAAATGCATTCATGTCTTAGATGAATTAAGTCTCAGAGCATCAAGTATCATTTGCAAACGTGATTCCTGAACCATTGTTGATAATATTTGAGACTTCATAGAAAGCTAGAGATGGGCTGCAAAACAGGAGACCGACAGATGTTGCATATTTTTCATGTAGGCAAGATAGACGGCATGTGGGAATTGCAGACTGATGAGTGTGACACTTCTTACCAGCAGAACACCAGAATGGACTGAAAAACAGACAGTTTCTGCACACTAAATCACTCTGCAATAAGCATGAGTTCTCAAGGAATGAATAGCTCACACCAAATAACCGAGTCTCCCTCCACTTGGTTTTTTGATTTATGGGTTAGAGACCACTATGACCATGGCTCCTCCTGGCTTTAGTGAGCCATTTGACAAAGCCTCTCTGGAAATCTTAGTATGCAAGATAACGAAATGTGAGTTGACTGCCAATACATTAGGTAAATGTGTAACTGGCTGAACAACTATACATAAAAGATGTCGATAAGATATTTTTCATCAGCAACTCAGACAAGAGTATTTATGACATGCTTATCAGATTTCCAAAGAATGTCAAACTGGGAAGGATAACTAATAATTTAGATGACAAAACTGGGATTCCAGTCTCTTGATAGACTGGAACTTGGGCTAAAGCTATGACTAACAAAGTGAGTGGAGGTAGTGAAAAAGTTTTCATTTATGTAAAAAAAATAAAAGCAATAACATGAGCTCAGGGAGAGTTTGACATGGTTAGCAGTAATTCCTTTTATAAGTGAGTATGCTTTGGGCTGCATGTAACAAAAATACATGATTCAAGATACATAAGGCAATTTATCATCTCCTATAACAAAAGACACAGAGGAAAAGTGGCTGTAGTGTGAAAGTGTTGCTTCTCCAAGAGTAAAGTGATTCTCAAGCAATTGCGTGGTGAGGAGGGGCAGAGAGCTAGTTTTTGGAGATATTTGACAATGTCTGGAGACATTTTTTGTTGTCACAACTGAGAAGGGATGTGGTACCGGCATTTAGTGGGCAGAGAGAGGCCAAGGATGCTGTTAAACATCCTACAAAGTATAGAACACCCTCCACAACAAAGAATTCCCTGAGGGGAGTTAAGGGATTGCCTTCCCTGGAGTCACATGCAGGAGGGGTAGATATGTGAACAAAACTGAGGTTCGTTAGGAAAGAAGATTGGAAAAGATGAATATTAGGGGGTCTGCCATAAAGACAGAATACTCATATTAAATATGTCTATTGCGTTCATTGACTACGATCCAGGGTCATTTCTAGTCCACAGAAGGTCTCTGTATGAATTAGAAAAGGCACCCCCTTCCTCAGACACTTCACTGCCATCTGCTGGAAAATTATTATAAGAAATATATAAATCTACAATCTGTTGTAAAGAGAGCCCCCTAGAGTTGTGCAGTACATAAACTCACAACAGATTAGCGCAGCCCTTCTGTGAGTCTAATATGACCCAGCTACATAAAATGGCAGTCAAACAAGTAGCTTAGGACTTGACCATCAGGAACTGTATGTCCCAAGGAAGGAAAATATTAGACCACAGCAGGAATTCTTGGTTAAATTCTAGGTTCCATAGTTTAAGATAAAAAAAAATTGACCAAAGGAAGTGGGACAAGAGAAGGAAGAGCCAATAAGTCATAATATATGAGAAATGGTTTTTTTTAAAGAAAGGAACTGGAGATGCAGAGCCTGAAGAAGAAAACATTAGAAGTGAACTGGAGAGTTCTCTACAATTACCTGAAGGGTGTTAAGGTGAGAGATCAGGCTAAATCTCTATTTCTCCAAAGGACAAAAATGAGTCCAATGATAGAACCATAGAATCATGAGATCTCAAGGGTGGGCGTGACCTTGGTGGTCAATTAACCAACTTCCACAAATAACGTCTACATTTACTCTGCAATGCTCCCCAGTAGTCACCCCACCAGGGCACCTTCAGTCAATCCCAAATGTTTTCTTCATTACACTAAACTCTGCCTCCTTTGATACCCATCCATCATTCCCAGTCCCCTTTGATGACTGCTCTCTGATGACAAGTAGGTTTCAGAGAGTCAGACTGGTTTTACCAAGGTTTCCAATCAAGGGCTTTAAACAGAAGATGAACAACATTTGTCAGGATCAGATTCCTCTTCTTTAAAACAAAAGAGTTAAGGCTAGATCTCCAAGTTCTTCCCTAGTATTCAAGTGCAGTATGGCCTTTGGGTTACAGAATCAGGAATGTGACGCTCAAACACAGAACTAACTATGTTGCTGCCAGATTTTTCCTCTCAGTTCCTCACTCTTCTTGTACACATTTGCACAATTTAGTGCTTGAATTAATTTCATCAGTCCCTAACTGATGAAACTTCAGGTTGTTTCCAATTTTTCCTTATTACAAACCATACATATAAACATCCTTATATATAACTTGTGGGCATTTCTGTAAATATTGTTATAGGTTAAGTTTCCAGAAATGGAGTTGCTGACTAAAAGGGACAACAGACATTGCAAACTCAGTTCTCCTTAACAATTTGTATCGATGTACACTTGCACTCACACTAATACTCTTAACCATTTCTATCAAACTGATACATTTATATTTTAATTTGAATTTATTTGATTATTAGTAAGGTTGAGCATGTTTTCTCATATGTGTTGATTTCTATAAAATGCTCTTCATAATCCTTGCCCATTTTTCTATGGGTTACCAATAGTTTGTAAAAGTCCTTTATGTAATATGATTATTAATGATTTCTTCTGGTATGTATGTTATAAATATTATTTCCAGTTTTGCATTTTTCTTTTACATTCTATTTAGGTCTTTCACTGGAAAGAAATGTTTAATAAAATCTGACATTGTTTTATTTCATAACTTTTAGGTTTTCAGTTATGCTTAAAAAGGTGTTTCATATGGAAAGATTATGCAAGTATTTTCCAGTACTTTCGTGGTAAGATGTTTTACATTTAATTACTTAATAAAATTAATTTTTGTATATGATATCAAGTAGCTATAGATACCATTTTTTTTCCAAATGGATATCTACAAATTCTGACTCTATTTAAAAATTCTTTCCCTATTAATATGATTACAACCTTTTTGCACATTTTACATACTTAGTTCTTGTTATATATGTATGTATATCCATCTATTTTTACATTCACTATTCACTTCTATTAATTAAGTTTTCTTTTTCTGTATCTCTGTCATACAATTTTCATTACTGTACTTTATGGTATTTTGATAGCTCATAAAACAAAGTCCCTTTTATTATTCTTCTTTTACAAAATTATAATTGATTTACCATGTTCAAATGTTAAATCCATTGGGCTTTTTATTGGAATTAAATTAAATTAACAGAGCAATTTGGGAAGAACTGACATTTTTACACAATGAAATCTACCCATCCGTGAACATACTATGTCTCTCCATTTATTAATTCAAATATTCTTCTATGTCTTTTTTTAAATTATACATTTTAAAGAAAGGAACTGGAGATGTAGAGCCTGAAAAAGAAAACATTAGAAGTGAACTAGAGAGTTCTCTACAATTACCCGAAGAAATACAAGAAATGTATTTTCACATACATTCCTTGTTAAATTTGTTACTAGTTATTTTGGAGTTAAGTATGTTCTTTGAATGACTTTTTTTTTTACATTTTATTTACGAACAGGTTATTTTTGGTATTTAAGAAGCCCATGTGGCTTACTAGGAGTTTTCATCAAGGCCAGAATTTAAATTCTGGCATCCATTGAGATCATCATAATTTTTTCTTTACTCTACTAACACAAATTAATGAATTGTCTAATATTGAATCGCCTTGAATTTCTGGAATGCTTAAGCTTGGTATTTTTATTTTTTTAAAGTTATATTTTAATTTTCTTAAAGTTATGATTCTTAAATCATAAGAAATTTCTTATGATTTATTTAAGATTGTTACATTTCCATAAATTTGTCATTATTTTCATGCTATCTCTGTTAGATTTTATCTTTTGTTAGATTTAATATTAGGTTTAAATGAGTCTCATAAAATTATTCTGGAAGAGCTTTAGCTCTAAGTATAGATGAGAAATATATGCCCATTGGAGATCTGTTAGAACTCACTTGTAAAACCATCTGGCCTGAGGTTACATATTTTATTACATTTACACTTTGTTCTGTGTTTATTGATCTTTTTAGGTCTTCTGTCTTCACTTGAACCAATTTTGCTATTTATATTTATCATGAAAAGTGCCCTAGAATTTCAGTTTTATAGACATAAATCTACACATGACACTAATTTTTAAAAACTTTTCCTCCATATATGTAATGTTATGCACTTTCTTATTTACAAGTTGTGTATTTGTATTCTTTTTCACTCTTTTCTTTCCTTTTTTCTTGCCAGTCTTGAAAAAGATTTTTCTGCTTTATAAATCCTTTCAAAGAAACTCTACAGGAACAGCGACCCCATCTGCTGTGTTCATCTCAGGATCCCCATTGGCTTTGTGCAGTACCTGGCACGAATTCAGCACACAATAAGTATTTACTGACAGGGTAAATCAATAGAGCTTTGTTTTGGCTTTCTGTATTTGTTGCTTTTGTTTGTTTGTTTGTTTCTAATGCATCGATTTCTTCCTCCTACATTCTTTTGATGTTTCTTTTCTAGTTTCTGAAACAAAACTCTCAGCCAGTCCCTTTTATTTTTAATAAAATAATTAAGACAATGAATTCTACTCTGAGTGCAGCTTTGGCTTCACCTCACAAGTTTTGATGTATTGATTTCTTTGTAATTAATTTTTAGATAGAAAATAACATTTTAAGTTATTTCGAAGTGATGCCATTTTTAGAAAACTTTTTAGTTTTGTTTATTATTCCTAGCCTTATTGCACTGTGGTCAGTTTTAGAGATTTATTGAGAATTTTTTAATAGACTTGTACATGGTTATTTTTTGTAAATGATTCACAGGTATTTGAAAGGATGTTTTTTGGTGTATTGAGTAAAAGTTCTATTACATACATTAAATCAAATTTAATAATTGTGTTATCAAAATCCTTTTGAGTGTCTGTCCAATTCTGACAGAGATGTACTAGGATCTCCCACTATGGTTGTGGTGTCATTAAGTTCTTTCATTTCTAGCATTTTATATCTTTCTGTACTTAGCTTTCGATCTGTAAACTTTCATCAATATTGAGTATTTTCATTTATTATAAATATAAATTACTCATTTCTAAATATATATTATTCCATTTTTTTCCAATCTAATTTTTTGCTTTGAATTTTATTTACTCTGATACTGACATTGCCATCCCTGCTTCTATTTCTCTTCCTAATCTCCCTTTCTCTCTCTCTCTCTCTCCCTTTCTCTGGTGCACATGCATTTCCCAATATATCTTTGTTTATATCATTATTTTCCACATCTTGTATCAGTTTGGTTTACATATTTATCTTATAGACAGCAAAATACTGGATTTGGCTTTTACAGCCAATCTGTGATTTTTTTTCTTTAAATAGAGACTTTAAGTTAGTTACACTTATTGTCATTTTTACGTTTATCACATTCTTGACATTCTATCTTCTGGTTTATACTTACTAATATTTCCTATTTTCCGTAATACATTTTTTTTTATTATTTTTATTCTGCAGTAGTTTCAAAGTCCTACAACCTATTTCTGTCCCACCACTCATTATCTCTAAATGTTGACAAAAATATCTGAATAAAATACTCACATCAATAAATACACACTATCTCAAAAAGCAAAATGAAAATTTAAATATGCTTTTCTGATGCCTTTCCTATCTCTCTACTTTCCAGATTTTTACATTTATATTTTTCTTTTTTGCATAATCCTTTCATTATACTTGCATTAAATTTCCAAATCCCATTACTAACACGTTTATTTGGATTAAACTGCTTCTCATATCCTGGATCTTCCCTTTACCTGGATTTATTTTTCTCTGATTCATTTTCGGTTTTGTTTCTCCTCAACCGCTCCGCCCAGCCCTTTCAGAAAGGGCATGCAGGTGTTTTGACGTCTGTGTTCCAGAAATGCCTTTCTTTGTCTCTCACCTCTGAACCTCGGTTGGGCTGGTATAAATTTTCCAGTCACCATCATTTCCCCTAGAGAAGGTAGGTGAGTGATGGTTGCCAGGCAACAGGGGTGGAGTCAGCCTGGGGTGGGGACTGACTTGGACCACACTAGTTGGGGCTCCCTTTCCAGTTGGGTGGGCTGAGAACAGAGCAGCAAGCCAGAGGTCTCAGTGAAATGCTCATGGCTATAAGGGTTCCAGCCTCTCATCCTCAAGTGTTGCCTGTTCCCAGTGGTAGTCCAGGGGGCTCGAGAGTGTCTTGCCCAAAAGCTAAGGTGAAGTGCTCTGATTAGCCCCGGAAAACTCTCAGTTTGCTTCCTGGCCTCCTACTGGGAGACCTTCAGTGCACCGTGTCTTTAACAAAGCCGTTGACGTCAACAGGAAGAAGGAAAGGAGTTGCCACTGTGGGTGCCGATGGCCTTAGAGGATTCCACCATCCTCAGGATTCCTTTCAATTCTCCATATTTATGGTACTGTTCAGAGTTAGCTTTCTAGCTAACCCTAACCCTAATCCTAACCCTGCCATACGCACTTCATTCTTCAGTCCACATTGAGAGTTGGTAAGGGACACACATAAAATGAGCCCACCGCTCTCCCCATGGGGAATTGGTCAGTTTCCAGTCATGTCCTTTCAATTTACCAACTGAGACTGTCCCACCACTCACCCTGTTAGCTGACCCTATTGCTGCAAGCATTGGGTCCTTTGAAGTTTTGCAGGGAAGGTCCCAATCCTCACTTTCAGGGGCATCCTCCTTACCTGTAGTGCATGCTCACCCACGTGCTGATCAGCTGTCCCTTCAACCTTCCTCTATCTGCTTCTTTTCTTCCAGAAAGTCCTGCAAACACTTTCTCTTTTCATAGCAGTCTCCCCTGTTTATCAGTGCTGCTATGGACCTTTTTTTAGCTCTTGTTCTCATTGGTCATTTCAGTGCATCCTTGGGAAGTTAGAGATGCCATCCTGGAACTGCATCATGACAGTCCAGAAGAAGTACAGCAGTCAGAGGGAGCTGGGGGTGGGCACCTGGCTGGGAGACTAGGATGTGCAAAAGTGCGCAGTATGAAAGTACACGGCCCATCAGCAGGGAGACAGGAATGGATGGGCCATTGGCATCACTGGCAGGTTGGAGGGGTGTGGCCTGGGTCAGAGTCGGGAGATGCTGGTTGGCAGAAGCCAGACCCTGAAGGGCTGGCATACAATGCCAAGTAGTTTGAACTTTGTTCTGCAGACTCTGGGAGCTGTAGAAATGGGATGAGGTAATTGGGTTTTGTGTTTAGAAACATCACTGTGTTGTCAGGGTGGAGGAGGGTAGATGGATGCTAAGAATCAAGAGACGGGAGGAAGCAGGAGCTGCTGAGCACCTGATCTAGGGCAGTGGCCCTGGACACTGACAGGACGAGATGGATCCCAGAGACAATAAACAGGGAGCTATAATCACTGGAACCTGGAAACCTATTGAATGCGGGGGGTAAGGCAGAGGGTAGAGTCAGGGATGACTCAGAGAGTTCTGGTTTGGGCAACTCAGAGGATTATGTTTCTATTCATCAAGATAGAGAATACAGGAGGAGAAGCAGGTTTGAGGGGAAGATAATGAGTTCATCCTGGAACTTTTTTGCTTTTAAGTTGCCTGCAAAGTGACAAAGTGTTGATGTCAATAGGTTGGGCCAACAGTTGGGTCTGGGGCTCAAGAAAGGAGATGTGTCTGGGAGTTATAGAGTGTGTGGTAGTTAGTGACAGCATGGGTGGGCCTGTCCTGGGAACATGGAGAGCGAGCAAAGTGTGACCATACGGGGCCCTGTGCCCAGAAGGGTCGCATGCTTGATTTAATGCGCTACTGTTGCCATCTTGGATTTCTTAATTTTTAAACTAAGGCGCCCCACCTTTTCATTTTGCATGGGGCCCTGCAAATTATGTAGCAGCTTTTGAGGGTGAGAAGGTCAAAGATGAAATGTCCTAAAGTATTGAACTGAAAGGGGTAGGTGGTACAAGAGAAGCCTGTGCCAGGTGGGAGGAGACACAGGAGAGGTGGGACAGGGAAGCGAAAGAAGCAAGGGCCCTGGAGGGCTCCGTCAGGTAGAGGAGTTGTTAACAGCCTTCGAGGGCCTGGGAGCAGCAGCCAGCTCACACTCCTGAGGTTTGAAAAGGACGAGGACCTGTAGACTCAAGAATACACAAAGCAGACTTCTAGTTTGGTGATGCAGTGTGGAGAGAGATCCATAATTAACCATCTTTTCCCTCTTCTATCCCTGCTGTAGTTCAAACCCTCATCTGTGCTTGTCTGGACCACAGTATCCTCCTAACTCTTCCCCTCTTCATCCCTGCCCTGACTGGCACGGTGATTATGCTGAAACTTAAGTCAGATCATGTCACACTGCTGCCCAGACCCATTGAAGGCTTC
Source organism: Vicugna pacos (assembly GCF_048564905.1). Lineage (NCBI taxonomy): Eukaryota > Metazoa > Chordata > Mammalia > Artiodactyla > Camelidae > Vicugna > Vicugna pacos. The sequence goes on along the minus strand of NC_133001.1, from coordinate 7,729,745 downwards.
TCCTCTCAGAAGAACCTTGAATCTCTACTGTGGCCTAGGAGGACCACTAGGATCAAGGCCCTGCTCCCCGTCTCCTGTCACTGTCCTCCTCATTGGTCAGCTCCAAGCACGCCAACCTTCTTGCGTCCCTCTGACTTCTCAGCTGGCCACCAAGCTCTGCGCTAGCCAGTGCCTCGGCCTGGAATGCTCTTCCACCGTGGACACTGTGATTACCTCCCTCTGCTCCTTGGGCTCGGCTCAAATATCCCCTCTCAGCGAGATTGCCCCTGGCCGGGCTGTCTGTGCCCCAGTCCCCCTACCCTGCTTCATTTGCATCACAGCCCTTAGCATCACCTGACTTGGTGTCTGTGTCGTTGTTTTTTTCTTTTTCACTCTTGTCTCCCCACCCTTTGGAGAGTAGATTCTGAGCTCTGTTCAGCCGATCTGTTGGGCTGGCCTTGTAGGAGAATGGTGGCCCTGGGGACAGCGGGAGCTTTATGGGCCTGATTTCCCAAATCAAAAATTCTGATATGTTGTCTAGTGATGGGGAATACTCACTTGTTCGTCTGTTTGTGTATACACCTCTTTGTTTCACAAAAGGACTTAAGGAAGCTTACAAAGATGCATAAAATTCAGCAAGATGACATAAATTAGAAGCAGGTGAGAAAGAACAAAATGAAAAACCCAGGGTAAAGCCATAAAACGGAGCCAAGGATGGGACTAATACAAAATAAACATACCATAAACTTTGATCCATTTGCTAGGGGTGGGCCACAAATTTGGCTCTAAAACTTCTAACAGCCAGTGCCAAGATGAAACATGATCAGCTGTGCAATTCCCAGGATCCGCAAGATGAAAGCAAACTGCTTGCCTAGGAGGAAGAGCAGCATTCCTGATGTCCCAGAGAACAGACAGAAATGTCTCCTTCACCGCCCCTCCACCCCCCCCAAAAAAACCACAGACACAAAGAGGACAATGGACAAGACAATGGGCGAAGCGCCCAGAGGAGACTTTGCAGCAGACGCAGCAGCGAGCTGTCTCCTACGTTTGTACAGCGGGCATAGGGGAGTCTACCTAACGGGAAACGCGGCTGGTTGAGGGGCTAAGGATGTAAGGCTCAGCCAGTTACATGAGTGCTGATGATCTGACTTTGTCCAGGGGTGGAAGTCAGAGCAAATGACGGAAGATGTTGTCTGCAGATCCCTAAAGTAATGCTTTCGAAGGAGCGTGTCTCCGGGCCCGGTTCAGGCAGACAGACAACAGGGAACTGTAAGTTCTCGGGCCTGGAGCCTTCAACTGAAGCTCTTCCAGGTGATAAGGTTTTGCATGACACCCAGTGACCCACCAGATGTCAAACCGGGGGAAAGTTGGACGTCCTTTTGTGAAAATCAGAGCGGCCTAACTAGCCCCAAGGTTCTTCCCGGAACAGAACGATGGACCCAGTGAAATATGTTGCAAGGGACTTGAGCCTGGGAATACGCGAAAGCAGAGCCGGCCAAACGTCAACCCGCTTTGTTTTAAGTGTTAGTGAAGTCTCCCGGTTGCCCAGCTTAGAGCAGCCTCCTTCCTGCTAAACCTTCCAAGATAAACCATTCGTGAAGTGCAACCCGGGGTAGCTTCGAGGAGACCTGTGTGGGATGATTCACTGGCGTTAAGAGCCGAGGGAAGGCACTCAAAATAATGACTTTGCTGATAAGGTATTTGATCTGAGGGCTTTCTTTCCGGCAATGATTAGGTAGCAGGGCCGGCTGTCTCCTGGGCCCAAATGCTGAAATCCAGCTGTCCCAGAAAATCTAGACTGCGGGTTGCGGGGAGGTGGAGCGGAGACAGGGTGGCCCCTCCCCAGGCTTGTGCCCCACCCCTGATAAGGATCCCAGTGCCTCCCCTGCATGTTGAAAGTTCCCCAAATAACAAACTGCCCCTCCTCTGAGTTCCTGGGAAGGAAGGCACCGGGCAAATAGAACACACGCCCTGGGTGAAGAGCACTCGGAGGACCTGAATTGCAGGGCGGGCTCCCGGCCCACCAGCCCCACCCCACACCCCTCAGGACCTCAGCTCCCCAAAACCAAGTCCTCTGCTCTGTGGCCAGGTCAGAGAAATAGGTTGGTGGTCCTTCTGAGACCTTCAGGAAATTTTTCTCGACACGGATTAAAACATCCTATCAAATTCACAAATATTGAGCATATTCAGTGGCCAAAGAGTGGTGTATCTAGACCCCTAAGAAGTCCCCAGGTGCTCCCAAGGCCGCCTTTCTGCTTCCTGGCTCTGATGGAGCTCTTCTCGACCGCCAGCCCCTTGGGCAGAGTGGCCCGTGGAGGCTCAGCCGCCCCCTCTCAGCTGCACCGTCCAGCCTCCTCTGTCCTCTGGGCTCTGGCCTGACTGCACTCTCTCCACCTTCTCACCCCCTCGCTGGCTCTTTGGGGTTAGTCATAATAACCCCTCACTGACAGGGCAGGAGATCTCCTTAGATCTGCACCCTGACCACGAGCAGGAGGAGGTGGGTGGCTGGAGGCTAACTGTTGTCTCAAGTTTGCGAAGAAGCAGGCTCAGAAACCACTCCAGGGTGTTCTCACAGCTGTGCTACAAGTGGGCGTCCAGGTGGGGAACAGAGCTCAAAATCCCAGGCTCCCAGTCGGTGACTCACCACGCCCGCCCCGCCTCCAAAGCCAGCCACCTCTCGGGACAGGTTAGCCTCTCCGAAGGACAGCTGGACACAGAGTGGGCAGGTGTGTGAGAAGGAGACACCAGGCAAGGGGCGGGGCTTCCGCATCACCTGTTTCTCTTCCTGGTGCCAGGGAATGACCCAGCCGGAGGCAGTGCAACAGTCTTCCGATCGTAACCCTTCATTTGACAGATGGGGAAACTGAGGCTCAGAGAGAGGGAGGGGAAATGAGAGTGCCTACACCAGGGACGGAGCCCGGGACACCGCAGGACTCAGGCAGAACTGGGCGGGATGAAGAGGAATATATGTATGTATATGTCTGGCTGAGACATTGTGCTGTACACCAGAAATTGACACAACATCGTACCCTGACTATACTTCAATTAAAAAAATGGAAAAAAAGAGAATTGTGCACATCCACCCCTTGGTGAGGCCGAGGGGTCAGATTCTCACTCACCCGCACACACCTCCTCCACCACCCACGTGTCTGCACCGCACTGGGTCTTCTAGAAAGGGCTTAGGACGAGGGACCGATAGCTGTTCCTTCCAACCTTGGCAGCTGACTATCCGGATGGCCTTGAACCTGCCCTTTCACCCTTGACAGCCTGTTCTCAGCCTTTACCTCAGAGGATTTGACCTGAATGAGTCCTAGATCTTTTTGACCTCATCCTATGACTCCAGGGCTTCCTTCAAGAAAGTAGAAACCTGCTTGGAGATATGAGATGTGTCTGGGCGAGGCCAGGCACCACGGTGGGTCTGAAAGAACAGGGTAAGCGCTGGACTGCGAGGGAAGGTGGGGCAGGAAGCCTGCGTTGCAGAGGGTGGAGGAGGCAGGACACTGAGGGGGAGGAGGAATGGGAGCCCTGGCCCAGGGAGAAGGCTGAGAGCTGGCCGAGGCCCATTCGGGGTCCGTGGGGCTGCAGCCCGGGCCAAGGCCCCGCAGTCCTGGAACGCTCAGTCCCTTCTTCCTCCAGATGGAGAAGGCAAGGCCCACCTTCAGCTTGACTCCATCTGGAATGGTTCTCTCCGGATATCTTCACAGGCAGGGTCTGGTCGCTGCTTCACGACCTACCTGTACAGTTGGGTTTAAGAGTCCCAGTCTGCAGACAAGAACGTGGAGGCCAGAAAAGCGAGGCCAGGGCAGAGCCAAGGCAGAAGTGGGGGCGGTACGGCCTGGACCAGTGCTCTCCCCACTCTGCACCCGCCTCATGGCCAGACCCCCAGGTCTCAGCCTTGATGAGCCCAAACACTGAGTTCATGAAGAGCGGTCCAGCATCGAAGACTCCTTCTGGTCAGAAAACCAGACGTGTTCTGCCCCAAACATCAAGATTCTGTGTTTTGTACTAAACTCACACACACGCTAATCTTTTCATTCATTTCACTCATCAGACCCACGTGTAATGAGTCCCGTCTGTGTGCCAGGCTCTGCACTACACTGTCGTTTTATGGTTTCTCTAGGGCACAGGCATTAAAACTATCTCCGATGTCATTATTATGTTGCACTCAAGCATCACCGGAATGTCTAAACATTCCCCAAACCCTCACGTGAACGCCCCAAACCCTCAGCAAAAGCTACATCCGTGGCTCCTCACATCAGGGCCAGGAGAGGAGCGGGTGGGAGCCGGGAGGAGGAGGGGGAGACAGCGCCTGGGAGAGCTGTGAAAGCCGGGAGGTAATCGCGGGAGAGGTTCCTCGCCATCATTACGGAGGATCTTAATTAAGGGCCCGGGAACAGAGGCTGAAAACAGGCAGCCGCTGTGGGAACCAGATCTGGCGGGGCTGGCGAGGCCGCCCAGAGGTGCCGGGTGTCAGCCGGCCGGCTCCTCACCTGTCATTAGGGAGTGGGAAATCGCCCCACATCAAAGCCAGCCAGGAAGGAATGTGACAAATGCCGTTCACCTTAAAAATGGTGATGAAAATAAACATCTGCCAACGATTGTGTGTGGAAACTCCCCGGAGGGGGGGGGGCGGGGAAGGAGATCCCCAGAGGGAGGCAAGGTGTGTCCAGCCGGGAAGCGCGGCGAGGTGCCCAGGTCTGGGAATGGGTCCCCCCTGGCGGCGACGGTCTCAGCCCGATGCACCTCTCCCGACCTTTGACTTTGGGTCGCCCCTTTCTGCCCACTGTCTTGCCACCCTGCCCGGTCACCTAATGTGGTTCCTTCACCCCCTGCAACTACTTGTCAGCTCAGAGCCATGGCAGGAGAGGCAGAGGTCAGAGGACACCCTGGCTGGGTTGGGCCACCGGGAGGCTGACGCTGGGTCACGACCGTTTTCTGTCTTGGACCCCCTGACTTCCCTCTTCTGGAAGGCAGCTGTTTCTCTCCGTTTTATTTGTGATGTAGAGCATCCTAGATAGAAACCAATAAATAATAACCTCAAAGCCTTGGGTGCTTTACTCCAGCAGAACCCAGCGGGGGACGACCGCACCTTGGCATTCCAGGCTCGGGGATTTGCCGGTGTCCACCTGAAAATGGGTACCCGGGGGTCAGCTGGCCGGTCTTTGCCCTGCAGTGTGCTGACGTGGCCTTAGATGGGGTGTGGCGGCAGGGGGGCAGTGGACTGCTCTCTGTGCCAAGGCTGGGTCTGCATAGTCACCTGGCTGATGTGTGAGAATTATCAGTCTGGGAATGTTCAATAGGCTGCCTTAAAAGAAAGCAGAGAACCGGTGGCACGGAGACTGAGAGACAGCAGCAGGGGCGTGGAGAGATCCGAAGAGCATCCAGGCGGTGGGGTGGGGGGCACCACTGCAGAGCAGGCTTTACTGAGACACAGTGCTTCCCAAATGGCTTCCTCTTGGCACTTGACGTCCAAATCCAACTCTGATGGAGGCCAGCCTGTCCTCTCCTGTCCTGCCTGACTCTTACCTGAGTCCTGTAAGTAGCCCATGGCAAGTTCAGAGTGAGGTCCAATGACTTCCCTTTCCTCCAGAAGCAGGTGTGGCCTTGTGCAGGGGAAAAGCCACCTCCCTGAGGGCAAGAATGCAGGTCTGCATCTTGGCTACTGAAGAGATTTTGAGACGCTCTGTCCCTTCACCCTGGCCACAGACTTCAGCCATCAAGGTGAAATAGGCTGGGAAGATGTCTAGGCCCTAAGAAACCTTTGGCCTACCGCATATTACTGCTGGGGGCCAGAGGAATTCAGAGAGGGAGACTGAAGGGGTCCGGGAAGGCTTCCTGGTGGAGGTGACTTTTGAGCTGAGCCATGAAGGATGGATAGGAGTTGGCACAGAGGAAACACAATACCCTTTGCAGTGGTGCCTTGTTGATGGTGAACTGACGTTTGGGAAAACATACATTCCTTGAGCCGTAGGTGACAGAGGGACCCACAGTGAAGGGTCATCTCCGTGACCCTTGCTGTCAGAGGCTGCTTGGAGGTGAGGGGTGGACACAGTGAGGGTTTGCACGCAAAGCCTTTATGGGCACTCCATCTGGGTGTTCGAGTGGCTGCTCTTGTTCTAAGGCTGGATCCAAGGAACTGTTACCCCAGGTATTGGGGCTAGCAGGCTGGGACCACCTTGGCATCATCCTCACCTTTTGGGCTCTGGTCACAGGGGTACCTTGTAGCCTGGAAAACCAGGCCTTCCTCCTTCTCTGCATCAAGCAGGAGGGAGGCACAGAGATGCAGCTTGGCCACGGCACACAAGCTAGATCTGACCTAAGGGGAACCTCCTGCCAGGGGAAGCCTGCAGCTCATGAGAGTCAAGGACGGCCCTGGGGGCTTTAGCAAGGTGCTTGTCTGCTGGAGGTGGGTGAGTCATGGAGGCCCTGGTTCCGGAGAATGGGGCTTGGAAAAGTCAGAGTTCAGCTCCTCCCTCACTTTCACAATAATAAAAATAATAATTATTACTACCGCAGCTGACAGTCCACGGTCCAGGCACTGTTCTCAATGTTCTTCATGCATTAACTCATTCCCTCCTCTCGCCGTCCCATGAGGAACGTGTCTTATCCCCGATCTACAGGAGAAGAAACCAAGCAGCAAAGGCAAATAGCGTGCTCAAGTGGCAGGGTCGGATCTGAACCCCTGTTCCTAAGCTCCCTACACACCTGCCCGTCTTCAAATGCCCTCCGCTTCGGTCTCAGCAGCATTTCCCAGAAGCCCTTTATGCATTCAGGTCTGTGTAGGCAGACAAGAGGACAGAACCTAATTAAAAAAGATCAGGTCCACGGCGATTTATGAAAATCTGTGGAGCCACAAGGCCTCTAGGTGCCTGATGAAGCTTGGCGAGGAAGGAGATCCAGGGAGCATTTTTCCAAATCCTAGGTGTGGCCCAGCACGTGACCAAGGGTTGACAATTGACCCAAGAGTCCCAGGAGAGCCCGGGGTGTGTGTTCCCACTAGGCTCCCAGGGGAGATTGCGGTTGCTCAGCAAGGCCAGTACCTTGGGGCTGAAGACCCCCGGGGGCCTTTGTGAAGGGCTGAGGAGGGGCCAGAGCTGAGGGCTGGGAAGATGCTCCACGTAGGGCAGGCAGCTCCGAACCAGCACAGAGGCAGAAGCAAAGTGGAGGTGAGCCCCGTCCTCTTCCAAACCAAGTGAGCATGAACGTGGCCACCTCCTCTGCAGGACAATTAGCAGGCCCAGGGGGCTCCCACGGTACTGCTATCTCAGGTTGGCACATATGAGCCCATGCTCACCACTCAGACTAGCGTAAAAGAAAACAGCCAGAGGACAAAGAGCCTTAAACGTGTGGTTTGGATGACACTGACACGCGTGTCGTTGGCACTCCGACGACCAGCCCTCCCTTTGGCCGCAGCAGGTGTTCATGGCTAGAGCCCTAAAGAGATGCTCTGAGCCCAACCAAGTAGGAAGTCAGAGTTGTGCCAACCCTCCCTTCCTCAGGACACAACTGTCAACTCTTCAGGTGCAAACACACCTGAGGAGAAGGGGGAAGTTAATGGGCCACGCGTGTGCGGCCACTCACACAGCCACCCAAGCCTCAACTCCTCCGCACGCTCCAGGTCTGCGTGCAAGACGTCGGAGGAAACCAGGCCAGCATAAGGGGACCGGCCTCCTGGCAGAAGACTTGCGCACCTACTCGACCGGTGGAATTTCCACTCCCATCCTGGGAGGATGCGCACACAGGCACAATTAGCTCACCTTGTTTTAACAATCCCGAAGTTTTCCCAGCTCAGAAATAACAGGGGGGCCAATCCCCAGCTGGGTGAGTGTGGGCCACGGGGTGTTTGCGGTGGGTGGAGGCCCTGTCCTTTCCCTGCTGGAGAAAGCCATTTATGACCTCACAGGATGAAAGGACCAGCCCAGGCCCCCTGAGCTGTTATTATAACAATTATCAAGACCTATCACCTCCCTTTGGGAAATGTTCCCTTTCAAGTTGCAGTGCCCTCGTGTATCCTGGCTCACAGCCGCTCACAATCATTACCCGGTGCCCAGGGCAACTTATTAATAATGCTTTCTTTCTGACGTGGAGGGATGTGATCTGTTTAAAGGGCCATAGCTTTGCAAGGGGCTCATTAAAGGTCCTTGCAAGGTGGTGGGGAGGGAGCGTGCGTGTTCCCGTTGTTACATCCTGCAGCAGCCTCTCTCCAGCTTGCCCAGGTGACTGAAGATGCCAACGTCTGGCTCTGGCAGTGCGTGTGCCTTTGATCCTGCTCAGCCTCCCTGCTCGGGAGCCCAGGAGGGGGAAGGGAGGTGAACAACAGGATTGTTTTTCCTATTTCTTTCCCTGCTGGGTGACTCACCCCTACCACACCCCAGCTGCAGAAGCCTCTGAATATTTAGGTTTGGGGCCCCAGGGCATGCATGGACCCTGCTTCTTTCTAGAAGTTGACTCAAGACCAGAGTTCTCCTACCTGGATCTCTTTTTCCTGGATCCCAGCTCTGTAGAGGAGGCCTTCTTCCCACACCCCTCCCAGCCCCCATTTGACTGTCCCCACTGCTATGGGCCAGTGACAAAAATACAGGGACGCTGGGTTCTTGAGGAAATAATGTCAAACCTGCAGGTTGAGAAACATTGATTATCACCTCCTCCTTTTACAGATGGGCACACAGCGGGTGAGTGGCAGAGACAAAGAGGAATCCGGCATTTCCATCTGGGCACGCCAAAGGACGGCTGGACTCCTGCGTGGTTGCTTGGGATGCTGTTTATGCTTCAATTAAAAATGTGTTCGAAAAGGGATACTTTTCAGAAATGTCCTTTTATAAAGCGAAAATGGACTGACCCCTTTGGAATTCAGTGGTTCAGCCTCACACAGACACTGTGAGATTGGTTATGAACATTGTTCCCATTTTAAAGATGACAAAACCAAGCCCCAGAGAGTCACATACTCCAGGTGACCCAGTAGGAAGTGGGGGTGCTGGAACACAAACCCAGGGGTTCCAGGCCTGCTTCCTTGGCTCTGGGGCTCCCAAACCTTCCCAGCAAAAAGCACTTTCCAGAAGACATCCCCCATCTCCATGCACCTGCCCCCACTGGGAACTGAGTTATTCTCGCTCATATCCAGAAGCACTGTCTGAAGTCTTCAGGCAGCCCTCACCCTGGACATAAGCTCTGGAGGGCTGGCAGGGCCCGTGTGGCTCTCTGCCTTCCCGCAGAGCAGAGCGGAGCCAAGGCACACAAAAGCAGTCTCCCTTCATTGCCAGGCCTGGGTTTCTACCCCAAATTGTCCTCCCTAACCCACCTCACTCACCGTCTGGGTCATAATAACATTAACTTTTTGGGTTTTTTTTTTAAAGTTTAATTCCTTCCTCAGAGTGGTGCAGGAGATTTACCTATGGAACAGATGCCAAGGAAAGTCCCACATGCTTTCAGGTTTCTGAGCAACATTCATCTCTTCTGCTAGGCTCGCCTGTCTCCTCTGAACATCCAAGCCCCGCAGCTGCTGACTACTCAGTCCAAGCCCTAGGCTTCCTCTCTTGTAGAGACAAGAAGCTTTGGTCTGCTGCAAATGTAGAGGCTGCTCCCATCTCAGGTGGATGGGGTGGAGGCCCAGCGCAGGTCCAGAACACGGAAGAGGCCAGAGGAGGGTGGGGAGGTGGGGGAGAGGTGACGGACGGGTGGGAGGTGTCCACAGTCAGGAAGGTAGCTATGGGAGTGGGAAGGCAGGAAGGGGGAGGCAGAGGAGGAAAGAGAGGATGAGGAAGGAAAGAAGAGCCGATGGGAGGAACACAGGGTCCCAGGGAGGGACAGTGCTGTGCAGGGGCAGGGCTGGGACTGGTGTCCTGCACCCTGGGGCTGCCAGGGGTGTCCTTGGGAACAGCACCACCAAGGGAGACCTGGGAAAAGCAAGTCAGAGAAAGGGTGAGGAGAGACAGAGGTGGGGAGGTGCCCCTACAGAAAGCCAGGTCACAGGAAAAGGAAGCAGGGCACAGGAGGAGAGGAAGAGGCGTGAGCCGGGGAGGCCGTGAGGGGCTGACCCCTCATGTCACCCCCATGAAAGGGCTCTTCCTTCCTCCAGGCCCAGACTCGCCCCTGCTTCCATGGCCAGCAGGGGAGATCCCGGCAGACGCAGCCCCTCCCTCCATCACAGTCCAGGATGAAAGGAGGCTGCGTCCACGGTACCGAGAAATCCAAGCTCAGAGGCCTCATGGCCCACTCCCCTGTATGGGGGCGTGGAGATGGGGAGGCTGAGGCCCCCAGAGGCACATCTTCCTGCCTGTCGGTGCAAAGGGCTTAGAACAGCGCCTGGCCAACGGTTGTCAACTCTGACTGCTGTCATCACAAAGCCGGACTCTCCCTGCCGCGTGTTGAGCCCTCCCAGGGTGCGCCATCTCCACGCCTCCCTGGTGCAGACTCTGGTCCTTGCTCCAGGAGAACGGGCATCTAGGAGAACCCTCCAGGGCACCAGCCAGAGAGGGTCGGAGGACAGCTGGTGGGCTCCGGCTGCCCTAAGCGTAGCCTTTGGGTGGGGCCTTAGTCCAGGCTTCAGGGTTCTGGAGTACAGGCCACAGGGGAGGAGGGAGATGGAGCATCTTGTGTCCAGGGCCCCAAATGCATGGATTGAAGGACTCTTTAGGATTCAAGTGCCCCCAGGGGCCAGGCCAGGACCTGTGGTACAAGGGAATTTATCCCAGGGCACTGGAGGAAGGCCGGTGCCCTTGAGACCCGCCCTCATGGAGTACCATGCAGTCTGGTTCCATTGCTCCTGATGGAGCCAGAAGCCAGCACTGAAACCCCAGGGAGTCAGGAACCGGGAGCACCTGGGGCCGTGTTTACCTCTCTCTTGGGAAGGAAGGCATGGTGGGGTGGAAAGGGCACGGGCTCTGCGTGCAGACCCAGGACCGACACACCTGGCCGCTTGAACTTGGGTAAGTTACTTAACTTCCTGAGTCTCAGCTTCATAGCTATAAAATGGAGATGCTGATACATTCCTGGAGGGATTAGAGAGGGAACCTCGGTGCCAGCACCTGGCAGGAACTTAACAAACACTGGTTCCTTCCTCTTCCCTGAAGGGGGACCCAGGGAGCCTCCAGTTGCCTAGTTAATGGTAGGCGTGTCAATCAATGGTGCCCTGGAGAGGCTGTGTTGAGGGCTGTCCCACTTGCAAGAGGCTCAGTTAGGCAACCGGGCACCCAGAGATTCCTGAAACCGGATGTCAGGCTGGCCTTGGCCCTGCCTGCAGAAGGGCCCATCCAGGCAGAAGGGCACGGACCATCCAGGACACCAGAGGCAGCACGTGATGGATACAAAAAGTGGGCTGCAGGCAAAGGACAGCCAGGCCTGTCTTGTTCCCCACTTGTCCCCCCACAGCTAGCACATCACCCAGGCTGAAGAAGTCAGCAGGGAGCCAGCCCTGTGGGCCAGGGTGGGCGAGGAGTTTGAGCCCAGGCCTCCCTTGAAGTGCAAGTTGTGAAATGTCAACATAATTATGAAAATACAAACACAGGAACATTTGCGTCTGGGACCTAATGGTTTTTAATGAATATAATCAGCTTAGTTAAATCAAATTATTAGCTTTGACAACAGGTGGTAAACAGGAACTTAATGAATTTGCTGATTGCTCTTGCCTGCTTAAAAGACATTACAGTCATTGGTCTAACCTAAATACAGGTATCTAGGCCCCTCCTCTGCCGGGACAACACCCTTGCCATGCGCGCACACACACACACACACACACACACACACACACACACACACACTCTCAGTTTCCCCGCCAGAGAGTTTATCTCTCCCATCAGCTCAGAGGATTCCCAAAGGGCGAGGCTCTCCTCCCTCCATTACTTCTCGTGTTTTTATTTCTCCTCTGATAGAGACTGTACATGATTGCCACCCAGGAGACAGTCCTTGGGGAACACAAGGGGACAGAGTCAAGAAGAGGAAGGATGTTAAGACCTTGGAATCTCGCGTCCAGCACTTTTGCACACTTTTGAGCTCTTTTAACCCCAAAGGGACCCTTCACACTGTTAGTCCCATTTTACAGCTTGGGAAACTGAGGCACAGCGGCGGGGTAGATGGGTGGTGGCGGTTCACACAGCAGACGGTAGAGGTCGAGCCAGGCTTGGAACCGAGTTCTTTTAATGGCATTGTCCCTAGGCTTCTCTTAATGTCAGAGGGACTTGGGGCCAGAAAGGGGCCCTCTTCAGCTGAGAGGAGCAGAGAGGAAATCTCCCAAAATAAGGAGGTGGGAACCCAGGAAAGGCAGAGAGGGTCCCTGTCCCTGAAACGCACACACACCAGCACCCGCCGGGGAGGGGTCTCACACAGTGCTGGGGGCAGGGTGCGGGGCCCGCGGCTCTGTGAATAATGCAGGGACCTCAGGCGGGGGCTGGGGTGGGGGCCAGGCAGGGGCTAAGGCCAACAACAGGCAGGCGCTCCCAAGAGACAGCTCACCCAAACCACCCTGTGTGATACCATCAGGCAGTTACTCCGCAAACACAGCCGCTCGCTGGGGCCGCAGTGGAGACGCCGCCGTCCCTCACCTGGGGCTTGCAGATGGGAGCATTAGTCAGACAGACCGAGGAAGGGAGAGTGTGCCGAAACCACCTTGGGCCCTGGCCAGGTTCTCCCCGTAAACAGGCCAGTCTGTGAGGCTCCATGGGGAGCATCGCTGGGGAGACGCGAGGGTGCGGCCTCGTCCCCTGCCCTAGGCTGATGGAGCAGACACAGTCCCTGCCATCCGACCCCTAGGCCAGTGGCAAAGAGCCCGCGTCACTCAGCGGCCTTGGGGAACCTGCTTGTATTGGGGGAAATCACGTTTCCTGCTCTCTGACTCTGGGAGCCTGCAATTAGTTAGGAGCAAAATACTCCCTGTCACTAAGCTCGAAATTGAGAGCCGTGACTCAGAGACCAAGGACCAAGAGGTGGGCCGGGGTGAGGGCAGCCGAGGAGGAGGGCCCAAGAGGGGCTTCTTGTCTGCTGTCTGCCCCAAGTTAGGGGGAGAGGAGCACCTGTCACCTGGGGACAGGGGCACTGTATCCATGGCCTTGCCGCTCCTGAGGATGGAGGTGGCCTGGATGCTGTGACCACGTCTCCCCAAGAGTCTTCATGAGGAAGAAAGCCTATCTCAAGAGAATTTGGCTATGACCTCTGGGTGCCTCACCAGGTGTGGTGGAGTGATTTGGCAACTTCAGAATTCCTTCCCAGAAGGAACAGGTCTCTTCGCGAGGTGAACCCAGTGATTTAAGAGAAGGAAACTAAAGAATTAGCCTCCCACTGGACGCAGCCCTGGGACAGCAGTTACCACCAGGGCAGAAGAGTCAGACCCAAGGAAGGAAGGAGGAGGCCTCCGTTCTCGGCCCTGGCCCCAGCCATAGACGGTTCCACCCTCTCCAGAAATCTCTTCACATATTGTACATTCCTTGACAAGCACATTCTGCAATCATTAAATACACGACATTCTTCGATAGACAATGAGATGCTTGAGTGCAGGGAGGATGTGACTGACTCAGAGTAGGTGTCTGGTGTTTGTTGTGGTGATGGATGGATGAACAGAGAAATAAGCAGATGGATGGGTGGATGGATGGATGGATGGGTGGATGGATGGGTGGATAGATGGATGTGTGGGTGGGTGGACAGATGGATGGGTGAGTGGATGGATAGGTGGATGGATGGCTGGCTGGCATATAGACAGGAGATGAACACTACACCTGTGTCCACTAATGCGTGTAATGGCCACAGTATGGTCTGTCTCGTTCTTGGGTTGGAGTTGAATTAGACCTTTTCCAGTTTAGCTCCGTACAACTGATCAAATGCCCACACAAGTGTCCTCACCCTGTGAAATTTTCTCCTCAGGAGTGAGTGTCAGGCCAAGGCCTACTTCCCCCCATGAATCTAAAACCCCACTCAGGACTGTGATTGTGTCAAAGGACACCCACAGCCCTGCTGGCCCTGAAGGAGAAGGATCAGAGTCGGGACTGGCTGTGGAATGGGAAGGCTTCGAAGGGAAAGCGAGGTGGAGCCCCGCCCGCCCCATTCAACCCCAGCCTGATCTCCAGGGAGGGTGTGAGGGAGGCCGTCCCACAGAGGGGGTCCCCAGCACCCCACACCCTCCAACCCCTCTGACCATGAGGTCTCCAGTAATGGGTGGAATCATGAACGAGATCACCTTTACCCTGCAACTAGGCCAGCCCCAACCCCCAGTCTAACCCCAATAATAACAGAAGAGCAAACACGCATGTGGAAACCACCAGGGCACCAGCCCAGGTCCTTTACATATAGTAACTCACCTAAACCCCACAACAACCCTGTGAGGTAAGGATTCTTGTCATCCTCATCTTACAAATGAGGAAACTAAGACACAGAGAGACTGCATAACTCGTTCAAGATCAGTAGCTATTACATGGCACAGCACAATTTGAACCCCAAAGTTCTAGATCCTGAGTCTTTGTTAACAACTGGATCATCCTGCCAAGTGTAGCTCAGCCCTGAATTCAAACCCCAACCCAACACAACCCTAAGGTCACCCTCTTCAATAGAACCCTAGTGTCCCTGCTCAGCTCTCACCACCACCATTCACCCTCTGTAGTCTGACTCCAGCAGGAATAGAATCTTCTAGAGGTAAATTCCATAGCCCCAAAATATATGACAAATGATACCAGAAGGAGGCAAACAGACAAAATCCAGGCTGTGGGACATTTCACAGGGCAACTGACCTGGTTTCTTCAAGAAGTCAGTGGTGTGGAAAAGTAAATAAATAAAAGGGGAAGGAGAAATGCTCTAGATTCTAAAACTTAAAAAAAAAAGACAACAAAATATGAAATGTGGCTCTTGTTTGGATCCTGCCCAGTTTGCATAAATAAACCATAAAAAGACATCTCTGAGATAGTTGAAGTAGTTTGCTAATGGGTTGAGTATTGGATATCACCAAGGATCCAGTGTTAATTTTGTTAGGTGTCCTAATGGCACTGTGGTCCTGTAAGAAAATGTTCATTACACTGAAGTAGTTGACTTTCATTATTTTTGGAAGTTATGTTATATAAAGTCACCAAAACACTGAACTATGAAATACTGAACCATGGTTCCCAGGGGATACGCCAGGTTAGGTTCCTGTGAGCTTCTGGTCACATTTTCATCAACTGATAAATACAGAGCCTTGTTTTATGTGTGTTTCTATTTAAAGACACCTTATTTAATGTATATTGTTTATTCATTAATATTGAATTTGGCCAATAGCACTATAATTCATAAGCCTGGATGACACTTATTTTCTCAGTAAGGCACGTCATCGCATTCCTGAACTAAAAAACACTAGACAGCACTTTAGCACTCTCCTGGCAGACCATTTTAAATAGAAAAATCACCACCAACAAGGACAAAAATGCAAAAATTGTGGCACCAGATAGACTGTGAAAAGGCCACTTGCTACGGTGTGAGAGCTGAAACAAAAAGGTGGAGTAGATCTTAAAATTCCTCCCCACAAAAAAAGAAAATGGTGATTATGTGATGTGATGGAGGTGTTAGCAAGCACTACAGTGGCAATCATTTTGCAATATGTAAGTGTATCAAATCAACACCTTGTACACCTCAAACTTACACAATGTCAACTGTATCTCAGTAATGCTGGGGGGAGAAGCACAGACCATTGGCTTGTTTGAGCTCAGCTGAGGACAGCTGGCAACTCACATTTTTGAGCTTTCTGTGCATGTGCATGAGTGGCCACGAAAGCACAGCAGTGTTGATGCTGGCATTGCAAATAAAATTTAGCAGTAGGTGAACTCGCAAATTCAGAATCTGTGAATAATGAGCAACAGCTGTTCTAAGAGTGAACAGCACTGTACCTGGGACTTGCTTTAAATCACTTGGGGATGGGGGGAAGGATGAGGGAAAAATAGAGGAAGCAAATGTGGGGAAACCTTGATAACTGTTGATGCTGGAAGATGAGTATATGAAATATCAGGTCTATCAGTCCAGGTCCTCCAAGAAGCAGGCACCAAGATGAGATTAAAGGTTTTATTTTATGAGAGGAAATGCCTGCGAGAAAGGACATAGAGAAGGCACAGAAAGGCTGGGAGGGCTGTCATTCTAAGTGCCAATCTAACCCTGAATGAAGGAGGGAGATGACAGGTTGAGGGGGTATGTCTAAAACTGCAGGGCCAACTCAGAGTCTGAGGACAGTTGCACAGAGCCACAGGGGACCCCTTGATTGGAAGTCACCAGCACAGGAGCCCACCTCTCCCAGGACAGCGTTGCCTTAGTGCACCTGCCATGCTGGCGGGGTCCAGCCCTGGAGAGGTATCCTTGTCCCCAGTGCCACCAGAGCCCAGCAGTTGGGCCCCAAGTCAGTTAGGGTCCCTGCAGTATGAGGTCCACAGAGCATGCTCTCTTGGCCACTGCACTGATCATTCATTAAACTGTTTACTTTTGAGTATGTCTGGAAATTTTTTCAATGAATATTAAAAGAAAAAAGAATGCAGAGAGCAGAAAATTCAAGGGAAAAGGAAAGTATAACCAAGTTACCATATGCAGCAGGGTTTGGAAGCGCAGAGTACAGACTGATTGACGGCAGGCAGCCCCTGCAAGCGACTCTCATTTTGATGCTCAGCTTTATGCCCTCCCGCCCTTACCCCCCATTGAATATTTACATCTACTTCGAGAGACGCCAAAAGTAGGTACTGGGGTATCATTATACCCCCTGGACAGACAACTGCATCTCTCTGAGTGTGCAAACTCACTGTGGTTAAGAGTGGCCAAGAATCTTCCAGCTGAGCGCCAGGGGAGAAGGCTGGGACCGATTCTCAGACCAGCGACCTTCCGCATCCATCCATGGTCCACCCTCCAGGCAATAATACTCAGGCTGTGAACTGGGTCCCTCTGGATCCACAAGGAGCTGCCACACGGCTGTGCCCCATCTCCCTGGGAACAAACAATGCTTGCTTTGTAAGATGAATAGGGTCCAAAGGTCAGTCTGCAAGGGGTGGTGGGGGGAGGATAAAAGCTCAGTCTGGGGCCAAGGTCAAGGGTTAGTTTGGCTACAGCAAGGTCACTCTGCGGTCAGGGTTAAGGAACTGGCCTGCGAGTGGGAGGTGACACTCTCTCAGCCCAGTGTTGACAGCTGTGGGCGGGGGCCACCCCCTCCCTGGCCTGGCCCTCTGCCTTCCAGCCCTGCTCTCCTCTGCTCCTCAGGACCTGCGACAGGAGAGGCAACTGCACGCCACTGCGGAGATGCCCTGCGTTTGTCCCTCAGGCTCATTTGCATCTGGCGCACCTTGGGCTCACCCAGGATGATTCCTCAGGAGCATTTCGCAAGCCACCTGTCTGCAGGTAAGCCCATTGACAGCCAGAACTTGGGGATGAGATCTGTCTGATTCCCCGCCCATTGCTACAGACTTAATTACAGAGCCCGGTGGCAGTAAGTGGCCACCTCCCGCCCCCACACGGGGCAGAGGAGGGGGCAGGCTTGTGCTCGAGGAGATACCAGGGAAAGAAACGGCGGAGCCCTTCCCAATGGCGTGATCAGCCTTGGTCAAAACTGGCCGTGGAGGTGACATTTTCTCAGACTGTCTTTGATTCCCTTTCTGTGATCCTTCCCCCATTGCAGCAATATTCTCCCACCCACCATCCACCCCCTCCCTTCGGCCACCCTGGAGGGGAAGGTCTGGATGTCTGCCACCTGTGACAGGAATCTGAAAGGGCCGCACTGAATGAAGCCCAGGAGAGGACGCTCTGCAGGCGGATCGCTGGCCCTGGGGCCAGCAAATGTGGAGGCTGAAGGCTCTTCCTGGTTTCCGGTAGCAGCAAGGACCACATTGCAGCAGGGGCCATGTCCTTTCCTTCTTGGTGTCTCGGCCCTGAGCCAAGGCTTCTGAATGGGCTCCCCCTGGGCCGTCGGGGAGAAGGCAGGTGCTAGGATGCTGCTGCCTCGGCAGAGCAGGACTGCGCTTCCCTGTGCCAGGTCGTGCCCAGCACCCCACGCTGTCTGCCAGGCCCTCGCCTTCTCCCCTGGTCACCAGGGGACACAGCTCAGGAAAGCCTGGTAAATCTGTCCTGCCTCCCCGCCTACACTGCCCTGGCCTGAGGTGGACCGCCTGTCTCTCCCTGGACCCCAGCAGTCTCCAGCACACAGCTCGTCAAGGACGCCCGTCATTCCTCAATGCAGCTCAGCCCTACAACGATCAGTCCACAGCGGGATCAGCCAACCATGTGCAAGGCCAGTGCTGTGTTCCTAAGGCCCCACAAGGTGAGAGTAGTTTCTACAGATGAACAAAATCAGTTAGCAGATTGGGACCGCGAACTTTAAACACCAATTAAGCAGAATGTTTTCTCTCTCCCAAAAATTCCATTCTTCACTTTACTAGACCTTTATTTTTAAAATTGTACTCTATTAGTATTATATTTGAAATTTCATCAGTAAAAAAATCTGTGAAAATTTGTTTTCTCTCTTGTTATATAAGTACCCATGATATCCTCAATGTTTCCTCTTGGCCTGCGAAGTCTAAAACATTTACTATTTGGCCTTTTACAAGAAAAGGTTGCCAACTGCTGGTCTAAATCCTTCCTTTGAACATTCAAGTCCCTTAGTCATAAGTACCCCTGCTTTCCTCCAATCCAACCAGGCTTTGCGAATTCAAATCCTGGCCCGTCCATATACCATCTGGGGTAAGTTATTTATACATTTTGGGCTTCAGTTTTTTTCATCTGCAAAATAGGTATATTAGGAGTAAGATAAATTCTAAATTATTATAAGGGTTGAGTCAGTTAATATTGATAAAGGACAAAATAATGCCTGTCACGTAATAAGCCTAGGTATATATTTGATAAACCTTGAGCACTCCCTCCACGCACTTCCCATCTCCTCCACACAGCACTCTTCTCCTTTCCCTGAACCCCTATCTGCATATCTTATCTCTGCCACACAGTGACAGCAGTGATAACATAAGCTCAGCACTCTCTCTGCTCTGTTCCCTGCAAGCTCCTTGAGGGCAGGGATAATGTCATCTCTTCCTATTTCCCAAATGATTACAAGGCTGAAGGCAAAATGAAGCCACGTATACACAAGAAGAAAACAG
This sequence comes from Vicugna pacos, assembly GCF_048564905.1. NCBI lineage: Eukaryota > Metazoa > Chordata > Mammalia > Artiodactyla > Camelidae > Vicugna > Vicugna pacos. The sequence continues at coordinate 7,710,705 of NC_133001.1, read as the reverse complement.
AAGTGATAATATCTGGAATGTGCAAGAGCAGCCTTAAAAGTGAATGGAGCAGTTCTGAAGGAGAGCATTTTAACTCTGATTGTGTAGAATGTAAGTCTTCCCTATGTTCCCCCCTCAAAAAAAAATATATATATATATATAAAATCAAGTAGGAAACATAGAAACAATCTTTGAAACAAATATGACTGGTAAAGGGAGAGTCATGTCCTTAATATACAAAGAGTTCTTAGAAATCAATATGAAAAAAAGCTAGGACCAAAATAGATGAACAGTAAAATGACTTAAATAGAAAAAGAGTGGAAATATAGATGTTGTGGGACACAACAGTGGCCAGTGTTGCTGGCTGGTAAATGAATTTAGCAGAGATGAAGGAGGAGAATAGTAAAGGAGTTAATTAGGGGCATGCTGCCATAGACAACAGTATGTCACACAGACAAGAGGTGCCTATGTGAGCCCTGAGGGTTGGTTGTTGGGGTCTTTTACAAGGTAGGGTCACAAGGTGCCTGATCTGCTTGTGCACAAGTCTTTGACTGGTCGTAGGTAAGGTAAGAAGTTTAGGGTCCATGAAGGGTGGTGGGGTTTATGACTCTGATAAGGTGGGCTGAAACAAGCCGGCCTAAGCTATTGTGAGATTAAGCATTACCTGGGGCTATTAGTTTGTGCCCAGTAAAGAATGTACTTTATCTGTTGAGGGATCACAGGCAGACAACTGAGAGCCCAGGAATGGGGGTCATTGGCCTTGGAAGGACATGATTGGCCCTACATTCCCCACTGACAGAATAGCAGTGACAGATCTTTGGAATAGGGGCGAAGGTCTCATCTTCTGTATCTACTTCCTGCTAAACTGCAGGCATCGCACTGTCCCTGACTATCGCGCCAATCTATCTGGGGTTATGAGGCCAAGTCCCGGTAGCCTTAAAGGTGGGAGCGGAAGGAGACCCCAATGGCATCCAACGGTTGCATCACCAGGATGTTGGCTTGTTTCATGGTAATCTTGTTAGGATGGGTGTATTTGTTCCTAAGTTCTTGGACCTCAAAGAGAGACAATCATTGTCAGAGAGGGATACAACACAAAAGTAAGTGTATACCAAGGTAAATAGCTAAACCCAGTATAAACAGAGAAGAAATCTGAGAATGTCTGTAAAGGAAGAACTTATCCCTTCAGGGATCTAGGAAAAGGCACTGGAGAACCAGTCAGAGACCTATTTAGTGACTAAACAGTAGTAAACATCAGACTGAGGATGTTAAGAGCCATGTGGTTTTGCAGGACAGCTCTCCTTAATGGCCAAAGTAGATGTCACCATTAATGACCTTGGTCCTTATCTAGATATAAGGACATGCAAGAATTTGGGCTCATGAAAGCTTTTTCTGAAAATATGTATCTGAAGGCCTGTTTTGCCAGTTTTCCCAGAGCACAGAGCTCCCCGTTCCTGATTTCCACCCTGAGCTCCTTCCAGGGTGAGCTAAAGATCAGCAACTTAAGTGGCTTGAGACTTAATCCTTGTAGAGGCAGATGGCACGTGCCCCCATGATCATAAATTCGACCGTGGCTTTGGAGGCATTTCATGACCATTTTGCCCCACGTGCTAAGAGTGCTCATTCTGAGGTCAGGCGAGGATTTGTTGATGGGCCACTCAGTGTGCTGTTATGGGACGAGGCCTTATTAACAGTAGCAAAGTCCCCGGACCACAAGTCTTACTAGCCTGTTATGGGCCAGGAAATTATTCCCTCTTGTTGCTTCTCCCCGTATCTAGAGTAACACCTTATAATCACGAATCTCCTATAGAACGACGCATCTGGTTAACTGCTTTAGATTTCTACTTGTTGCTCTGATTGAGCTTGAGTAACGTTAGAAAAAAAATTCGTATTTATGGCCAGGAATAGAGCAGGTATGAATTGGCCAGGTGAGGGAATCACACCTAGTAATATCGCTAGTGAAGGAGAATTAATAAAATGGCAGCACTCAGGCTAACAGATTGCTTATTCTCATGCTCGCCCTTAAAACGGTCAACTGACCTGACTGACCGATTGCTACTCACAGTTCCAGGCCCACTGTTAAAACTAAAGCTGTTAATTTTACTGTTTCTACTTTATTTCAGCAATTGAAAGCAATAATCATGCTTGGTCTCTGAGTCGTTCTCCAGGGAGGAAGTCACGGAACTGTAACCTTACAAAATAAGTTAAATTATCAAAAAGACCAGGCCAAGAGCACTTATGAGATAAAGAGATGGAGCAACTGACCACCACTGGCCTCTATAGAATTGGTCGCCTGGAGACATCATGAAGCCACTCTAAGTCTTATGACCAGCAAACGATTCTGTTGATTGTTATCAATGTTTTATTGTTTGAACTCTGGCTATATAACCACTGTGCCCCATCCCCATGGTGGGGTCACAGTTTTGAAGGCACTAGCTTGCTGTGAATCCCCTTTGCCTGGCAAAGTAATAAAGCTGCCTCTTTCCTTCTATGTTCTAAGACCCTGTCTGAGTTTCGATTTGACTCATCAGGGATGGGGGTCGAACTTTTGGCAACACTAGGGGCCTGAACGGAGCTATAATTTCTTTCTTTTTGAATACATTTCCTAAGAGACTATCAATTAGACCCTTAGAGTGGAGAAATCCACCACAGTAACCCAGAAGTACTGGATATAGGTTAGTTGACCATAAACCTAACAGTTGGATTAACTTTAACTCTGCATAAGATTGTGCATATATCTATGACACACGTACAAACACACAAAACACAGAGACCTCATAGTTCCCATTTCCATTTTAGCTAGGAATTGCGCACAAGGATGTAAAACCCACCAGTTACAAAAAGAGGTTGGATTCAATTTGGGTTTCTGGCAAATGGAACAAATCAAAGTCATCTAGATGGCGAAATCCTTTTCACTAGTATTTATGGAAAAGAGACAAGATTTCTATTTGTCCTTAACAGGTCCAATTCCAAATCACTTATCACCCTTTCTTGAAATTTGCGTTTTAAAAAGATGGTGAGGTAAGGATTCCTAGAGATGACCAAGAACGTTTGCATCTCAAAGGCAAGTTCCTCCTAGAATGACTTTGTTCCCTTACGGACCAGAAAAAGGGTTTTTCCTGATATTCACAAGTGTCTTAAGATAAGAAGGGGAGGTTTCAGGAGCGGTGAAAGGATTGGTGGCCTTTAGATTATTTCTGGAGCCACATCTTTGATCCTGGCATGAATGAGCAATGGTGGCAGCCATGTATCTGGCTTGCTTTTTGTCTCTTTTCACATCTCTTTTCTCCTAGGAATGTTTTTGTTCCCTCAGGGTCAGAATTTTGCAAAAGTATCAAGCTAGTTTTTTTTTTTTTTGAACTGCATTTGCAAAAAGAACCAGTTTGGGAATTTTCAAACAGCTTCACTAAACCAATCTTCTCTGGTGTGTAAAGAATATTATTATAATACCATCTTTATCTTAGTCATACGCTAGTAACTAAAATCTTTCCAGCCAGACAGAATTTGCCCAAGAGGGCTTCATGGTGGAATAGAACCAGAATTTCCCATTTCACAAGACAGAATGCAGGTACAAAACATATGCATGCGTGGCCATCACAGATGGACCAGTACAAGTTCTAATCAGACACTGTCTTACAGAACCGATCTAAGTTTTGAGAGAGAGCCACAAAGGCTTGGACATATGAGACCTCAGACCATTTGCCCAAGTTGTGATAGAAAGAATTTAGCTGGTACATGGTGTTATAATTTAGAGTTACATTAAGAGGCCAAGCCTCTTGAGCTGGGAACTGGTATTGTGGCCAGGCGGTGCTACAGAAAAAGACAAACAATTTTTTTTTCTTTTATGTCTTTATCCCAGTGTTTTAAAATGCAACCCAAAGGTGAATCCCAGAGAACAGAAGACGGCTATCCTTCCAAGTCCAACTGTTGCAGGAAATCGGATGTGGGGCATGAGGAGGGCCGTGTCCCAGGTCTCGGTTGAGCCCCTGGGACGTGCCCCGCAGGTGTGGGTCCTTGGCTTTGTGCAGGAAAGAATTCAAGTGTGAGCCACAGATGAGTAAAGGTAGATTTATTTAGCGAGACACACACTGCATAGAATGTAAGGCAAGAGAAAGGCAGGGAAAGAGGTGTGGGAATTGGGTGCTCAGGTTAAAGTAAAAGTAGGAACACACTCCACAGACAGAGTGCAGGCCGTCTCCAAAGAGGAGGGAGCGAGAAAGGCTGCTAGGCATGGTGTCGCCAGTGTTTATGGGCTCGGTAGCTTCACACACCTACGGGTGGGACCATTCCAACTACTCTGGGGAAGGGGCTGGGGTCCCCAGGAACTGGGCCACCGCCCATTCTTTGGCCTTTTGCGGTCAGCCTGGGGGCTGTCATGGCGCCTGCGGGCATGTTATTGATCACGCTGTTACAATGAGCATCTACTGAAGCTCAAGGTCTGTTAGAAATCAAACCGCTTAATCCTCAAGGCCAACTGGGAGCTGAATCTTCCACCATTTTGGTGACTCTTCCACCATTTTGGTGTTAAATTGCTGTCTTTCCTTGCGTGGCTGTGCCCTGCCCTCTTCCCTCCTGTCTCACAATTCCTGGGCTCTCAGATGTCTCCCTGTGATCTCTTAACAGATAAAGTACATTCCTTACTGGGCATGTTTGCCCTAACAATAAATGACCAACAAACACAGAAAAATGATTGTCATCATTAATAATCCACAAATGCAAATTAAAAGAAGGACCAAAAAAAGTTTTTTTGTACATGAAATTAACAATTTTTGAAATAAGAGTATCTAGTTTTGGCAAGGGAATGAGACAATGAGCACATAAATTGACCAGCTCAGGAATGTTGGCAATATTTATCAAAGGCCTTTAAAAAAAAAGTCTTACCCTTCTATATGTCAATTACGTATCAATAAAAGTGAGGGGAAAAAATCTTACCCTTTGACAGTATTGTGACTTGTGGGAGTTCAGCCCAAGGAAATCATCTGTTAGGTGGAGAAAGATTTATGCACAGTCTTGTGAAAAACTGAAAATGACTTAAATGTTCAATAATAGGAGATTGGTCTTGATCAATTATGGTCCGCCCCTATGATAGTAGATTATGCAATGTTTCAAAATGATGTTTATAAAAAGTATCTCGTGACCTGAGAGACGGAATTGTACAAAGAGTTTAACCAGAAGTACGTGTCTTAAGTGCGTAGAAAAAGGACTGGAAGGAAATTGGCACAGCTGCCCACCGCCCCGCACAGGGCTGGGGTCGGCGTCTGCACGTGGAGGCTGCCCAGGCTGCGAGGCGCATGCGTGCGCCTCTGCGTGGAGTCTCTGCATTGGTGCACGGGAGCTTGGTTACGGCTGTGGTCATGCGAGAGCATGCCTTCATTTGTGAAGATGTGTGGGAAAATACATGCCAGCGTATGCTCTGAGGATATGCCCACGAGGCTTATGTAAAGGTTTTTGTGTTTAAGGAAATTAATTAGTAAGTGATAGAGACAGGCTTCAGCCTGCCCACCCTGACCAGAAGGAAGTGAGCGACCACAGCCCCCCTAAAGAATTACCCAGGGCACTCAGCCCCGAAACTGACCCTGGCCAAGGGCACTGTCACATGTAGGTCGGGGCCTAGGAGACCTCCGGGGACCGTAACTGAAGTTGGTCTAGGCCTACTGATTAGAGGTGATTTTAGAGACCCTCCCCAAACGGCCTAGAAGGAGGCTGCAGTTGCTTCCCGAGACCCCAGAAGGCCAAGATCTACACAGCCCAGGACTGATCGAGCCTGAGCCCTGTCCCTCTGCATGTCCTGCAGAGAGAAGGCCACTGGCCCCCAGTTTGAGAGGACCCTGAGTACCTTCCACAGACCCCAACGCCTGGTGGCGGCCCTCTGGCCCTGTGTCTCCCAGGTCTTTTCAGTTCTCATTCCCAGGAAGGGGCTGCGCAACGAGGTGACTTTCTGCTGAGGAGTGCCTGCATGATTGCCACCTCCCCAGAGCCAGGCCAGCTCCGCCCGCTGGCCCGGTTGGCGATAAGTGGGCCCCACCTGCTGCCCCCGCCCCAGAAGCAGGTGGGGGCAGGCCGCCGGGGGTGTGCCGGGATCCTATCTGGAGCACCCAGCCCAGATCACGGGGTGTGGAACCCTTCGGACTCTCCGGCACCTTCCCCTGAGACTGACCCCAAATCGAACCCTGACCTCGGGCACCTGGCCTGTCTGTTCCCTCCACTTGAAGGCCCACCCTCCTCCAACCAGGCCATCCTGCCCAACCCTCTGTCTCCGAGCTTGGCTGACACTCAACTCGGCACACGTTTCCTGAGCACGTTTCCTACTCTGTCTCCAGGGAGCTCCCTCTGAGCCGGGCCCAGCCGCACCGGGTCTGAGTCACCGGCAACCCTCCTACAAGACGAGTAAGCCATGACTTAGCCGGTGAGTGGGGACATACCCATAAGCCCAGCTGAGAGTGTGCAGACTCCGAAGGGGCCAGGGGAGCGTGAGCATGCACAGGCTCTTCCCGTCCGCAGGAAAGGGAGAACTCACACATTCCGTCAATAGCAGCTGCTGAGCTCTGCTGTGTGCCAGGCACAGGTGAGGGGCCAGGCACGGACACCATCTGGGCCTCCTCAGAACTTACAGTCTAGATCGGGAGATGAAATTCATCGAAGGAAAGTAAAATTGCGACCGCATTAGGGGCGTTGGACGAAAGGTCACGCTGCAAGCAGAGCCCACACTGGGGAAGCCGCACGTGGGAGGGCGGCCTGCTCCCTCCCTACACCGCAGGCCAGTGGCCGGGGGTTCCCAGCACAGCGTTAGCTCCTGAAGTCAGCACAGGCCTCGAGCCAGGGTTCTCCCAGGGATCCTCAGTCCTCCCAGGTCGCTGGAAGCTCCCAGAGTCCCCCCTTGTCATGTTAAAGGACCTCCACCCATTCCCGGTGTGAGAGAGAAAATGCACGTTCTAATAATTTGGCCTTGAGCGGAGCAGCCAGAGTGGAACAGGAGCATTGCAGAGAGCAGAAAGGTTCCTGGAGAAAGTCACGTCTGACCGAGAGCTGACCAAGGAGCGCCCCAGGCAGAGGGAGCAGCTAAAGGTGAGTGGGGCAGACGGGCCCTGGGCAGAAGCCAAGAAGTGAAAGGGGTCAGTGCAAGATGAGACTGGTGGGCGTGGGGGGATAGCAGGGCCAGACCCTGGGAGCTGAGGTCTGCCTCTCGTTCCTACCTTATGTATACTGGGAAGCCACTGACGGATTTTAAGCAAAGGGTGACATGATGAACTGGTATCTCTCCATCCCACCACCAAGAGGCCAGTGGAGAGGAGCAGGGGACCAGTCAGGAGGCTTGGGCAGCAGGCCAGACCGGGGTCCCCGAGTCAGAGAGGATGTGGAAGCAGGTAGATGTGGGCAAAGCCATGAGCAGCAGCCACCAGAGGAGAATGTGGGGAGGCAGGACACAGGGTAGACAAGATACCAGCACCGAAGAAGGGTCAGAGGGGGACTGAGCCCCAAAGCCTCACTCTCCGGGCATGTGCCCAGTGAACTGGGACTGAGACGGAGCTTCAGAGGCCAGGATCCTTACCCTTGGGTCCCTAGACCCCCTGGGAATCCATGAATACAATGTAGAGGGTTTGGAAATTGAATGGAGAAAAAAATTGCACCTTTATTTTCACTAACCCCTAACTGAATTCTTTTAATTATGCTTGTAGGCCACAAACCACAGAAGTGAACCAAAGTATCTGTGACTTTGTCCCCAGTACAAATCAGATATTTTCATACCACATTGGTTGGGAAAATACCCTGAAATACTGTAAGTGCTTATCTCTAAATTGAAATCTCAGTAATTATTAAACCTGCTGCTGGACCTTGTTATTTAAAGCATGAATAAGAAGCGCATGCATTACCCTATCACAAATGGGGACTGTGTCATTCCCAGATGATGGCTTTCCAATCGCCCACAAGCAGCCTCTCCACCACCAGCCATCCTCATAAAGGAAAAACAGGGCACCCAGTCCACCCGAGAAAGCTAATAATGTCATGTCCCAATAACCATTATACATTTTGTTCTTTAGTTTCATTCAGTGGAACTGAAGAAACAGATTTTCAATTCATATGAACTACATCCTTTTTTCTTTATGTTCAGAATAGGAAATCAACTATTTGCAGTAAATGCAATATAATTTAATTTACTTGGCATTGCCTTTACTTCCCCATCTTCCTATTATTTATAACTGGTGACGGTTAACCACACCCTCTAACTTATATACATAAGATTACTGCGTCTTATTCACAATATATTGAAACATCATTTTTATTCTGGCTCATGGTCGTCCACTGGCCATGTCCTTCCTTTCCTCAGACTTCCTTTTTCTAAACCCGACCTGCTGTTAAAGGTCAGGTCAAAACCTTTAATCTTACATGACAAAACAAATCCCTCCTTCCCAAAAAGCAGGGCCGTGTGCACCACACGTGGTTGCAAGATTTTAATTGATGGCAGCTTTGACGCTGGGTCCCAGGTGAGAGGCGTGGCGTGTAAATGCACCATGCAACTTGTGCATACTTATTGCAAAAATACACGGCCAGGATAGACGGGCATAATGTGCTTTTAATTCTGCCCAAGGGCACTGTCCGTTTCCGTGGGAGTGGAGCTAATCTGTATTGGGCGGTTACGGATGGGGTCGCAGGCTTGACTCTTTTATGCCCTCTACAGACTGGCTACCTGACAGGTGTCCTGTTTGCTTTCCCTGAATTAAGCTCTGCCTGCTAAGGAGAACTGGGCTCCAAGCCTCCCCTAAATCAGCCCCTACACTCCCTGTAACAAGGGAGCCCAACGCCGTCCGAGAGTCTCCTTGAAAGAGGGCAGAAGCTGACCTAGCTGCTGGAGCATTGGTGAAACGTGGGGAGGGATTACTGGGAGGCCTCTGAATGAACCCAGTCCTCCCACAGCACAGGTGTGAGGTGGCCTGAGGTGCCTCTGCCACCTGCCTTCCTGTGGGATTCTCAGGCCACCCCTCCTCTCCTTTGCTCCCCCATCCCACCCTCACCACCCACCCAGGGAGGAAAGTATTAAACCAAGACATTCCCAGCCATGGGAACAGCCATACCCTTCTCAAGGAAATTCACCTGTCATAAGGGGGTGTGCCTTAGCCCAAAGGGTGAATCTCCACTGCGCGCATTCCAGGCACCATGACATTTGGTTGGGGATCTTTGGAGAGACTTCTGGATACACCTCAGGTAAAAGACAATACACCTGTCGTGGGGTTGGCCCTCCTTCTGAGCCTTGCTCCTTCTTGGGAAAGTCTCTGGTAACTCTCAGTTGTGTGGGTGCCTGGTGAGGTGCGCCATGCCCTGTTCCCTAGAGACAGGGCATGACCCAGGAAGTTTCGTGCTTTCCTTCTTAAGTACAGGCTATGCCAGGGAAGGAAGGAGAGCCGGCTAGGGCTGAGGAACCAGCGGGGTTAACACAGGAAGGCTTCCTGGAGGAAGAGGCGCCTTAGGCCCTCAGCAGAAAGGCCCAGGACATTCCAAAGGCATTCAGAAACTTCTGCAATCTGACCTTCCCTGACTCCATACACACGCCCTATGATCCCTGCCCCTGAATACAATTCATTCCATTCCTCTGGTTGCTTTCCTCCCCAGAACGCCTTCTACCGAGCTGCCTTCTTCTGTGATGTTCCGATTGCTTCCACGGAGCTGCTGCTAAGCACCCGCCCGCCAGAACTTCTCCCACCGCTTCTGCCCAGCCCTGCTGCACGGCCATCCCGGAGGCTGTTCCTCGCGGGCCCCTGTCTCCATTTCCCATCAGCCAAAGTTCAGGGTGACTCGACAGACTTCCCCAAGGTCACAGCTTGCTTCCCAGAGCAGAGAATCTGGGCCAAGTTGGAAAATGGCAGCCAGACTTAGGGACAGTGGAGACTGTCGATGGAGGAGCTCCTGGGGTCGCACAAGCTGGGGTTGGACCCCGGCAGGCCGCTTCACCAGCTGGGCGCTCTGGAACCCGCCTTTTCCTTCCTCTGAGCCTTAATCTTCTCATCTGCAAAACAGACCAATTTGAAAGGGTTTGTTACCTGCACAATACTGTGTACCCGAATGGAGATGGTTACCCAGGAATGGCTGGCTGGCTGGCTGGACAGACAAGGGAGTGAATTTCAGGCTGGGGCAGGGATCTGGGGCAGATGTGGGTGGCTCCCCGCCTCACCTATACACATGACAAACTCTAGCCTCTAGTTCCCATTCCTCCCCCCAGGATCCAGGGATTTGCCAAACAGGTAGCAGCTCTCGCCTGGAAAGAAAGTGACTCAGGCCTCCAGGAGACCTGGAATGAATCAGGGAGGCAGGGACTGAGTGTGGGGCCCCCACCCAGGGGCCTGGGCCTCTCCCAGCAGGAAGAGCGTGAGCCGGTCCCCAGAGCTCACTGGGTGAGAGGGCAATTCTGCTGAAATGTGCCCCTAGCCAGGCGATGGGGCAAATAATAATCACCACCACACTCACTCCCACATTCCAGACCTGTCAGGGCGTTTCCACGGGTGCTATCTTGTCATGCACACATCTCTGAACCCTGCGTCAGGGAGGCCTGGGGTCTCGCTCTGCTGCCTGTCCTCACCGGCCCAGGCACGTCACCTGGGCCTCAATTCCCTTCCCTGTCCCTGTCAGCCCCAGCCCCTTCCCGTGCTGGCTGTCGCCAGGAGGTGGCGGAGGCCGGAGCTCCTCTCCCCGGGAATGGCACAGGGTGAGGGTCCCAGCCCTGCCCCTCACCTCTTGCGAGTGGCCTGACCTTGCACGGCTCCCGTTCCTTGGCAGCCCCGAAGCTCTGACACCGGGACACCCGGAGACAAGGCCTCGGCCTGGGCCTCTCCTCACACTCCAGGGCCAGCCGCTGGCTCAGCAGCTCGGCCCAGGATGTACCATCAGCAGCTCAAACTCAGCACGCCCGGGACTGAACTCTGGATCATCCCCCAAACCCAAAAATGAAACTTCTCCTCCTGGCAACTCAGTAAAGGGCAACTCATCCTACAAGCCGCTCAGGCCACAAACCTTGACTCACCTGGTTCCCTCGCACCCTCACCCAATCCAGGGGCAAATCCTCTGGCTCCACCTTCAAAATAGATCCAGAATCCTACTGCCTCTCACTGCACCTCTCCTTCCTCGCCGGACCCGCCCCCAGGGGCTCCCCTGGATGATTGCACGGGCCGGGCCCCTGGTCCCCTACTGTCTGCTCTCCACACTGCAGTCAGAGGCCCTTCGTAAACGTCAAGTCACATCAGGTCCCTCCGGGCTGAGACCTCTGCCAAGGCTGCGCATTGTTCTCAAAGCAGACACCAAAGCCCCGATCCTCCTGTTCACGTCATAAAACCAAGCAGGTTTTGGAAAAGGAAAAATAAATGGCTTTCAATGGCCTCTGGGGACCTACACATAGTGTCCCCCATGTTCTCTCTGTCCTCACGCCCCTCAGCCTCCCTCCAGCCACACTCGCCCCCTGTTGTCCTTAACGCGCCAGCCTCACTCTCAGGGCCCATGTGTATCTTTCTCCCAGAGGGTCACGTGGCTCCTCCTTCAAGTCTTCCCTGGCCCGAGGCCTTGCTTGGCCATCCCACTGAAACTGTGTTGCTCGCCAGCATCCTTGGTCCACTTTACTCTCCTTTATTTTTCTCCCTACCACCTACGACCCTCTTACATCATTTCCTCGTATTACATCATTTCCTTGTCTACTGTGTGTATTGCTGATGCCCCGTCTCCCCGATCTGGAATGTCTGTTTCAGGTGGGCGGGGCCTCTAGTCTCTTTCATTCATTCATGGACCCTTAACACCTGGCACGTGGTACAAACTCAATACACACCTGTGGAATGCATGAATAAAAGTCCACAAAGTGCAATTATCGGACAACTTTGATAATTCACCGTTTTCTAACGGTGTGACCCAACCTCTTTGTGCCTCGGTTACCCTATTTGTAAAATTAAGCTGATAATGGTATCTCTCATCGGACTGTTGTGTGGAATAAATAAGGTGTTCAACCGAGCAGGTGGCACAGAACACGTGCTCGTGTTGACTGTGGCCGGGATGCCGTCTGCATGGAATCACTGGGAGGCGGGCGGGTCAGGGCCCACTGAGCCCGCTTCCAGGTTGGCGATGCCCCTGGAAGCTCCCATCAGCTGGCTCACAAGCTCCACTTGCTCACGGCTTCGGGAGGGCGCCCCCACGCTGAGAGGCAGGCTGCTGCCCCAGAGAGTCGGGAGACTTCCACACACATGCTGGGTCACCAGGATGCTGGGAATGTGACATAGAGGGGTCCAGGCCAGTGCGGGAGGCAGCAGCCAGAGGGCACCAGGTCTCAGGTGGTGAGTGGGTCTCTCTGGCACCAGGAACAGCCATTCTTATAACACACAGATTCCTCTTCTAGGAGCTGGTGGTAGGGGACCTTTGTAGCCCTGGAGTCTGAGCAAACCCTCCCAGGGCCTTCTCAGCAGCAAGAACAGTGGGCAAACCGGTTCTGATCAGAGAAATTGTTCAAATCCATTCACTGGAGGAGCCCCATGAGAGGCAAAGTCGAACCCCACCTCATACCCACTTGACACCCAGAAAGACCGAGGCCCACTGGGGCAAGAGGGGCTGCCCTGGGTCCCAGAGCTGGGGTCAAAAGTCAGGGCTTTCCTCTCTAAACCCGAATCATTTTCCTGCCACAGAGAGCCACAGTTTGGGCCAACCACAGCTGGGGGCTGTCTCCACAATTTGTTTCCAGGCCCTCAAGCCCCAGAAAATTCACTTTATACACATCCTTTAGCTTGAGGTTACCTCCAATTGAAAAGAAAAGATACAGGATATTCCCACGACTCCCCTTTAATGGTCTGTGAGCTCCTCCGGACCCTACTATTTGATTTTTCATTTATACTCTACTTACTTCCAGATAGGGCTTAAGGTAGCTTATAATAAAATACACGCATACTACTATGCTGCAATGAGCAGACAATAATAATCATAATACATAAAAATTCAAGAGGAAAAAGACACAAATATGTCAAACATAGAGGTTGACACAGATCATTGTGATTAAGGACTAAGTCAATATTTGAGCTCCCTAGTAGCCAAGGTGAAAAGGGAGTCTCCAGGAATCAAAGAATCATTTTTTTTTTTCATCTTCCCCCTAAACCTGGCATCTAGGAGATCCTTGAAGAATGCTTGTGGCTGATTGAAAAAAATGGATGCCTCTGTCTCTGGGGCAGCCTGAGTTCACACCTTGCTTTGACAAAGTGAGCCCATGGGGCATCACATCCTTGTTTTCTTGATCCGTTCCCCAGAGGTCAGTCCTGGGGCATGAATTGGGGTGCCTGCCTTGCTCTTCTTTCTCCTAAGCAATGGTCTGTGGGCAGGGCTCCCTGGCCTGCCCACAGGAAGTATGCCCCAAGTCCATGAACTCATGGCTGACCTTGGCACCTGTCCTGTTGCCTTAATGAATCAGGCTTCACTAAGGAGAAAGCCCCAAGTGGCCAACTGGAGTGATTCAAAGTGACTTAGCTGATTTACTGAATTGAAAAGAGAGAGAGAGAAAAAAAACCACACCCTCCCAAGGGGAGTTTGGGTAGTTGTTTGGGTCATAATTGCCACAGAGATGTCCCAGCACAGTGGCTCTTGTTCAGAGGACTCGCCCCACCTCTGCCCCAGCCCTGCCCTAGGATCTGTGGAGGGAGGGGCAGGCCAGGCCCCGGATACTCACTGGCTCTGAAGAGCCAGGCAGCCAGGGATCATCACGGCAAGGCCAGCAGCCGTGGTGGGTTAGCCCTGGATTTTGTGACTTAGCCTTAGAGACCTGGGCCGTGGCAAACATGAACCCAGGAGGCTTCCTGGAAAGGCTGGGCTGGGCCAGCAACCCAACGTGGATGAGTAGATGTAAGGGGTGAAGTCAAGGAGGAGAAGCCTTCATAGGGTGAAGGGCAGAGAGGAGCTTTGAGGAGGAGCTGGGCCAAGCCCTGAAGGTGCAGAGCCCCTGAGGGTGGCAGGGGAAGCCAGCCCAGGCACCGCCATCTGATCACTCTCCAGTGAGGAAAGCCTGGTTTGAGTGACAGGGGGCAAAGATCTCAGTGTCACTGAGCCTACCTGCCCTTGCAGAAGCCCTGACGCAATGGCAGCACGGTATCTCTGACCTCTGACGTCCGCTGAGCGCTTACACATGCCACACGCTCTGCCCAGAGCTTCCTGAAGCTCGGCCTATTTAACCTTCACAACTCCGTGAGGTAAGTAATGTCACTGGCCCCATTTTGCAGGTGAAGAAACTGAGCTCAGGGAGGTTAAAAGACTGGTCCAAGGACACACACTAATGAATGCTGTCAAGATTTGAAGCCAAGTTTGTACAAAGCTGCTCTTATCCTCTTCTTGGGGATTCCCCTCAGGTGATTAAGACACAATTCCAGCTTTTGAGGATGCCCCAGTCTGGTGGAAAAGACACAGTTCTGTCCTTAAGAAACCTGGTCCAACGTGGAGGAGCTCTGTCACTGCTCTTAGGGAGCCACATCCCCTCAGTAGGGGATGTCGGGTGGAGGGTTGGTCCCTTCCATCTGGGAGCTGGAGGTAGAGGGGCAGGAGGAAGGATGCTTCTCAGTGGCCATTATTGAGGTGGACTAAAGGGACAAAGCCAGCACCTTCTCCTCCCAGGGTGAGGTCACCTCTCCATGTGATCACTCCCAGCAAGGGGGGGCGAGGCAGGCACTCCCCATCTTCAGGGAGTCAGATGCCCAGCCCAGAGCTCGGGGATCAGAAGAGAGGGACAAGTGGTGCAGAGAGAGAGACTTCATCCCAGCAGCCCCCTGACCATCCTCCATGTCTGGGAGATGGGTCAGTCTGCAACCAGGGCCAGAGCTCAGCCCGAGACCAGGAGTCTGTCTATGACTGGAGTCAGAGGTCAGTCAAAGGTCAGGGTCACACATCAGTCAGGGTCAGTGGAGCATCTGAGGCTGGGGCTGGAATCAGCTATAAGCAGTGGGCTGCCGTAGGCTGGGGCCGAGAGGTCCTACGGTGAGTCACTGGGGGTGTCCCCTGGAGTCCTGCTGCCTGTAGGTCACCTGCTAAGGAGCAGGTACAAGGCGGGGTTGGGAGAGCCCCAGGGGGAGGCAGCCCTGTAAGACTGCTCACTCCTCCTGGCTGAGGTCACTACACGGGCCCAGCCGCCCGGGGCCTGGGAGGGGAGACACAGGTTCCGGGGCGGCTCCCCCAGAGTACCTGTGAGTCATCCCCCCTAAGACTACAGCTGCTGGGCCAGTGAAGGATGGGGGTACCCCCGCAGCATGCTGCTCTGAGCCCTGGAACTTCATGTGTCAGCAACAAGCCAGCTAATGGCTAAATCACATTGCGCCAGGCACCTTTCTGAAGCCTTCTAGCCATGGTCTCTTTTAATCCAATGATAGATATGCTATGACATCATTTATAGATGAGGAAACTGAGGCACAGAGGGGATGAATATGTGGCTCTTGCATTTAAATCCAGGCATTAGTTTTAAACCCAGGTGGTCGGCCTCGCTCTGAACCACCCTCTGACTGCAAGACTGAGACTCACCCCACCCTCACCCCCACCCCACAAGAGCAAGCTGCGACTTTGCCAAAGCTCCTCCCACCTCCCAGCCACCCCTGCCTCCTGGAAGAAGTGGACGGCCAGCATCTAAGTCTCCAGGAGTGGAATTCCAGGGGAGCAACGTGGACTCCAAGCAGCAGCATCTCTGCACGTCCTGATGCTGGAATGTCACCATCTCCACCTGTTTCTTTTCTGCAGCACCCAGGGCCCAGCAGCAGGCAGTCCTGCCCTGGGAGGAGCAGCCCAACAGAATGTCTGGTCTCCTGGGGAGACACACATTTTGATGGAGTTGAATGCTTTGGTAATGGCATTTCTGTTTGAAGCTAATGGTGTTAATGAATCTGGGGCTAACATACAGGATTGTGAGGACATAGGCTCCTGGGGGCATGACCAGTGGCCAATTAAGACAGCTAAAGGGGCCCCGCGACTTGAAGCAGCTCGGGCTGCCGCCGCCTCAGAGTCGCGCGCGGGGCGTGGGGCGGTGCTGAGGAGGAGGACCTGAGGTGTCAGGCTGAGGCGAGATAGTCTCCGGGACCGTCCTGGGAGGCGCAGCGAGGCGGGAGTCCGCAGCCAGAACAACCCCAGAGCAGAAGCAGCTGCTGCCGCTGCCGCCGTCCGCGGAGCCCAGCCGAGCTGGCCATGGCGCTGTCAATGCCGCTGAACGGGTTGAAGGAGGAGGACAAAGAGCCCATCATCGAGCTTTTCGTCAAGGCTGGCAGTGATGGTGAAAGCATAGGAAACTGTCCCTTTTCCCAGAGGCTCTTCATGATTCTTTGGCTTAAAGGAGTTGTGTTTAGTGTCACAACTGTTGACCTGAAAAGGAAGCCTGCAGACCTGCAGAACTTGGCTCCGGGGACCCACCCACCATTTATAACGTTCAGCAAGGAGGTCAAAACGGATGTAAATAAGATTGAAGAATTTCTTGAAGAAGTCTTATGCCCTCCCAAGTACTTAAAGCTTTCACCAAAACACCCAGAATCAAATACTGCTGGAATGGACATCTTTGCCAAATTCTCTGCATATATCAAGAATTCAAGGCCAGAGGCTAATGAAGCATTGGAGAGGGGTCTCTTGAAGACACTGCAGAAACTGGATGAATATCTGAATTCTCCCCTCCCTGATGAAATTGATGAGAATAGTATGGAGGACATTAAGTTTTCCACATGTAAATTTCTGGATGGCAATGAAATGACACTAGCTGATTGCAACCTGCTGCCCAAACTGCACGTTGTCAAGGTGGTGGCCAAAAAATATCGCAACTTTGATATTCCAAAAGGAATGACGGGCATCTGGAGATACTTAACTAATGCTTATAGTAGGGATGAGTTCACCAATACCTGCCCCAGTGATAAGGAGGTTGAAATAGCATATAGTGATGTCGCCAAAAGACTTACCAGTACTTCCGGAAAAAAAAAAAAAAGACAGCTAAAGGACCCCAGGGACACAGCAGTGCCCTCCTACTTGATCATTATTTATCCTCTCTAGGAACGTTCACAGTTCCCTGCATTAGAGCCTCATAGGGAGGAGGTGAGCAGGGCTGAGACTGTCAACCCATTTCACACAGATGAGCAAACTGAGCCCCCCACCCCTCATAGGAGAAAGTGTAGCTTCCCAGCTGATCTCAGAAGACTCTGATGCTGGGAACTCCCAGTTTTGTCCTGAACTTTATCATCACAGGGGCCCAAGGAGGATGCCCCCTCTCAGCCCCAGGGACAAACTCTATTTGTCTAAGGCAGCAGTTCATAACCCTCTTGAACCCAACACCCTCTTTTGATAACAGACATTTTGAGCCAGCCTCTTTTTTATCCTGAAGTGAAATCCATAGATGAAATAGTTTAAAAGAAACAAAAAAATCAACACAGTACCGTAGCTAATATAAAGGAGGCACAAGAAAGGTCATTTCTGATAAGCTAATTGTGTTGTGAGGCGTTATATGGTCAAGCAAGGCCACCCCAGAGGACGCATGGGACAGCAGTAAATGCAGTGACCAGAGGGGCGACTGTCACTCGTGCCCCCTGTGAAGCCACACTGCCCGGGTTCTTTGGGACCTTCCACAATGGCGGGCAGCTCTGTACCATGAGGTATTTTCCCTCAATCTGCGTGGTAAGGCTTGGGCAAGAACACGCCTATAGCATGAAGCGAGAGCCTGTGCTTGCCTAATAAAAATAAGGTTCTTCACCTCCATGAATGGCTCGGATGACATTCAAAAGTCATGGAAGATGCGAACCATCCCAGGTGCTGCGGGACACCTTCCAGCCCCCCACCTCCAAATGCCAGAGCACCCCATCACCAGGACAATCACAGTGTGACATGGCTTGCCTCTGAGAGCCAGCAGCGCCAGTTGGTGACAAAGTCTCACTCCCCTGGCCCAAGTAGGTCACCCAGTCTTGGTCGATAGGACCTGCGAAGGGAAGGGGTAGATCTAAGGGAAAGGTTTCTCACTATTGAAAGGAGAGACGCTATTTTAACATTTACCCCCCTGAGGGGGACACTGCTAACTGCGGCGTTAGGCGGAGGAAGGATGAGAGGTCCCCAGGTCCTGAGGGTGAGGAATGTTGGCCTGTTAGGTCATCCATCCCGGGGTCACCCTATGTCAGGACTCCCTGCTATGTGAGCAGCCAAACCCTCTTGTTTAAGCTGCTCTGAGGTGGGCCTTCAGTTGCCTCACACCAAGGGTGTTCAGATCAAAGACATGAATTTTTCAGACCTCACAGCCATTCTGCAAATTGGAACCTGGGTCTCTTGATGCTGCACTGGGTCCTCGATCTACTTCCTCCTGAGGGACAGAAGCAACCAGGACTAGGGCACTGCTCGGGGCGTGCTTCCTGGAAAGGGGGTCTCCTGGGACCACCTGGAGGGTGCAAACCCTGAAGGGACAGATATCCTGAAGATGGAAAGGACACCGGTCCAGAAGCTTCTAAGGATGGCTCCTTCTCCAGCTGCTCCTCTGACTCAAGAAACACCGGGATTTAGAAGCTGCATTCCTCACTATGTCATCCTTTATAGTACCAGGTGCTTTACAGGCACTGGGAAGCAGCCAGGCACCCCCACTCCCGCCCCCCGAGGATGCCTGCTAGGAGCCAGGGCTCCCTACGTGTGGCGCAGGGACAGGACCACACCTCATCCGCAGTGGGCAGTGCCAGCCTCCCTGAGGAAGCGGGAGGGAGCGGGCTGAGAGGATGTGGGGAGACAGCCTAAGCATATTGAGAAGACCCCACCATGGGGAAACCCAGCAGGACCCAAGCTCCAGGCCAGGCAGGGCCTGTGACCTCTGCACAGATTCTGAGCTTTATTCCAGGCACATGAGAAGCAACTGGAGGGCGTAAGCACAGGGGATAGGGTCATCACAACTCCTTTCCGTGACCTGCCGGGGCATATGCCCAGGGCCTCATCCCTGGAGATGTCCCTCTGCAGGCAGGTGCGGTGGCCTTGACTTGGGTCCTCCGTGGAGGTCAGGGTCTGCACAGGTGCCTTTGTGGGTGTGGATCACATTCCTCGACACATGAGCATCCCTCTGGTGCTCATGTGCCGAGGGAGGAAGCAGGGTGCACACAGCGGCCTGAAGCTGCTTCCTGATGGTCACTTGGCCCAGCATCCCTCTGCTCAAGAAGCTACCTTGCCTCCCTACTGCCCCAAGGGTCAAGTATACATCCACTATCTGGATTCAAGGAACCTATCAATTTTTCTCCCATTTGTTCGCAAACACCATCTGTTCTCAGCAGGCTAACATCCCAGGACCCTGGCTCCATGCACTGTTTTTAAAAATTGAAATATAGTCAGTTACAATGTGTCAATTTCTGGTGTACAGCATAATGTTTCAGTCAGACACATACATATATTTGTTTTCATGTTCTTTTCATTATAGGTTACTACAAAATATTGAATACAGTTCCCTGTCCAGGCATGTTTTCCCCTTTGCACCACTGCTCACGTGTCCGAGCCAAGAACGGCCGCCTCATTCCCTGCAAGCACTCAGGTCATCCACAGATCCCACCTGGCTCTCACGGACTCTGCCAGGATTTGCAAGCTCCCCCAGCCCATGCTGACTCCTTAGTCCTCAAAACGGCAGGGGAAATTTGCCTGCACGTTCCTCTACAGGCTCCAATTATTGCCTTGAACGATTACTTTCATCTTATCTTGTTATTCTTTTCTCCAGCATTTGTGTTCTTGCCCCTGCCTCTGCCCCATCACCTCTACTCTGTTGTAAACTCTTGAAGGATGGAGGTCAGCTTTACTTACATCCCAGCCCCCAGCACAGGGCTGGCACCTGCCAGGTAGGAACTCAGAGAGCATTCTGTGGCTTTGAATTCCTTTGCTCCAAGAAGTGAGTGGGTGATGATGTTTCCTATAATGGGATACTTGGGTGGGGGAGTGGTTAGCGGAAGGGGGTCTCTCCCTCAAATTATTATCATCACCAACAGGTATTTGTCATGTCTCTGCTGCCAAGTAACTGAGGATGAGACTTGCCCCTCCAATCTGTGATGATGGAGTGAAAAGTCTGCAAGCCAGAGATGCAGACAGAAAGGGAAGAGCGACAAGACAGGGGATGGAGACCGGGAGGGGATGCAGGCAGAGGTATGGAGCAGGAGCAAGACAGCCACAGGGACAGATAGAAACAGGGTTGGGGAAAGAGGAGGGGGCAAGAGGAGGCAGGAAGAGGCCAGGGCCTGGGTGGGGCAGGGACACAGTGAGAGCAAACAGAGATGACAGAGAGAAAGGCCAACAGAAGCTGAGAGAGGCAGAAGGACAACCAGAGCATGAGCCCCTCCCTCCTTGGCTTCCTCAGTGCCAGGCTGGGCTCTGCATCCTCACAGCCACTCCTGAAACTCCTGCGTGTTGAAGCACGAAGGCCAGGAGGAAGGCAGCCAAACTGGAAGGCAGCCGAGGACCAGATGCTGGAGAGCATGCACCCGGGGGGTTGGCAGTGGGACAAGGAGACATTGCCCTGTCCCATGGCCCCCACCAGCATACCTCCACTCTACCCCGACCTGGCCCAGGGACAGCCTGGGGGGCGAAGCTGTGCTGGATGGGGAGTCCTCCTCCAAGACCTAACTGGAGTGTCTGCTGGGGACAGGGGAAGGGAGTGGCCCAGCTGAGACCATGGCAGTTGGTGGTGGGGGCGGTCAGAAATGAAAGGAAAGCTCGGATTAAAGTTTCAGTAACCTGCCTCGAAAGCACCCAGGCATTGTGTGAGCCGGAATTCCTGGGCACTGAGTAAGGCAGCCAACCCAACATGATCATGATAAGGGGACAAGAGCCACTGGCCGCTGGTGGGGGGGTGGGCAGCAGGACAGAGAGCTTAGCTGCCCCCCCCCACCTCCCACCACTCAGCCCCCTCCTCACAACCCAGGCCAGGCACCTACTGCCTGAGGACTTGCACCTCAGCTAATGAGAACAGGGGGAGGTGAGGGGTTGGGACCTAGGGCCAGCTGGGCCTGGGGACGTCTGGGAGAGATGCACGCATGTGTGGCGCAGTAGGAGGGGGAAGAAAGCCAAAAGAAGGGGCCCAGAGAGACAGGCTGAAAGCGTATGAGAAGACCTGGCCAAAATTTGCAATTCATCCATGAACTTAAGCAACAGTTACTGACACAGGAGAAAAATGGGATCCAATCAGAAACCTGCACTTGTGGACAAACCCCAACCCTGATCCCAGACTGAACCCTCAACCTGGCCGCAGCCTGAACTTTAACCCTGGCCACAGACTCACCACGGAACCTGCCCTCAGACTTGCCCTAATCCCAACTCCTTCAGCTTCACTGAGCCTCATCTTGGCTACTGGCCACCTCAAAACTGCATGTTTGATCTCAAAGGCAGAGGAAAAGTACAGGTAGATGTTTCTGGAGAAACACGGCAGGGAGCCCAGCTGCAGGGCTCTGTGGGTAGGACACGTGGCTGGCTGCACAGTGGAAAAGGTGGCACCAGCCATTCGCAGCTCTTGTCTCCCAGCTGAGCCCTAACGCCCCGCACAACTGGATCTCTTCTCTTCAGCACCAGCCCCTCCTCTCCTGCCAAGTATGCCCACTCTTCCCTGACCCGGGGCTTCTGCCTTCTTCTGGGCCCTTCATAACTCCTGCCTCAGCTTCAGAGTCCCCAGAGTCCCATCTCACCAGCCAAACACAGACGTCTTCTTCCCCAAACCATTCCCAGCCAGAAGGCCCTCTCCCTCTTCTGAACTCCCACAGCCGTGTAACTGAATAACCCATCTGGCCACTAATCACATGTTTTCCTTCTATTGTCTCTTCAACTGTTATTTTCCTTGGCAGAATGATTGCATGTAAGATGCACACTCCATTTATCTCCCCAAGTAGACAGTGATTTTCCCACTATCATAAACAGACATGAACATCCTTCTAATACATCCTTATGCACAACGGTATACATTTCAAGTATACGAGACTTGAAAACCATCTCTCCAACCAGAGGAATACCTGGAACAAAATTTTAGAAGTCAAAAAGGCTCACAATGAAAAGCAGCAATGCCCTGCCTCACTCCTCCTCTGCCAAGACAGTCACGGCTCCTTCAGTGGTTTTCCCGGTGTTGATCTGTGTGCGTATAATTTGTTTATATTCTGCTGTCTTAATTAACCAATTAAACATCATCTGTTTGCTTCCTACTATGGGAGATGAGAAGGGAGCCCTCTTACACTGCCACACACAAATATTCCCCCTCTTTGATCTTCAAATAGAGTTAAATTACAACATTCTCAAATCTGAACCACAAACTATGATTACGTTTCCTTTTCTGTAAATTTTTCAGTTCTTCCCAAGGTAATAACTGCCTCGTTCTTTATTTACCTGGCTCTCTTGGTATGTGTTGCTCTTTCCTCTCAAACTCTCTGACTGAACGATGAATGCTCTCTAAATAAGGTCAACACCTCACGTGGTTATTCCCCAGCTGCTCTCATCTGGTTTGGCTCTCTAGCACTTCGTACGTATGTACCTCTGCATCATCTAGTCCTTCTTTCATCCCCATCTTGTGAATCCACTTTGCTCCTCTTTTATGCTGACTATTCTAGTTTCTAGTTCCTCTCTTTTCATTTTCTTAGTTTAGAGCCTTGTTTTGCTGGGACACAATCTCCTGTAGTTTTTTGTTTTTTGTTTTTTGTTTTCAGAAAGAATGGGAGATAGAATTTTTGAGAAGTTATGCTTTTATTTCTGCTTTTATTCTACCCTCAAAACTGATGAATAGTTTAGCTGGGTATAACATTATAAATTTATATTTTAAAGGTTCCTCCAACTAAAATGTAGCCAGATCCTACAAAAAAAAATGCCTTAAACACAATTTATATGTTATAGCCAAGCTCAAAAAACATTAAGGAAATAAAAATAAAGTCAGGAAACTATTCTTCCATCAGTGAGATCTATAACTCAAGTCAGAAGTTCTCAATACTGAGTTTACATTAGAATCACTGGTAAAACTCTGAAATATATATGCTGATACCCCAGAATCTGATTTAATTGGTCTTCAATGGGGATGGGTATAGATTTTTTAAAAATTTTTTTTAGTGAGATATTTCTCCTGGTCCAATGCAAAATGCTGTATTTTTTTTTTTACTGTGGTGAAATATGCACAACATAAAATTCACCATTTAACCATTCATAACTGTACAATTCAGTGGTTTCAAGTATGTTCATATTGTTGGACCACAAGCATCATCCAACTCCAGAATTCTTTTCATCTCACTAAATTGAAACTCTGTAAGCATGAAACAACTGATTCCTGCCTTCCTCCAATCCCTGGCCACCACCATCCTACTTTCTGTTTCTGTGAATTTCACTCCACTGAGTGCCTCATATAAGTGAAATCACATAGTATTCGTTTTGGGTTCTGTTTTTGTGCGTGTGTGTGATTGGCTTTTTTTTCACTTAGCATAATATCTTCAAGATTCATCCATATTGTGGCATGTGTCAGAATTTCCTTTCTTTTAAGGCAGAATAATATTCCATTATATATATATATATATATATATATATATATATATATATATACACACACACATACATACCATATTTTGTTTACCAATTCATCTGTTGATGGACATTTGGATTGCTTTCACCTTTTGGTAACTGTGAATAATGATACTATGAACATAGATATACAAATATGTTTGAGTTTCTACTTTCAAGTCTTTTGAGTTTATATCTCAGAGTGAAATTGTTAGACCATATGCTAATTTCATGCATCATTTTTTTGAGGAAACACACTGTTTACCATAGCAGCTGCACCGTTTTACATTTCCACCAGCAATGTACAAGGATTCCAATTTCTCCATACCATTACCAACACAGGTTATTTTCTGGATTTTTGTTTTTGTGGTTTTTATAGTAGACATCTTAATGGATTTAGGTGTGAAGTGATATTTCATTGAGACTTTGTTTTTCATTTCCCTGATGATTACTGATGATGAACATCTTTTCATGTAGTTATTGGCCACTTGTATACCTTCTTTGGGAAAATGTCTGTTAAAGTCTTTTGCCTATTTTTTAGTAGAATTATTTTTAAAATTTTTAAATTATAGGAATTCTTTATATATTCTGGATATTAACACTTATCAGAAATATGATTTACAAATATTTTCTCCCATTCTATTGGTTGTCTTTTCACTATGTTTTTAGTGTCCTTTGATGCATTAAAGTGTTTAATTTTTGTTTAAATTTAAAATGTTTACACTTTGCTGTCCTTTCCATGAGACAACACCATTTCTCAAGGCAGGGACACAACTCTGCATATGAGTTCACAGCCTGAGAGGCTACATCTGTCTTTGCTTGTGCTTCCAGTTCATCTTGCAGTAGACAAACTACTGCCCATGCGTCTTCACCAGGTAGCAGTCATTTCAGGACCCCTTTGGTCTTGAAGCCCAGAGCTGGCTGCAAGTCCAGCACCGGGCCAGCAGACAGGTTGGAGGCTGCTGATGCTCTGGGCTGCACACAGATAGGAGAGGAGGTGTGCAGGGGTCCAGATGTGAGCATGGAGAGTGAGTGACCTCCTAGACAGAGGAGGGGGCTCAGGGCAGAAACCACTTTCCTTAGAAAAGCAGTTGCCACGTTGTGGCTGAACCTGGGAGAATGCACCCAGGCCTGCCAGCAGCTCACCTCACCAGCCCCCATGCCTGTGCCCTCCAAAAGTTTTAAATTTTTATTAAGTCAAATTTATTTTTTTCTTTTGTTGCCTGTGCTTTTGGTATCATAAATGTCAAAAAAAAATCATCATCAGATCTAATGTCAAGTAGTTTTTTTTTTAAGGCAAGATCTTTATTAGTGAAGTAAAAAAAATACTGAAAGATAGTGTACTCCTGAGAATTGGGAGTGGGCCAGTCCAAGAGAGCAAGAATGGCCTATAATGATTCAAAAATGAAATCAGAATAGAAACTTTAAGATGGTCAGAATAGTAGAGCTCAGCTTTTAGTCAACCTTTAGTAACAATGATAAGATTTATTCTCTCACCTTACATAATCAGAAAACCAGACAAATATATGCAATAATGGTTTTTAGACATTGGAATAAGTAGCACAGGGCTTTAATAACCAAGAGAAGGGAAAACAAAACAGGCTATATGATTTTACCAGTTTACTGGATTCTTATCAGAAGGTATGCAAGACAGAGGGGGAAAAGTAAAGTATAATTAAAGTGCTGAACAAAAGAAAAATCTTTCAACCTAGATCTTTTACTTAAATTTTTTTTTCAAAATCAAAAGGAAAATAAAGAAATTTTTCAGATGAAAGCTGAATTTATTGCCACCAGACATGCACTATAGGAAAAGTTAAAAGAAGGAAAATGAAAAAAATGAAAAGTTAAAAGAAGGAAAATGAAACCAGACAGAAAAAAATGGGCCACAAAAAGAATAAAGAGCACTTGAAATGGTAAAAGTCACATTCAAATCTCTTTAGAAGATGATAGACTATTTAAAGTAAAAATAATGACATTATATTATATATACAGTTTACAAATAAGAAGGAAAATTATGGAAAATAGTATAAAGGAAGAGGAAATAAAAACGTACTATTTTAAGTTTTCTACAACTATATGTGATGTTACATATTATTTTTAATTAGACTATAAGTTACAAGTTAAAGATGTTTAAAGTAAAGCATAGAGCAGTAATTAAAAAAAAAAAAAGACAGAGGTATAGTAATAAGCCAAGTGGGGATAAAATGAATTTTTTAAAAAATTTAATCCAAAGAAGGAAGGAAAAAGGAAAAAACAGTAGATGAAATTAAAAGAAAACAAGAAAGAAGTTGGTAGATTTAAGCTGAAAAAATTGACATGTACATTAAATATAAATACATTAAAGCACACAAGTTAAAAGGCAGAGACTGTCAGATTTGATTTTTTTCTTAAAGCAAGATCCAACAATATATTCTCTACAAGAGACTCACTTTAAATACAAAGACATAGATAGTTTAAAAGTAATGGAAAAGATGTATCTTGCAAATAATATTTATAAGAAATCTGGAGTAGCTATCTTAATATCATCTACAGTAGACTTCGAAACAGGAATACCAGGGATAAAAACAGAAAAGAATATATTCATCAAGATGACATAACAATCCTAAATGTGTATGCATCTAATAATAGAGATTCAAACTAGTTGAAGCAAAAATGTATAGCTGAAAGAAGTAATTATAATTTTTCAACAGTCCTCATCCAGTAATTGATACAAAAAATAGAAAATAAGTAAGAATATAGAAGATTTGACTTGAGTCAAATAACCTGATTTAATTGACATTTATAGATCACACCCTCCAACTACAGCAAAATACAAATTCTTTTCAAAGGCATATGAAGAATTTACCAAGATAGACTATATTCTGGGCCATTAAACAAAGTCTCAATAAATTTAAGAACACTGAAATCATGCAAAGAAAGTTCTCTTACCACACAGAATTAAATTAAAAATCAAAGACACAAAAATACTGGGAAATTTGCAAGTAATTGGAAATTAAATAACACACTTTTATATAACCTATGTTTCAAAGAATTCACAATCAAAATAAAAACATTTTGAATTAAATAAAAGAGAAAACACAGTAAGTCAAAATAAACGGGTTACAGTGCTTTGAGGGAAATTTGTAGCATTAAATGCTTATATATGGAGAGTTGGGGAGCAAAGTAGAGAATGGTTGCAAACTAATGGTTTTAGCTTAAGAAACTAAAACAGTCAAATTAAACTCAATTAGGAAAAGGGAAGGAAGTAACAAAGAACATAAATCAGTTTTGAAAAAGGAAGTAAAAAAAGCAATAAAGAAAAATCAATGAAACCAAAACTGGTTATTCAAAACACATGAAGTGAAAATTGCCATCACAACCATGATCTCTAAACCTAGCAGAGGTTCAGACCAATGTCCTTCATGATATTCATGATATTTGACCTAGAAAATATCTTCATAAATTTTTAGGAAATTGAATTCAACAATGTATTTTCAGAAAGGGTCATGCAGTATAACCAAATGGTGTTTATCCCAGAAATGCAAGTTTGGTTTAACATTCAAAAATCAGTAAATTTAATTCAGTGTATCTGGCAGGCTGAAAAATGGCCCCCTAAAAAATATTCACATCCTAATTCCTGGAACCTATAAATGTTACCTGATTTGGGGTCTTTGCAGGTGAGATTAAGTCAAGGATCTTGAGATGAGGTGATGATCCTGGATTATTCAAGTGAGCCTCCAGTGCCATCATAAGTATCCTTAAGCAGAGAAAAACTGACCCGTAAGAGGAGGAGGCAATGCAACCACAAAGGCAGAGACTGACGTGATATGGACACAGGTCAAGGAACGCAAACAGGGAGAATAAACTTCCAGTCATCTGCTAGGGTAGGGGAGAAGCAGGCACTCAGTGACAGAGTTGAAGAGGGGGCATAGGGATCTAATTGCCTCTTAAATCACTTTCAAACAATCCTCCCTATGTTAGTCACACGCGTTCCTTCCCCTATTTCCTTCCAGAAGAACTGGGGCCTCCAACTCCTGGGTCTTTTGAAGATTCTGTGGTCTAACCAAGGTGAGTTCTCAACTTTCTCAGGTTCATCAAGTAAATTATGACTCATCCATTGATCTTCTAGCTTACAAAATTGTGTTCCTCCTTTCTCTTCTCTCATTCTCCCCACTCTGGTGGGTTCAAGCCTTTTTGAACAATCCCTCTACTGTAGCTTTATTGGGATGTTTGGAAGAGCGCAAAATTAAATGCATGTGCTCAATTTGCCGTACTCTGCTCATTCATCCATTTTTAACGTCCAAAGCTATGTTGACAACTCTGTCTCACTGTCATCTCCTCCTTACTTTACACTTCTCTTTTAACTCTGTATCAGTCTAGCGGGGTTTCAGGAGGGGGCAGAGTTAAATCCATTTGTTTCAATCCACTGTGTTTAACTTGAAGCTCTTCCCTTATCTGGTGAGGATAAATTCTTTCCTAGAAATGGAATTACTTTGTCAAAGGACTTGCTTGCATTTTAAGGCTTTTGGTAGGGATGGTCAAAATGCCTTCCAGGAAAGTTGTACTAATTTATACTCAAACCAGTGGTGTATGCAAGTAAGTTACTTTATACTTTGATAAGCATTGCGCAGTTTTACTTTTTAATCTTTGCCAATCTGTTAGGGAGAAAGATACCTCATTTTGCATTTTTTAACTGAATATCAACTTTTTTCATATATTTACTTGCTCTCATTTTTGTAAATTGTCTGCTTGCCATTTTTTACAATTAGACTATTCATTCTCTTACTGATTTTTAAGAGTTCTTTGTATAGAGAATATTAACTCCTTATGCATTTTTAAGGTGAAAAAAATCCCGCTTTGACATCTTTCTTTTCATTGTTTCAGAATAATAATTTTTACAGCATGGATTTGTACCCTCCGTATAATCAAATCTATCAGCATCTTATTTTATTGCTTTTGCTGTCAAGAGTAGAAAGGCTTCCCCATCCTGAAACAGTAAAAGTAATATTCTATATTCTCTTTTAATTTTTTCTTTTAAATACGTATTCAATATGAAATTTATTTTAAAGCAAAGAACAAGGAAGGGAATCCAACTGTATTTTTTGCTAAAAAAAAAAAAAGAAGCCAATTATCCAAATACCATTTATCAAATAGCCTGTCCTTTCCCTACTGAAATGAAATCTTATCTTTATCTTATAAACATCCATCTGGGTTTGGACTTCCTCTTTACTTCCACTTTTGCACTTGTCTATTCAGATACTGGTATTACACTCTTTTATTTATTATAGTGTTAGAATTAATTTTTAATTTTTTTAAATTGAAGTATAGTTGATGTACAATATTATATAAGTTACAGGTGTACAATATAGTGACTCACAATTTTTAAAGGCTATACTCATTTATAGCTATTATAAAATATTATAATATATTCCATATTATATAGAATATTCTATATAGGACAGGCTATATTCTCTGTGTTGTACAATATATCCTTGTAACTTATTTTATAAAGAATAGTTTGTACCTGGGATTTCAAAATGTAGAATAGATACACAAGATTGTACTGTGTAGCCCAGGGAAATATATACAGGATCTTGTGGTAGCTCACAGCCAAAGAGAAATGTGACAATGAATGTAAGTATGTTCATGTATAACTGAAAAATTGTGCTCTACACTGGAATTTGACACAACATTGTAAAATGACTATAACTCAATTTTAAAAAATGTTAAAGAAAAAAAAAGAGTAGTTTGTACCTCCTAATCCTCTACCCCTATATTGCCCCTCCCCCCTTCCCCAGAATATATTTTATATCTGATAGGAAAAGTATCTGCTCATTACTTCTCCTTTTTATATATATGTAATTTTATTGACTATTTTTTCATACTGAATTTTTGCATAAACTTTAGAACATCTTTCACACTGAAGCGTTACATAGATTTTAAAACTGAGTTTTGATGAGAATCATACCAAATTAATAGATTAATTTGGGAAGCGTTGCTCTATTTATGACACAGTCTTCCCAAATGCTTTGATGTGAAGATGGTTGCCATCAACTCCTCTCTTTCTCATACTGCGTGCCTTCCCACAGGTGGGGGAGGGGGGTGGAGGCTATTCCTCCCCTGGCCTTGATTTCTGAGGAAACATCACAGGAAAACTTGCCACTTCCAGTCAGTCACTCTAGAGTCCTCAGTCACCATGTGAGAAGTCTAGCTACCCTGGGGCTGCCATGCTGTGAGAAAGCATAGCCGCATGGAGATAAAGAGAGATATGGATGGCCGGGCCCTGGCTGTTCCAGGCCCCTGCTGTTGACTCATACCAATTGACAGCAGCCATTGTGGAACAAAGACAAGCCCCTTTGTGCCCCGTCTAAATGCCTGACCCAGACCATCATGAGGTATGGAGAATAACAAATGTTCTATTAAGCCATTAACCTTGGAGTGCTTTGTTATGTAGCAATAAATAATTGAAATGGGTAGTGAATCAGTTACTTAGTTGGTTAGTTAATTGTAATAATTACATAAGCATCTGTGAAATCACCATCCAAAACAAAAGCTTGGACCTTGAAAACAATCTGCTCAAACTACATGGTCTCCAGAGTTCTGTTTCTCTTCCAGCCCCAGCTCATGTTAATCATCATTCATGATCTTGTATTCATCATTTTTTAAACTTTTATTTTTGTTTAGTTTTATTGCATTCATTAAAATTGCACACATTTTAATTTTAGTTAGCTAAAAATAAGTATCCAGGCAAAATGTAATCTTTCGGGACTTTATTTTTCACTTAATATTGTATTAGTAAGATTCATCCATATGGTTGTGTGTCATGGCAGTTCATTTGTCTCGTGTGCCGTGTACTTTTGTATCATGTGGTTTAATCATCCACTCTTCCATCGATGGACACTCAGAGGGCCAGACTTCTGCTACTGTGAGCAATACTGCTGCGAACATGCTTGCAGGTGCTTCCTGCTGAACATGTGCAAATCGGTCGTCTCAACTTGTATTCTACAGTGGTTATGTCAATTTAAATTCCTACCAGCAATGTATAAGAAAGTGACGCTCTGGAATTATATCCTCTCCAACTTTTGGTATTGTCAGACTGTTTCATTTTTGCCGGTTAGATGGGTATTCAGTGTTATCTCACTGTAGTCCTAACTGGCTTTTTCTTTTCACTAACGATGTTGAACATCTCCTCATCTGTTTGTGGGTGATGTGTGTTTCCTCTTCTGTGAAATGTCTTTTCACATTTTTGGATAACTTTCTTTTGGGTTATATGTGCTTTCCTTATTATTCTGTAAGAGCTCTTAATATATTCTTGATACAAATCCATTATCACCTGTAAAAATTGCAAATATCTTCTCTCAGTTTCTAGCTTGACTTTCTACTTTCTTTTAAAAGTCTTTTGGAGAACTAAAATTCTTAATTTTAAAAAATGTTGTCATATTATTTCAATTTCTCTCTTTTTTTAAAAATCTTTTTTAATGGCCATTTTTGGTTCACAGCAAAACTGAGGGGAAGGTACAGAGCTTTCCTATATACCCCATCCCTCCCACAAATGCATAGCCTCCAGCACTATTAACATCCCTTTACCAGAGTGGCACACTTGTTACAATTGATGAACCCACACTGACACACCATGATCATCCGAAGTCCACACCACACATTAGTATTCACTCTTGCTAGCACATTCTATGGGTTTTGATAAATATATAATGGCATGCATCTGCTATTACAGTATCATACAGAGTATTTTCACTGTTCTAGAAATCCTCTGTGTTGTGCCTACTTATTCCTTCTCCCCACCCAACCTCTGGCTACCACTGATCTCTTTACTGTCTCGATAGTTTTGCCTTTGCCAGAATACCATACAATTGGAACCATACAGCGTATAACTTTTGCAGATTGACTTTTTTTTTTTCACTTAGTAATATGTGTTTAGGTTTCCTCCATGTCTTTTCATAGCTTGACAGAACATTTCTTTTTAATGCTGTAAAATATTCCATTGTCTGAATGTACCACAGTTTATCCATTCACGTACCGAAGGCGAAGGGCATCTTTGTTGCTTCAAAGTTTTGCCAGTCATGAATAAAGCTACTATAAACATTCATGTGCCAATTTTTGCGTGGACATAAGTTTTGGATAAATACCAAGGAACACGATTACTGGAATGTTTGGTAAGAGTATGTTTAGTTTTGTAAGAAACTACCAAACTGTCTTCTAAAGTGACTGTACCACTTGAATTCCCATCACCAATGAATGAGAGTTCCTGCTGCTCCACATCCTCACCAACATTTGGTGCTGTCAGTGGTATCAGCCATTCTAACAGATGTGCAGTGGTATCTCATTATTGTTTTAATTTGCATTTCCTCGATGACATATGATGCAGAGCATCTTTTCATATGCTTATTTGCCATGTGTTTATCTTCTTTGGTTAGGTGTCTGTTAACATCTTTGGCCCATTTTTTTAAACAGGTTGTTTATTTTCCTAATGTTGAGTTTCAAGAGTTCTTTGTATATTTCGGATAACAGCTCTTTATCAGATGTGCCTTTCGCTAATATTTTCTCTCAGTCTGTGGCTTGTCTTCTCATTCTCTTGACATCATCTTTCGCAAAGCAAAAGCTTTTAATTTTGATGAAGTTCGTCTAATCGAATATTTCTTTCATGTATTATGCCTTTGGTGTTATATCTAAAAGTCATCAACATACCCAGCATCTTCTAAGTTTTCTCCTATGCTATCTTCTAGGAGTTCTATAGTTTTACATTTTACATTTAGACCTGTGATCCATTTTGAGTTCATTTTTGTGAAGGATTTCTATTTGTTCCAGCACCAAGGTTTTAATTTTAATATAGACAAGTCTATCCATCTTTTCCTTATAGTTGAC
Organism: Vicugna pacos; assembly: GCF_048564905.1. Taxonomy (NCBI): domain Eukaryota; kingdom Metazoa; phylum Chordata; class Mammalia; order Artiodactyla; family Camelidae; genus Vicugna; species Vicugna pacos. Next base: position 7,678,401 of record NC_133001.1, on the reverse strand, counting down.
ATTTTTGTTCTACTAGGCGTTTTAAATTTTGGATATTAATGCCTAAGTCTTCAATCTGTTTAGAGTTAATTTCTGTACATGGTGAAAAGCAGGATTAAATTTAATCTTCTTGCACATGGATAACCATTGTTTTCTAGCTACGTTTGCTTCTTTGCTTGTGTGATATGTATGCCACCTCTTTCTTGCACTCAAGTTCCACATGTTGGAATTTTGATTGGAATTGCTTTAAATATGTAAACTAATTTAGGGGGAAGTGAAAGCTTCACTATAATGTTTTCTTACCCTTAAATATATCTCTCCATATATTTATACCTTTTACAAACTATGTCTGCAGACCTTTTTGGTATTTTTATGTAACTCCATGATCATCTACAAATAATGATGGTTTTAATTTCTCTTTTATAACCCTTCTGCCTCTACTTTCTTGTCTTATTAATTGACTGGGTCATCCAATAAGATGAGGAGTAGTGGTGATATTGTTGGCATCCTTGACTTATTCCTGATTATGAGTGAAATCTTTTCCCCATTTCAGATGATGTTGGCGCTGGACTTTCATAGGTACTCTTTACAAAGTTTATAAATTTCCATTCTAATCCTGATTTACTAAATGTTTTCATCATGAATGAGTTATCAAATAACTTCTTTCACAAGTTTTAGAATGATCATGTAGTTTTTTTCTTTTAATCTGTTAATGTTTATGAATTTTTAAAATACTAAAGCACCTTGCTCACCTAGGATAAACTCAGCTTAGCTGTGGTGTGTTAATCTTTTTTAAAACTCTTGGATTCTGTTGGACCCTATCTGAAAATATTTTGTTTAGCATTATTTGCATCTAAACCCTTGAGTGAAACGGCCCTATGGTCTTTCCTCCCTCTCTCTTCCCTCCCTCCCTTCCTTTCTTCCTTATTTCCTTCCCTTTTCCCCTCTTTTCTTTCTTCCTCAGTGTGTCTTTGTTTGGCTCTGGTATCAGGGCAGTAGAGTCTTCATAGGATTAAGTTACATTCCTTCTTTTTCTGCTGCCTGAAAGAGTTGTACAAAGTGGAACGATGAGTTCTTTGAAAGTGCTGTAGTATTCGTCTATGAAACCATCTGAGACTGATGCCTTGTTTTCATTCTTTTTAGGTCACACTTTCAGCAGTGATTTTCTAGGAATTTGCTTATTTTGTCTACATATTCAAAATTGTTGGCTTATACTTGCTGATAGCATCCTCCTATCTTTAAATCTTTTTGTGAAGTTGATCCTCCCTTTACATTCACAGGATGTGTTTGTATGTGTCTTTTCTGGGTTTGTCTTGCTAGAGATTTGTGTACCTTGTGAGTCATTCAAAGATCCAACTTTTGGCTTTTTTGATATTCTTTATTGTATCTTTTTTAACCATTTCTTGATTTTTTTTTATTCTTATGTTTATCTGTTTCTCTCTCCTTTTTTTATTCTGTTGAGTTTTTTTTTCCCTACCTTCTTAAGCTAGACACATAGCTTATGAACTGTGAGGCTGTCTTATTTTCTTATATACATATTTAAAGCTATACTTTTTTTTAAAGTTCCACAAGCTCTGATATTTAGTGTTCTCATGATCTTTAAAATCTAGGGTTTTTTTTTTTTACATTTTTGCTATGATTTCTTCTTGATCCAAGAGTTAGTTAACAGTGTATTTTTCAAGTTTCCAAATATGTAAGGTTTCTTATTTATCTTTTTGTTACTCCCTTCAAAGTTAAGTACACTAAGGTCAGAGATCATGTTCTGTGTCATATCTATTGTCTGAAACTGTAAATATTTCTGGTGTGCTTGAGAAAATGTGTACTTTCTAATTTTTGTATGCAGAACTTTATAAATACCCATTAGGTAAAGCTAACAATTTGTATTATTCAGATTTTTTTTTAATATCCTTGTTGATATAATGGAGAAAGTTGAAATATCCCAGTACAGTGGTAGATTTATCGCCTCTGTGTTATTTATTGGTCTTTATGTAGATATTTGAGAGTCTTTTGTTAGATGCATGCATGTTTAAAATTGCTGTGTTTCCTTGGCAAAAATGAACATTTTATCATGCTCTTTGCCATAAAGCCAAGCTGATTTGATATTAATATAGCTATAACAATTATGTTTAGGTTAATATTTGCTGATAGAACTTTTTCTTTCCTTTTACTACTTAAGTGTGTCTTTAAGTGTGTCTTGTAAATAACATACACCTGGCTTTTTAAATCCCATCTGTCAATATTTGCTTTTTAATTTGTGATTTCCCTCCATCCCAACCCCAATCATATGGATAGATCTAGATCAGTGCTTCTCAGACTCTCAAAACATCTAGGATTCCTGTTGAAAGGCATGTTCTGATCCTGCGTGTTTGGGATTGGACTTGAGATTTTCTGACAAGCTCCCCGGTGATGCTGATGCTCGTTCAAACACCACACTTCAACCAGCAAGAATCTACACTTGTGCTGTTCAGTACGATAGCCAAATCTGGGTTTGCATTTCCTCTTTATATACTTCATCCAAAACAGCTTTCAGTGAGGATCTTTTTGTGACAAACCTTCTGAAGCTTTCTGGGACTAAGAATATTTTTATCATGCCCTCATATGTAAATGTCTTGGCTAAATATAAAATTCTAGACTCTAAGTTCTTTCCTTCTAATATTTTTAAATGATACTCATGACTTCCTGTATCCAACTTACTTGAAAAATCTCTTAGGATCAATCTAACTCTTGTTCTTTTGTGTGTGAACTACTCTTTCTCTCTGGAAGCCTTTAGAATTTTCTCTTAGACTTTGTTATTCTTAAATTTCATATCCCCATTCCCTGTCTCTTTTCTGCATCTCTTTCCACCTAAAGCTTTTCTTCTCCTTTGCCTTTTCCTTCTCCCTTTCCACCTCCTCTTTCTCTTCCTCTTTCTCATCTCCTCCTCTTTTCCCTCTACTTATCTCTGGGAAATCATCATCATTATTGCTCCAAATATGTCCTCCTCTCCATTTTTAATTTTTTCCCTCTTCCTGGGACTTCTATTTTCTGGAAGTTAGCACTTCTACTTTATTTTCTGTATGTCTTGGCTTTTCATCTCATATATATATATATATTTTTAATTTCTTTGTCTTTTTCTTTTCCTTAAGGGAGATGATCTCAATCTTGTTTTCCACATCACTAATGCATCCCCTCCACATAGATCCTGCCTGCTGATTATCTGAACTATCCTATTCTTTACTTTAACTACCATATTTTGCACACCAATATTTCTGCTTGATCTTTGCTTTCTTGTTCTTATACTAAGACATTAGGTATTGGTAATATTTCCCCTTACCACTTTTAGTTTAATTCTGAATTGTTAATCTATCTGTTCTAAGATTTCTCCCTCTGAAGAACTCTATCCTCCAGGTATGTGATGTTTTTTGTTTCAGATAGCTATGATTCTAAACTGTGTTCTTTGGGCCTGAGTTCCTTTTCTGCTGGGTACGTTGCCTTCTCTGTTTGTCAGCACAGCTGAGAAGAAGGCCAGACCCCTGTCTACGCGAGTCCCAGTAAGCTGAAGGAGGAAGGGCGTAAAAGTCCTGGGGTGAGGCACCAGAAATCCATCTCAATCACTGCTCACCCCACAAAACAATGCCTTGGGACTGGGCGTCATTCACACTTTGCACTCCAGAAACAGTACTGTAAGAACAACCCCTGTCCACCCCGCTACCCTGCCTCCCACCCTCCCACCCACCAGCTAGAACTTGCCCTGGGGACTTGGTGAGGGAGGGGTGGGGAAGCAAAAGTCCAAAGTTAATCTCTACCTATTTTTCTTAGTCCCTCAAATTTACCCTGCATTTCTGGAATGTACTCTAATTTAGTAATGTTATTCTTTTCACACAGGAGTGCACTTGATTTGCTAATGTTTTATTGATGCTTGATTCATATGCATATTACTCAGCAGCTTGCGGTTTTGTTGCGGTTTTGTATTAAGGTTAAATAAATTTCATTAAATAAAATAAAAGTATTTTCTTTCTTTATTTATTCCCTAGAGCAATTTAAGTTGCAGGGAAATTCTCTCAGGTTTGAAATAAATCACCAGGTGGCAGATCTACCTTCCGTCCCCATGGCTCTGTTTGGAGAATTTTGGGGAAAGGGGCAAAGTTCTCCATAAACTTCTCGATTTACTCTATATTATTGCTCTGTTCAGACTTTCTTCTTCTTCTTGACTCTAATTTAGTTATAGTTTCCTTAAAGCGCAACCAATTCATCTAGATCTTCAAATTTCTTAGGCTTTTAGTCTTTCCTTTTTAATATTAGCTTTATTGAAGTACAATTTACATTTAAAAATTCACCCACTTTAAGTGTACAGTTCGACAGGCTTTAACAAACAAATTTAACAAACGAATGCATGATTGCAACCTCCACCAAAAATATAGAATATTTCCATCATACCAAAAAAAGTTCCCTTATGCCCCTTTGCAGTCACTACCTTCTTCCAACCTCTGCCCCATGAAATCACTGGTCTGATTTCTTTCATTATAACTGTGCCTTTCCTAGAATTTTGTAGGAATGAAATCCGATAAAATCTGTTTTGTATTTGACTTCATTTGCTCAGGGTAATGTTTTTGAGATTCATGCATGATATATCAGGAGTTCAGCCCATTTTATTACTGAATTGCGTTCCTTTGTATGAATATACCAAAATGCGTTTATCCATCCATCAGTTGATGAAAAATTGGGTTATTCCCAGTTTGAGGCTATGGTAGGCTGAAAAAATGGCCCCCTTAAAAATATTCACATACCAATCCCTAGAACCTATAAATGTCACTTTATATGGAAAAAATATCTTGCAGATGTGAGTAAATTAAGGATCTTGGGATGGAGAGATTATCCTGGATTATTAAGACTGGCCCTAAAGGCAATCCTATATATCTTTATAAGGGGGAGGCAGGGAAAGATTTCACACACACAGCAGAGAAGGAGATGTGCAGACTGAGCAGGGAGAAATGTGAAGATGCTGGAGTGATGCAGGCACAAGCCAAGAAGCTGCTAGATGCTGGAAGAGGCAAGAAATGGGTTCTCCCCTAGAGCCTCCAAAAGGAGCATGGTCGTGCTTATGCTTTGATTTTATCCCAGTGACACTATGTGGACATCTGGCCTCCAGGACTGTGAGAGAATAAATTTATGTTGTCTTAATCCACCAAGTTTGCGATAGTTTGTTACAGCAGCCTCAGGAAACCAGTTCAGAGACTATGACAAATAACCTGCTGTCTAAACCTCTGTGCACAAGCCTATGTGTGCGTGGACACGTTGTTCAGTTCTCTTAGATAAACAGGAATGGGATTCCTGGGATATAGTTTAAATTTATAAGAAATTGACTGTTTTGCCAAGTGGCTGCACCATTTTGCATTCCCATCAGCAATGTAATGTGTTCCTGTTGTTTCACGCCCTTGCCAACACTTGATATGATCAGTCTTTTTAATTTCAGAGCATCTCGCTGTGGTTTTAATGTGTATTATCCCTAATGACTCATGATGTTGAGCACCTTTTCATGTGCTTTTTGCCATTCATATATCTTTTTCAGGAAAGACTTTATTCAAATCTTTTACTCACTTTTTGTTCAGTTGTTTGCCTTATTATTAATGTATAAGAATTACTTATATAACAGATATGTTTGCAAATATGTTTTCCTCCCAATCTGTTTTTAAAATTTCTCAACAGTGCCTTTTGATGAAGTCCAATTTAATTTTTTTAATTTGTGTCGTAAGAAATCTGCCTAACCCAATGACGCAGGGATTTTATTCTATTTCCTTTTAGAAGCTTTATAATTTTAGCTATTTAGGTCTATAATTTATTTCATGTTCATTTTTCTATGATAGGAGGGAAGGATCAAGGTTCACTTTTTTACGTATGAAAATCCAATTGTTCCAGTTTCATGTGTTGAAGAAAGTATCCCCATTAAATTACTTTGGCCTCTTTGTAGAAAATGACCGTATATGTTCCATTGATCTGTATGTCTGTCCTCACACCAATTGTACTCTGTCTTATTATTATTGCATTAAGTTCATGAAATCAAATGGTTTAAGCTCTATAACTTTGTTCTTTTTTTTTTTTACAAAACTGTTTTGGATTTTCTAGATCTTTTGTATTTCCATATAAATTTTAGAATCAGCTTGCCAATTTCTACCTCACTCCCCTCCAAATAAAAGCCTGCTAGGATTTTTATTTGGATCGTTTTGAATCTATAGAAAATTGGCAGGGGAACCACTGAAATCTTAATAACATTAAATCCTGTAATTTATAAACATGGTATATCTCTCTGTATTTAATTTCTCAGCAAGGTTTTATCATTTTCAGTGTACATGTCTTGTACATAATTTGTTATTTTTGTCCTTGATTGTTTTAAGGTTTCAATGCTCTTGAAACTAGTATTTTTATTTTGAATTTCCAATTGTCTATTGCTATATTTTTTTAAAAAGAAATCACTCTTTCTAGAGTTTTATGCTATTTCTCATTCATAATATGTTGGTGCTCTTTTTTGTTTTATTAGCACTGCTAAAGATTTTCTTATTTTTTTAGCCTTTACACAAAAGAACACTTTGGTTTGTTTAATAAGTCTGTTGAGTCTTCATTTCCTAATTCATTAAGTTTTGTTTTTGTCTTTATTAAGTTTTTCCTTTTACTTTCATTAGGTTTGTTTTATTACTCTTCTCTAAGTTTTTGAGTTAACTATTCAATGTGTTTTGCTTTCATTTTTTAATTTAATTATTGTGATGGCTTTGTATTGTGACAACTTAGCTAAGCTGGAAGAACTACATTTCACAGAATCCCCTTCCTAATATGTTTGTGGTTTAGAGTGGCTCCAAAAGAAATTTACATGGGACTTGGAAGGCAGGAGTGATGGAGCAGCCAAACGTCAGTGTAGGGCCAGCTACTACTGCAGCTCACAAATACTGTACACCTGCTGGGTGGTCTTGGTGTGGGCAGCAGCCAGGCCCTCAGCTCCATTGGATCTCCTCTTACTACTCAAAATTCTGGTCCTGTTGCATGAACAGTTGGTGCCAGCTTACTAGAACGGTGAAAGATAGACACATGTTCCTCTTTGTCCTGGTGGGCTCAAATTTGCTCTTATTCTTTCCTATTTCATTTCCATCTCCCTTTCTGATTTAACCTAATTTGAGGACTTTATACATGCCACCATTTCTTTTATAGTACATCTTCCATATTGGAGTTCTCCTTTTGATTCATTTCTCAGTTACATTCTTCAAGCAACTTTTTAGAAGGGGTAATTGATGGTTTACTTTCTGAATCCTAACATATCTAAGAATGTCTCTGTGTTCCCTTCCACATGAACAATAATTAGGTTGGGTAAGTGAACAATTGTTTTCGATGGTCCAGCACCCATCTCTTCCTTTTAGGAACCATCTCTTCCTCATTCTCCATTCATGTGGGTTGGGTGAAGGTGACTCTATCCCCAGATCTCAGGAGTGAACAGATACATGACAATGAAAGCATGGCAAATCCCTGGCCATATGGTAGGTACAGTGATGGGCACTGACCAATGTCAGGCCAATGAGACTGATTTTGCTGGGACTATTATGAAAGCAAAGACTCAGAGATGCTAATGGCCATACAGGCCACCATGTAGACAGCCTAGTTGAGAAAGAATCCAACTCAAAGTAACTGCAGAGCTGAGGGATGACAGAAGACAGAATCTGAAGCATCTGGATCCTGCCAGAAAAGAAAATATATTGATTAACTACTGAAAAAAATCAATTACTGCTGGATCCTAATTTCAGACTCCTCCTTCATCTCATTGGAAATATAAATATTTCTTTTAAAAATATGATTTAATGGGAAAATTTATTTCATATTTTCTTATATATTTTCTTATTTCTCTCAGTGAATCCCTTATTTAGAGCTGTTGAATTTATGCACATGGCTGGTGACTTCTGTTTGCCCATACAAAGGATGTATATATTTGTCCAGAACTAGGACTTACAGTCTGAAGGCAATTGTTTATGCATTGGATCCTATTCAGATTGTTTAGTCATGGATAAAAAAAAGTTTCTTCATTGCTTTTATTCTGCTAGATTTGGCTTAAGGGTGGCTTCCAGTTGCCTAGGAGGATGGGGTGAGTGAGGGCTCTGCTCATTCACTTCTCCAGTCCTTCAGCTGACTGAAGGGCAAGGACTTGAACATCTTGGAAGCCAACGCTCAAGATGGCAGAGCTGCCATCAGCCTGGTTCCCCGCATGATCAGATGGAGCACAGACCTCCACCAACTACACATACACAAGAGAAATAAGTTGTTTTCAGTTATATAATTTTGGACTCTTCCCCCCTCCCCCAACAAAGTTTACCCTTTTACCCTAATACAACAGGATTCTTGGTTAGTCAAAATCATTTCTTCCCCGCTACCTATTTTCCTGCTACTTCCATGGTATGGAAAGAATACAGAAGAAATAGCTCAATTATTGTACAGGAAACTGTGAAAGAAAATTTTGAGTTTTCACAGACAGCTTGAGAAAAGGAGAATTAGGTCACCTGGAATATGAAGAGAAATATAAAGAGGAAAGAAGGCCAAAGTGTGGAATAACTTGGGTGCCAAAGGAGAAGGAATAGTCAGTAGCAAATTCCCAGTTGTGGAAGAACAGAGTGTTAAAACATCTAATACTCAATGCTGAGTTATACCCTGTGATGCAGCCTTCCCTCCAGTAACTCCTTGAACCTGCAGTAAATTCTGCTGCACGAAATTGTCTTATGATAAATGATCATTAGAGGAATGGCTGAAGGGTAGGTTAGGAAATAGTGCAAGATTTAGAACCAGATCTGGGTTCAAGTCCTTTTACTGTTTTTGTGTCTTTACACAGCTCACATCCTTTGCAAGTTTACATTTCCTCATTACAAATAATGACCCCTGGGATTTCTAGTTAAACATGACAGATTGAGCTACTGACCCTGGAAGTCCCACTAGAACAAAGTGAATCGTTTTTTTTAGGCACAAACCCACAAGGACAAATAGAATAGAGGAGTAAACAGTCACAAAATATGGGAAGGTGAAAAGTGGGTAACAAAGTGGTGACTGACAATAGGCTCCAGAAAGCTGAAGCTTAAGCAAATTGCTGGGGAAGACCAGTGATGGGTTAATTAGGCTCCAGGGCCGTAAACAAATCTAAGACTTGGCAGCATCAGGTACCTTTGAAACTGAGGGTGCAGATGAGGCTGAAAATAGGAGGTTAGACTGCAAGTCTTTATGAAGAGTAATTAGACCCCCAATACTGGCAGAAGACTGGAGTTTACCTCTGTAGAGAGATTGAAACAAAGAAGCTCTGAACTCAAGTTCTGGGAGCAGCTAAGGATCGGGGGAAGATTCCAAGCCATAAGCAGGGGAATTAGGTGAAGGGGGCATGCAGTCCATTCCTCTAACTCGTTCCCACGCTCCTGCAGCAAGATTTAGGCACCACTCCCACCCTTGGGCAGAGATTGTGGGCCCCTCTTTGATTAAACCAACTAGCCCAGGACCCACAGATACTGACACTTGGTGATACCCTCAGCCAATCAGCCCAGAAAGATTGCCCTAGGCTGTCACCTGTGGTCAAAAAGCTTCACACTTGCACATAGTTTTCAAGTAGATTTTTAGTGTCCCACTCTTAAATGTGATCAGATAGCCAAGGATCACCAACATATGATGAAGAATGTAGACAAGAATAAAATGGAGCTGATTGATTACCAATGTTAATTACAACATGTCTGAACATATCGAGAGGTTATTTCACTTCCTTTGGAGAATTAAGGGATTAATAAGCAGAAAGTATAAAAACTAAGCAACCAAAAATGGGCAATTATTGACCCGAGAGAAAACAAAAGTTGCACAAGACAGGAAATGTAATCATAGTACACTACATGGCTCAACCATGAAGAATGGATTAAAGGGTCATAAGTTCAAGATTAAATATTAGTTCAACCAAAAAGATATTTCAAAGATATTATACGCATGGCACTTTAAAATACAGAGACTGATGTCACTGAAAAGTTAAAAGTAGCTACCTCTGGGAAGTGGGACTCAGAGGAGGGGAGAGGGAAAACTACTAGCTTTTTTAAACCATGTACGTATATACCTTTGTCAAAACAAAACAGATGGTTAAGTAAGGTGCTGAAGTTTGTGAAGGGGTTTTGTAAATTAATTAGTACCACAGCCATACAAATTGTCACAAATTATTTTCTCTTTATATGTTTTAAATAATGGTGTTTCTCTCTGCAATTACTAGTTTTCCTGAAAATTTTCTTTTTCGTCTTCTTTCCCTCTCCTCCTGGTTGGAACCTGATTGAGGACAATACTGACAGCAATGACAGCTGCTAACTTTCATTATCTTATTAAATCTTGCAACAGCATGATGAGATAGGGGTTCTAACTGTTCTGTCATAAGGAAAAGGAACCTGAGGTTCAGGGAGATGCAGCAACTTCACTCAGGTTGCATAAGAGCAAGTGGTGGTTCAGGGTTTTGAATGTAGACATCGTGATTCCAGAGCCTGGGCACTGACACCTCGTGCCATACAGCTCCCTGCTGCTGAAGCAGGTGGAAACCACAAGCTTCATTCTGACCTTAGTCAACCGACTTAAATCTGCAGCAGCCAAGAGCCTGTGAGTGAGAACAGCCATCATCAAGACAGCACTCGCCCTGCCCACTTTGACCAGGGGGTCTAGGGCCCCACGTCCTTGCTCCCAAATGAGTCCACTGAACCAGGATTTCATGGTCCCAGGATGGTACCTGGTGTTTGGAGGGCAGCTCCTGGATAATCTGTGTCATCATGTGTCATGATGCTTGACCCATACAGCTCATCTTCTAGCTCCTGGGGGCCTCTCCTGCTGTCTTTGTTAAATATCTGCTGGCTATAGACTATGCTTGCAGCGTCTGGCCAAGACCTCCCTCTCCCCACCTCCCTGAAAACGTGCACAGCCAAGCTGGGAAAGTCAAGACTATCAAGGACCCAGAATAAAAGTTACAAAGTCACAGCTCATCTGCAAGAGCAAAACGAGAGGCCTCAGCTCAAGACCTTGAAAGATGATCTGGTAGATGAAAAATGGTTTGAAAGTCTTTGTTAGTCCCCACGTTGAGAGTGGAACCTAATTCCCTCCTTCTGAATGCGTGCTGGCTCAGCCTAGGCTGTCACCCAGAATGCCTACCTTTGAGATTGCCATGCTGGCAAGGTCACCTGTAAGTGCTCCATGTGACAGCCCCAGCCTGGCAGCTTCTATCCAGTCTCCCAGAACTCTTGCCCTGGGAAAAGTCAACTGGGAGGACCAGATGTCTGAGTAAGCATCCTAGCCCCTCCAGACCAGCCCTTTTACCAGCTGAGGACCGTGAGCAATTTTAATCAACATCATAAGTAACAGAAGGATTGTCCAACTGAGTCCTGCCCAAATTTCTGACCCACAAAATCGTGAGGTGTAATAAAATGGTGGTTGCTTTTAGCCTCTAAAGTTTGGGAGTTGTTTGTTACACAGCAGTAGATAACTGGGGCAGGCCACTCAGGGCCAGGATAAGGACAAAGAGGCTTTGTGGATCGGAGTGAATAGAGACATGTTTGCACTGACATTAGAGGGGCACAGGGAATTTGCAAGGAGGAGACAGAGTAAATGTTTCTGATCTTGAGGGGAAGAAAAGCGGGTAAGGAAAAGGGGCACTAAAGTCAGCAAGAGAGGAGACGTGCCTCTTCTTTTGCCAGGGAACCCTGCCAGGGCCAAGAGCCACAGGCAGCGGGGCCCACTGCTCGCTTCAGAGCCCTTTCACCCTCCCAAGCTCTCTGTGGAGGAAAGGAAGAGCCAGCAAAGCTTTCACTTCTGGGACAGCCAACACGAGGTGAATAAGAAATTGCCCAGGGCCACACAACCAGTGCAAGGGTGGAGCTGCGCACCAGGGCTCTTGGATTCCCACTCCTGTTCTTTCCACCAGATTCCACCTAAGGAACCACCTCAGAGGAAGTGAGAGGAGGGAAGATGAGGCAAGGTGAGGTGAGGTGGTTCGCATCCCAGCTCAAGGCTTCCAGGAAGGACCCTGGTTATTCACAGTTTGGGGCAGGAGTTTACCGCCCTAGCATGCACGTGCACGTGTGTGTGTGCACGTGCACACATCAGACTGCACAGAGTTATGAATCACACGCCACATTCTGCTCCGGGGCAATGGGGGCTCTAAAGAAACTTCCAGAAAAATGACAGCACCAGGCAGGCAGACTCCACACCAGCTCTCCACCCACACTTGGTAATCAGCTCTGATGCCGAGAGCCCAGGAAGGAACTCATGCCTGGATGGATTCCTGGCTGTGTAGACCCACCCTCGATGTCCACTTATGATGCCTGGACCACCAGTGAGCAGGGCAGTTGCAGATGAGGTGAGGTAGGCCGGGGGCCACGGAGTCCTTCTTCACCCCGCGCTGCAGCCACGGAGCTTGTGAACCACAGGCGCACTTGTACTCACACACCAGGGCACGAGTCTGCTGCCTCCCTGAGGTTCATGGGCCTTTTCCCTTTCCTGCGAACCCAAGTGACTCAGAGCTACAGGGTTTCCACAGCTCCCTCCCTATAGCTCAAATGGCAGCGTTGAGTAATCAGAGAAGTTGCAAGGACCCAAGACGCTGGTTTCCAGACCCTCAGGCCACTCTAGAGAGCAGCGGGGACCCTTGTCATAAAGGTCATCTTTCTTCACAGCCCCAAGGCCTGACCGAGTCACCCAGTCCCAGCCAGGCCCCTGGAGCAAGGCGTCCTTCCTACCTCTCAGCCCTGCACCCCATCCCCAGCGTGGTCTCCATCTGGGCAAGCTGGCCTGCCCCCACCCGTTAGAATTCTGGGAAAGGCAAAGAGAGGAATGGAACAATGGCCTAAAATTAGAACCCACAACAGAAGCGTGGAACTCTGAGTCATGCATTGTTCTGTTTCTGCTGCTCTGAGCGCTGCCGGTAACCACGGTGGTTCTGGCCCTGATGGAGCACTGACAACAGCGTTGGAGCGAGCCAGGCCTCGGGGGAGAGGGGCTGCATGGAGTGCTGGCCCCGCGGAGCCCGGCCTACTGGGCATCAGAAACCAGATGGAGGATAGAAGGCCAGCGTGGCCCTCGTGTCAGGCGCAATGGGCGTGGAGACCACCTTGCACCTGCCTGGGCTCGGCCTGTCAGGCCAGCCTCCCGTTGGCTGAGCGCCGGGTGCTCAGATTTTACCTGTTCTCGCCAGCGGACGGTTGGCTTGGAAGATGAATGGGCCATGATCATGGGCACCTCAGGGGTCCCTGGGCAGCTGCTCCCTCTCTCCTGGGACCACATACTTGCCTCCTTCTCAGAAAAAAAAAATGATTCATGCATGTGTTCTCCAGTTCGCACCCCCAGGATGGGGACTGTGTCCTTTATCTGTTAGGCTGCAGACATCACAAGGCAGGGGTGGGGGGCTGTCCCAGCATGAAGCCTCACCGGAAAGAGCTCTTGTCCATCTACTGGTCTCCTTTTAATAAAGACCGGTGTTTTGAGGTTCCCTCATGTGGAAGGCACCCCTATGGTCACTGCTGATGTGCCGTGCATGTCCCCATCTGCGGGCAGGCCCACACCGCGGAGGGTCAGGCCTCACATGGAACACGGTCTTCCTGGAGCTCCACTGGCACTGGGCTTTGTGGGAAGGGTGGAGGCAAGAGAGGCAGTCCCCCAGCACCCTTTGGTCTCCCTCGGTGACCCACTGGGCTCCTCAAAAGTCAGCAAAAACCAGAACCACTTCCAGGGAAGCGATGGCAGAGGATCTGAGTCCATGGGGCCCGGGAAGCCTGCCACCCACCTCCTTACCACGTGTCCCAGGAGAGTCCAGGGCCAGGGGTGGGAGACGACCACACTTTGAGAAACATGAGCTGAGGCCTGGGGCATAAACCAGCCAGATCTGGGAGCGGTGAACACACAGGCCTGTCACCTGGAGGAGGATGTGTGCTGAGCTTGGAAGGGGAAGCAGGAATCTGAAGTTAAAATTAGGAAGATTGCGACGGCCCTTGACGCCTGCTGAGGACCCTGATTTCCTCCTCTGGGAGCTGAGGAGCCGCGTGGGGACAGGCCGGCAGTCAGAGCCGTCGGGGGCAGGGGGCTGGTGTGGGAGGGAGGCCGGGAGGAGGGACCGTGGCTTTCCCGGGCACTGCTCGGAGCCTGGTGCTTAGTAAGCATTAGTGTGTATTTGTGCCTGAGAGGCAGCTGTCTGATGCGCCAGGAGGCAGGCTGGAGCTGGGACGGGCCAGTGAAGAATGAAGGGCAGGGACAGGGCAGGTGGCAGAGGTTGTGAAGGTGGGAGATGGGCCCTGGGCGCCTTAGGGTGGGGAGAGGTGGGGCTAGAGGGTGGCAGAGGCTGCCTGTGTGCCTCGGGGAGGGTGAAAGAAGGGTGAAGTCAAGACAGTCAGGGAGGATTCAGGCGCCCTGGCTGAGTCAGAAGAAAGTGGTAACATTGCTCTTCCACGACGACCTTTGCCTCCAACACGTGTGCTCAAGCAGGCAGAGGAGCGTGGGAACCCTCAGCCTCACGTGTCCTGAGTCTCAGAGTGGGGGGCGGGACCGTGTCCGCTAACCTCGGTCCCCCGCAGAGCAAGGGCCACATCGCCTTCCCTCCCAGTGGGCTGGCACGGGAAGAGAAGCCGCTGGCAGCTGGAAGAATTTCCCCACAGCTGGAGAGTTCCCGGCACGTGGCTGGGCTGCGGGAGGAGGTGCACCGGCCACCGGCATCCAGGCCTGGAGGACAGTCAGGTCTGGATCGGGGTGGGGGGGGGAGGCGGGCAGTTTCTATTTAGATAGAAAATGGTCAGAAAACCCAGAGCTTCAGTTCCAGCTCAGACCGGCTCCTTGGTTTGTTCTCTTTTTAAGACGCCGTCTTTGTTTATAAAGAGGTTTTGTATTTGTTTCCATCTGGGATCCGGCAGATGAGCGTGGGGCATTCCAGGCTCTGCTTCACGGATCAGCGCCACTGGGACACACGCACCCCCCGCCCCAGCCTGTGCCGTCTCCGGTCTGTCTGCTGCCCCAGCAGCCCCGGGATGGAGGGCGCCCGACAGGGCTGCCCTGCATGAACACCAGTGGACAAAACGCCGCAGCGCCCGGCTCATGGGTCATTTCATTTAAAGCCTTGTGTTAACGTCATGCAGCGCGTTCAATCATTAGCCCTGTTTTACAAATGGAAACAAGAGTTCAAAGAGGTTGAGAAACATGCCCATCGGTTGCTCTGCTGGCACATGGGTGGAGCTGGGATTTGAACCCAGGAACCCACGCCTACCCTGGACCACCAGGCAGTATTTATTGTGCACGAGGTACCGCTGCCCAGAGAGGGAAGTGGCCCCAAGGGCCTTGTTTTCCCTTAAAAGAGGATGAGGACTGAGAGGCAGGAGGGGCTGGCAGCCCCAGTGGGGTGACCTGTCGCACAGCAGGAGGCCCCAGTCCCCCGGCGGGGACCCGAGAGGCCGGAGCAGTAAGCACTCGGGGAGGGGGGCATTGTCTTCTTGTGTCCCCCAAGCCAGGACAGCTGCCGAGGCGTGGAGCTCGGCCAGGTCTCAGGTTTTAGAGGCAGAAGGTGGGACTCAGGACCCCCAACAGCCCTGGAAGGACAGCTCACCTCCCTGCAGTCCCCTCCCTGGAGCTCTAGTAAACCCCTGGGAAGTTGCCCAGCCTCTTATCCCCCAAGCCCACCTCCTGCCTGGAGTGTGCCTCAGGGAGGAGGGCGGGCACAGTCTTGGGAGAGAAAGCCGTTTTCACGGACACTCAACTGGCTCCAGAAATGCCAAGGTAAGAGCAAGGATCAATGAAAGTCAATCAAATCAATCAAAGCAACCAGGCCAAGTACTGGGGAGCAAGGCTGCTGGGAACCCACCAGCTCCCCACCAACCTGGGAAGGCTGCCTGGAGGAAGCCACCTTTTGAGTGCTGCTGGGTGTCCCCAGCAGCTCTTGGCTCCATTCCCAGCACCACTGTGGGCTGGCTGACTTTCTCAAGCCCCTGCAGCCCACACTGAGAGGGCAGGAGGAGGTCAGGCCGTGGGAGGCCAGGGGAAGGTACAGCAGGGGAGGAGCAAGAAGATGGTTCATCCCAAGGAACTACACCACCTCCAAACCTTCAATTCTGCACAGCTTCACTCTCACCGGGCTCTTTACTCAGCAGCCAACCTTGCCTAAGGCAAAGAGAATCAGAACCTAGGACCAGACCCCCAGGCTCCTGTCTCCCTGGGGTCCCGGCCCCCTCTCACAGCGTGGCCTCCTCTGTGACCCCGCCTCCACCTTCCACCTCGACTCTGCCTCTGCCTCCTTCCCCACAGACTCCAAGAGAACGCTATTCTGAAACTCTCCCTCCTCTGAGCCCCTCCCTTCTACCTTCATCCCTCTGCTTCCTTTCAGACATCTTGGAAGAGTGCCTGCTCCTTCGCGTTCCCCTCTCTGCTGCCCTCAGCTCCCTCAGCTCTCCGCCGGGCCCTCACCCTCACTGGGAAGCCACCGGTGGCCCCACAGTTGCCTGTGCCCGGCTGTCCTAACCTCTCTCCTCCATCAGAGGCCCTTCCTCCGCCGGCCTTTCCCCGGCCCTCTACCCTGATTCTTAGGCTGCTCCTTGGTTCCTGCTTCCCTTGAGTGTTGGCTGCTTCCCAGGGTCCCCTGTGGGTCCTGACAACTCCAAAGGAACACCCCACTCAACCATTCAAACCAACTTCCTCTTCCTCCAGAGATCCGCTCCTTCCCTCTCACCCCTACACCTTTACCACACACCCGGGAAGTTTCTTTGCTTCTTCCTTTGCCTCACCTCGCACACCCAGCAGGGCACTCGGGTTGACCGTGTACCCTTCAAATGTCTCTCTAATCCATCTCCTCTTCCCACCCCAGGCCCACGCCCCGGCCCATGCCCCAGCCCTCTCTCCCCTAGACCACAGCAGAGGCCTGTTCCATCAGTCAGGATGCTTCCGCCCATCAGTTACAAGACGCCCAACTAACAGAGCTTACCCAAGGAAGATACTAGATCCTGGCTCTTACATCAACTAGTTGATCAGATGTGGCATCACCTGCGCCCACGTCACTTTGATCCTCTGTGCACGCACTTCCTCACCTGTAAGGTATAAATGATAACCTACTTGTGTCGTAAGTTTAGTAATAATACGCGTATTGATTCTTTAGTTTCCCTGTAAGGTTATTATGAGTAATTAAAGAATCAATACATGTAAAGTTCTTGGTACGGCAGCCTGTAAATGTTAGCCACCACTATCCCACAGTAGGCAGCCAGGAGGCAGGCAGCCAGGACTGGCCACCTCAGCCACCAGTGATGTTAGGGATGGCGTCAGCCTCGACTTGATTCTCCTGGCTTTCCGCTGAGGTGCGTGAGACAGTGGATCCCAACGTCACATTCACACAAGACAAAGCCTAAAGGCAAGTAAGAAGACATTTTCCTCCTCAATTTTCTCTTTTAATTAGAGAAGAATTTTTTTCCTGGATTCCCTTGGGTTTCACTGGCCAATTCAGGTCGCACACCCGTATCTAGCAGCACAGGAGGCTGGGAAGGGCTGCCATTTTCAGCCCTTTCCCCCAGGGGGTGGTTTCTCCTGGCAAGAGAAGAAAGGCTGCCATCCTGGTTAACTGGATCACCTGCCCTTAGTTTCCAGTCCTGCCACCAGAGAGATCTATGTAAGCTCGGATTTGGTTGTGCCATCCCTGCTTAAAAACTTTTAATAACCCACCACAGGATAAAGGCCACCGTCCTTGGCGTAGCATACATACATAATGTCCTCCACTGTACGACCACAACTCCCCTCCTCCTCCCCCCAACCTCCCGCCAGTTTCAACATCTCACCATTCTCTCAAACTGGGATGCCCTTCCCCTGACTGCACCCCTCCCTAAATCTGCCTGACAGAACTAAACTCCCACTCATTCCACAAGACACAAGCTTCTCTGTGGAACTTCTTTGGCCTCTTTGTTCTCCTGTGAGGCCAGATACCTACACACTGGTACCAGACCAGAGGTGTTCAGTGTCTGACAAAGGAAGGAGGAAAGGAAGGGCGAGAGGGAGGAAGGTTTAGAAAGGAAAGATTAGGGTGATACCCCGGGCACCAGTGGCCCCTTTACCTCTCCCAAGAAAGCGCCACTCACTACAAGAACAGCCCCGTGGGGCCTCCTGGGGCCTGACACTTTGTCCCAGGCCATCGGTGGAGGTTGAACAGAGACCATGCTCTCATTAGTATAGGATTCAAACATCTTGCTTTCCCTCTGGGGCAACGCCCTCACTCTGTGGACTATTTTCCTGCAGCCAGTGAGACATGACAAGTATTTTTTTAAAGCGCGGTAGTGCTCCAATTTGGGAGGAAGGAACAAGTCTCCTCTGTCCTTTGTGTGTCATCACATTGGATTTGGCCCCTCTCTCCAGCCTAACACGAGGTCTCTTTGACCTTTGACCTCAGTCTCCATTCGTTCTCCCTCTCAATCCCAGGTCACACCCTCATTTGATAAGCGTGTCATCTGTGTCTTCATCTCCTTAGCTTCTAGAATCAATGGCTTGTTAGCCAAGACATTCTGTGAAAACTCCCTCCTTCTGACCTCAATCTTTTCCTCAGTTAACACCCTTTGGGTGTGGCCATTCACTCCTGGGAAGGCTGGTTAAGAACAAAGCCTTGCTCAGAGTAATCCTGGGAGATGGGGAAGTGAGAAGAACCTGCCTCAGCAGGGGCTTAACCACGGCTGGTTCCCCGTCTGGGGAAGCCAGCTGGTACCTGGTCCCCAGGAAGGCTCAGAGTGGCTGCAGAGTGTGACTTCCCCGTCACTGACCCAGGCATCCGTCCTGCCCTTCCTCTACCTTCGTTTCACCTTTTCACTGCCTGACTTCCATGCCTTATCTCACTTTCAAAATTCCCAAGAGAGAAGATCTGATCTGACAGCCAGTCACTGTCCAGTGTGGAACAGCCCTGTAGGCAAAATCTTACCACAGGGAGGTTTGCGGACAGCTCATCTCCCCTGCATCCCACCAACAAATGGCTTCCTTGTGCTCAAGTCCTGATTCCTGGGCCAACTCATTGTGGCCAGAGAGGAGCAAGGTCCCAGACGATCATGCTCAGCATTCGCTTGCAAGCAGCTGCCCAAGGCTGCTCCCCTTACAAGGGGGCAGTGAAGGTGGCAGCCTCCAAGCTCCAAACTGTGAGAAAAGGAGCTGGAGACTTGTAGGCTATGGGAATGTTGGGGTTGGAAATTAGATATGACTCTGGAACAGCCGTATGCTGGGGACACACCAGCTGTGATCGGGGCGGGAAGGACAGTTGGGCCAGTGGGAAGCGAGCAGACTGGCAGTGGAGATTGAGAAGACAGGGCCAGCCTTGGAGGGGCCTGGCAAGAGGGGCAGAGAGAGGAGTGAGCAGCAGCTGTCTTATGGCCATCCTGGCCTGCAAGACAGCACAGCGTGTGCTTCTCTGGGAAGAGAGGATGCGGCAGACTGGTAGAGACAAGATGCAGATCCAACATGTGGATGGACCAGAGTTCCTGAAAGGGCTCAGGGACAAGACAGACCCTGTTTAGACTGGGTTCAGGGATACCGCCAGTCTCTGGATCCGGGGCTTTAGGTCAGAGCAAGGCTGAAAACCAGACATAACTGTGCTGATTTATCCAATTCAACTCTGAGCTCCTTCCATTTCCCAAGACCCTGGTTGAGACTTATTCTTGAATCAACCTTCCAGGTAGCTGGACATCCATCCGGTCTCAGCTGTAAGGAGATGGGAAAGTCAGAATCAGAGAACGGTCAGGTCATTCCAGCCCCCGGGTCACCATTTGGCTCCACAGGGTGGCCTGTGAAATTTGGGGTAAAATCGACACCGCTGCTCCCCCTTTTTAATTCACAACCTATCAAAAATGAACAGGAAAGAATTTCACCAGCCTTTTGAGCAGAGCCTGGTGGTGACTACTTTCTTTTTCAACCATCCAGTCCAGGAGCCTGCTTGGGCCTGATACCTTCTGCCATAATCCATCTCCTGTCCAGCTTCTAAATTCAGGATGGCATCAGCCCAGGCTTCCAGATCCCCTGCCAGTTTCCATGGCGACCTGGAGTTGTGCAATGACACAGTTATCTCTGGGCCTGCAGTCCCCACCCGCTTACATCAAGAGGTCAGCACTGCGATTGATTACCCTGGGGCCGTGGTTGGGTATCACCTGAGTCATCCGGTTCAGAAGGGCAGTGATGGAATTAAGGATCATTCACCTACCGGGAGGGAAGATTCCAGCCAGGGGCAGCAGGAAGAGGCCTGCTGAACACCAGGGGGTGGTTAGCATAGGAGCCAGTTTCTCCCACATTTTGTCCAAGATCAAGTCCAAACTCTTCCACTTCTGATAAGGAAATGACTCAGCTAGGTTTTCAGAGTATTGCCATCGCACGTTTTGAAACACGAATATAAAGCAGACCTGATAAGTGTCCGGAAAAGTGATCTCACTTGGAAGGCAAAGGGAGGCCTTGGGTGTTGGAGAAGGATGGTGACTTCAGCTGGCAAGGGCTTGCTCAGCCGTTGGCCTTAGCTTTCTCTTCCTCAAACATGTGGGAAATTAAAGGGGTCCCGGAGCTGGGAACAGGAGACTTCAGGCTCCTAAGGGGGACCGTGAACTTGGGACGGGACATCTCATTCTCTTCTCTCCTCCACTAACTCTTTCCCTCAGCGTGAAAGGTCTGAGCCTCTTAATAAACAAAAATAATTGCAGCCAGAGAGAAACAGTTATGTTAATTATAAAATGATTTCATATAAATGAAATGTACATGCATTTAATATAGATTATATATACATAAACTATATTTCATGTAAAATGATAGGATTTCATTTTATTCTGCTATTAAAATTAAAATTAGAGTTTTAAGTAACATATATTGCTCTTATGAAAAGAAAGTATCAGATTACTTAACAAAAGCTAAAAATATCAGCTTAAAAGCGTTGACTTTTTGAAAGGCTATATTAACACTCATTTTTTTCTCTCTCCAGTGGAAGTCCTTTATTAATGTAATTGTCTAGCTCACTGTCTGTAAACTTTTTTGATTATTTGGTTTTTAAATGTAATAGGAGCGGTTTTCAGATTTTTCTGAATCTTCTGTCCAGCCAGTTTGCCCTTCTTCCTGCCACCATCTCCTTTTGCTCCCTTCCCAGTCACGTTTCTCCATACAAGGGTCTGGAGTCACCCGCTCTGTCCCCTCACCTCCCATCCTCTGCCCAGGGCTTTGCAATCTGACTTCCGCCTCTATCGCTGCAGGAGCGCTGTTTCCCAAGGTCGTCACCAGCCTCCTGGTATTAAATTCAATAGGCGCTTTCAGGTCTTATCGGCCATGATTTCTTGGTGGGGTCTGGTACTTGGCAACTCCCTGCTTCTCCCAAGTTTCTCTCCCTCTCTGATTTTCCTCCTAGCCAGCCCTCCCTCAGGCTCTCTTTCCAGCCTGTCCTTAGATGCTGGCATTCCCCAACCTTCTCTCCGGAGTGCCCCTTCTTTTCCCTTACTGTGCAGATCCCCTCCCAGTGAATCAATTCCACTGATTAGACAATGACCCTGCTAAGCTCCAGATCCAGCTCCCATAAGCCCCGCAAACCCAACAGATTCAAAACCCATCTTGTCGTCTCTGCTCCCACCCCGACACCCTAGCCCCTCCTCTGTCGTTCAAGCTCCATTGGTGTTTGCATCACCCAACCAGCCGTTTTGGTCAGAAACGTGGGAGATATTCCTGACTCCTCCCTTTCCTTGACCTCCTTCATTCAACTCATCTCCAAACCCCATAACTGCCTCCTCCTCTGTAGCCCTCAAACCCATGTCCTCCTCTCCACCTCCTTGGTCCCAGGCGTCATCTAGCCTCACCCAGGACAATGCTGCAGCCTCCAAACAAGAGACCATCCTGCCCACCTGCGTGTCCACCCTCAGTCTAACTCTTCCATCACAAAAGAAGTCTTTTTTTTTTTTTTTGGAAGGAGAAAAGGAGGTAATTCGGTTTATTTATTTATTTTTAGAGGAGGTACTGCGGATTGAATCCAGTACCTTGTGCATGCTAAGCACGTGCTCTATATCCACAGCCCCAGGGATAATCTTTACAAAATGAAAATCTGATGATGTCATTCCCTTCTTCGCCATCTCTCAAGGGATCCTTATCGCCTTTGGGAGGAGCTGGCCGTCCCTGGCTGGGCCTGCAGCCCTCTCGTCCTGAAGCTGCCCACTTCCACATCTCCTGCCCTGCCCCAGGTCTCGTCCCTACACCGTCCTCCCCAACTCAAGCAGGTAAAGGTACTCAAGCTTCCAGGTCTTATTCTGAAATCCTACATGTTGGGCCAACTGATGTCCTTCAAAGTCTGATGACCCCCATTCCTGGGCTCTCAGATGTCTGCCTGTGGTCCCTCAACAGATAAGGCACAGTCTTTACTGGGCGTGTTTGCCTGAACAAACTAGTAGCCCCAGGTAATAATCTCATGATAGCTCAGGCGGGCTTGTTTCAGCCCACCTAAGCAGAGTCACACCCCACCGCCCTTCATGGACGCTAAACCTTTTACCTCACCTACCACCAACAGAGCCTCGTGCACAAGCCGATCAGGCACTTTGTGACCCTACCTTATAAAAGACCCCAAAAACCAGCCCTCAGTGGTGCTCATGCAGGCACCCCTCACCTGTGTGGCCCCCTGTTGTCTAAGACAGTGTACCCTAAGAAACTCCTTTCTAGTCCCATACTTTACCTCTGGCGAATTCTTTTATCAACCCGCACATCACCGTGTCACCGACCGGCCGCCCCGTTGTGCCCACAACAGTACAATTGTGTAAGCTGGGCTGGCCAAGCCTTCGCCAGCCTCTGGGAACAAATGAAGTCACCCTGTCGATAATAACCCTGATTTCTCTGGTCCATGTTATGCAAGAATTTGGCATCTTATAATCTCCACTCCAAGGTTGCTGGGAGGCCCCAGGAGTGTCTCACCTGTGTCCACACGCAAGTCCAGTTGCCACCTAGTGGCCCACTGGCACCTGTGGAGGGTATCACGTTGCCTTCTCAGCATCCGTTTCATCCTTCCTGCATGTGTAGCAGCCAGGTGGTTTGAGAAGGTCCTGACTGCATCTCATCCCTAAGAGTGATCCTGATTGGTCCAAGCCAGGGTGTCTAAACTTCAGCACTATTGACATTTGGGGTCAGATAATTCTTCATTTGGGGTGGGGAGTAAGGCTGGCCTGGACTTTGTAGGACGTTTGGCAGCATCTCTGGCCTTTATCTACTAGATGCCAGTCTCTTTCTCACACACACAGACACACACACACACACTTGTGATAAAATGCCTTCAGACATCGACAAATGTCCCCTGGGGGGCAAAATCAAAATTGCCCTTGGTTGACAACTGCTGGTCTAAGCCAATGATACACTGTCGTTCCCTCCCACGTTATTAGTTTGGATGTATGACCTAAACTAATCCAATGAGAATGAAGCTCGAGAACTGTGTTCAGTGATTTTGTTTTCTCACTTGCTTGTTGTGCCCACCTAGGAATTAGAGGTGGCCATCTTGCAAACACAGAGGGATGCATCCAAAGGATGAAGTTGACCTCATGGAAACAAAACAGAAAAGTGAAAAGAAATCAAGTCCTAAATGGCATCCTTGGACCTCTAGATCAAATTGCCTTAATCTCATTGCATTGCTGGACGTTTCCACATCCTACACCTATAAATTCTCTTTCGTGTTTTCATTGCTAACAATCCCATTACTTGCAACTGAAGCCATCATTGCTATAGCCTCTGTTCAGGCCAGACTCACAGTCTAACACAGGACCCTCCACAACCACCGGGCTCTGTACTCCACCCCTGAACATAACTCCTCCATACAGCACTCCCCAGTGGGCATGGCCACCAAAGTCCTGGAACCCTCAAGATGCAAAGCTATCAGTGGGTCAGGGCAGTGAGACAGACTTTCTACCTGCCCCGCATCCCTCACTGTGTTACATTCAAGGGGAGAATCTCAAAGTTCACTGCTCTCACCATAGTATCTTCCAGAGTTGTAGTGAACTGGATATTATGCTCTTGTACTGCAGCTCTCTCTCCCCCAAGGATATGAGTTCCTGGGATGTGGCCAAGGACATGTGTAAGTAACACCACCCTATATTAGACTCCCTTAGCCTCTCCAAGACCAACCAAGAGCTTTCTAATCTTAGGATGTATTCTTCCCCAGAAATCCCCCCAGTCTCTCACTCAAATAAACTCTGGTTTATTAAAGCAATCCTCGTGTATCAGTTAGCTTGTGCTAGTTTATCCTGCAGTAACAAACAGCCCCCAAATTTCAGTGGCTTCCACCAACAAGAGTTTTTGCATTTTCAATATTGTATTTATAATAGAAACACAACAGTTCTATATATAAACTTATTCAAGATTCTTCACCCACCATTTAATCCAATGGTTTCTCCATTCCAGGGTTCTTTATTTAGATTTATCTCTTGATTAACTGGATTCAATTCCCAGGTAGTTTTTCAAGAAGTACAGAATGCAACAGCCCCGGCGTATTTTCAGGTTTGTGAATAAGACTATTGCCCATAGACTTGAGTGACAATTTGGCTGAGTGAAAACCTATGGGGTCACACTTCCCTCAGAACTCTGGAGACAGTGCTCTGCTCTCTTTTGATACTGAATGTCACTGGGGATAAGCCTCAGGCCAGTGAGGCTTGCTTTTTCTTCCTGGATGCCATCCGATTCTTTCTTTAGCTCTAATACTTAATTATTTCATTAGGATGTGTTCTTTCTGGAACATAAATGTGCCCTTTCAAGCTGTACATTCAGGTCTTCCTTTGTAGGACAATTTTCATTTATTTTTGAATTCTTTTTCTACTTCATTTATTCCATCACTTCCTTTGTTTGTTTTTTGAATTGAAGTACAGTCAGTTACAATGTGTCAATCTCTGGTGTCCAGCACAGTGTCCCAGTCTTGCATATACATACATATATTTGTTTTCATATTTTTTTCCATTAAAGGTTATTATAAGATATTGAGCATGGTTCCCTGTACTATACAGAAGAACCTTTTTAAAATCTAATTTTATATATAGTGGCTAACATTTGTAAATATCAAACTCCCAAATTTATCTCCTCCCACCCCCTTCCTCCAGTAACCATAAGATTGTTTAGTAAGTCTGAGAGTCTACTTCTGTTTTGTAGATAAGTTCATAGTGTCCTTTTTTTTTTTTAGATTCACATATGACTGATATGATATGGTATTTTTCTTTCTATTTCTGGCTTACTTCACTTAGAATGATGATCTCCAGGTCCATCCATGTTGCTGCAAATGGCATTATTTTATTCTTTTTTATGGCTGAGTAGTATTCCATTGTATAAATATACCACAGCTCTTTTATCCAGTCATCTGTTGATGAGCATTTAGGTTGCTTCAATGTCTTGGCTATTGTGTATAGCGCTACTATGAACATTGGGGTGCACGTATCTTTTCAAATAAGAGTTCCCTCAGGATATATACCCAGAAGTGGGATTGCTGGATCATATGGCAAGTCTGTTTTTAGTTTTTTGAGAAATCTCCATACTGTTTTCCACAGTGGCTGCACCAACCTGCATTCCCACCAGCAGTGTAGGAGGGTTCCCTTTTCTCCACACCCTCTCCAGCATCTATAGTTTGTGGACTTTTGAATGATGGCCGTTCTGTATTCTGTCACTTCTAATGAAACAACAGTTGCACACATGCTGGAGTTCTTTGGCCTATCTTGAACAACTACTATTTTTGCCTCTTGTTCTTCCCCATTTCATTTTATGTGATTTTTTTTCCCCTTATACTTATCTAATAGGCATCTAATAGGCATCCTACTCTGCTTTCAAAAATATGCTCAATTGTTGTGATTGCCAATAAGGTTTTATCTAAAGCATTTATTATTATCTTACATTTCTATTTTTTCTGTTTATCAGCTCCCTTTTTATCTCTCTCCATTGTCTTAATGTTGCTCCTTAAATCTCTTTTATCTCTTCTCTTTCTTCCCCTTCCCCCTTAAGAGTTCATGTTCTCATAATTTCTTTGCAATCATGGACAGGGTATTTTTCCTGAAATGCTGTTTCCTGAAGTAATTCCTTTTCTGATATGCACTCTTCGTCAGCTTTTTACTTTTATGCATCTTTTCTCCTTTCTCTGCTGTAACAGTTTTCTTGATGATTCATTTCTATTTATTATTCACCTTTGAATGGGAAAAGTTCTGCTCTAGGCCAGCATTTTTTTCGAGAATTATGTTTGTGAGGTATGAGCAGAGCAGCCAACAGCATTCATTTAGGCATTACTCTAAGACCACTTTCTTACCAAAAGTGCTGTGTGCCCTTTGTCTTGGGACACAGTATCCCTCAGGTCACCTTCGTAAAACCAGGTGTTCTCATTGTTGGAGTCTTTGCCAACCTGATAAGTGAAACGTATCTTTTTCTATTTTGGATTTATTTGATTGGTATCAAAGTTTTCTTATGTTTACTGGTCATTGTATGTGTATTCACTTTGTGAATATTTATCTTCTTATCTTTACCTGATTTCTCTTAGGATGTTTCTATTTTTCTTAATGATATATACTAGTTCTTTGTATTTTAAGGATTTTTTGCTATATGTGATATTTAAAATATTTGCATATATTTTTCTAGTTTATCATTTGCTTTGTATTCATCTATTAAATATTTGTTGAGTATCTATGTGCCAGATACTCTATTAGATACAGAAAAATTATCAGCAAACAAAATAAGATTTAAAAATGATGCCCTTAAAAAGCTTATACTCTGAAGCAAGTGTCCATACACTTTTTCTGTAACAGGACCAGATAATACTAAATACTTTAGGTCAATAGGCAAATTCCAAGTAGGTGCTTATGCAACCAAAGAGAAAACTTGCACTCCTCTCTGCTTCACCCCCGTTGCCGGGGTGGAGGGCACAGTGTGGGGGTGGCTGTCCACTGGAGACATTCTTGGGAAGAGGAGAGATCAACCCAAGGAGGAGGGGTGGCAGACAGGAGGTGGGTGCAGCTGCAATGGTCAGTTTCACTCTCTGCCTCAGTGACCACCAAACCCCAATGCACTTTGCTTTTCCAGGAAAGCCTGCTGTCTGAACTAGGGCTGCTGGTTAGAGGGGAGGCCACTGGCTGAGTCACTGTCTCCTGGCCCAAGAGTCCACCCTCGTGACTGGCAGTTGCCAACAGCACACAGGTAGCTACAAGAGGGTCTGGGGGGTTGAGGGGTGGGATGGGGAGGCAGTTACTGTGAGCTGAGAGGAAAATGGGTGCAGGAGGGTGCTCCGACTGGGTCTTCATAGTTGATAGTGCTGGCCGATAAATACACAAGACTGCGGGCTAAATTTGACCAACATGCTGTAGTTTGCCACTCTCCTGCTCTAGAGAGTGAGACATACAGTAAATACATAAATACATACATGCATACATACATAAAATGCCAGATTATTGAGATGCTATGGAAAAAAATATAAAGTAGGGAAGAGGGATACATTGTGCTGGTAGGGAAATGGGCTTCGTAATTCTAAACAAGGAAGATCTCACTGAGAAGTGCAGGGCCTCCAGTCAGAGAAAACATGAAGGAAGTGAGAGAGCCAAGCCATTCAGATGTATGAAGAAAGAGGTTCTAGGTAGGCGGAAATAGCATGTGCAAAGGCCCTGAGGTGAGAGCATGCCTAGTGACCTCTAAAACAACAAAAAGCTCAGCTCCGTTAGAATGGAGCAAGCAGGGGAGAAAGGAGAGGTTGTAGGGGTGAGGACAGAGATGCCATTGGGCAGATCACACAGGGCAGGAGTCCCCCACTCCGTCTGCACATTAAGACCCTCAAGGGCTTTCCTACATTCCCAATGCCCAAGCCCCACTCCCAAAGATGCTCATTTAACTGGCACCATTCCGGGTACCTCTACTTCTTTTAAAGTTTCCAGATGATTCTACCGTGCAGCCAGAGTTAAGGACCAATGATGCTGAGCTGAGGAGGCCACTGTGAGCACTTGGGCTTCTTTTCCAAGCAGTATGAGAGTCATGGGGGGGATTCTGATGGAGGAATGATGTGGTCTGAGTAGGCTGGGGAGGGGTAAAGAGGTCAGGATTCACAGTGGACGTCTAAGTGAAGATGATAAATGGGCAGGTGAGCACACAGGCCTGGGATCCAGAAGGGAGGTCCAGGCAGGAGAAGCAAATTTGCTAGTTATCAGAAAATAATGTCCTTAAAGCCATCATATCAAATGAAGTCACCAAGGGAAGGAATGTGAAAAGAGAAGAAATTCAAAGAATGAGCCTTGGACCTCCCAATATTTTGTTTATGATGATTTCCTAGAGAAGTTCCTAAATTTGCATACAGTTAAATCTGAGTTTCGCCTTTGATATTATATTAAAAAGTTCTTTCTCACCCAAAGATTATGTAACTCTTCATCTATGAGTCTTTCATGATTTAAGTTTTTGTATTTAATTATGCCCAGATCTTTATTTCTCAATACCATTTCCCAATAAAAGGAACCAAAGTTCCTTAGAGAAATGGCTAATTTCAAGCTGGGGGTAGAGAAAGTACAAGATGAGCCTGGAACATCTTGTTGTGCCAGAAAGCAGGGGAGGGCTCAAAAACGGATGGGAACAGGTCAAAAGGACAAAGGACCTATGGGCCAAATATGAGACAATTTGACCATTAAAATGAAAAATGACAGTGATGATGGCCCACTGAATAACATAAGAATCCATGAGTCCATACAAGAAAGAGGGAAGGGAAGAGGAAAGGGACAAGAGAGGGAGGGAGAAAAAAGAGGGAGAGGAAGCTCTTCTGTACAACAAAGTGCCAACTCATAAATACAGAAGGATTAACAGAGTTGGAAAACCACCACCGCCCAGCAATCCAGCAGCAGCTAATTCAGACAAAGTGGGTAACAGATATTCACACAGCCGCAAACTAGCCTCCCACAGATTTTGTATTAATCACAAAAGGAAACAGGGTAACTTCACAGTGGAGAAATCCATTAAATACTGCCAGTCAAAGTCGACATCACTAATAATAGAAGAACCTATGCCATGTGCCTCCCAAAGGGCCACACGGAGGGGCATCCAGCGCGCCTTAGGCAGTGGAAAAAAAGCCGGGGTTTGAATTCATAAGATTTGCAAGTTTATTAGCATAAAGTTATAAACAATTATGAAATGTTAACAATCGGTGAATCACCGTGAAGGATACAGTGGAGTTTATTGCTCTATTCTTGCACCTTTTCTAAAAACTTGAAATCTTCTCAAAACAAAAAGTCAAAAATAAAAATATACATAGTTAGATGCTGAGATCTATATATTGACTGGTCTGTGAAATGCTCCATAATCAATAGTAAATTTCATGCACACTTGGCTCTGTTCCTGCCTTCCTAGTCTGTCCCATGAGTCCATCTGTCTGTATGTTACATACCAGGGAATCTGTTTTAATTGTTGGAGCCTTTAATTATATTTAATATCTGGTAGGGCAAGTCCATCCACCTTGCAACATTTTTCTCTTCTCACGTCCAGAGAACTTTACAATGATTTTACCAAAATTTCCCTAAAAAAAAAAAAAAAAACAAAAACCAAAAAACTTTTTGAGATTTTGACTGAGATTTGTTTATTTACAGATTAATTGGAACAACTGAAAACTTGTATTGTTGATTCTTCTTGGAAAAGAGTATTTGTCTCTCCTTTTAAGTCTCATTTTGAGCTTCTCTTTAAGTCTTTTTGTTTTCTTTACATAAACCTTGTCCATTTATTGTTAATTCCCATGAATTTTGTCACGGCTGTAAATGCAATATATTTCTATGATATGTCCTAATGGCTTGCTCATTATGATAAAAAAGGTGTTGGTTTTTATATCTCTATTTCTGTATTTGGTGACTGCTATCCGACTAAATTCATTTGTCAGTTCTATGACCTTCTTAACTGATTTTTTGAGAGACTGAAATTATAATAAAACTATAACTCCTGAAATAAATATGATAATATTTCCTCCATGGGACTATTTGTGACTCCTAATTTATCTTCTTGTTTAATCCCATTGCTAGAACTTCTGGAACATTAATAAGTAGGAGTGCAGACATAGAGGCATTCTTATCTTGTTCCTGAACTTAATTGGGGTATCGCTAATGTTTTCACAGTTAATTATGATGTTGCTTTGGTTTGAGGGAGAATGTCCTGGTAATATGAAAGGACTTTTCTCCAATTCTTGTTTTATTTACAGAGTATCACCAGGAATAGCTGACAGTGTCTTGAAGTTTTTCTAAAACTCTCATTTACCGAGCTCTGATTATATGCCTTGCTCTGTGCCAGGAGTTTTATATTTATTCTTTAATTTAATCTGCACATGACCCTGACTTTAGACATTATTTTTCCAAACTTGAAGATACGGTGAGTGCCCAAGGTCCACAGTTAGGAAGGGAAAAGAGACAGGATTTGTACTCAGGGTTTCTGATGTCTAAGCTCTAAAGATAGTAATAACGTGTTTTTCTCCTTGGTCCACTCATGTGATTGATCACACTAAGAGATTTCCTGATATTGAATGACATTTGCATTGCTGGCCTCAGCCCTCCTTGTTTAACAGTGTATTGTTACTCTACACATTTGATGGCATTCGATTTTCTAATATTTTGCATCTGTGTTTGCGAAATTGGGCTGCAGTTTCTCTTTTGCCCAGCTGGCTGGTTGGCTTTTGTGTCCGGGCAGTGCTGGCTTAGTAATATGACTTGGGAAGCTGTCCACCTTTTCCCACACACCAATTCTATTTAAACAGCACAGTGATGATCTGTCCCTTGAAGGTTTGAAAGAGGTCACCTCTGAAACGGTCTTGGTTTAAGACTTTCGTGGACTTTTTCAGCCCATCTCTTCTGCTTTTCTACCACTTCTTCAGTCAAATCTAATCATTTTTATTTTCCCGGAAAACTACCCACTTCATTGAGATTTTCACGTTTATTAGCATCAAGTTATAAACCTATTCCTTTCTATTTTTCATTTACTCCACCATTTCTCATTTCTGCACGATCACATTTTCCTTTTCTTGATTAGCTTTGCAGTGGTTTCTCTAAGTCACTGGTCTTTTTAAAGAGCCAGGCTCTGGCTGTATTTATCGATTTATGTTTCCCATTTTCTAATTCATTAATTTCTGGGGGTTTTGCTGTTAGCGTCTCCTTCTGGTTTCTTTCTTTTTCTTTTTTTTTCTTTTTCTGGCATCTGGAAATAGATGTTCGGCTCGTTTATTTTTCTGTGTTGTCAGCGTGATCATTACGTTCTACACTGCCTATTATTGACATTTTCTCTTAGGCCCAAGAGTGACTTAGAAAAGCGATTTTTAATTTCTCAAGTGGTTCAGTGTTTCTGTTGCTTGTTTATTGTATGGTTTTTAATTTCTAGTCTTCTTCAAATGGACAGAGAATGTGACCTGTACAGTTTGTACATTTTAGAGGTGATGGAGAATGCGTTTGTAACCCAGCATGAGAATGATTTTGGAAAATGTTCTCAACAGTGATGGAAGAGAATGTATATCCTGTTTGTAGAATTCTCTCAGACGCCCACTGGAAGGATAAAGACAACATGATTTTAAATCACCCCCGGGCCAGTCACACCAGCTCCCTCAACACTGGAAAGAGGAAAAGAGACCAAGAGTGGGGGGTCCGTGGATGACAAGGAGGGTATGTCGAGACCACCCCCCACCGTCCTCCTGCCCGGCTGCAGGTGGGACCAAGGGCGGCTGGAAGCTGTCCCTCAGGACAGCAGGGGCAGGCAGTGGGTGGGGCTGCGGGGGCCCCTCCAGGAGCATTGTTTGGCTGCTTGGGGTCCCAGTTTGTCTGTTTATTGAACAAGAAAAGGCAGAGGGGCCAAGTGGAGCCTCAAGGTGGCATCTGAACTAGCCAGACTCACTGAGAATAGACCTGCTCCTCACTGGCCCTTCTCTCCCAAGGGTGACATTAGAACTGGAGTGGGGGGGGGGCAGGGCGGGAAGAAAGGAGTCGTTTATTCTTGGCTCAACCGTTTTGTCTGGCTTAGAAAAGGACCACGTGCAGAGATACAGTTCTAGACGCTGAAACGTGCCTGTGCGTGGCCTGTGCAGGATTCTCTCGTGTTAATCTCAGAGCGGCACATCCCAACCTGTTCCAAACTGTGGCCGCCCAGCACTGCCGCCCTCCCCTCCCGTCTCGTCTCCCCTCCCCCTGCCCGGGACCTGTGCCCTTCCCCTGCACTCCGAGTCCCTAGTCCCCGTTCTGTCTCGCTGTGTCCCTCATCCCGGACCCCTCCTTGTCTTCTCTGTTACTCCATTACATTACCCTGAAGCAGCCAGCCCTCTTTGGCCAAGCCTCCCCACCCCCTTCCCAGACGTGGCCCTGGGCCTTTCTTCAGCAGCCTGTACACTGGGTGGCTCACAGGGTGGCAGCTGAAGGCTTTTACTTCTGTCTCCTGGCATCAACCCTTTAAACTTTATTCAGTGAGCCACGTTGTTTAATGCCTAACCCTTGGGTTAAAAATTAGAGCAGTATTTTTTTCTTTGTTTCTCTTTCTCTCACATAAGAAAAATTGCTTGAAGGCCCAAATACTGACTCAGCTGAAACTGTCCAGGCTCCTGAGTGATAATGAAATCCTCAAACCTGATTTTGATTTTCTCCCTGATGAGGGAGGTGGGATGGGGAGTGCACAGGGGGGCCACTGGCGGTGGGCAGTGGACACAAGACTGGTTCTCCCTTTCACTGCCTGGTACCAGCCCCCAGTCAGCAGCTGTGGCATCTGCCCCCTCCAGGGCTCAGGATCTTGCAAGCGTGATGAGGGAGAAGTCAGGGGACAGGCAATTGGTGGGTCCTCACCAGTCGGGTACCACTATAAGATGGCTTTAAGCTCTGTGATTTCTGTGATTCTTATACTTCTAGTGGGGATGTAAAGGAATACAACCGTTTTGAAAGATAGTTTGGCAGTGTCTTAAAAATTTAGATATATCCCTGTTACATGACCCAATCATTCCACTACTAGATGGTTACCTAAGAGAAACGGAAGCGTATTACAATACTCACAGAAACTTTATTAGCCCCAACCGGGAAGAGACCAATGTCCCTCAAAACAGGTCAACAAACTGGAATAGACATACAGTGAAATACTATCCAGCCGTGTAAAGAAAGCAACCACTGATGCACAGGAGAGCACGGATGAAACCTGAAATAATTCTGCTGAGCGAAAGAAGCTGGATTAAAAGAGTGCACGCCGTATGACTGAATCCATATAAAATTCTAGAAAGCACAGACTAATCTATGGTGACACAATGCAAATCAGGGTTGCTAGGGGAAAAGGGAGGTGTGGGCAGGAGAGGGAGGAATCACAAAAGAGCACAAGGAAATGAAACTTTTGGCAGCCTTGAATATGTGCATCATCTTAATTGTGGTGATGGATGTTTACATATGATGAAACTTCTCAAATTATACACCTTAGACGTGTGCACTTAAATATTGTACATATCATCATGTCAATTATATTTCAATAAATCTCAAAAAAAATCTTTTTAAAAAGATGACTTTCTTAGAGCGCCCTTCCAAGGAATCTTCAGAGGCCACCCCAGGGAACACCTGGCTGCACTGGCTTTGACGGAAGAGATGCATTTTCTCCCATGGCCCTTTCCATTTTTCACTGTCACTGGCAGGACCCACAGCCCTTTCAGGAGGTCCTCTGGCAGGATTTTTAACTCTAGGCCAGTTGATGAGTTCTCATCCACGAGGCTCACACTGGCCTGTGAGGAATGGGCCATTGGATACGTCAACCAGGCCAGCTGTCGGCGAGGGTGACTTCCGTTCCCATGTAGCCAGTCTCCCTGTGCCCTGCCACCTTGGCCTGAGACCGGCTGCCTCTTCTCAGGCTGGTGTCAGGTCCCGGTCCACTGCGTCCCCATATTCAGGCCACGCAGAGCAAGCTCTCCCAGGCTGTGAGGCGAGGGGGAGACTGAGGCTTACTCACATCCGTGTTCTCCAGAGACCCTCCCTCTCAAATTCGTTCTATCCCCAACCACCTGGCCCACCCACTGTGGTTTTATAAAGGGCCCGAGTCACAGCACCAGTTTTGCACGAAGTCTTTTGTAACTGTCACGTGTGGCCTCAAGCAGCGGTTCACCACTTGGCTGCACGCTGAAATCGCTTCAGGTATTTTTTAAAATACTAGTACCTGGGCCCCAGCCCCAGCTTCTCATTTAATTGGCCCAGGGTGTGGTCTGGGCATTGGGAGTGTTCAAAGCTCTCCAGGGGGTTCCATTGAGCTCCAAGAAAGAGAAACCCGGTCCTGGCTCAGTGTTTCTCAAACTTAGGTGTGCTTGTGACGGGCCCAGGTTGCAGTTACACTGCAGATCCACCTTCCCCAGATCTGGCCTGGGGTTAAGAGTCTGCATTTCTTGCCTTTTTTTTTTTTTTTTTTTTTGCCTTCAGCAAAGGTACTGGGGATTGGACCCAGGACCTCATGCATGCTAAGCAGGCCCTCACCACTGAGCTATACCCTCCCCTTAAGAGTCTGCATTTCTAACCAGCTCACTCCCAGGTAATGTTGTCATATCTGATCTGAGGACCGTGCTTTGAGCGTCAAAGAGCTAGAATATCTGTATGTCTTGGTAAAACTCCGTCTTTTTATATAGGCTTTATTTTTTTTTTAGAGCAGTTTTAGGTTCACAGCAAAATTGAGC
Source organism: Vicugna pacos (assembly GCF_048564905.1). Classification (NCBI taxonomy): domain Eukaryota; kingdom Metazoa; phylum Chordata; class Mammalia; order Artiodactyla; family Camelidae; genus Vicugna; species Vicugna pacos. Next base: position 7,643,822 of record NC_133001.1, on the reverse strand, counting down.
AGCAAGTATAGAGATTTCCTATATACGTCCTGCCCTCGCACAGGCACAGCCCCTCCCCTCACCATTATCAGCATCCCACACAGTGGGTGAACGCACACTGACACCTCATAACCACCCAGAATCCATAATCTACAATAGGGTTTGCTCTTGGTGTTTTACCTTCTGACATAAGTCTAATGTTTTGATAAAAGTATGACAGATAACATGTGTCCACGAGTACAGGATCACACTGAGCAGTTGCACTCCCTAAAACTCCCCCGAGCTCAGCCTATTCATCCTTCTTTAACCCCCTAGCCTCTTACAACCACATAAAACTGATTTTTAAGCTTATTACATATTTATAATTTTTAGAATCCTGAGCAGGTATCTTCCTGGACAGAGAAGGCAGTAATAGCTCTGCGGCAGAGTGTCCCAGTTATGTGGGGCCAGGTAATCCTTTGTGGTGGGAGCGTTCCTGTATATTGCAGGACATTTAGCATCATCTCCAGTTTCTGCCTACTTGCTGCCCTCAGGTAGCAGTATCCTTGCCAAGTTGTGACAACCCAAAATGTCCCCAGATGTTGCCAGATGTTCTCCGGGGGTGGGGGTGGAGGGATGTAAAATCACCTCCAGTCAAGAACCACTGATTTACAGCAACACAAAGAACTTGCAGCAGTTTAAAATTGTTTATATTTGGACCTGCATTCATTTATGAATTATACTATTGAACCGATTCTATTGTGTGGCAAATAGAGTTCTAGTACTGGGGATACAAAGGGGAACACACCAAAGGCTTATATAATAATGTGATGCCCAGTAGTGATAATTATGTGCAAAAAAAATAAACAAACAAATAAAGCATGATAAGAAAATAGTGGTGGCCTGGAGCCAGAGTCTTATCATGAAGAGACAGGGAAGTCCTCTTTGAGGAGGTGACTTTCAAGCTTTCAGAAAAATACAGTGAGGATGAGTCAGTTGAATATGGGTGAGGCAGAGGCCAGGTTGTTCCAAACTAAGGGAAAGCTGGTGGAAAGGCACTGAGGTGAGAGTGTGACTTAATCTCAGAAAAAAATCTTGGGTTGGGCTGAATGTGCAGCTTTCTCCCCCAGCAGACTCTCAAGGAAGCAGGCAGTCTTAGAAGGTGATTCTGCCCTGTTCCGATGAAACCTCAAGAGGTCTCCACGTTTCCCCTTTACTGTTCTATCCATGTTATTCAGTTTCTCCATAGATCTTTTTAGTTTCCTCATTTTGTCAAACACAGAGATTCATGTCTTAAATCCCCACTAATACTATGGATTTGTGAATTTCTTCTTTTGCTTGTGGTAGTTTTTGCTTTCTGGTTTTTTAATGAGATGTTATTTGGTTCATAAAAGTTTCCCATGTACCTTTATCATGGGTTGATACTTGGATGGATATTAACCCTCTCTTATTTGCATTTTCTCTTGAATTTTGCCTCTAGTATTTCCAATATTGCTCTCTGCTTTTTCTTCTGTTGTTTGCATTTCCGTAGTATAATACTTCCACATTCGTTTATTTTTCACTTTTCCGTAACATTGTATGTTCCTGATAAGCAGAATACTTTGATTTTTTTTACAGTCTGAAAGTTCTCATCTATTAAGAATAGAATTTCATACATTCATATTTGAATGAAACTTGTATGTTTGGCATTGCTTCTCTAATATTATTTTGTGCTTTGTTTTTTATTTCCTTGCTCTGAATATTTCCTTTTCTCTGAATTTTGCTTAGCTGATCAGTTTTTCTCAGCTCCCTTTTCTGTAATAATTTAAAAGTTATGTACATATAGAATAAAACAAAATATTTAAAGCAAAAAATTCCTAATAATTTCAAGAATGTAACTGTATCCATAACCGTATTGAAGTTGGATGAGAAATTTCAGGGCACTTCCTTCTCTCTTTTTCCTCAACTTAAATTTTTGTCAGAATGACTATATAGTTGGGATTTACGTTTCTTGCCCTTCAAGAATTATTTTTGACATTTGCATTTGGTTTCATAACCATGATCCAAACAATGATTTAGACTTTAACTATTCTTTACCAGCTTAATTAGTCATGGTTGTTTCCTTTGAACCATTTCTTCCATTCTTGTGTTCTTTATTTTGACTCATTTCTCGGTTGATTGGTGGAACTTTTGGGGCGTTATTTTTCAGGCAGATTACGTGAGTCCTTACATGTCTGAGAATGACTTTCTCTTGAACCATGTATGAATGACAACATAGCTACTTAAAGAATTCTTCACACTTGTTGCTCCTAAAAATTCAGCAAATATTGCATCACTGTCTTCTAGAATTTAGAGTTACATAAGTGAAATCTGGGACACGTCCATTTTTTGCTCCTTGTATGCATAGACTCTTTCTTTCCTACCTAGATCCTGAAAACATTTTTCCTTAGTCCTTGAAACTTGAGATTTGATAAAGATATAAATATGCATGGGTCTCTTTATACTAATATTGCCCCTTAAATTTGATGGCCAACACCTTCCTTCACGTAAGAGCAAATTTCTTCTATTATTTCTTTGATTATAGAAATAGTAGATTACAGAAAATAATTAAACAAAATCTTTAACTAGAACCTTTTTTTTGGATTTTTTTCCATTCAGTTTTATTGAGATACAATTGACATATAGTCCTATATGGTCCTATTATACAAATGTTGTATCATCTGGATTCTCTGTGTCTCTTATGTTTTCCCTCATCTCTTTAGGCTTTTCCTCTGGTATCAAATAGAAATTTTCAAGCTAGTTTTCTAATTTGGTTTTTATGCTATTCACATCTTATACTTTTAAAATTTCATAGTGATTTTTCATATAAAAGAAATTTTTGTAATTGTGATTACTCTTCTGACGCATGCAATGAAAATTGTAGAAACTGTAAAGAGGTATGTAGTATTTTATTTAATTTCATTTTGTTTTGTTTTCTCTTGTTTCTTGCAGTAACCCTATTCCACAGTGGAATATTTGTTCAGTTTTCCTTGGTGTACCAGCTTCCCAAAAAGTCTCCCAAAGAGCCCCACCTCCTGCTATTCTTGACTTTTTGTGTTCCCCCTGTGCTGTGAACAAGGTGATCTGTGAGATCAATGTCTCACCACCATGCAGACGTTATGGCATATGACTTTTAAGGCTAAGTTATAAAGGCATTGTGGACTCCTCCTTGTGCTCTGGGATCTCTCACTCTGGAGGAAGCCCTCCATCATGTCACAAGGATGCCCAAGCAGCCCTGCAGTGAGGTCCACCTGGCAAGGAAATAAGGGGTCCTGCCAAGAGCAGCCAGTACCAGCTTTCCAGCTGTGTGGGTGAGCTCCCTTAGAAGTAGAGTGTCCCAACCTATCAAGCCTTTGGATGCCAGCAGCCTGATCAACATGTTGGAGGACCACCCTCATGAAAGTCCCTAGACCAGAACCACCCCTCCATGACTCTCCCAAACTCCTGACCTACAGAAATTGTGAGCAATCATAAGGGTTTATTATTGTTTTACACCAGTGAGTTTTGGGATAATTTGTTAGGTAGCAATAGATAGCTGATTAGTCCCCTTCTTTTGAACTGCTTGGTCATATCAATAAATGTCACTTTCCCTCTATTTATCCAGAATTGGGATTTGAGATAGCTTGTGCCAGAAAGCATGTGGGTCTCTGTTCAACTCTTTCATTCCTAGTGGAGATAGAAGAGAAAGGCTGAGCTCTGCTGTAGCTTTACTTTTCCCATCCAGAGGTCTGTTTGTTCACGAGGAACACAGACATTTCTATGTCTTAGTAAGCCTGGTGCCAGGTGTTTCCTCACTGTGTGGGAGGACTTTCTGTCTGGGTATATTTGAAGGTTCATGGTAGCCGGGACCTCTCCTGGCTCCCAACCGTTGGAACCAGCAAGCTCCCCAGCCTTTCTTTTCTCCATCTCTGCCAGCCATGGGGCCATAATGTCGGTCTTCTTTCTTGCTTGCGTAGGTCTCCCCGGCACCTACATTGAGTCTCCCAGGGACTGCTACAAGCCCAAGAGAGTTCATATTGCAAGGAATTGAAGAGCCAAATGCCCCCCTTTCCTGCCATGAAACCCACTAGTCTCAATCAAATTAACTCTTCAGACCGTAGAATTTAGACTATGTTCTCCATGGGCGTTATCATTAGGGCAACATCAAGAGTGAGCAACCACACGGGAAGAACAACCTTTGTGACTTTGTTTTTTTTTTTTTTATGTAATTTAAAAAATTTTTAGGTTGGGGAGGTAATTAGGTTTATTTATTTATTTATTTATTTATTTATTTATTTATTTATTTATTTATTGTTGGAGGTACTGGGGATTGAACCCAGGCCCCTGTGCATGCTAAGTATGTCACTCTACCACTGAGCTATACCCTCTCCAAGAACAATCTTCGGGAAACAGTCTGGCATCACCTTGTAAAGCCGCACACTGACGCTCACATAGCCTTCAACCTAGTTCTCTAAAGAAACTCTGGAATTTGTTCATCGGGACACAAAAACATTCATAGCAGTGCTGCTGACGGTGGAAACAATCCAGTGTAGAGTGGATGGATAAGTCAAGGTAGGTTTTTATACATAATGGGATATTATATAGTCATGAAAAAATTAACCACAACTCCACACATCAACATCACTTTGTGGCCTCCCAAAATTCATAATGTGGAGCAAAAGGAGTGAATGAGAGAAGAAAGACTCCATTTACAAAATGGCAGGCAACACAAAAATGTTACTTTGCTTAAGGCTACTTTCCAATAGTGGGAAACAGAATAATAAAATCAAAAGTGAGGAGGATGGTGAGGGGGAGGGTATAGCTCAGTGGTAGAGCACATGCCTAGCATGCACAGGGGCCTGGGTTCAATCCCCAGTAACTCCATTTAAAACAAATAAATAAATAAACCTGATTGCCCTGATTAATATTGAAGGGGATGGGAAGTGTGTGCAATGGAGGCGAGCTTCACTGGGTTGATGCCAGACCTGGCTGATTTTTTTTCTCATCTTGTATTTGCTTTATTGTTGCTCTTTAATGCTCTTCAATGTGTAAGAAATACTTCACAATGGAACAAACTGAAAGGATTCTCACAGCTTCATGACCTAGGTCTTTACACTGAGGGCTCCTTCTAGACTCCTCCTCCATCTCCTGCTTCAAGTCTCGGGCAGCAGCCCCTCCTCAGGCCAGGAGCTATCACCCCTTCCCCAGAAGGAGCCTCATTAGCTGGTCCTCGGTCTCAAGGGGCCCCTCTGTCCGTCCAGACTGGCACCAGCTTAACACCTCCTGGGACCGTGGTCAGCTCCTCCCTGGGCTGCCGTGAACAGGAGGCAATGCATTCCTTCTAGTGCTCCCGCCAGTCTGAGTGGGGATTCTGTTGCTTGCAACTAAAAGAATCCTGAGTAATACGTGTGTGTTTGTTTATTGAGCATTTCTCAAAATGGCCCGTTCTGACATATACGAGAAGGTCTGGGAATTTTTATTTGATTCTTGGAGTGGCCAGTTTCAGAGCAGGGGGCACACTCACTGAGTCAGTACTCAGGGCAGCAGCTGGCCTGAGAGCCGAGAGAGCCGGGGCCCACAAACAGTTCCAGTCTAGACTGCTGGCAGGTTACGGGCATGTCACTTGTCCTCCCTGGACCTGTCACTTCATCTGTCAAGTGGGAAGTTTGGTCCAAATGAAGCTCGCAGCCTCCTGGTCCCTACCTGTGAAGCAGTCACAGAGTGCAAGAGTCGCTGATGAGTGACGAATTGACTTTAGAAACGAGGGTCACTAAAGCGGCTGTGTTCTCCTTGAAAAAACAGGGCCACACAGAGAACAGGACAAGCGGAGGCCAACCTGAAGCCAAATCCCCAACACGAGCAAACGCGGGCACTGAGGGATGTCGCCGGGGAGGGTGTGGCAGCAGGGTGGCGTCCCCTGTAGCCAAGTGTCCTGTGCGTTCAGAGAAGGCTGAGAAAGCTCTCCTGGCCTGCGTATGGCATCAGCTTTGAAGACTGAGTTCAGACCAGGAAGACCGTGGGCTGAGCGCAGCATCGGGCCAGCCGGGAACGGAAATGTGTGGAGCTGCGGGCTGGACGAGTTTGTGAAGCCTGCCAGTTTTCTGGAGAGGATGCCTTGCCCACTCCTCGTGAGACCCTCTTGATGGATGCAGAGTGCAGTGTCACCGTCAGACACTCCCTGGCGCTGAATGTTCAGTCTGCAGAAAAGCTTAGGGATGTGCTGCCAACAGGCCCCCAGCAGCTGTGCTGGGTTTGACCCCAGCCCGCGGCCGGGAACGCCTGCACCTCTGCACCGCCTGCCCGACTCCATCCGGCAGGAGGCGGGGTGTTGGGAAGATGATGGTTCAGGATCTGATGGTCTGTGGCATGGGAGGGAGTTGAGAGGTGAGAGTTAGCTCATTCAAAAGGGAGTCTTTGGCCTGGCCTCCCAAAGAGGGAGCTAGCCTCCTGAAGAAACCCCCAAACTGGCCTCGGCCCAGTGCCCAGAGCAACCTGTTCCAGTAGAAGGTGGAAGGGCAGAGAGCTGCGTTACCCAGGGGGCGGGTTGGGTGCTGTCTTAACGTGCAGCCTACTAGCCTCACAACCGTGGTCCTGCTCCCCAGAGCCACATCTGGCCCTGCTCTGCCCCCAGATGAGGTGGGCAACAGGGACCCAAATACCCCTGCTGGCAAATACCTAGGGCTGGACCTTCCCCCTATCAACTCCCCCAGAAGACCCAGCAAATGGGTGCAGCCTAGTCATGGGTCTCTGCTGGACGCAAGCAAAAAACTTTCCCTGGGGAAGGTTATCTGCCTGGGGCTAGACAGAAATTCTCTCTGCTATGGAGAAACCAGTTCTGCTACAGTCAACCATCCAAGTCCCCGCAGGTCTTTTATCTTTCCCAAACTGCTAGCCTCGTGGTAGGTCAGGACCCACTTGGTCACACAGCTAACAAGAGTCAGAGCTGCAAATGCCTGTGTGCACCGCGGTCCAGGCATCGCAGAGGGGATAGGGGAGGCAGGCGTCCCACCCTCCTCATGGTCCTTTGGGAAGGTCCTCTTTCCCTTCAGGCACTCGTCCCGCCACTACCCCATGGGGACAAGCACGTGACTTCACTGGCCAACCACACACTCGGTCCCTGCCCACAGCCAGAGCCTTACTCTGCATCATTGCCTGAACTGCGAGAGAGAGCTCTCTCTCCACTGGGGTTGCGTGGACAGGGCGTCCCGTGGCCAGCCTGCCTCCCACTCACTCAGAATGGAGCCAGACATGATCAGATGAAGGATTCCACTTGAACCCCAGAACCAGTGTGCCTGACCTGGAGGCTCTGGATGCCAGTGGGTCCCGTTTCCTGATGCTTGTAAATGAAAGCATCTCTACTGACAAAAGCCTTAAGCACAGGATGCTGTGTGCCTGGACCTTCATCCTCAGAGTGGTCCCTGTGGCACCAGCTCCTCAGCCTTGCCCTCCTCTGCCCACCACGCCGCACCTGTGGCCCTGCAGCCCCAGCTCTGACATCACGAGGACCTCGGTCCTCAACTGGCCCTGTGGCAGCTCAGGAGCAGAGGCGCAGGACCAGGGCACTCTGCCCGCCAGTCCCAGGGGCTGGTGGCCTCAGCCCGGAGGCCCAGGTCCCCATCTCGGGAGTGCAGTTTGCTCTGAAGAGCTGCTCCATAGCACGCAGACTCAAAGGCTCACTCCCTGCCCAAATCCTTCATTCAATTTTACCCCTTTAGCTTGAAAGTCTGTGAGTTATTTCTCATTTAAATAAAATGTGAAATCAGAATTGATGGGACTAAGTGAGGTGTTCGGAAAATGTCTTTTTGGACCACGGCACAAAAATCAGTGTGGCTTTTCCTGTCCTGTGGAATTGAGGGGGCCAGGGGTCTACACCACCCTACGTGGGCTGGAGAAGGCTGGGTGTCATTTTCAGCCATCAGTGAAGCGGGAATCACTTGTGCCATCACCACGCGTGCGCTGAGCGCATCCATAATCTGTGTCAGGCTCGGGAGTGGTGAGAAGCCCCCATAGGAGGGTCTTGCCAGTGGCTGAAGGTGCTCCTGTCTGGGGCAGAAGCCGAGGGCCCCTTGCTGTGGGAGTTGCCGTCCCGGAGAGAGATGCCCTGTGTGTCTCCAGCCCTCACCCCCTCAGCGTGTTGTGACAGGGAGGTGCAGAGGCTGGGGAAATCAGTCAGTCATTCTCAGTGAGTCAGGCCCTTGGCAGGCGGCCCCCAGCCCCAGAGCATCTCTGACTCAGCCTGCTGACTGACAGACAGGGGACCGACAGACAGGAGGCAGTGAAAGTGCCGGGAAAGGGCGGCGCTGAGGGCAGACTGCGAACACAGGGCAGCCTCCAAGGCCCAGCCCCGCGGGGCCCTCGCGTCCCTCCTCACCTCACTCCTCCCCGCACCCCTCACACCCCGCCTCGGTCTGAGAGGATGAATGTGTGAGGGGAGCCTGAGGGACAGAGAAGGGCACCCCCTTTCGGCACACAGGCAGGGGACCAGCCCAGGGGTCCCCCACCTCCAGACCAGACATCAGCCTGCCCTGCAGAGGACAGGACACTCCAGGGAGGGCGGGGTTGATGCTGAGGGCTGAGGAAGGATCACTTCCCGGCTCTCAGCCCTTCCACACCCTGTCGTGGGCCCCACCCCGCAACCCACTCTCTCAGTGCTGCTCGCTGCCAGCTTGGGGCCAGCCCTGACCCCCAGGTCGTTTTCTTAAGCATGTGTGCCTCATCGGCATCTCCCACACCGTCTTAAGGCTGCCCGTTTGGCCCCTCAGGACACAACTTATGCTGTTTCTCCAGTTTGAGCCCACACATGCCCTGACTCTTCTCCGTGCTCGCATCACGCTTCCCAGCCTCCGAGGCGGAGATCCCAGCCTGCCACTGCCAAGGAGCCCCCCAGGGTCACCTCCAGCTCCAGGGCCCTTTAAAGGCCAGAAAAAGGGATACGTGGTGCTGCCCTTCCTCTGACTACCTCAGAGCCCTTGGAGGGGCCTCCTGGTCCCTTTGTTCAGCCCCTTCTGTGCCGCCATTTAAGAGGGAAGGGAGAGGCCACGCCTGCCAGCTTTCGCACCGACCTGGAGCTCCAGCACCAGTGCCGCAGGCCCATCGGGCAGACATCCCAACTTCTGCAGTCTGTGCACTGAGCCAGGAGAGGCCCAGGGCTTCATGCAAGCTGCACAGTGGGGCCCACCCTGCTCCTCCCCTTGTCAGCAGAAACGCCCCCAAATTAACCTCTGTTTGAGGACTCCAACTTTCTAGCTGTGGGAACCTGGACAAATCACTTAGCACTCCGAGCCTCAGTTTCCTCATCCATAAAAGGGGAGAATGGGGCCTGGGACGTAGAAAAAGATGAATAGAGATGCTCTGTTCTTGTTTACCACTACTGGCATAAATGGAGAGCATCATTCTTAACCTCCCTGCAGATTCCTTGGACCCCTTTGAGAAGCTCGGAAAGCTATGAACTCTCACCTCCGAGAAGGCACATCCCACGAACACGGGAAATACACTGCCGGGGTGGAGAGGCCTCTGCAGCCATCCAGGGACCCCAGGTTAGAAGTCTCTTCCACAAATGCAGTCTGAGGTCAGGCTCAGAGCTTGGGGCTCCCCCAGGCCAGTGTTCGTGGTCACTCTGGGCCTGCAGCAATGCACTGTTTCTGCTCCACTGTCTGCCCATCCAGGAGCATGCTCTCAGGGACACACAAGGCAGAAAGGAATTCCCTGTGGCTTTGAACTCCATTCTAACCGGGCCTGGAGATGCTGGCAGAGTGGGGAGAAGCCAGAGGGATGTGTAGCTCCCCCCTCTCCTCCCATCCACCAGCTGGGGGCTCTGTCCCACCAGGCTGCCTGCCATTCCATAGCTCTGGGCCCAGACATCTTCGGGCACAGTGGCTGTCCTCAGAGGGATGTGGTCCCATGCCCTGCTCCTCACCTCCCTTGTTGTCTCCTACCTGGGACAAATCTCATGTTCTTAAAGTTTTGTGTGTGCATGTGAACCACAACAGACCGATGACTTAGAAGTATACAAATGCAGAGAATAGAAAACATTTATGAATCGAACACTGCTGTGGTTACCATTCTACCTCCTCCAGCATCCTGCACGGTGAGAGGCGTTAGACTTGGCTTCTAGCTCTGGGTCCTTGATGCAGAGAAGTCACCTGTGCATCCACCCAGATCGGGCACAAAGTGGGGACTGCACAGAGAGCTGGGGACAAAGCACCCCGGAGGGTAATTCCAATGTTGACTGTCACGTGACTTTGGCATCAAATTCCCTGCAGGCAAAAGGGAGAGAGCACACTTCACTGGTCTGTGATGTTTCTTGGAACGCTTTGACGTTTTCCATGAGAGGCCGTCAGAGAGCTGCTCCGCAGCTGCCGGAGTGAAGTCCACGTTTCTGCCTGGGTGACCTCAGCACATCCCAGCCCGGAAGTACAGGAGGGACAATGTCTGGAGGTGGAGAGGCAGGGAGGCAAAACCAGCAGTAGCTGCTTCCCGAGGGGAGCTGCGAGGCTGTGGAAGAGGGCCCCTGGCCTCCTGGTGTCCTAGTGACGACGGGAAGGCTCTGCCTGCCTTCCCAGGAGACAGGAGGTGGGGGTTAGAATGGCTGCAGATTGGGTGTGGATTCTCCAGGAGTGCGTCCCAGGTAGAGATGCTCCGATCCCTGCTTGAGAAGGCAGCTGGTCGGAAGGGGGATTTTCCATCAGGCTTGATAACGCTTCATCTTCGGGAGATCCTCTAAGGTGCATTCAGCCAACGTGTGAGCACCAGACTTGGTGTTCAGGGCTGCCCCACGAGTGGGATGTAAAGGACTTCCACAGCCACACACAGAAATCTGGTCCACAGCCATCCCTGTTCTCCCAGGACTTCCCAGGGTTTCCTGGGGTACAGGACTTTCAGGGGTACAACCAGCAATGTTCTGGACAAACTGAGGTGGTTGCTCCCACTTCACAGCAGCTAGGACTGGGGGGTCCTGCCAGAGAGCTCCTCCTGTGACACTCACTCGCCCAGCCTTTTGGAATGCCAGGGAGGGGCCGTCCTGGCGTCAAATGCTCCCGAAAGCCAAGAAGGATTAAGCAGGCTGGTGACCTCCACTGAACTCCCCATCTTTAGGGTTCCCTTGCCTGCTAATCTCCACTTCCGGGCCTTTCTGTACTTGGCAAAGATTAGTTTGGGCTTCTCTCCATCCTATACCAATCTTCCCAGGACTGCCAGCCTAGAACCAGAGCGCCCGGGTGCCCTCGGGCGGGGCCAGGCTCCTGTACGTCCCCCACTTTCCACGGCCACCTGCTCTGTACCTGCCCCGCGGGAGAAGAGAGAAGCAAGCAGAAGGGGGCAGTTCTGGGGACTGTGGTCTGAAACCTGCCTTTCTGTGAGCCAGCGCTGTTTCCACCCAGGGCCCCGATGTCATCTTGGCAGGCGGAACGGTACACAGTACATACTTAGAAATTTGTAATGCTTTTTATAACCAAGCGCTGCCCCACCTGGGGTATTGAGTTATCATGAGTTATGGAAGTTAATCAAGATTTAAATTATGAAATTGTTAAAGAAGAGACATCTGGCTCATGGCAGGCAAAGGTGTGTGTGTTGTGTCTCAAGTCCACGGGACAGGCTTAGCATCTGCTGTTCTGAACACCTCGGGAGGTGTTCCCAGGTGACAGCCCTCAGAGGCGGCTGATGCATCTTCCAACACCCAAGCAGAGGGAGTTTAAACTTGAGGATGATTTTTCATTCTTGCTACCAGCTCCAAAAAACATTCCATTTTTTTTTTAATGGAACTAAGATTTGGTCTTGAAAGGGCTCTGCTGGGGTCGTAGGGGCCTTTGGGTGGGACCTGGAGGTCTGGGAGTTTAAGAGTGGCGGTGGTGATGGGGTCGGGTTGATTCAAGCTCCTCGTCTTTTTTCTCTAATCTCTCATCCCTTCGAAGGGATGGAAAACTGGTTCTAAATCCTGGAGAAGAAAAAGGGAGTGTGGGAGTGAGAAAACACCTGTGGAGGCGATTGTTAGTGTTAACCCTCCCTCTAGGAAGGGTTGACATCGCCTGAGAAGAAGGAAGACCAGGGCTTTTGCACAACCCACACCTGTCCCGTGGGCCTTTTCTATCCCTAATAGGAATCATTCCACCACGTCTGATTAATTTCACCTTCTTTTTCCCTGTTCACTTTTCAAATTGATAGAGGACTGTTGGGGGAATTTCCAACTCTGGTTGTTTTTAGAGCAGAATGGGAACAAACCAAAGATGCCAGCTAGGTTCCTCTGGCCTTAAGAGGTAGGTAAAAAAAGACTCAGCTTCTTCCATCCCCACTGATTATACAAGGGACAAGCCCTGGGGTCCCCAGGGGCACACATGCTGCCTACCCTCTGACCCTGGGTCCCGCACTCCTGTTTCTGTGCCTCTTAATACCTCTGTATTCAGGAACTCAGACGCTGCAACTCAGTCCTGCTTCAACTTTTCAGAATACACACACACAGTCATACAAAGCCCTTGGCACATGGTAGACTTAATTTTGAAGGAGGAATATTTGACATGATAATAATTCAAACAGCCTCACATGGAGCAACAGCAGTTTCAGCTCAGTGCCTCTCCACTCTTAAAGTGTCATTTCCCAGCCTCCCAGCCCACTCGCTGTCTTGCTAGCTCCTTCCCCTTCCTCTGGGATAACATTAGTTTCCATCTTTCCCTTCCCGGACCCCTCCCCATCTCAACTTTGTACTGCCGAGATGTCAATAATCATCAAATCAATATACAGACTGAACGCAATTTCTATGAAAATCCCAGCAAGATTTTTTTTATAAATATAGATAAGATTATCCTAACATTTCTATCAAAAAACAAAAGAATTAGAGTAGCTAGAACAAGGCTGAAAAGAAGAATAGTGTGAAAGAAGTCATTCTGCCCAGTTTTAATAGAAAGCTTCAATATTCAAGGCAAGCACTCAACCTGGCAGGGACCCTCAGCCCTGCGAGCCTGACACTCCTCACTCCCTCCCAGAGACGCCGGGAGCCCAAGCCTCACCAGCTAGGGTGACCTCGCCACAGCTGGCATTCAGCCTGGGGAACTCTCTCCTTTGTTCAAGGCAGGGACTCTCCTGCCACAACGAGTGCCCAGCCCCGGAAGAGCTCTTTATCCCTGCAGGCTGGAGACTCCCTTCTCTCACACAGAAGCAGCAGGCAACCCAGTCTGGAGAGCCCCCTTCCGCTCTCTCACGCAGCATCAATCAGTGGGGCCAGTGGGAGCCTCCCTGGCTCTAGATAAACTAAGTAGATCAAAATCACACCGAAAACATTCCAAAAATTAAATTTTCATTGAAACTATAGCTCAGAAAAGGAAGTCAGGACTTTTGTGCTAAACCTAAACAGGGTGACTGACTACTGAAATTAAACATTTTTATAAAACCCAAATCCAAAACACACAGGATACAATTTTAAAAAATTCACCCAGCATACCAAGAATCAAGACAACCACAATTTGAATGAGGAAAGGCAATCAATTGATGCCGGCAATAACATGAAATTGTCTGGCAAAAATTTTAAAGCATGTATCATAAAAATGCTTCAGTAAACCATTTTAAGTTATCTCGAAACAAATGGAAAAAATAGAAAATTTCAGCAAACAGACACTATAAAAGAGGAGCAAGTAGAAATTATAGAACTGAAAAGTGTATTAATAACAGACTTTTTTTTTTCTAAGAAAATCTTACTGGATAGGCTTAAGAGTAGACTAGAGAAGACACAGGAAAGAATTAGTGACCTTGAGGATAGATTAATAGAATTTGCCCAATCTGAACAACAGAGAGCAAAAAGACTGAGAAAAATAAACAGAGCTTCAGGGATCTATTTGAAAATGACAAAAGACCCAACATTCGTATCATTGCCGTCCCAGAAGCAGAAGAGGAGGGGAGGTGCTAAAAAAAAAAAAAAATCCTCAAAGAAATAATGGCTGAAATCCCAAATTCGGCAAAAGACATAAACCCACAGATCAAAAAATAACTGGATGAACACCAACAGGATAAATTCGAAAGAAATCCATGCCAAGATACATCATAATTAAATTTGTGAAAACTAAAGATGAGGGCGGGATCTTGAAATTGCCAAATAGAAATGACGCATTAGCTGTAAGGGAACACCAATTTGAATAACAAATTTCCCATCTGAACCCATTGAGACCAGAAGGAAATGGCATAACATTTATCAAACGCTGAAAGAGAAGAACTATCAACTGTGACTTCTCCACGGGGTAAAACTGTTCTTCAGGAATGAAGGGGAAATACACATCCTCAGATGAATAAAAAGAGAATTTGTGGCTCGCCTTGAAGAATGGCAAAAGGAAGTTCTTTAAACGGAAAGGAAATGATACAAGGAGGAATCTTGGAACATCAGGAAGATAAAACAATAGAAAGAAAAGATAAATGAGTATATACAATAAATGAGTCTCTCCTCAAAAGTTTTAGAAATCATATTTGAAGACTGAAGCAAAAATATTTAAAGGTGAGCAAGGTAAAAGGACTTAAATAGAGTTAAGGTCTCCACACTTTACTCAAAGTGCTAAAATGTTGATACTAACAGGCTGATAATTGACATATAAAAGGGCACACACAGAATCTCACGTGCTTTGGGACACAGGGCAGAAAGAGTAGGTTGAAAGGAACCTCGGGCAGACCCACCTGCCGATCTTGGAAAGTCTCCCGAGAGAGAGAGGGGGCACCTGGAGCTCCCCCTGGGGACGCAGACACTGGCTGCAGCCATTTGGGGAGCTCGTTCCACCACATGGACAGTGGTGCTGGCCAGCTCCATTTTGGAATCCTCCCTCCAGCTTATTAACACTGGGACCCAGCCCCACCTAACAGCCTTTTGGCACCAGTGCAACTAGCCAGCCAGAGATGCAGACTCACCCACCAGCAGGCTGGCTGCCTTAGGACCTCCTGAGCTCCCAGCTGCCCAGGGACCCACACCACCCACAAGTGTACCAGCCCTAGTCCGGGGACCTGGCCCTGTCCACCAGGGGGCCTGGAACTCAGCCCAAAACACAGTGTATCAGCACAAGACCCTGGACCCCCAGGAGCCTATAACCAGAAACCCAGGGACCAGGCTCCACCTATCAGGAGGTAGGCATCAGCTTCAGGACCCACTGAGCCCACCCTATCCACCAGCAGGCCGAAACATCACCTCCAAGAGCCCCAGGGTCCTGCAGCCAGAGACCCAGGGATCCAGTTCCACCCACCAGTGGGCCAGCACTAGCTCTGGGACTCAGCCTCACCCACCAATGGGTGGGCACCAGCATAAGGAATTCACTGAGCCCTGGCCTCAACCACCAACTGGTAGACACCAACCCTAGGACCACAGCAGCCGCACAGTTGGCCATAGCAAGACATAGCCCTCTCATCAGCAGGCCAGCACCAGCCCCGAGATCTCCTGAGTCATGGCCCTGACCACTAGCAGATCAACACCAACTTTGAGACACTTTGGGCCCCTCAGCCAGCTCCCCCAGGATCTGGCCCCACCCACCAACAGGCTGACACTGGCTCTGTGACCCCCAGGGCCCTGTAGTCAGAGAACCAGGAGCCAAGCTTTGCCCATCAGTGAGCTGCCACTAATCCTAGGACTCCTGGGACACATTGTCCCCACCAGAAAGCAGATAGCAGCTCTCAAACACCTTGGACCCCTCAACCAGCCACTCCAAGATCCAGCCCCAATCATCAGCAAGACAACGCCGGCTTTGGGGCACCCTGGACCCCACAGCCAGCTGGGTCAGGAACTGGTTCCACTCATCTGCAGGTCAAGACTAGATCCGGGACCCCTGGCCCTACAGCCATGCACTCCAGAGCAAGGCTCCACCGCCAGTGGGCCAGTGCTAGCCCCAGGACCCACTGATCTGCCGGGCGACCCAACCCTGCCACCCAGCAGCCAGCAGCCAGCAGCCTCCACACGAGGCAGGGCCTGGTGGTCAGCTGGACCAGGGGCCAGCCATGCCTACCAGACCACCCACAGTCGTCAGTCTGCCACAACAGAAGGACCCATGTAGCCCACATATGGGTCACTTTCAAAGCACGTAGCTCTGGTGACCAGAGGGGACTATGCTGCTGGAATGCACAGGACGTCTCCTACAGAAGTCCACTACTCCAGGGCTAGAAAACATAACCCATCTAACAAATACATAGAAATAAAAACAACAAATTAGGAAAAATGAGATGACAGAGGACTATGTTCCATACAAAGGAACAAGACAAATTTTGCATCTGGAAAATGTGAATCAAAACCACAATGCAGTATTACCTCACACCTGTCAGAAGGGCTATTATCAAAAAGACGACAAATAACAGGGATGTGAAGAAAATGGAACCCCCATGGACTATCCATGGGAATGTAAATTGGTGCGGCCACTATGGAAAACAGTACTGAGATTCCTCAAGAAATTGAAAATAGAACTACCATATGATCCAGAATTCCTCTCCTGGGTATTTATCTACAGAAAACAAAACACTAAATAGAAAAGATACATGAACCCCCATGTTCATTGAAGCATTATTTACAATAGCCAAGACATGGAAGCAACCCAAGTGCCCATCAATAGAGGAGTGGCTGAAGATGTGGTGTATATATATATATATATACACAATGGAATATTACTCAGCCATAAATGAGAATGAAGTCTCACTGTTTGCAACAACATGGTTGGACCTAGAGGGTATTATGCTATGTGAAATAAGTCACATACTGTATGATTTCACTTATGTGTGGACCCTAAAAACAAATGAACAAACATAACAAAATGGAAACAGAGCTATAGATACAAAGAAGAAACTGGTGGTTTCTAGAGGGGAGAGGGGAGGAAAGAAATAGGTGGGGGAGATTAAGAGGTGCAAACTTTCAGCTGCAAAATAAATGAGTCACAGGTGTAAAAGGTACAGTGTGGGGAATATGGTCAGTAACTGTGTAGTATCTTTTTATGGTGACACAGTGTAACTAGACTTATTGTGGTGAACCCTTTGAAGTGTATAAAAACACCAAATCGTGAAACTGTTTAACAGGAACTAGCATAGTGCTGTAGGTTAAGTATACTTCAAAACCAAACAAATTCATATTAAAAGAAATCAGATATGTGGTTATCAGAGGCGGGGATGGTGGGAGAGGAAATGGATGAATGGGCATTCATCCAAAAGTTGCAGACTTCCAGTTATAAGATAATTGAGTACTAGGGATGTAATGTACAACATGATAAATATAATTAACACTGCTGTATGCCATATATGAAAGTCATTAAGAGAATAAATTATGAGTTCTCATCATAAGAAAAAAATTTTCTGTTGCTTTAATTTTGTATCCAAATGAGATACACGTTCACTAAACTTATTGCGATAATCATTTCACGTTTTACAGAAGACAAATTACTATTCCGTACACCTTAAACTTATACAGTGCTGTATGTCAATTATATCTCAATAAAACTGGAAGGAAAAAGTACTAAAACACTTTTAAAAGAAGAGAAAAGTCGAAATCAATGAAAGCAAAACAAGAGAATAATAAAGGCAATAAAACTAAAAGCATCTTCTTTGAAAAAATTAACAAAATTGATAAACCTTTAGAATGATAAAATAATAAGAGAGATGGCACAAACAGGGGCTATCACTACAAATCCTGAAGACTTTAAAAGGATAGTAAGAGAATCCTATAGGCAACTTCACACCCACAAACTCAACAACGTAGAAGAAATGGGCCAATTCTTCAAACCATAAACTCAACCAAAATAAAATAGATTATCTAAAATAGTCTCCTAACCATTAAATAAATTGAATTTACTACTAAAAAGAAATGTCCAGGCCCAGGTGATTTCACTGGAGAACTCTACCAAACAGTTAAAGATGAAACAGCAATTTTATACAATCTCTTCCAAAAAATAGAAGAGGAGAAAATCTTTCCTAAGAAATCTCATTAGGCCAATATTCTGATACCAAAATCACACAGAGATAGTACCAAAGAACTACTAAATATTATCATAAACATAGGTGAAAAAATCTCCAACAAAATATTTGCAAATCATTCCCCAACAAAGAAAAGTCCGGGACCATATGACTTCACTGGTAAATTCTACCATATATTTAGAGAATAACTAACACCAATCCTCTCCAAACCTTTCCCAGAAAAATTAAAGAAAAGGAAACATTTCCAAACTCATTTTCTGTAAGGGCAGCACTACCCTGATACCACAGTCAGACAAAGATGCTGCAAGAAAAGAAGACTACAGATCAATACCCCTGATGGAAGAAGAAGTCCTAACAAGCTACTAGCAAACAGAAATCAACAGCACATTCTAAAGACCATACGCCATGATCAAGTGGGATACTTGATCCTAGAATGCAAGAATGGTTCAGTACACAAAATTCAATCAATGTAATACGTCACATTCACAGAATGATTGGGAGGAAATGATATTATGATCTCAACTGATGCTGAAAGAGCATTTGACAAAATTCAACATTTTTTCATGAAAAAAAAAAACCACTCAACAAATTAGGAATAGAAGAAAGTTACCTCAACATAATATCTGTAATAGCCAAAAACTGGAAACAACCCAAATATCCTTTAATGACTGAATGGTTAAACAGACTGTGGTACATCTATACCCTGGAATACTACTCAGCCACAAAAAGGAACAAATTATTGATGTATGCAATAACTTGGGTGGCTCTTCAGGGCAATATGCTCTGTGGGGGAAAAAAAAAAGCCAATCTCAAAAGATCATGTACTGAATAAATCCACTCATCCAACCTTGAAA